>NC_090926.1:1206155040-1206755040 GCF_040938575.1 Ambystoma mexicanum | reverse complement strand
TATCTTATTGGGTGGCTATGTGGCGGAATGAGATATTTTTGGACATAAAATCGTCGAAAGCATGGGTTCCAGCCAGGGTAACTGTTTCACAGTGGCTATTGATTTCAATATTTCTAACATTTTATTTTCCAAGACTTCCTCAGATTGCATATTAAGACTGCCTACTACCATATCCTTTAAAGCATCCTTGCCTTGGACTTCTAAGAATTCTTTAGCGTCTACCTCATAGTCAAAGATAGACAGCACCAAGCCCTCGTTTCTTAGTTCCTCACGACTAAAACCAATACATTTCATTATTGCTTATGAGCTAAGATAGCAAATTGCCCTGTGATTGTTAACCTTTGCCAAGGAAACCCTACTAATGTCTTCAGAATTAATGTTTCTCAATTGTGGTATTCTTGAGAATACAGAGAAGATAAAGGAGCGATTGATACAATTCCCTCCCAGCTCCCTTGCATCACCCACAAATCCGATAATATGCTGTCTTTCAGATTCCGTATTCTGAGGTCCAATAATGTTTGTAGGTGTTACTGAATCTTTTAAGACAATTGCCTTCGGGAGAACACTAATGTTCCCATGCGACAACTGAATTGGCAATGACCTGCTAGTAGTAGAAGCAGTTTGGTTGAATTCAAATAAGGGGTGCTCCTCATTATAATGATGATCCATGTTTGGTTGCTTCTCAGACAGAGACCTGCTTAATGCGGGACCATGGATCAGTATGTAAGTGGGGGAATGAGGAATACTCATATGATTCATCTTATTCACCTTATTAGTTTCACAATTAGCAAAATGGCTGTATGAGGGTACTATATCCACTGTGGTCACCTTCCCCTTGCCATTTCTCATGATAAGATTATTATTTATTTTTTGTTGGTGGTTCATCAACAGGCCTTAAAGATTCTTCACTCATCACTTTAGTAGTAGTACCTTTACTATTTCCTACTTCAGGCTGTTTTTCTTTACTCGGAGAACCTTGATTACATGTGTTAATCCTATTTTTCTGAGCATTAGCGCATATCTCACTGTATGATCTCCTTATAGGTGTTTTCGGAGAAGCATTGTCACATGTGTCAGAGAATTCCTTTTGAGTTTTAGACGTGCAGCATTTACCTACAGTAGGAAAGTATTTAGTGAGAATAGGCCTGGTAAAGGTTTCTATTTTTGCGTCCAAATTGGCAATCTCATTTCCTTTTTCCTGTAGTGAATGCTCCTTTGTAACAATAGTACCTGTTTTTCGAAACACTACTGATTTATTAATTATGGTTTGGTTTACTTTTGTCCGTGTTGAATTGCTAGGTTTTATCATGCCCATATTGCCATGTACAGCTTCCTTACTTAGCAAAACATTATCACCATCCCTACTTTCTATAACCGGTATAACCCCGGTTTCAGTTGAGAGAGCATCTTGACTTTCTTTAGACAGTTGTTCGAAGTCAATATGCTCATCATCTGCAATATCAGGAGTAGGAATTAATTCCATGCCGTTTAATTTTAATTCCTTCTTGGATAATGCAGCCTCTCTTCTTCTTTTGGCGAGTCTTTTAACGGCTCTTAAATGCAACCTTTTTGCTCGCCGAGACATGAAGGAAGATGTTGATTCATTAGATTGCATTTCATTGTCTACCCTTTTTTTGTTTTTCAATTTCTTCTAACAGTGTTGATGGACTATCAAGTCTGTCAAAAGATTGCACTGCCGCAGTTGGACTGATCGGAATATATGGAAGGTGTGCCTTATTTAGCACGTGTGAAATGATTGTATCATTTAATGCTGTTATCGATGTTTTGATTTCCCTCAGGTCATTCTCGCAATTGCACTTCATGGGCTCAGATATAACACCTGCTGATTGTGTAATCAAGTCCCTCTCATGAGGATCAGGTTGTATACTTTGCATACCCTTCTCATGTGTTATCTTCAAGGCCTTATTTGTTTGTTGGGCAGAATTTTCATGTTGCATGTGTCTCAAGGTGTCCATGGCAATTATAAAACCCTCAATTTTATCCATCTTAGAGCATAAGTGATGAGTAATTGCCTTTATTTCTTTCAATTTCCAGTGAGTAAGTTCATGGCCTTTATCAGGAAGGTCCAATATTTTAGTTATCACAGGAAGGGGACAAGGGGATTGTTGGTCTATGTTTCCCCTTTCAATCATGCTCTCTACAAAATCTTTGCTGTGCATCCTAGTATGACCTTTGCTCTGCTCAGGGGAATACAATAAAGAGTATGGGATCCCCTTAGAAACTCCTTCACCTGGTAATTCATTGGAAACTTCATGAGTAACCTCACTACCATCAGTTTCTACAGTGTCCGTATTTAGTGATTTATGAGCAAATGGGGTCATCATGCTAATCGAATGAATAACCTGATCATCTAATACCGCCATTTTCCGCATCGTTAACGTAAATGAATCCTCATTGTCGATACAAGGAAGTGAGGGAGTCATACAAGAAGATGAACTAATTCTACTACGCTCCTTTACCTCCTCCGTCACGAACAAATGGATTCCTATAGGAGATGCGGTATAAACCTGAGCCATATGAGAGATGCATATAGGAGTGTTATTACACATCATATTATTTTCTTTTGGTGTCTCTACCACAGTGTTAGTGTCCGATGGCTCAGGTTTAAAAACATTCCCTTTTGCCCCAGTAGAATTATATGCAGTGAGGGTTTTCAATATGGTATCAGGACACCGTCCACTTCTTAGACCATTGGCCATTATTATATAAAAAGAGTCAAAAAACCCTAATAGAATATATTTTAAATGGCAATATTCTCAACCTATTCAGGGATGTTGATTCGAATAAATAGGTAATGAGACACCTAGATAAGAACACATTAGTGGTAAAATCCAAACAAACAGTGATTTAAAAGGGGCTATCACGATGCTCGTTCATCACATGAAGAGGACTCCACAAGATTCGATCGAGGAGTCAATTAAAAGATACAGTCTAGACTTCTATTAAAATCAGTACTTTATACACAACAAAATATCATAAACAATTGTATAGTTCCGGAGGGATCAAAGTGAAGGCTCACCGCAGTCTCCCATCCAAATGCGACACCAAACAGCCACAAAACAGCCTTAGGACTTTACTCCTCTGGGCTTAACGCCGCGAGGGTGACTACCTCGGCCTTTTCTGCGTGTTGAGGGTCACGTAATGGATCACGTGCTCGGGCGAAGCCCCACCTCCTCCAGGAAGCGCCCAGGGAGTCACACACAGGCCAGCAAGAGCGCTGTTCTTTCCTGCGCTCGCAGTGCTGGATTGTAGAAAACAAAGCGTTCCTTTGCAGCACGTGAACACAAGGTTGTAGCAAATAATCTCACCTCTCGGCGGCTACCTCGGCCTTTTCTGTGTGTTGAGGGTCACGTGATGGATCACGTGCTCGGGCGAAGCCACGCCTCATCCAGGAAGCGCCCAGGGAGTCACACACAGGCCAGCAAGAGCGCTGTACTTTCCTGCGCTCGCAGTGCTGGATTGTAGAAAACAAAGCGTTCCTTTGCAGCGCGTGAACACAAGGTTGTAGCAAATAATCTCACCGCTCGGGCGGCTACCTCAGCCTTTTCTGCGTGTTGAGGGTTACGTGATGGATCACGTGCTCGGGCGAAGCCCCGCCTCCTCCAGGAAGCGCCCAGGAAGTCACACACAGGCCAGCAAGAGCGCTGTTCTTTCTTGCGCTCGCAGTGCTGGATTGTAGAAAACAAAGCGTTCCTTTGCAGCGCGTGAACACAAGGTTGTAGCAAATAATCTCACCGCTCGGGCGACTACCTCGGCCTTTTCTGCGTGTTGAGGGTCACGTGATGGATCACGTGCTCGGGCGAAGCCCCGCCTACATCAGGAAGCGCCCAGGGAGTCACACACAGGCCAGCAAGAGCGCTGTTCTTTCCTGCGCTTGCAGTGCTGGATTGTAGAAAACAAAGCGTTCCTTTGCAGCGCATGAACACAAGGTTGTAGCAAATAATCTCACCGCTCGGGCGGCTACCTCGGCCTTTTCTGCGTGTTGAGGGTCACGTGATGGATCACGTGCTCGGGCGAAGCCCCG
Source organism: Ambystoma mexicanum (assembly GCF_040938575.1). Classification (NCBI taxonomy): domain Eukaryota; kingdom Metazoa; phylum Chordata; class Amphibia; order Caudata; family Ambystomatidae; genus Ambystoma; species Ambystoma mexicanum. The sequence goes on along the minus strand of NC_090926.1, from coordinate 1,206,750,995 downwards.
CCTCCTCCAGGAAGCGCCCAGGGAGTCACACACAGGCCAGCAAGAGCAGTGTTCTTTCCTGCGCTCGCAGTGCTGGATTGTAGAAAACAAAGCGTTCCTTTGCAGCGCGTGAACACAAGGTTGTAGCAAATAATCTCACCGCTCGGGCGGCTACCTCGGCCTTTTCTGCGTGTTGAGGGTCACGTGATGGATCACGTGCTCGGGCGAAGCCCCGCCTCCTCCAGGAAGCGCCCAGGGAGTCACACACAGGCCAGCAAGAGCGCTGTTCTTTCCTGCGCTCGCAGTGCTGGATTGTAGAAAACAAAGCGTTCCTTTGCAGCGCGTGAACACAAGGTTGTAGCAAATAATCTCCACTATCTACAATAAGAAGCCATACCTATCAGGGCTTTAACATCCTTTTGCGTATCTGGGACAGGCATACCAGAAATAGTCTTTATTCGTTCAGGTGTCAACCGTCTTCCCTCCTTTGACAGGAGGTAGCCTAAATAGGCGACCTCCTGACAACAATATTGGAATTTTTAAGTGAAGCTTTGTGGTCATGTTTCGCTGGATGACAAAGCAACAACAGGGTGTCTTCTTTACAGGCACTCTCAGAATCAGCAGCCAAGAGGAGGTCATCTACATACTGTAGCAACGTGCAAGTAGTAGGCAACTCGAGAGTATCGAGCTGCTCTTTCAATGCCCTACTATAAATACTTGGACTCTCAGTGTACCCTTGTGGTGCACGAGTGAATGTAAACGAGCGTCCACCTAGTGTAAACGCAAACAAATACCTGCTATCCTTGTGTATGGGAATACTGAAAAATGTATTTTTAAGATCAACAATGCTAAAATGAGTGGCAGAAGCCGGAATCATGGTTAGTATTGTTGTAACATCAGGTACAATAGGAAATTGAGGAGCCACAATTTTGTTAATGGCACGTAAATCAATTATAAAATGAAAGGGAATCGCATTATCCCCTTTTTTGTATACTGGCAAAATGGGGCTGTTACATATGCTACCCGTAATCTCCTCAATTACTCCACGATGTACAAAATCAGAAACTATACATTTCAAAGCCTGTTTGCGTTCAACTGAGATCTTATATTGCGGGATGCGAGGCAATTTTACTCCATGTTTCAAAATCATTTTAACAGGTTCAATTTGAAGAATGCCCACATCATTATCAGCAATTGCCCATAAGCATTCTGGGACATTACTGAATTCTGGCGGTAAAGGTCGAGTCAAAAACTGAGAGGCGAGTGATTGCTGAGGTGAAATTGTTATCCGAACTCCGTCCGGAGAACAATGTATTACTGCATGCAATGCCTTCAACAAATTTAGCCCCAGCAAGTTCTCCCCACATTTTGTGGTAAGTAGAAATGGACACTGTTCCGTGAAGGGACCCAGTGTTATTGGTACCGGCAAAGAGACCGGACAAACTACAAGTGTGCCTGAAAACCCTACGGAAACGTTGGACTGCCCTGACCGGGGAATATTTGGAACCCATGAATGATCAATGGAACATTTCTGTGCTCCCGTATCTACTAAAAATAGATGCTTCCTATTTCCCACCGCCATCTCAACGTAGGGGTCTTTTTGATGAATGGGAATAGGCGTAGGTTCCAAATCCTGCTTCGGGCAATCCTAGCGAAACAGAATATTATCAAAAGGAAGCTCTTCAGAGAGGTACGCGGCAGAAGGGTGATCAAAAATGTTTCTATTATCCACATCCGAAACTTGCTTATCTTGTGAAGGAGGTTGCTGTGATTCTGGTACAAACTGACCTCTACCATGGCCCCCTGCACCTGGGCGACCTCAGGATCGTCTACCCATGTTCCCAAATGACCTTTGCTGCAAGGTTGGACATTGTGCGCGCCAGTGGCCTTCCTGCCGGCAATAGGCACACTGGTTAATGGTTACCGGAGCCAAGGGTGCACTTCCCTGTGGACTGTACTGACCTCTAAATTGATTACCCCCTCTAGGGCTTCTAACAATCTGTTGTAATAAAACTTTTGTTTTCAGGTCACCCTTTTTTTCTCAAGTTTTTCCTTTTCAGTATTTACACGATTTTCATAGTACTGAGCCATATGCAGTACTTCTGATTGAGACTTCGCCTGCCAAGCGCTTTCAGAAGACATAATCTGTAACTGGATGTCAGGCAGCAATCCACGTACAAATTTGTCGACAAACAGCCTTTTCTCTGACTCTTTGCCTAAGTCTTGTCCACTGAAATCTGAGAATACCTGCTCGAACCGATTGAAGAAATCGGTAGCACCCTCAGACTTTCCTTGGACACAGGCCGTAAGTTTGTCCCAAATGATTCTTTTTTCAGGAACCATAGTTTTCAATTTTACAATAATTCTATCAGGCAAGGTTAATATCACTTGAGGCGGTCGTTCGCCAGCTGGTCTTTCTCTATCTAGCCTGACCATGTTATCCCATGTATCTTCCAACCCAGGTATGTCATCTGTAGTCCTAATCTGTTTCCACAAATCGACTGGTAGGAGTACGGGAAATAATAGGTCAATATCACTTAAGGTGAATACCGACGACTGTAAGACCGGCTCTATTTCTTTATAGAATCCGGTCGGATTCTTTCTTATATCGGGAATAGATTGTTTGATGGTGTTCACTTCCTGTCTTGAAAACGGGACGTGAACAAACTGTTATACGTAATGTGCATGAATTTCTCTGGCGACTATTCCTCGTCCAGCATCGGCCGCAATCTCAACTTTCGGGACAAATGTCGGGACCTCTCTCATAGGCAGCTGAGAAGTAGGCAGCTCCGAACGCTTACTAAGCAACAGAGCCAAATCTAGCGCTAGGGCAGTTGAAGAAGTATCAATTGAAAAAGCTCTTTTATAAATGCTCAACAATTCTGAGGGATAACAAATCTTTCTTTTTACATACTCATCCTGCAGGTACTCTACCATCACCTGTATCACTTCCTTCTGCATTTCTAATGTATACTGACTATATGTGTCATATACTTCATCTGGAGTTATCGACATATCCGAAATCCATCTTATCGCATTCTTTATACAAATTCGCGCTTCCTCACCTTTTAATTCATGGCGAGGAGAAAACCGTTTCTGTAAGTACATAATACCTACATAATACCTAAACTAGCACCATCTGTTTCCTCATTCTGTAACCCTTCCAACTCCTTCCTATACTCAAATATCCTCTCAAAATGCTCATATACCTTCTCCGCAGTATCTCTGGACAACGCTAAAGCGTTCAAATCCCGTAACCCCTGCGGGAAATCTTCATCGTTCAATCTATTCCACTTTATACTCAATTGAGTCCATAATCCTTCGATAAAAACATTTTTCTCAGGAATACCTTTTAAATTTTTGAGTGTGGAAAAAACAACAGCTTGCTCACCCTTCTCCATACAATGTTTAGCCCAAGCAATCAATTCATTCTTTTTTTCTGGGGGCACATATTACGAGTCACAACCCTTGGTCTTGCTCCCTGGTCTACTACAAGCGATGCAGAATCACTTGGAAGAAGAAGAGTAGGCACGTTCTGAATATCAACAGGTGGAGGCAAGGGGGCAGGCAAAGGTGTGACGGCTGGAAGGGCAACAGGAAGAACAGCAAGTAGGACTGGAGGAACTGTAGGAGGGGGAACAACAACGGGAAGGGGCAAAGCGCTAGTAGGAGGGACGTACGGAGGTGGCGCGGAGGCATCGGGCCTTCGTTCATGCAAATGTTTATTAATCAATTCATCTGACGTATGAAAATCTTTTGAAGGGTAGATTTTCTGAATGCCTAATTGAAACGCCATGTCCGTGTTCCTAACTGACTCCAATTGTTTATTTTGGTCATATAACCGTTCCTTTTCGACACTTGTCATATGCCTACGCATATGTGTATCTCTACTCTTCTGTTGCTGCAAAGCTTCTGTTTTCCAACTATGTAACGCATCAAATGCTGTAGGTCTAGCCTTTTTCTTTACTAATACAGACTCTAAATATTCTATCCGAGGGATTTCAAAACTACCATTGGTTGGCCACCGAAGATTAGAATTATGTCTGGTCTGTCTGTGCCAAATGTCATTAAATTCTATACTACCAAAGCCTTTCTTACAGTACATAGTACATGCCGGCGACCCCTCCTGTGGTGCGGGACAGCTATCTTCCAAAGATTGTCTGTCACTGCGGAATAATGCCCTAAAGCAGGCAGACAATTTCCCAGGCATATCAAAGTTCTGGTGTTACCTGGTTAAATAATTGTGCTCGCGAGTACAATTCTCCAAATTGTCAGGGTTAGATTAAGAATCGGGACACGATTCACCTGACCAAAGGACTGGGAGGCCCGATCGGGTTACTAAGGACAATGCTAAGGACCCACGTGTCTGGTGATTTTCGGCAAATTTACCCACCTCGAATGTATGGACCCTCGTCAAGATGTTGTCTCGGGCTACAGCTCACCGTTCAGGGATCGGATCGTGCAGTTTCGTCAAGGAATTTGCTGCTAGTCTAGAGTGGCCGTTTCTGTTGGCACCGTCGGATCCCTGTCCGATAGCCGAGCCAACCTTCAACGAGACGAGGTCAATCTTGAGGGTCCCTATTCGGGCGCCATCTGTGGAATCAGAAGAAATACTATATTACGGCTGTTACACCAAGCAAAGGAAAATACACCGACACGGGCTTGTAAAGATTCCCAGAATCTTTATTACAAAACTGAACAGTAGTCAACAAAGTACACAAATAGCTATTTGGCTGTCAATACATCACAGAGACCACCAGCAGGGTTCAATGTGAGCAGTGAGCAGGATTTCCTAGCTGGACATCAGCGTATTTATACAGTTTGTTATAATGATGTCCAGCCTCTTTACAAGTTAATAATACATTGGGCTAGGGTCGCGCCAGGTTCACTTTCCTAATTTACATATCTCGTGCATACGGTTTACTTTTGAATACATTTACTAACACACTCTATTATTCTTTAATTTAACGTTACACTCTTTACATATTGTTTTAATATAGATCAAACAAATGTTTCGCATATCGTATTCGGATAGCATTACTGTTCTTGTATACTTGTAGTTTAACATTGCTGATTCAAGTAATCCACTGCTCCCGAGGTCAACAAAGGACAAGGTCTACATGACCCTAACATGTAGCCTGAAGGCAGGTTGGACATTAACCCTCCTACAGAGGTTGAAGAGGTTAAGGCAAGAACAAGAGTACACGAGACGGCCATTTTAGATTACAGGGTGACTTTGTACAAAACCCTAAAATGGTGGTTCTAACCTAAAATGGAGGCTCGATTCACTTGGGGTCATGACCTTGTAATACGGGTTTCCTCGCAAAGTGACTGGGCATAGGCCAACATATACGATGAGGACGAAACAATATTATATCAGTTCTAACACCTATAGTTTTCCTGCAATCGCGAATACCGCACACAGAAAAGTTTGCTGCAAATTTTGTTTTAGGTAGCATTTCTATAACGTGTAAAATAGCACCCAACCTCAAATTTTAGTTTGCACATTGCTTATTGGTGTTAAATCATTGCTAGTGTTTGTCTGCAACCATATAAAGCGGCTCCCATTAGAATTTGAACAATTTCGGTGATTTAAGCCATATTTAGTGTTCTACCCAATCCATTCAAAGCCAACTTTAAAACCATTTTGACAGTTTGCCATTCAATTCTGTTTCTCTCTTGTGTTTGCTGGGGGGAAATTGGGATTGATATATTTGCTTGAATTCTGCATTCCTGAAACCTGTTCTCTCTCCTCCTATCTCTCTACATTGCATATTGGGGGGTTGAGGGGCGTGCAGGGGGAAATAGTAACCACATTTCTATTTGATTTGAACCCACACTCAAAAAAGTATTATTGCTGTGCTCCATTGTTTTTACTCCTTGTGATTATAAAGATTGCTTAGTGTGACATCACCCCATTGGTGATTATTGTATCCCCATTAAAAATAGTGTGATTATATTGTGAATATATGAATATATATTTTAACTTTGCAAACCAGCCTGATTCCTGGTTCAGTGTCACCGGGGGTGGGGGTTCCAAGAGAGGGGCGTGATATAAGTGGTACTTCGTTCAGAATAAAATAACTTTTAGACACAAATAAATAAATAAGGATTTCAGTTGTGCATTACACGCTAGGTGTTGATTTAGGTGAAGTGCCGGATTGAAATTACTTACAACGCGTATGTACCAGGAAATGACGATTTGTCCGATACGTGGTATGCATGTTGAAGGGGTGCTGAGGATAGTTACGGGGGACCCCATGCACCCCTGCAGGGTGCCGGGCTGGTTGTGGGGGTTCGCAGGCAGTTTTTCCGGGGTGCATTGCACGAGGAGTGCACAAAAGTCTGCATCCATAGCTGGAATGGCTCAGCATGTGACCGTGTTGTGGGTATTACGGCTGCGACTTGCGCATTGGGTTACTTTGCGTGAACAATTCCATGGATATGCGTAGCATGCTGATTCTCTACTTCACGATGGGCCATACAGTGTCATTCGCGGTGCGCAGGCTTTGCGGGATCTATGTGCCTTTTCCATGAATCGGGCCCTAAGGCTGTTTGATGGCTATTGTAAAGCATGTTCTTGATCCCTTCCCATAGCCAGAGCCTGACAAGTGACATCAGTCGCCTAGGAACAGCCATTGGACTGCAGTGACCTTGCTGTAAAGAAGGTGGCAGAGCAGTGTAGTCTGCTCTAGAATGGGGGTGTGTAGGCCAGCCCAGAATTTGGCCATGTTAACTAGTAATATCTTTGGTTCACAGTGTGAAGCCCCCACAAGGTAGAGACCCACAGCTAGGGCATAGTTGACGCAGTGCTTCTGGTGTGTTGTTGGATCTAGATAGAACCAGGGGACCCTGGCAGGCAATGGCTGAGACATAAAGCCTAATATATCACAAGATGGAAGAATCAAGATAATTGCCTATTTATGTCATGTATTAGCCGCAGCTCTATCCCTTAACCAGTGGCCCACAATCCTCCTCACACAATCAAAAACCCAGCTACCAGCAGGTGGTTGATTTCGTTTATTTCACAGTCATCCAGTGCCCCCCATACAGGCCAATAAGAGGCTGGGTCCTTCCCTGGGTAGGGGTAACCCTCCCAAAGAGGTTACCAGAACCCTCTATCAGGTCTTAATTATCTGTGGTGCTTCCTAGCTTCCACCCAGTGACCTGCATGAACAGAAACCCCCCATGCCAAAGCAAACTGTACAGTAGATGCAATTAAAAGCAAAGGAATAAATCAATTCCTTCCTTCCTTCCTTCCTTCCTTCCTTCCTTCCTTCCTTCCTTCCTTCCTTCCTTCCTTCCTTCCTTCCTTCCTTCCTTCCTTCCTTCCTTCCTTCCTTCCTTCCTTCCTTCCTTCCTTCCTTCCTTCCTTCCTTCCTTCCTTCCTTCCTTCCTTCCTTCCTTCCTTCCTTCCTTTTTTCCTTCCTTCCTTCCTTCCTTCCTTCCTTCCTTCCTCCCTCCCTCCTTCCCTTCCTTCCTCCCTCATGCTCTCCTTCCTTCCTTCCTTCCTTCCTTCCTTCCTTCCTTCCTTCCTTCCTTAGGCATCTGGGCAGCCAGTGTGGAATAAGTGGTGTGTAGCCGCATACTAGTGTTAGGTGTGGTGCATTGGTTGCGTGACATCAGTAGAATGTGTGCGGTAAAACCAGTAGACTGGCGGTGCTGGAGTTTGTGGATGAGACTATGTGTGCAGCTCGGTCGATTTTGAGGGGTATGGCGGCTTTCTAAAGACTGCTGAGGTGAACGTGGCGGTGTGTAAGTATCTGTGCAGCTAGCCCGAATTAATCGAGGGGTGTAGTTGCATTCTATTGTTTGTTGGTGCAGAGGAAAGCGTTAGCATAATGGTGTGATTGGGTGTCTGTGTGTTTTCCAGGGTGACCCTGTTCCTGTTGAGTTTCCAGTGCCTGTTGAGGAGGTGGTATCTCCTTTGGGTTCGGGCAGTTTAAGCTAAAGTTCTCCATGTGTCGTGTTGGGTCAAATTGCTTCAACTTGCCTTATATAGGGAGCTACAAAGCGGTGTTACCAGGATGTTTTTTTTTTACCATGGTGGATCCACATATCATACACGTGGGACCGGAGTCGGGGCCAGCAAGTAAAGGAGATAGGTGTATTTTATTGGGGTGCTTCCTTTAGCACGCAGCTGCGAAACAGACCATGTTTGAACTATTCTAGGCTATTGGGGAGCTGTTCTATACCTTTAACTGGTTAAAAGGCACAATTCAACCAAATGCACATTTCCATTGAATTGAGTCTAAGATAATATCCCCTAAATTTCACTACTGTGCTTTCAAGAAACACAACAAAAGGGGCTGTGTGATGAGGACCCCTGCCTGTAGTTACTATTTAACAAAGTCCTCCAGCGTGCTGTTGTGTGTGATGTAACGCTACAAAAAAAAGCAAGCTCTACATGTATGACTAGCATGCAGACATATGGAAAGCACACACAGTAGTGGTAAGAAAAGGGAGATAAAAGAAGGTGCCCGCAGTACTAGATACTGTCTGGCAGCTAATTATTAATTAGTAATTATTATAACTTGAAGATATACCAGTGCAGCTTTACTGCACAACTTTAGTACAAACATATGACCTGACACGTTTCGTGCCAGTGAGTACTTTATCTAAGCCTTGACTTTTTCACAGATGTACTCTTCAGCAGACATCTGTTCTATATGTAGCTGGATTATTAAGGGGGACATGCCACCCCCTTACAGTATATCACCATTACCTGTTTACAGGTGCATGAGACAAGCATCTCTCTTAGTCCCATGTATGATTCAATATGTTGTCTTGGAAGATTAGATTGCTAGTTTGGTTGTGTGGGATCTTGTGGTCCAGCTGCTGCCATTGCCGCCCAAATCACTCACACTTTTTATTTTTAGTAGAACAGCTTACCCAATTTGATCGGTAAAAATCAATCGAATGGAACATTTCATCGAATTCGGCCAGTACCATTCGATTGATTTTGAAAAATACTGAACATGTGGAGCGGGAGTTGCGGGGGTGTCCCCGCTACAAATGTTTGGTATTTGTGGGCTTTGAGGGAGCAGAGGTGTCCCCCACTTGCTTGCCAATGGAAGTGGGAGACCCAAAAACAAAAGAAAAAGGGACCCTGCGGTGTCTGATCCGACCTGCGTTAGAGGGACGAATCTGACGCCAGAGGGGTGCAGGAGAAGTGGCCGCCATCAAAAAGGTAAGTAGGGGAAGGGGGTTTGTTGTGAGGTAAAATTTGGTTTGTTTGGCCGAAGTAAAAAGCGGTTTGCAGCAAAGTTGACTACAGTCAATTCGGCTGCGAATCATTTTACTTCGGTCAAAAAACCCAAATCCGTTCAATCATGTGTGTTAATATACCCAAGTCAATAGCATAAAGATAAAAGAAAGAGTCAGAGCTGCCAGAATAGGAGCATGTGCTTGCTTTCTCTTCGGTCATGCAAGTGTAACATGCATGTGAAGTAATGGCTTAATATGGACATTCTAAGGTCTCCTAAAGGAGGCAATGCAGAAAAAAACATGATCCACTTTTCTCACCCAACATCGCTACTCCAGGCACACTCCGGTTTCTTACAAATATCCTGAAACTGAGCTCTCCAATCCTTTTCCGTTGGCTTAATGTCGGAAACAGGGAAAGGGATATCTTTAAAAAACACGGATGAGTATGGGCTGTGGTCAACGAGTAAACAAAACAATAGTGGAACTATGTTTCCCCCATCCTGCCCCTTTCTACTCCCTCTCCACCTTCCCAATTACTCCCCCACACTCCTCACCAACCCCATTCTACATGCTAGCCAATGTTTCCACTGTTCTGCGCTGCGTGCGCCTCTACCACCCCACCCCCCGCGCACCGGTGCTCCAAGTTGTCGACTACATGCAAATTTGCGGTCCTATAACTGCCAGTGATGTCACTTCCTGTATTTGGGCCCCTTCCCCCGGGAAATTAATAAGTCGGCTCCCCTGAGATAGCGCAGCATGGTGTGCCACTGTAGTGTTACCAGCATGGCCCAGGTTCAAATCCCCAGTAGGGGAGCCGTTAAATAAATAAATATGTCCTTCACTGCTGTCCTGGAACTGCGCTTCTGGTCATATAAAGTAAGGGAACTATGACTGATTTCCCAACATAGTAAGGGAACCTTGTACCCTTTAGTTCCTGCCCACTTTGACCTCTGTGTATGAGTTCCACTTTAGTGGGAGACAGGGTTGTTGCTGGGTCTGTTAAAGATCAGGGGCTAAGCTAATGTCAGGGCTAGCTAGCCTTTTGGTTGTAGCACCTGAGCTTCTATCTGGGGCTACAACCAAAAGACCCAGGACTATAGCTCCCTCACCCCCCCTTGCAACGCCTCCGATGGGAGAGTATGCCACTACTGGGGCTATGCCGCTCCTACACTGTTCATTGTGTGTCCCCTTGAGGGTGTTTGGACCCATGAAAGGCAGCAGCTTCCCTCGCCACGCTCTACCCTCCACTGCATGTAATGGCACAGGTTGGGCCCTAGAGAAAAGAGGGTCCAACTGGCCTCTGAGTCCACCTAGCCTTTCTTTGCCACTGGACCCGCGCCATGATGGTGACCTGCAGAGTGCCCACGGAATGGTAAGAGGCGCAGGTGGGCGATTCCTGTCATCCTCCTTCTGTCTCATTAAGCAGGTAGTGCCAAGGTTCATTCAAGCATGGGTGGGCATCTGCCCAGGAATCCAACAGCAGTAGGGGACCAAGGTAAGGGGCACTCGTTAAAGCGTATACCTGGTCCTATTGTGACGTCCGATGTAGTGCGCCAAAGGGTACTTTGCGCTGGCCATGTTCGTAGGCCGCAGGTCACTGTCAAGTTCCCTGAGAAGTCACATTCTTGTTGTTCATGGCCTGTAAGAATGTCATTGTATTTTCTCTTGTTCCCTTCCTTGCCTTGAAGTGCTTTGAAACACATTGTGTATAGGCGCTATATAAATAAACTATCATATCATGTATTTGGTGTATCAATCTGACAGATAAATCACTCACAAATGAGGGTACAAGGGTTTCTGGTTATCATTTTCTCTTGACATTATATATGAGAATTAAGTTGCACGGTCTAGTAACTGCAGTCAGGGGTGGACTGGCCTATAGGGAACACTGGAGATGCCCCGGTAGGCCTCTGCGCCCTCGGCCCAGGGGTGGACAGGCCTATTGGGAATTCTGGAGATTTCCCGGGACACCTCTGCACCATGGGCCTCTTTTGTGTGGTAACCTATTTTATTTCCAAACTGGCAAAAGTACCCATACTCCACAAAGGTTCTGTAGACAGACATGATAACACTGTCATTCATTTTTGAATATCAATGATCCTGTAGGTTGCTGTTCCGAGTCACTTATCGCTTGATGTGCTTTGCACTATGAAGTAAGCTGCACTGGGAAAGGGCGCATGTGGCTGGCTAACATACCCTGGACCAGATGTGGAGGGATGGCGCGCGTTGGTGTGCTGCAGCATACTAGGACCTAGAGTAAGCTTTCCGCACCTGTCACTGTGCGCTTTCTCCACTTGTCACCTCACCCTGGCACAGAGCTGTGTGGAAACAAAATGGCGCACCCTAGGGCCTTGAAACGTGGTTTGTGTGGTCCCACCTTTGAGTTTTGTTTGTCCGGTCCTTCTGTGTGACTACATTGATATTTTGCCGATTTCATGCAACCGTGTCATGTGTTGAGGTGATGAAATCTGGGGGCAGGGATGGGGTGTGCAAATTTCATGTAGGCAATAGACAGACATTTCACCAGAGTTGCCGTGCTGTAGCATACTCTGACCTTATGTGTGATCTCTCCACCTGTCGCCTCACACTGGTGCGGTGTAGTGCGTTGCGGTGCAAAAATCTCAGAAGTGGTGTGTCTTAGGACATCAGAATTTGTTGCTGGCGTCGAGATGTTTAAAATGAGCTTTGTCCAGTCCTTCTACGACAACATTGCTATTTTGCCGATTTCATGTGTTGCAGTGCAAATATCTCAGAATCGGTGCATCCTAGGGCCCTGAAATGTGGTTTTCAAGGACTCTGAGTTTTGTTCCTTGCATCGAGATGTTTAAAATGAGCTTTGTCCAGTCCTTCTACAATGACATTACTGTTTCGCCGATTTCGTGCATTTTGGTGCAAAGATCTCAGAAACGGTGCATCCTAGGGCCCTGAAATGTGGTTTTTAAGGACTCCGAGTTTTATTCCTGGTGTCAAGATGTCTAAAATGATGTTTGTCCAGTCCTTCTACGATGACATTGCTGTTTCGCCGATTTCGCGCATTGCGGCTGCAAATATCTCAGAAACAGTGCATCCTAGGGCTTTGAAATAGTCTCAAGTTTTTTCCTGGCGTCGAGACGCTGAAAATGAGCTGTGTTGTAAATATCTCAGAAATGCTGTGTCCTAAGGTGTTGAAATGTGGTTTTCTGGGTCCCATAGGGACCTCGATGTTTGTTCACCACATCGAGATGCTTAAAATGACGCCCCCCCCTTGATTTTTTTCCGCTTCCAGACAACCGTCTCATGTGTGCATGGGCTAAAATCCCAGGAATGGGGTGGGGTGTCCTCATGTAATGTAGCCAGTGATGCCCGCAAGGTCCTCACGGGTAACTATGCAAAATGTGGTGCAGAGTGGTGGCACAGTGTGGAATATAAGGAACAAACATACAAACAAACAGAGTTTCCATTTTATATATATAGAGAGATTTTCTCATACGAAAAGGGTTGGGCTCGCTGAAAATGTGTAATATAGAGCCACTTTCATATTTAGTTCCAGGGCCTCTTTTGGCTCCAAGTCCACCCCTGACTGCAGCCAAAACCGACTGCTGGGCGGTAAGACATCCTAAGCCATGCAGCAGAGTGTGCTTCACTCAAGGCCTGCCCCTGAGACCTGCGTGTAAGGGGCGAGATGAGACGGGCAGGCTCTGTGCGCTTATTGCTGGCACCGTCCTCTATGCATATGCCTTTCAGGGGCTTTGTTCCCCTGAATGAGGCTTTGTGAGGCCCTGGAATGCACAACAAAGGAGGAAGCGCCTGTGCAGACAGTGGAACAAGCAGCCATGCCAGCGGGGTGCGTCTGCCCTCCCACACACATTATTCAGAGCCAGACACTGGATTAGGGGCCTTGATGAGTGCCACTTCTGGCTACATCTTGGACCAGGCCAAATAATTGACCATAAGCAGTCAGTGCTGCATCAACAACTGCTGCTTCCTGGTGCTATGCTCTTGCTGGCCGCCAGGAGTCAGTGCTGCACTGATGCCTATTCTCACCAGGCCCTCAGGCCAAGCTATACATTGACTGACCACAAGACATCACTACTGCGCGAATGCAGGTTTGTTTTTCTAAGCCCTAACCAGTGACACTGGCGAATCACGCCTTGAAACACTTGTGTATAGGTGCGTTATAAATGCCATATCATATCATAACACCGCTGTCTGCTCTTGGGTGGCTAGTTGAGGCAGAGGCGTTGCTAGGGGTGTGGGGGCTGAGGGGGTTATAGCCCCAGGTATTTTGGTTGTAACCCGGATAGAAGCTCAGGGGCTACAAGCAAAAGGCTTTAGCTTTCCCGGAAACCCCGCCAGTCCCGACATTAGCTTAGCCCCGGATCTTTTCCAGACCTAGCAACAACCCTGAGTTGAGAGTTATAGTCGATAAAGATCTTTGAATGAATGTGAGGGAGAACTGCTGGCAGCTTAGTCCAATATCACAGGGTCTCCTCCAGCCTCCCATGAAGATCCTCCTATCAAGGGGACTATTCACCATGATCATCATATTGTTTACTGCAGAAGAAAATACTCCATAAGACAGTCCAGTTACAACAAAAGTCTAGAATAAAAAGGGACCACCCCATAAAAACAATTGCAATAAAACAAAAATAAAAATACAAAAAGGCCAGAGACAAACCTATAACCGATAAACACATTATTATAATGCACAGAAGTTATTTCTTGTTTTAAAGCCTGTCTAAGATAAGATAATACTACCCATGCCGCAGAAGGTGAATGAGCTGGGAGAAAATAGTATAGGGCACGGCGGCAGCCCTGTAGAAAGCCAGCTTGTCTTAAAGCCAATGCAATTGTGCTTTCTCTGACATTATTGTAGGCTGGACAAATAAAAATGAAATGCAACAGATGTTCATTAGCCTCAGATCCCAACGGGCAGCTAGTTTCGTCATGCTGCCCTTGCCATACTGCAGTTATGGCCTTTACTGGTATTCAGTCAGAACGTGCTCTGGTCATTAAGAATCCATCATATGTCTTATCACTCCCCACAAGGTAGTTCTGGATTATGCTAGGAGTGCAGATAATGATATGCCTGTGATTAAAAGGGGTTAAGAGCTCTCTGGCACTAATATCTTTAACAAAAGAAATTGAACGTGCTTTTAAATTGTTATACATTATCTTGTCCAGGAAGGGGGATAGCTCAGGGCTACACAGGTTCGATCTCCGTGTCCGCGCTTAGAAACCTCTGGGTATTAAGCAAATTATAAATAATACATCATATCATATCATATCAGGATGCAAAAGGTGGTCAAAAGTGGCTGGACATTAATGTTTAGTAAAGATTTTCGAATGTGTTGGAGCCAAGGAATCCTAAAGGCACATTCCTGGTTAAAACCACTTGAATCATACATTGGGTTAGCGATGCTAATTGGTACTTGTCACTTTCTAACTTTGCCAACTCCTGAAGATTATAGATGGTAATTGCCTGGTCTTTAGGCTCCCAAACTAATGACATTCCATTCTATCTATATTATACCAAAGAGCCAAACCCAAAGCAAGGTTTAGAAGCATGCCTGTCTGCCTTTGAACCTTCAATGGCGAGGTAATTCCTGAAACTCAATGGAAGCAAAAATGAACTATTGGTCCTCAATGGCTAAGACACCATCAGCCCTCCATGCATCCAAACTCAATCCCTCACACCAGTCCCTTAATCACCCCTCGGGTATGTATGTATGTACGTACGTACGTACGTACGTACGTACGCGCATCATATGCCCCAATCCTAGCTAGAAAACCCTCCTCATCGGCAGGGTAGAAGTAAGGTAGGGGTTGTCATTGTCAGTTTCCTATCATCATCCATGGGGGTAGTGCCCCTTGTAGAGCAGGGTCTCCAGTTCATGCCTGAAGTGCAGGAGAGAGGGAGCCAATCTGAAGTTTCTGTGCGCCATACTGGTGCAGCCTATCAGGAATATGTATGGTTTCTAGTGACCTCTTGCTTACAGTTCATAGATTTAATTCTGGACATGCCCCCGGGTGTTGCATGACCTCCGGAGATAGTAAGATCCTCAATTCGATCAGAGGGATTCTTGACTGTATATGCTTTGTAGATCATGCAGGATGTCTTGAAGGTGATGAGGGCTTGGAGAACCAGTGCAGTTTCTTGAGTGTGGAGGTGACAAGCTGGATTTGTTTAGGACATCTGCAGCGTACTGGACAGCTTCCACTGGAGCCAGAATTCTGCCTGGGACACCTGAAAGAAAGGTGTCGACAGTGAAACGGTCCAACTTGGAGTGCACAAAGGCTTGGATGAAAGTTCTAAAGTCCAATATGCAGATGAAGGCTTGGTCATGCAGAGGTAGAGTGCACCAGGTCTTGGATGGAAGTTCTAAAGTCCAATATGCAGATGAAGGCTTGGTCATGCAGAGGTAGAGTGCACCAGGTCTTGGATGAATGTTCTAAAGTCCAATATGCAGATGAGGGCTTGGTCATGCAGAGGTAGAGTGCACCAGGTCTTGGATGGAAGTTCTAAAGTCCAATATGCAGATGAAGGCTTGGTCATGCAGAGGTAGAGTGCACCAGGTCTTGGATGGAAGTTCTAAAGTCCAATATGCAGATGAAGGCTTGGTCATGCAGAGGTAGAGTGCACCAGGTCTTGGATGAATGTTCTAAAGTCCAATATGCAGATGAGGGCTTGGTCATGCAGAGGTAGAGTGCACCAGGTCTTGGATGGAAGTTCTAAAGTCCAATATGCAGATGAGGGCTTGGTCATGCAGAGGTAGAGTGCACCAGGTCTTGGATGAACGTTCTAAAGTCCAATATGCAGATATGGGCTTGGTCATGCAGAGGTAGAGTGCACCAGGTCTTGGATGAACGTTCTAAAGTCCAATATGCAGATGAGGGCTTGGTCATGCAGAGGTAGAGTGCACCAGGTCTTGGATGAACGTTCTAAAGACCAATATGCAGATGAGGGATTGGTCATGCAGAGGTAGAGTGCACCAGGTCTTGGATGGAAGTTCTAAAGTCCAATATGCAGATGAGGGCTTGGTCATGCAGAGGTAGAGTGCACCAGGTCTTGGATGGAAGTTCTAAAGTCCAATATGCAGATGAGGGCTTGGTCATGCAGAGGTAGAGTGCACCAGGTCTTGGATGGAAGTTCTAAAGTCCAATATGCAGATGAGGGATTGATCATGCAGAGGTAGAGTGCACCAGGTCTTGGATGGAAGTTCTAAAGTCCAATATGCAGATGAGGGCTTGGTCATGCAGAGGTAGAGTGCACCAGGTCTTGGATGGAAGTTCTAAAGTCCAATATGCAGATGAGGGCTTGGTCATGCAGAGGTAGAGTGCACCAGGTCTTGGATGGAAGTTCTAAAGTCCAATATGCAGATGAGGGCTTGGTCATGCAGAGGTAGAGTGCACCAGGTCTTGGATGAAAGTTCTAAAGTCCAATGTGTAGATGAAGTCTTCGTCCTGGAGAAGTAGAGTGCATCAAGGCATGAATAAGGGTTCACACTCCCAGTCCTAACGGAGCTGCCAGTCATTTAAAATGGGCGAACTCTGTCCAAGCCGAAGGCTACCGGGGACTCAAATCTGAATTTCTCACCGATTTTTCCCCCAATCCGTCTTTGTGCTCCAGTGTACGCGAAATGGAAATGTCACCCATTATGGACCACTATCCCCCAACTCGACTATGCCAACTAAGTCTACCTTGACCTGTCAAAACTGCAAACCTTCCCTTTTGAGGTCATCAAGCAGGCTGTGGCACAACTGGCAGTTCAAAAGTAGTTTGAACCCCCATCTCAATGCTGAGTACCATGATCTATGCGCTGAGGTCCATCAACAACCGGTTCACTTTAAAGAACCTCTGCTTCACCTCAAAATGTGTTAACGAGCAGGCCCCAATATATCCATGAAACATATAGCACTAAGCCCTTAAATACCCTGCACTTATCGACACAAAGTTTCTTCAGTGTCCCAGGCCTTACTGCTACTCAAAATGAGGAGGGAGCGCTGCAGTCCAAGGACCCAGGCTCTGAGTCACTCTTCCAAAGACCTTATCGACACTTCACCCAACAATCACGCCTTGAAACCTCCTCCTAAATGTATATTTACTTAACATAGTAAACATGCACTCCATCCATTCATCTATCCGTCCTTCCATTGATCCATCCCTACATCTGTCCCTCCATCCATCGAGCATTCCGTCCGTCCACCCATGGATACGTCCGTGGTCCGTCCTTACGTCCATCCATCCATTGAGCCGTCCATCCGTCCACCCTCCATTCATCCATCCATCTATCCATCCGCCCGTCCGCCCATCCAGCCATCCACTGAGCTGTCCATCCGCCCACCCATCGATCCGTTCCTCCATCCATCCATTGATCTATCCATCTGTCTACGCACAATTACACTCATCCATGCCCCATTTATACATCCATCGATCCGTCGATCTATCCATTCATCCACCCGCCGAATCACCCACCTGTCTGTCTGCCCACCCACCCATCGGCCCGCCCATACCCATCCATCCTCTCACCTATCCTTAACCCTTACCCATGAACTCTAACCCAACTAACCACACATGCCAAAATATAAAAACCCCATCCACCAGTCTATTCACCAATGCATCAATCTACACACACTGTCTTCGGCAGAAGCAGGGCCACGAAATGGAGGGTCTGCCTGAAAACCGCCAGGCGTAGCAGCAGCTGTGCACTAAAGACATCATGTGAGCACCCATCACTACAGGAGCGCCCTCTCTCACCAGGAGTGACCCGTAACCAACCTGCTGTACCCCTGCATGGAGCACCCCCTCATCACAGGTTCACCCTCTCTCACCAGGAGTGACCCGTACCCAACCTGCTGTACCCCTGCATGGAGCACCCCCTCATCACAGGTTCACCCTCTCTCACCAGGAGTGACCCGTACCCAACCTGCTGTACCCCTGCATGGAGCACCCCCTCACCACAGGTGCACCCTCTCTCACCAGGAGTATTCCGTACCCGCCATGCTGTACCCCTGCATGGAGCACCCCCTCACCACAGGTGCACCCTCTCTCACCAGGAGTGACCCGTACCCGCCCTGCTGTACCCTTGCATGTTGCACACCCTCACTACAGGAGTGCCCTCTCTTACCAGGAGTGATCCGTGCCCGCCATGCTGTACCCCTGCATGGAGCACCCCATCACCACAGGAGCACCCCCTCTCTTACCAGGAGTGACCCGTGCCCGCCATGCTGTACCCCTGCATGGAGCACCCCCTCACCACAGGTGCACCCTCTCTCACCAGGAGTGACCCGTACCCACCCTGCTGTACCCCTGCATGGAGCACCCCCTCACCACAGGTTCACCCTCTCTCACCAGGAGTGACCCGTAACCAACCTGCTGTACCCCTGCATGGAGCACCCATCACTAGAGGAGCGCCCTCTCTTACCAGGAGTGACCCGTACCCACCCTGCTGTACCCCTGCATGGAGCACCCGCTCACCACAGGTGCACCCTCTCTCACCAGGAGTGATCCATACCCGCCATGCTGTACCCCTGCATGGAGCACACCCTCACTACAGCAGCGCCCTCTCTTACCAGGAGTGATCCGTGCCCGCCATGCTGTACCCCTTCATGGAGCACCCCCTCACTACAGGAGCGCCCTCTCTCACCAGGAGTGACCCGTACCCGCCCTGCTGTACCCCTGCATGGAGCACACCCTCACTACAGGAGTGCCCTCTCTTACCAGGAGTGATCCGTGCCCGCCATGCTGTACCCCTGCATGGAGCACCCCATCACCACAGGAGCACCCCATCTCACCAGGAGTGACCCGTACCCACCCTGCTGTAACCCTGCATTGAGCACCCCCTCACCACAGGTGCACCCCCTCTTACCAGGAGTGACCCGTGCCCGCCATGCTGTACCCCTGCATGGAGCGCCCCCTCACCACAGGTGCACCCTCTCTTACCAGGAGTGACCCGTGCCCGCCATGCTGTACCCCTGCATGGAGCACCCCCTCACCACAGGTGCACCCTCTCTTACCAGGGTGATCCGTGCCCACCATGCTGTACCCCTGCATGGAGCACACCCTCACCACAGGTGCACCCCCTCTCTTACCAGGAGTGACCCGTGCCCGCCATGCTGTACCCCTGCATGGAGCACCCCCTCACCACAGGTGCACCCCCTCTCTTAGCAGGAGTGACCCGTGCCCGCCATGCTGTACCCCTTCATGGAGCACCCCCTCACCACAGGTGCACCCTCTCTTACCAGGAGTGATCCGTGCCCGCCATGCTGTACCCCTTCATGGAGCACCCCCTCACCACAGGTGCACCCTCTCTTACCAGGAGTGACCCGTGCCCGCCATGCTGTACCCCTGCATGGAGCACCCCCTCACTGCAGTAGCGCCTTCTCTTACCAGGAGTGACCCATACCCACCCTGCTGTACCCCTGCATGGAGCACACCCTCACCACAGGTGCACCCTCTCTCACCAGGAGTGACCCGTGCCCACCCTGCTGTACCCCTGCATGGAGCACCCCCTCACTGCAGTAGCGCCTTCTCTTACCAGGAGTGACCAGTACCCACCCTGCTGTACCCCTTTATGGAGCACCCCTTCACCACAGGTGCGCCCTCTCTTACCAGGAGTGATCCGTGCACGCTATGCTGTACCCCTGCATGGAGAAACCCTTCACCACAGGTGCACCCCCTCTCTTACCAGGAGTGACCCGTGCCCGCCATGCTGTACCCCTGCATGGAGCACACCCTCACCACAGGTGCACCCTCTCTTACCAGGAGTGACACGTGCCCGCCATGCTGTACCCCTGCATGGAGCACCCCGTCACCACAGGTGCACCCTCTCTCACCAGGAGTGACCCGTGCCCACCCTGCTGTACCCCTGCATGGAGCACCCGCTCACCACAGGAGCACCCCCTCTCACCAGGAGTGACCCGTACCCACCCTGCTGTACCCCTGCATGGAGCACCCCCTCACTGCAGTAGCGCCAACTCTCACCAGGAGTGACCCGTGCCCGCCATGCTGTACCCCTGCCTGGAGCACCCCCTCACCACAGGTGCACCCTCTCTCACCAGGAGTGACCCGTACCCACCCTGCTGTACCCCTGCATGGAGCACCCCCTCACCACAGGTGCACCCTCTCTTGCCAGGAGTGACCCGTGCCCACCCTTCTGTACCCCTGCATGGAGCACACCTCACCACAGGAGCACCCCCTCTCACCAGGAGTGACCCGTACCCACCCTGCTGTACCCCTGCATGGAGCACCCACTCACCACAGGTGCACCCTCTCTCACTAGGAGTGATCCCTGCCCGCCATGCTGTACCCCTGCCTGGAGCACCCCCTCACCACAGGTGCACCCTCTCTCACCAGGAGTGACCCGTACCCACCCTGCTGTACCCCTTCATGGAGCACCCCCTCACTGCAGTAGCGCCATCTCTCACCAGGAGTGACCCGTGCCCGCCATGCTGTACCCCTTCATGGAGCACCCCCTCACTACAGTAGTGCCATCTGTCGCCAGGAGTGATCCATACCCGCCCTGCTGTACCCCTACTGGAGCACCCCCTCAATACAGGAGCACCCCCTCTCACCAGGAGTGATCCGTGTCCGCCATGCTGTACCCCTTCATGGAGCACCCCTCACTACAGGGGCACCCTCTCTCGTCAGGAGTGATGCCGCTCAGCTGTCCATCTGCACCCCCGCTACCCCCCCCCCCCCCAACACTCACTCGGGGCTGGCTGCCTGCTCGCTTGCCCTTCAGCTCTCCACACACTCACCGTTGTCAATCCCTGCCCTGCCCCGCCCCCTCTCTCCACAGGACAGCACAGCACTTTTTAATCAAATGAATTCCTTTCCCATGACCGCATTGGGAACGATTCCCACCGACCGGCGGTCGTGCCTGCATCCTCCTGGCTGGCTCGGCTCCATGCTAAGAAGCGCTGCAAACAGCACCATTTCAACATTCAACATTCTCCCCTTACCCCCATCGTAATCGTGTGTTTTCTTACACTTTGCTCTTGACTAGCTTTGATGGTATTGCCAATAAGATGTTTCCTGCGGAGCTGCTCCATGAGAACTGCGGGTGCGAGACGAGATCTCAGACGGCCCTCTGCTTCTTTCTCTCTCTCGCTTTTTCCCTCACTCTTTCGCTTTTTCTCTCCGAGTCCGTATGGAAAGGTGTAATAAAGAATGGGGCCAGTGAGATGGCCCACAAACATGATGGGATTAGACAGAATGTACATTGTTGGTGGAACCTGCCAGTATGGTAATGCTGTGGGTGTTACGGTTTATTGGTGCCCGCCAGTATGGTAATGCTGTGGGTGTTCCGGTTTATTGGTGCCTGCCTGTATGGTAATGCTGTGGGTGTTCCGGTTTATTGGGGCCTGTCTGTATGGTAATGCTGTGGGTGTCCCAGTTTATTGGTGCCTGCCTGTATGGTAATGCTGTGGGTGTTACGGTTTATTGGTGCCTGTCTGTATGATAATGCTGTGGGTGTTACGGTTTATTGGTGCCTGCCAGTATGGTAATGCTGTGGGTGTTACGGTTTATTGGTGCCTGCCTGTATGGTAATGCTGTGGGTGTTACAGTTTATTGGTGCCTGCCAGTATGGTAATGCTGTGGGTGTTACGGTTTATTGGTGCCTGCCAGTTTGGTAATGCTGTGGGTGTTCCGGTTTATTGGTGCCTGCCTGTATGTTAATGCTGTGGGTGTCCCGGTTTATTGGTGCCTGCCTGTATGTTAATGCTGTGGGTGTCCCGGTTTATTGGTGCCTGCCTGTATGGTAATGCTGTGGGTGTTACGGTTTATTGGTGCCTGCCAGTATGGTAATGCTGTGGGTGTTACGGTTTATTGGTGCCTGCCAGTTTGGTAATGCTGTAGGTATTCCGTTTAATGGTGTCTGCCATTTAATGGTAATCCTGCGGGTGTTTTACGGTTTATTGGTGTCTGTCAGTATGACAATGCTGTGGGTGTTACGTTTATTGGTGTCTGCCAGTTTGGTAATGGCAGTGCTTATTGTTATTGTTATTTTGCATTTATATAGCGCCTTATATACCATTGGTATGGTCTGAAGGCGCTGGTAGGTTGAACGCCCTTGGGAACCGAGGTTCGGGTCAGTGGAGAGATTAGAGGGGTCAAGGGTGCGTGTGCGCACCAGGTATGTGTGCAGCTGGTGCGGAATTTCTGTGGTAGCTGCTTCCTAGCGATAGGTGTGGTGGTTGAGGAATCAGGAGTATGTGTTCGGTCTGGCAGGATTATCCAGACCGAGTGAGGCAGCGTTAGGCCTGACGAGAACGCTTAGCTGGGGGTGAGAAACCAGCAATGTTTACTTAGAGTGATGGGGAGTGAGCGGCGGAATGTTGATATGAGAACAGATATACCGAATGGTGTCATAGTATCTCTGTGTTCTACTTGAGTGGTGGTGTAAGGAGAGAGTAAGCGTGGGGTGTGAAATGAAGTATGCTCTTACAACGGTTTCTTGCGTTCCACATCAAAGTCTGCACATTACGCAGACCGGTCCGGTCCGTGCGATGTGTTTTGTTTCTCATCTGCTCTTATGCACTATTCATCGGGTCGGCGAATTCATCCGTATAGCGTACTCCTCCATCTAATCATGCGCTCTGGTCCATTCATTCATTTGTTTCGTGCGTTCACCCGCTCCCCAGGCTGATCTGTTACGCACTCAATCGCATCAGATGCTCATCCGCCACTTGTCAGTTCAGCATTCATCAGCTCCGTTCACTCTTCCGTACAATGTACTTAACTGTTTTGTGTTCTTCCCCTCATTACACTCAACCGTTTTCTACATTCATGTGCTCTCCAAATTCGTTCAGCCGCATTCTACACTCGTGTGTTCTCCACATTCATCTGTCCACCACATTTATTGGCTCTTCATGTTCTTTCGCTCTGTACGCTCACCGCCCTTCACAGTCATCCGCCTTCCGCAGTCATCCGCCCTCCGCAGTCATGCGCCCTCCGCAGTCATCCGCCCTCCGCAGTCATCCACCCTCCGCAGTCATCCACCCTCCGCAGTCATCCGCCCTCAGCAGTCATCCGCCCTCGGCAGTCATCCGCCCTACGCAGTCAACCGCCCTCCACAGTCATCCGCCTTCCACAGTCATCCGCCCTCTACAGTCATCCGCCCTCTACAGTCATCCGCCCTCCACAGTCATCCGCCCTCCATAGTCATCCGTCTTCCACGGTCATCCGCCATCCACACTCATCTTCCAAAGGCATCCGCCCCTCCACAGTCATCCGCCCTCCACAGTTATCCGCCTTCCACAGTCATCCGCCCTCCACAGTCATCCGCCCTCCACAGTTATCCGCCCTCCACAGTCATCCGCCCTCCACGGTCATCCGTCCTCCACGGTCATTCGCCCTCCACGGTCATCCGCCCTCCACGGTCATCCGCCTTCCCCGGTCATCATCCACAGGCATCCGCCCTCCACACTCATCTTCCACAGGCATCCGCCCTCCACAGTCTTCCGCCATCCACACCCATCTTCCACAGGCATTCGCCCTCCACAGTCGTCCGCCCTCCACAGTTATCTGCCTTCCACGGTCATCTGCCCTCCACGGTCATCTGCCTTCCACGGTCATCTGCCCTCCACGGTCATCTGCCCTCCACGGTCATCCGCCCTTCACCGTCATCCGCCCTCCGCCGTCATCCGCCCTCCGCCGTCATCCGCCCTCCGCCTTCATCCGCCCTCCGCCGTCATCCGCCCTCCGCCGTCATCCGCCCTCCGCCGTCATCCGCCCTCCACAGACATCCGCTCTCCACAGACATCCGCTCTCCACAGACATCCGCTCTCCACAGACATCCGCCCTCCACAGACATCCGCCCTCCACAGTCATCTACCACAGGCATCCACCTTCCACATTCATCCGCCCTGCTCAGTCGTCCGCCCTCCGCAGTCATCCGCGCTCCACAGTCATGTTCAACAGGCATACACCCTCCACAGGCATACGCCCTCTACAGCCCTGTCCAGTCATCCGCCCTGCCCAGTCATCTGCTCTCCACAGCCATCCGCTCTCTACAGTCATTCGTCCTCCACAGTCATCCGCCCTCCACAGTCACTTTCTACACATAGCCGCTCTCCATACTCGGACCGCTTTCTACAGTCAATTGGTTTACACACTCATCCGTCACCCCCATTGATTTTGCTCGTATTATTCATCGGGTCTCCAGACCCAACCGTCTTCCAGACGCACTTGTCAACTGCTTTCATCCTTCACATTCATTTATACTTGTCTAGAATCATCTTTATTCATTCGCCCTTCTCCCTTATCCGTTCACCCCACTCATTTTATTTTTTTTATTTTTATTTATTTTTTTTTTTTTTGCTTTTGGTATTGCTTTAGGTGCTTCGCTGGGTCGGTGTTATTTTGATGATGCTAGCACGGAACCGGTTGGTTTACGGAAAGAGCCAGGTTTTCAGTAGTTTGCGGAAAGCTGTTAGCTCCTCGGCTAGCCTGATGTGGGGTGGGAGAGAGTTCCACAGGGTTGGGGCTAGGGCTGAGAATGATGCTCCGCCTAACCTGACTGAGTTAGTCTTAGGAATTACTAGGAGGCCGGCTGTGCTTGATCTGAGGGTGCGAGTGGGGTGATAAGCTATTAGTTTTTCTTGAAGATATTGCGGTCCAGTTTTATGTACTGCTCGATGGGTGAGGCATAAGGTTTTGAAAGCTACCCTACGGGCTACTGGAAGCCAGTGCAGTGTCTTGAGGGCTGGGGATACGTGGTCTCTTGGACCAAGCGCAAGTAACACTTTGGCCGCTGCGTTTTGTGCTCTTTGAAGTTTGTTCATTTGGTAGGCATGAATTCCGAGGTATAGGGGGTTGCCGTAGTCCAGCCGTGAGATGACGATTGATTGTACCGCAGAGACTCTGTTAGGAAATGATAGATATGGAAAGACGCGTCTGAGGTTTTTGAGGTGGTAGTGGCAGGACTTTGAGACATTGTTGACTTGGCGCGAGAGTGTTAGGTCAGAGTCTAGCGTGCATCCAAGATTTTTCACTGTGTTGGAGGGTATCGGTGAGTTGCCCATGGTGGTTGGCCAGGGTAGAGGGTGCGGGAGAAGATCTGGGTTGCCGGACACCATGATTTCTGTTTTGGAGGGGTTTAACAGGAGGTGGTTTTGGGTCATCCAGCGTTCAATGTCAAGGAGGCAGGATGCCAGGTCTGGTCGTGAGTTAGGATTTGTGTTAAGGAATTTTAGAATTAGTTGTGTGTCGTCGGCGTAATTGTAACATAGGATGTTGTGTGCACGAATTATCGGTGGGAGGGTGGTCAGGTAGAGATTGAAGAGGAGGGCAGATAGACACGCTCCTTGTGGGACTCCTGTGTTGACTGGTCGGGCTTGGGAGGTAAAGTTGGAGAGTGTCGTTATTTGGTGCCTGTCTTTGAGGAATGAGGCTATCCATTTGAGGGCGGTTCCACGTATTCCTAGGGAGTGGAGGCGATCAAGGAGTATTGAGTGATTGATCGTGTCAAAGGCGGCTGATAGGTCGAGGAGGATTAGTGCGGCGCATCCCGCGGAGTCAGCAGTCATTTTAAGGTCGTCCCAGATAGAGGTTAGGGTGGTTTCAGTTCCGTGACAAGTTCTGAAGCTTGATTGGGCGGGGTCTAGGAGTTTGTTGGCTTCAACAAAGGCGTTAAGTTGAGAGTAGGTGGTTCGATCAATGAGTTTGGCGAGGAATCTGGTGTTTGATATGGGGCGGTAGTTTTTGGGCTCAAGCGGATCGAGCGAGGGTTTTTTAATCAGGGGTTTGACGTGCGCCAATTTGAATGCGTCTGGAAAAGTACCGGAAGAGAGGGAAGCATTTATGATAGATCTTGCGTGTTCTCCTGCGCAGGTGGAGGCAAAGATTTCTTTAAGGGTAGTGGCTGGGCATGGATCCAATGGTGATCCGGATGGTTTGCGGGCAGATAGGAGTTTGAGAAACTGTTCTGTTGTTAATGGACTGAAGGAGTCGAACGTTGGTTGCGTGGAGTTTGCAGCTGATGGGTTGGGTGGTACGGGCTGAGGATTGTCTAGAGGCTGTAAGAGTGCTAGTTTGGAGGTTAGAGTATTTGTCCTTTCTATAGCCGTGGAGTAGAAGTGGAGGGAGAGTGAGTCACAGAGTGATTGCGATGCGGTCGGGATGGTTGTGTTACAAGCTGGATTGGTGAATTCGGAGATAATTTTGTGGAGTTCTTTACTTGGGTTTTTGCAGTTTAGGATTCGGGAGTTGTAGTGGGCCTTTTTTGTTTTCCGGATTTCGGCTTTGTACCGATACAGGTGTCGGGCCAGGGTGGTCCTGCTCTCATGGGTTTTCTCTTTATGCCATCTGCGTTCTAGGTGTTTGTATAGTCGTTTAGTGGTCTTCAGCTCAGGAGTGAACCATCTGGGGAAAGGGCCACGGCGGGTTGATGGTTTGCAGGAGGGGGTGAGGCGCATCAGAGGTGCACTAAGCCATGAATCAAGGGCCTCAGGGGTGAGATGGTTGTTGAGAGGGCAGGATGGTGGTGGAGACTGGAGGAGAGCCTCGGCTAAGTCTGGGGTGATTATTAGTTTCTTCCAGCTTAATGTGGGGGGGGGAGTGATGTGGAGGTTGGATTGCCAGGGCTCAGCCCCTGCACTTATTTCTGATCCCAGCGTGATGATGCTGTAGTATTTTTGTGACTCTATTTTTTTCATGGTGAGTCAGTCCAAGTAATATAAGAATCAAGTGCAGAGTGCACTGGCCAGTGTCTCTGCATCCTGGGCTGGCTCATCGTTATTCAGGAACCTGATGACCCAGGTTGGCAGGGCAGGGTTATTTATCAATTTTCAGGAATAACAATGATTTGGAAGGTGACAATGCAGGACACTGGCCGTGCCCGCGCACTGCTCCACTTAGCCTGCATGACACTGCTGCAAGTTCTGTACTGTAATAACTGGCAGCGTGGGTTGACCCCAACCAGGGGCAAGGGCAGTGAAAAAGCCATATCGAAGAGAGGTGCCTGTCAGGAGTGCCCACCTATACAGAAAGATCGTGCTGCAGTGTTTGACAGGCAAGTTCATCAGTTTAGTAATGATTTTTCCCACATTGGTTCATCAGTTCACCATAGGAGGAAAGCATGTTTTCTCATGTATTCTGTGGATGCCTAACATGTTCTACCTGCCCCTGATAGGACCAGAGCATAACGTTAACGAGGAAGTGTTTCAAAGAAACACTTAAACATTTATTATATTTCAAGACACAACTACTATGTTCCGTGGATTGATATCAGTAAATCGCCCAGTGCATCAATCAACCTTAATGAACCAATGGGAGTGGCAGCTTAAACCTCCAATACGTTGACACTGAATGGAGCAGCCGTGGGTGGTGCCAACAGTGGGCGGAGCACTGACCGCCCCGTTGCGTCACAGGCGTGTTAGAAAATATTTGGGCCCTGGCACTTATTTTCTTACAAATTAAGAACTGTAACGCTGGAGGTGATAAGGATTGTAGAAATTTCTGAAAGCAAAACGAAGGATTCAAAATCCAAAGCTGAGTTTGCTTCCGCGTTCTTCACAAGAACAAAAAGTCTGTCCCGCCACTCTCGCTGTTCCATGCACTTACTTCACGTCACCTGACGTTTTCTGTGCACCTCACACTAACCAAGCCTAGGTAACTGTCTTGCCTCTGGCTGCCACAGTGACTGACGTATACTATTAGTTATTGGGCTGCTCCTACTGGTGCTACCTCTGATGCTGGTGCTAAAGGTGCTACCGCTGGTACTAGCTTACCGATTACTGGTCGCTGCTACTGCGGCTGTGACTGTTGCTTCTGCTGCTACACCTCACGCTAACCCAACCTAGGAACTATCTTGGCTCCGGCTGCCTTCATGATTGAGGTCTACAATTGCTACTGGCCTATTGGTTACTGGTTGCTGCTACTGCTGCTACACCTCACCATTTTCCCGAAGTTAAGCATGACGCAAAGCGCATGCACGAGAAAGAGAAACGCCCATTTTGCTTTTTCCAAAGCAAAGCATGACACAAGGCCTCCGTAGCTAAACATGACGCAAAGCGCATGCACACGAATGACGCAAAGCGCATGGACGAGAAAGAGAAACACCCACTTCACTTTTCCTGAAGTAAAGCATGACACAAGGCCTCTGTAGCTAAGCATGATGCAAAGCGCATGCACACGAATGACGCAAAGTGCATGGATGAAAAAGAAAAACAACTCATTTGCTTTTCCCAAAGTGAAGCATGACATGATGCCCACGTAGGTAAGCATGATGCAAAGCGCATGCACGAGAATGACGCAAAGCGCATGGACGAGAAAGAGAAACACCCACTTCGCTTTTCCCGAAGTGAAGCATGACACAAGGCCTCCGTAGCTAAGCATGACGCAAA
Organism: Ambystoma mexicanum; assembly: GCF_040938575.1. NCBI lineage: Eukaryota > Metazoa > Chordata > Amphibia > Caudata > Ambystomatidae > Ambystoma > Ambystoma mexicanum. The sequence continues at coordinate 1,206,722,480 of NC_090926.1, read as the reverse complement.
CCGCATGCACGAGAATGACGCAAAGCGTATGGACGAGAAAGAGAAACACCCACTTCACTTTTCCCGAAGTGAAGCATGACACGATTCCCACGTTGCTAAGCATGATGCAAAGCGCATGGACGAGAAAGAGAAACACCCACTTTGCTTTTCCCGAAGTGAAGCATGACACAATTCCCCCATAGCTAAGCATGACGCAAAGCGCATGCACGAGAATGATGCAAAGCGCATGCACGAGAAAGAGAAACACCCACTTCGCTTTTCCCGAAGTGAAGCATGACACAATGCCCATGTAGCTAAGCATGATGCAAAGTGCATGGACGAGAAAGAGAAACACCCACTTTGTTTTCCCGAAGTGAAGCATGGCGACATACAGTGTTCATCCTCTACCCTCATTGGCTGCAGTCTATACACATCCTCTTCGCCTCCAACTTCTGCACATTTGGGTTTCGATCTCTCCACCTTGGGATGCTCTTAGTGATTGGTTAGATTACTGAAAGCACTGCCCAGCCTTGAGGCCCAATCACGTGATATGCACCTGGCCTTCAACATGAGCTCAGTGGATAACTTTGAGGTCTGTCATGTCCTTGCGAATAAAGTAACTCTTTTCTCATCCAAGACACACAGGTGCCCCCACCGTGCCTCCCCGTCGCAATCTTATAAAAGTTGGCATCACCCTTTGCTCTCCCTGGTACAAATCAAAGGCCAGGTTGTCCTCTGCTCCACCCTTATCGATTAATTCTCCGGGGAGGGGGGCAGGTGGGGCAGGCCTGGTCTTCCTATGAGTCCCACTTATCAGTCTATTTTGTGAAGAATTAAGGGGGTTTGCTCACGGACATCTAGTAGTTCAAATGGGATGGCCATTATCCTGGGGTGTGCTGTGCCCTAAATCTCAACGGGTATGTTGGCAGCTTAAGACCTCTGCCATGTCTCGCCTGGGTTTGTCTTTCACAACCAGCCGCAGCCCTACTCGTACCATGCCATTCACATCCCTTTCTAATTTAGCAAAGCTCTAACAGGATGTGTGTGTGTGTGTGTGTGTGTGTGTGTGTGTGTGTTCCCTACTCCCTACCTCGCCTAGGGCGGGTGTGGAATATTCAAGCACAAGGCCTTGTTGTTCTGAGCTTTCAACACAGTCTGCTACAATTCAGACCTACCTTCATATATGGTGTCATTTCTATGTTTCCCGTCGCTGAACAGGGATTTGTGCCATGTGTGATGTACGCATGCAGTGTGTCTACCTAGCACTATATAAAGCTGTTCGTAGTTTGCCTTGATCTTTGTAAGTTTGTACAATGAATACACGCCATAGGTATTCATCTATACCCACAGGACTCCCCCTCCCCACTGTACCCGCATATGTGCATTTCCCACGTATTAGAATATTTTCCACAGTCTAAATCGATTGGGAGGGGCTAGGACCTGAGCATGCATCCCAACAATAAGCATGACACAAAGCGCATGCACGAGCAACGAAAACGCCCACTTCGCTTTTCCCGTAGTGAACCCTCACACGATTCCCCGGAAGCTAAGCATGACACAAAGTGGATGCACGAGCAACAGAAGCTTGCACGTCGCTTTTCCCGAAGCAAAGCATGACAAGATGCCCGCCTAGCTAAGCAGAATGCAAAGTGCAAGCACGAGAAAGCGAAACACACCCACTTATCTTTTCTAGCATCAAAGCGTGACATAAATGACATAGCAAACATTTGCATTTTTGGATGAAATGTTGCAAGCTGCTTTTGCCACGGCTCCGCTCTTCCATTTTTCTTACCACTGCACTGGCGAAGTTGGTGAAGCAGAATGGAGGAATGGCACGAAATTTCAGCAGAATGTTTGCCGGGCAAAACGGACTCCTAGTTGTGTGATGTGCATACATGTCTAGTTGGAAGCCTGTGTAGCGTGCATGTATTGCTGCAATATGATGTAATACATATCGGCCTTTACATTGTTTCTGGAAAGTGTGAACAGGATGGATGTGTGTGTGCTCTTGCGCTGCTTCATGCAATATCGTTTTTTCGTGTGTGTGTGTGTAGTGTGATGCTTGCGTTGCATGAAGCAATTATAATTATTCTTTTATAAAACGCACTTTATACCAGAGATTGTTTTCTAAGCGCGGGATCAGGATTCGAACCGTTGCGCTGCGTTGTCTTGCTTCCAAGACAAACGCGTTGCCCCTGAGCTATCCCCCCTCACCAATGCAAGCAGTGGTGGAACCGTGGGTTCCCGCAGGGCTCCAGTGATGGCGTTGATTATTCAGGATGGGCGTCACAGGTTGGAGGATGTCTTTACCTTCCTTCGCTCCTTCCTCTAACTATAAACCTTGTAACACAAATAAAGCTCGTCTGCTTTGGTACTTACTGGCTCCAGCGTCTTCACTTACCTGCGAATCCTGCATCCCCTGCACTGCAGTGTGCTGGGTGATGATTATGTGTTTTTTGCAGCACATTTTTTCTGTGTGCAGTACGGAGCTTGGTTTTGCCATTGGTCATCACGTGTCTTGCTCACCCGTTTCATTACATTCCTTGCTCGTAAATTGTCATGAATACGTGATTTTGTTCTGGCAAACCGTCCTCAGTTTCCACTAACATCATATGCATGTGTGTTTGTGTGTGTGTGTGTGTGTTTGTGCATTGATTTGTGCTGGTGTACGGTATCTAGTGTCTTTCGTGTGCATTGGGTGCTGTGGATTATCGTATGGCATACATTCCACAACTTCTGCAAAAGCCACAGGTATGTATGCGTGTGTAGTTGTATAGTTGTACAGTGTTTGGTTTCTGCAGTGTGTGTTGTGTGCAATGGCTGCTTCTTTGCATCGTGCAGGTAAGCCCCTACTTGGTTTTGTCTGCCCCACCTTATTGTGCAGCTGTTTCCGAATTGGGTGTGGTGGTTGTGTGGGGTGCATTTAAAGACCCCAAACAGAAGTCCCTGTAACATTAATGGCAGGCATTTAAACACTGAAACAAAAACGGCCTGCCATTTGTTCTTCAAGTAAAGTTAAAGAGCCATGTGGAAAGTGGCCTACCTGTCATTACCAATGCACAAGCAGCATTTTAATTTACAAAAGAAGGAGGAATCTAAGATCCCTGTCACATGAAAACATGATTTTAAACATTGAAAACAAAAAACGGCCTGCACATGTGTGTGCAAATGAAAACGGTTTTAAAAAAAAAGTATAAGTGAAAAAGATATCACTGCTCACAAGAAAATGTCAGGGAAACAAAACATGATTTGTGGGTTGATATGTATATTACATGATGTAAATCATGTTTCACCCACAAAACTCTAGTGACATGCGAAGTGCCACTTTGTCTTTATGAAAAAAACATCAGTCCAAGGCAGACCCTTTTGCTGGCTGTGAGTAACACTTTACAAAGACATCTCCCACTCTCAGCCTGGATGTCACATCCCCCATCTAATGACCAACCGCAATAAAATGTCCTGCTAAAAGGCGTCGAAATTCAGTGTTCTCCAGACCTGCCGGCTCTGAAAGCATTGACTCCAAGAAAAGTTACCACTTGGCTGGAGCATGACTAAAATGTGTGAAAATGGGGGCATTCACTTCAAAGAACAAGCTTCCAACACAAAGGAGACACAAAGGCACAGGCTGACCCAGGGAAAAGAAATGGCCGGAAGCAGAAACGGGCCATTTGTGTCACACGAAGACTCACAATTTATTTAAAAGGACTATTATCATTTAGGCCTTTTTCTCAGCCATCATATGGCAAATGGATTTCATCTATGTACCATTTTCTATGTAATTTCCAGGCAATTTTGGGGATATAAATTCATCCACATGTCACTCATGGAACTATAATGGCTATCTAAGATGTGTTTCTGGCTGATCTGAACATGTTCCAAATGTGAGAGTTGATGAGCGGGTGTAAAATGAAAATAGAAATATGCTTAACAACCTACATATTCATAACTTTTGTGCTTTTTATGGAAATGACAGAAAGAAGCCACATGGCCGTGCTACATGATATGGATTTGGTGGTCGGTTTTTCTAATTACTCATGATTAGCGGAAACATTAAATATATTTAGTATGGCAGTTGCTATTAACAGTTATGAAGTTCTGATACATAACTAGTTTTTGCCAAAAAAGTTGAAAGGATTATGTTGCTTCAGACCCCTAAACCAATCCTGACTTGGAGGCTGGGTTGGGAGGAGAGAGAAGGGTAACTAACCAATCCTAGTGGCAGGAATTATTGCAGGGTACCTCCCCAAGATTGTAAAATTGGTGGTGTCATCGCTGCTATATAAGGAGGACTGCACTAGGGCAGGACACAATAAAATGGACACAAAAAGGAGAAAGACAGGAGGACAGAGAGAAGAGACAGACCATCAGGAAGGCTGATGAAACTTACCATCTGACAGCTTTAAGGAGACACCAGAGGAGATTGCAGATAGTGAATCTGGGTGGAGCTGTATATCTCTAACAAGGCCTTAGAGCTGACTGGGTCCTATGGTGGAGAGCGGGAGGACATCTTTGAGAGTGGAGAGACCAGACCCCTGCCCTATCTTTCCAGAGTGTCCTGAGATGTAGCAGGCTTTCCAGAACCTTAAACAGAGGCTTGCTATGTAAGTAGAACTGAGCCCTGGGAAACCAAAAGGTGGGGGAGTCTGCTTACCTTGAGTCCTCTCCCTTTACAGTGGGGTGGGTAAAAAATGTGTAGATCCTTAGCGTATGTAATCAAAAATATAAATGTTATTCATTCCTCATTTGGCAGAACACTATGGGGTGCATTTTGTTAAAATTCGAAATTAACAAAGCTCACTTACCAGTGTGTGCTGAAAACTATAGCCTATAATTTAATAGGGTAATCCTTGTTGTCCAGCTGACCCCGACTTCTTTAAGGAAGAGGGGTGTCTTTGTTCTTAAAAAAGTCCAACCTTTTTATCCAGTTTCCCCAACAAAGGGCTTTCAGTGGAGTGGGTTCTTAAATCCAAAATTCCCCAAAGCGTTAACACTTTTCTCTCTGACTTCCCAACATAGACCAAAGGAAGTGCGGGGGGGGGTCTGGAAAAACAAACAATACATCATCCTGTATTTATTTTAAACCAAAAGTATGTGCGAAATTATAATTGCCATATGTATTTTTACCAATCTTGAAATAAATCATACTGCTTCCCTTTTAAGCCTGCAGGGAAATCAGAATCACGCAACATTACCTAAGTTATTGATCAATGTAATTATTTCGTGAAGTGAAATTTGCAGAAAGCAAGAATTGTGTCTGTGTTGTTTTTAACTCACTTTTGTGATTTATTTATGCTGAGAGAAGTTGATTGTGTTGTGCCACAGATAAAGTGGTGTTTTTGATATTTTTATGCTAATTGCTATTACTGCTCATTTAAATAAATCCCAATGTGTTTCCCGTACACCGGCCTGTTTCTTGGCTAATTGTTAGCTCATCGGAGAGGGATCCAAGGGGCATGATATGTGTCTGAGATAGGGCTGAAAAAACGAATCTGTTAAATAGTTTGTTGCATAACCACATGAGTGGAGAGGGAAGGAACTCCCTGTTTTGAGGGTGGCTTATCAATAAACCGGCCAGTTCTGTGTGTTGCTATGAAGTTCATTTTGTTGTTCTCATATTAAAGAGTCACATTGTATATATTCACACAGATCCACATATCCAGCCTGTATTCCCTGCCTGTTCTCCTACCAGGGGCTGTTATGAATGTTTCTTGTTAAGGTGTATAAGGATTGTACTTGAACAGCCCTTTTATGTGAGAACTTGTCATGTTGTTTGGGTTTGGAAGCTTCTCTCAGGGGTATGTTAGCCCACCCCCATCCAGTGCTACCAAAGTAAGGTGAGGAAAGTGTGGCTTCCACTTTTATGATTGAAACACCTTTGAGCCAAGTTGTGCCACAAGTTTGTATGTAGCACATGGAGGCCTTTGCACTCTCTCCTCCTTGTGGACAGGTTAGGAGCTCATCACACATACATACCTGACATCTAGTAACATGTCCTACCAATCACGCAGCACTGGGCATAGAGTCTTGCGACATTGTGGCAGCTCGCCAGCTTTATGGGATGCAAGGTAACTGTGTTGTTACACCAAACCTTTTTGATTCGCCCGCAATGAACCTTACAAGATTTAGCGATAATATGCGGTTCGTGGACTCGCTGTGCATTGTAGATCCAGGCTCACATTTTCATCACTTTGCATTTATTTCCATCTAACACAAGCCAACATAATTGTTAGTAGTTGTTTAGTTGTCTTATCGCTTGTATTTTCTTTGCATCAGAAGAGCATTGTTCATCCTGTATATAAATAAATAAACACATTAATACGTTTTCATTTGTCCAAAAGGACCAAACTCTGCACAATGATATCTTAGCAGAATAGGGACACTGTGTGAAGGGTACAGTTTAGATGTCTGGGGGTGCATATGATTGATGGTGCAGAAAACGTTTCAATCATTTAATAGTGGACTCAGCCACCCCACTGGTTTCACAGCGCTTTAATATGGAAGGTTATTCTGCCCTATATAGGACTTTAAAGATAAGCACGTAACCACTCTATTCTGTGCTTCCTAAGAGCCCACAGCCATTGGGCCTGCCCGTCCCACCCACTTTACAAACCCTGTGTCAATTTCCTGATTCATGGACTTCTCATCCCACATATTCCTCATCATGGCTGAGTGGTCAGTGATCAAGTGGAATGAATCACTTTCTTCGTCTCAGGAGTCTTTGAACCAAGTGTCTGTGAATGTACTTGGCATCTAGCAGAATGAATACATTCCAAGGCACAAACTTCTCCACCAAGTGGACTGGCCTGGGGACAGACCCCCCCATCCCAAAAGAAGTCCCCAACAATTCAGAGTTCACCCCTCTGTTGAACCCTTTTTAGATTTGTCACGGTATATCCATCGGTCAAACGATCATTTGCCAGGCACTGCCATAATGGAACTACCTTGCCAAAGATTTGTATTTTGTTTATTTGTATAGCGTACCAAGCCCCAAGGCATCTGGGCACATTCCTTACATGTTTGTTTGTTTGTTTATTAATTTGTAAGGCGCACCGACCCCGGAGGTAACTGGGCGCAACGAGTACAGGAATACCTCAGGCTTAAGTTACATAGACAGAAAGATATACATCATAATTATACAGAAGTAGTATAGGCAAAGAAAGTAGACTTTAGAATGGGACAGCAGTGTCAAATGTCGTTAGAGCGCAGCCAGTTCAGGGTGTTGCGTCTGAAGCTTAGTAATGATTGATCCTCTCTAAGAGAGAGTGGTAGAGCATTCCAGGTCTGGGCAGCTTTAACTGGGAAGCTGTTACCTCCTGATTTTTTTTAGCTTGAATCTCAGTATGTTCAGGCAGTAGGGGTTGACTGTTCTGGTAGGTCGGGTAGACGTTTTCCTAACTAATCTCTCAGTGAGGTACGATGGTGCTATATCGTTAAGGCACTTTAAGGTAAGGGAGACTGTTTTAAGTAGGATTCTGTCATTAACCTTTAGCCAATGATGTTCTATTCTGGGATCAGATACATGTTCTCTTTTGGGTATGTTTAGTGCCGTTCTTAGTGCATTATTTTGTAGGGTTTGGATTTTGTTAAGGATATAGTTATTGGCGCCTCAGTAGAGGGCATTACAGTAATCCAATTTTGAGAGTACCAAGGCGTTAGCAAGGGTGATACAGCTGGCTGTGGATAGGAATGGACAGCAGGCCCGGATGAGCTTGCACGTGTAGGCAGATGTTGAGGCTAGGGAGTTAACCTGTTTACTCAGGGTAAGCGTTGAATCAAGGGAGAATAAAGTACATTCTTATGGGTCCTTGAAACAAATCAGAATGTGAGAAATAACTATCATATCATAACCGATAGTAGAAGTGCATGGAACAATAAGGGAGAGGAGACGAAGGAAAAAAAGGAGACAAAACTAGCAGTAGAATTACTATGTCTGATGACAATTGTTGCGATGCAAGAGTGACAAGAGGAGGGAGAAGAGGGGAGGTGTGGAGAGGAACAAGACAAGTGACTATCTTAAAGGGTCAACGACTGATCAAGCTAGCGCTGGAAGGGAGTGAGAGGAGAAGACAAGGAGGAAAGGGGGGGCAGACAAGCTGTTATCAAGGTCTCGGACCAATGATAAGAGTAAGTGCTAAGATAGTCGAAGGTGCAGGGGGGAGTGGTTACACGGGGGCTAGTGGGGGCACACAGAGGGACAAGAGGGCCAGTGGATGCACACAGAAGGACAAGGGGACCAGCGGGGGTACAGAGAGGGACAAGGGGGCCAGTGGATGCACACAGAGCAACACAGGGGCCAGTGGGGACAAACAAAGAGACAAGGGGGCCAGAGGGGGCACACAGAGGGACACGGGGGCCAGTGGGGGACTAAGAAGGACACAGGGGCCAGTGAGGGCACACAAAGGGACACAGGGGCCAGTGGGAGCACACAGAGGCACACAGGGTCCAGAGGGGGCACAGGGGCCAGAGCAGGCACACAGAGAGACACGGGGGCCAGTGTGGGCACACAGAGGGACACGGTGGAGAGTGGGGGCGCAAGACAGACACGGGGGCCAGTGGAGGCACAAAAAAGGGACACGGGGGCCAGTGGGGGCACACAGAGGGACACGGGGGCTATAGTGGGCGCAACATAGGGAGACAGGGTCCAGAGGGGGCACAACAGAGGGACACGGGGGCCAGTGGGGGCACAACAGAGGGACATGGGGGCCAGTAGGGGCACACAGAGGGATGCAGGGGCCAGTGGGGGCACACAGAGGGACGGGGGGCCAGTGGGGGCCCACAGAGGGACACAGGGACCAGTGGGGGCACACAGAGGGACACGGGGGCCAGTGGGGGCACACAGAGGGACACAGGGGCCAGTGGGACCACACAGAGGCACACTGGGGCCAGAGGGGGCACACAGAGGGACACGGGGGCCAGTGGGGGCACACAGAAGGACATGGGGTCAGTGGGGGCACAAAGAGGGACATGGGGGTCAGCAGGGGCACACAGAGGGACACGGGGGCCAGTGGGGGCACACAGAGGGACACAGGGGCCTTAGGGAGCACACAGAGGCACACAGGGGCCAGAGGGGGCACACAGAGGCACACAGGCGTCAGTGGGGGCACATAGAGGGACACAGGGCCAGAGGGGGCACACAGAGGGACATGGGGCCAGTGGGGGCACACAGAGAGACACAGGGGCCAGTGGGGGCACACAGAGGGACACAGGGGCCAGAGGGGGCACACACAGGGAAACGGGGGGGGTCAGTGGAGTCACCCAGAGGGACACAGAGGGACACAGGGGCCAGAGAGAGCACACAGAGGGACACAGGGCGGCTTGTGGCACATGGATTGACAGGGCCTTTGTTGTGGCCCTTGGGTAGTGGTGGCCGGCTCCCGCCTCCCGGTAGCCCTGATTGTCTTATGGGCAAAGTGCAGCCAATGGGAGGGGGGAGCAAGGCCAGACCACACACACAGAAGCAGATGAGAAAATAAAGCGGCCATTTTTGAAATGGCCTTTTAACAACAGGCAGGGCTGCAAGATGCCGAAAGCAAGGGAAATAAAGGCGGTAGAGAGAGGATTTCTCCTGAAGTGATAATTTTTTGTCATGCAGTGGCCGTGGGGCATCGTTAAATGCATTTTTCAGCTTTAGTCAATGAAGATGTTAAACACACCAGAGAGCGCTCGAAAATCCATGCCAGAGCTTATCCAAGATGTTCCAGGCAGGGCAGCGTGCAGGGGAAAAGTTCTTCAGGAGCAGCAGACATCAGGAAGGAGGCAAGAGGAGAATGCCATTGCTAATTCTTTTGTTATAGAGTTTTTTTTTGGTGTGGATTATTTCTCTTTTTTAGTTATTAGCGAAGTTGGTCAAGAGTATCTTGTTTTCATCAGAAGGAGAATGATGCCAAAGGGTTTCTAATTTTCTTTTTTGCAGTTTAAAGGCTTTGACTTTAGGTGTGAACCAGGCGTTAAGATGCACGCGCTGTTTATTGCGTCACACTTTGATAGGAGCAATAGTGTCAGGGGCGTTGCCCATCGTTTTGTTGTACGCCTTAACTAGGTAGTAAGGGTCAGTGGTACTTGGGAGTTGGTTTAGTGAGGGTAGGATGTGGGGTAGTAACCTATCCATGGTAATGTTATTTTACTTCTAGTGGGGAGCGGTGGAGCCATGACTTTCTCTTTGGTGGGTTGTCTAGTTGATGCTAAAGTGAGTTTGATCAGATGGTGGTCAGTCCAAGATTGTGGGCTTATAGAGGTGATGGAGGTTTCGCAATTCAGACCAGCCACTCAATCTAAGGTCCTTCCTTTGATGTGGGTGGGTGAGGATACTCTTTGAGTTAGACCATGTTCTAGCAGAATATTAGCAACAGACTGAGTGTTTTTGTCTGTGGGATTATTGAAGCCCAGGTTGAAGTCACCCAGTATTAGTACCTGAGACGAGTCTTTGGTATCGTTAGCCAGGATGCTGGATATGTCCTCCTCAAAAGTGCCGATAGGGCTCGGAGATCTATATAGTCGGTAGATTGTTAGGGTTCGGCAGTTGGAGATAGGGAGTTTGGCCATGAGGATTTCACATGATTTAAGTGACGGTGAAGTCACAAGTCTAATAGCCAGGTTAGGTTTTGCTATGAGGGCTAAGCCACCTCCTCTGGCGTTCATTCTATCGGCTCTGAGTAATTGGTAATTATCAGGTATTGCTAGAGTGAGGGCTGGGCCAGCTGCCTCATGCAGCCATGACTCTGTGACGGCTAAAAAGTCAAGGTCATCCAAGGAGATCAAGTCAGCAATTTCAGGAGCATGTGCCCCTAGTGATCTAGCATTAATTAATGCTCCTGATATCATAGTCATGGTAGGTTCAGGTTTAGGTAGATTAGTTATGGTTTTAGTGTTTAGTGGAGGGAGAGTTATAGAGTTCTGTGGTCTTGTTGATCTCTTATAGTCTAGGCTAACAGTGGATTCAGGCTTGGGGGCGTTCTTTCTAGGTAAAGGATAGTCCTTTATGATCTTACTGCTCTGAGGCTCATAGATGCAAGGAAGTCTTGCCCACAGTATATTGTTCCTAGTGGGTATAGTGCAGAGTGCGCGCGTTGAAGTTGTCATGATTATTGCTGTAATCTGAGGGATAATTATTAGTAGGTGGAGTGATAGGGAGGCCAACCGGGTATTCTTAGGGAACATAGTTCCATCTAGAAGTGTTGCAAGATTCTGGGCAATTTTTGGACAGTATGATAGTTATAACAGGGGTGTTGGTCTGGGGGAAGGGTAGAGGGTAAGTATGGGTAGGGGTCTGACTATTTATTAGTTAGGTAGTGGAGTTTGGCTGTTAATGGCAAATGGGCAGTGGTCAGTATGCATTGTAGGAGGTGACCATAGCAGTTGAAAGAGCAGTAGACATATTAAGTGTCAGCTGGGCGAAGGTATGAGGAGTTCTTTAAGTTCTGTATTTTAGTTCCACAGGTGTCGCACAGTTAAAGATTTACATTTATACATTTCTTACATATACAGGTGTGGCACAGTTAGGCGCAGGTTAGTGAGATGCAATGAGTTTGATGTGAGGCAGAAGATGACAGAAATATTGAGGTCTCATGCGAGAAGAGACACATCTTTACATTTCTCCTGAATAGGTGGCAGGAAGGTTCTGCTCTTAAGGTTAGAAGTAGAGTGTTCCATAATTTGCCTGCCAGTAGGGGAAACCTGCTACCTCCTGCCTTCTATAGCTTGAACCTGGGTATCTTGAGAGAATGTGCCTGAGCAGATCTGGTAGGACGATCTGAGGTGTTGCGTATACAGTTGTTGGATAAGTATCTCGGCTCTAGGTTCATGAGGCACTTATGTGTAAGTGACACGGATTTGAATGCAATCCTGTGCTTGATAGGTAGCCAGTTAGTTACGTCTAAATTCAGAGATGTGTTGTGATATTATGAAGTGGGAAAATGGAAAAACAGGCTCACATCTTCCCCCTCTCGCGCCTGGCCTAAAGGTTCACGGCCCAAGCACCCGCCACGAGAAGAGTTTGCCCATCTACCAGACGACCAGATACCCTGGTACAGGAACATAAGGATGTGTTCATCTGCCTGCCCAGCAGCCCGCCCTGCCCCTGCCGATGCCTGCGGCATGGATCAACTAGACTAAAACCTATAAGTCGTTAGAGATGCCATGACGACCTAGCTAACGGATAGCACAACTGTGCCAATATACACACTGGACACTCCCGCACCAATCTACACGAAGAATATACTCAGTGCTATGACGTAGGCGACAGACATACTCACGGACGTGCATCTTTATTATTTTCCACATAGGCTCTCAAAATGCAGAAACGCAAGACGCACCATGAACTCATCTAAAGAGCTTGCTTACGCTTCTTCTAAACCTAGGTGCCATAATGAGAATTATAACGAAGACAAGATACTGGTCATAAGACAATATGAGACTATAACCTAAAGCGCCTGTGCACCAAACGGTTCCACCTATACACCAGGCCTAAGTAGGCCGCAAGCAAGAGCTCCCGTGGACATTAACAAAACAAGAGTCAGGTTGTTGATCCTGCAGAATGAGCCTGGCGAAAGCAGACAGCCAAGGTCGTAATGTTGCAAACCCACATTCCAAAAGCAGACCATCAAGGGCACGATGTTGCAACCTCGCACGCCGTGCACCAACATTAAAGTCGCACCTGCAAATTAAACCAGTCACACAGTGGAAAAACAATATTAATTGTGCAGAATTCTGCTTCAAACACGGTCCCACCCCACGTGACCAAGCCGAACCTGACAAGATGCCAAGCCCAGGAGGAAGGAGGCGTCTGGATCCCTCGTTACAAGACACAGGCAGATACACTTGAAAGGATCAATGGACATCTGCGACAGTGGGAGTAGTCGGCCGTCCAGCTCATGAATAAGTCTTCACATTGTCTGCATGTACCCATAGTGAAACATTGTTGCAAATTGCAGGTACACCAAGAGCTGGGAACAGCGATGGTCCCAGGCTGGGAAGCTCACGGGCGCACCAATCAGAACATGGGGCTCTTATCACTGACGCCATTAACATTAACCAATCATTAGGAGTCTTCATGTAACAATTCTCATGTATCTAATTGTAGGGACAACCCAGATATATCACCTGACTAATCCTTGTCCACTCATATTATTCTCTATACGTATGCTATACTAACCCTACCACTCGAGCAACCAATTAAGAGTGGCGATAGGTTTTTTGTTAACTTTCTAAAGTGACGCAAGTAGCGCGTCATACTACAGTAAAAAGGGCCTGCGAGCCCCACGATTGTGTGTGTGTCAGGTCAGACGCGTATGATCCGTGACCCATCCCTGCCGTTTGTGTTTAATAAACAGCAGAGTCACCTTGCTTCTTGTGTGTGTCTCATACTCTATCTCTTTTGGGATATACGGGACCCCAGCAGAATTTCCCCCGACAAGTTGGAGGCACTGCTGAGATCTGTTTAAGATCGGCATTTTTATTTTTTTACTTTTTCCAAGCACTCCAGTTGCGAGGAGGCCCGGCGGCGCGGCCCCCTCTGCCGTCGCCCCCTTCTGAGGACTACAGGACCATTGCGGAACTGCGAGAAGACCGGACAGCGCAATCCGGATATTGGCCCTCGGGAGCCGGTTGAGAAGTATCCCGCCCGCGGTTGGCGAGTGTCCAGACGTGGTCCAGACGAGGGGAGGTGACGAGCCGCTCGGAGGGGTGCGCGCAGTCGAGCGGCCCCGCATCAGGAGAACTTGGTGAGCATGCCACGCACAACAAACAATGTGAAATTGTGAGGGAGGGGGGAGGAATAAATACGGGAGGCGGGAGGTGTTGCACAGGTGAACGGCGAAGGTTTGAGAATTTAGTGTTAGAAATAGAATGAATGGTAGTTGAACAAGCGCGAGAGCAGTTGGCTACGTCACGCGAGAGAAGGGGGCGGAGCACGAAAACATCACGTGCGGCCGCTCGTAGACACTGATTGGCCTAGGTCGCGACTACGTGTAAGGGTGTGTGTGTGTGTGGTTTCCTACGATTTGGCATTTATTGATCAATGAGTAGATGAGGATCCCTATTGTTCGAGCAAGACACTCGATAGGTAGATGACGTTTCCCTGTAGGCGGTAGCTAGTTAGTTGCCCAATACGGAAGATAATTGGCTGGTTAAGCACTCCTGTCGAGGGGCGTATCACACGCGAGGCGACGCAGCGTGCGCAGTCCGATTATATTATTGATTTGATTACCTTGTTCCAGGAGTGACAGGAAGACAGGTGTGGGGTTAACGGGGGTAGATTGCAGGTGTATTTTGGATTTAAACAATATACGAACATCGGATCTACAGACCACCAGGTCCACTTGGAACCTTCGAGGAAGATCTACACAACTTAATTTCTAACAATGCGAAAACCACTTCACAACTACTGCTACTAGGGGACCTTAATCTAGGGTTCAACGACCCAGCAGACATACATGCCTCTATCATAGCCAATACATTCTCATCACTCGGACTCTCACAAAAAGTCAACCTACCCACCCATCTGAAGGGTAGAACCCTAGACTGGGTTGCTGATGCCAATTGCTCAGCGGTCATCTCCGCCACCACACCACTTCCTTGGACCGACCATTCGCTGGTCTCATTTAACCTATTGACCTCTAGATCACCTACCACAACTGTGTCACTGGCACCACCCTGCCTCACTAGAAATAAGAAAAATATCTCAATAGAAAAAATCATCCCAGCTATCCTTCCAACCCTAAACGCATTGCCAGACAATCTAGATCCCAACACACTAGTTCACGAATATAATAAAATCATGTTAACTACCATGGATAAAATTGCCCCACTCAAACTTCGCTCCAGTAAGCCTAAAACCCATTTAAACAAATGGTACACACCCGAACTCAAAGTCCTCCATCTAAAAAAGCGCAAATGTGAAGCTGATTGGAAATTATGCCCCTCCAGTGAAAAGAAAGCCATCCTGGACACGATTTCTCGTCATTACAAAGCTGAAATTTGCTTAGCTAAACGGAATTCCTATAACATCCGCATTGCCAACTCCAACTCAAGTATGAAGGAGCTCTTCTCCATACTAAAGGAACTTGAGTCACCCATAGCCACACCCGACACCTGCACCAAGAACCAGACCTGGTGCACAGACATCCAACAAGCACTAGCAAATAAAATAAACACCTTACAAAATAAAATTCATCTAAAAAAAGATTCCCTAAACCTCACTAACCCTCCCACATCTCCGCCCAAAGTCTCACCAAGTATACACACTAACTCATTCACCTTCTCTAAAACTACCACCCTTGAGGTTGAGAAAATCATCCTCTCTCTTAAACCATCAAACTGTAAAGGCGATATCTGCCCTGCACACATAATAAAGGACGCAGCCAGAGACCTGTCACCCTTTATCTCCAAACTTATAAACGCCTCCTTCTCCTCAGGCAGTATCCCCTCCAACTTAAAACAATCTTGGGTACTCCCCCTCCTCAAAAAACAGACGCTCGATCCCCTCATCCCCACCAACTACCGACCCATCACAACTGTACCCTTCCTACTGAAAATCTTGGACAAAGTTGCCTATGTCCAGATTCAAAAATACCTAGAACTACATAAGCTACTAGGCGCCAGACAATCAGGTTTCCGCCCACTACACGGCACGGAAACAGCCCTCATCGATCTGAAAACCCAAATTGATGACCGGAGGGATAAGGGCAAGACAGCACTCCTCCTCTTACTTGACCTCTCCGCGGCTTTCGACCTCGTCGACCACAAGGTCCTCTGCAGACACCTTGACTCAGCTGCTCATTTCTCCCCAGAAGCTATCAAATGGATTGAATCCTTTCTGAGTGAGAGAACTATGAGAGTCTTCTCCCCTTCAGCAGCAGCAGACCCCTCTCCTATCACTTGCGGAGTCCCGCAGGGCTCATGCGTCTCCCCCACCCTATATAACATCTTCACCAAACCCCTGTTCGACGATCTGGACCATCTGGGTGTCACCTACACTAATTATGCTGATGACACTCAGATTCTCCTCCCACTTTCAGGGGATCACAGTAAGGACAGTGAGTTGGTGAATAGGGTATATCTCATCATTCAGGCATGGATGGCATCTCATGGTCTATGCTTGAACGATGACAAGACAGAGCTCATCATCTTAGGTACCCCTGCTAATATCAATAAACTAGGCCTTGAATATGCCGAATTCAACATAGATGGTAATCTCATCAGAGTATCCAGGGAAGTAAAAACCCTTGGCTTTTATCTGGATGCCACTATGTCATTCACTAAACAGGTTAACTCACTAGCATCTACCACTGCGTACACTTGCAAATTAATAAGGGCAGGTAGACCTTTCCTATCCAATGACAGCTGCCTGATCCTGGCAAGAGCACTCATACTATCTAGGCTTGATTATTGTAATGCCCTCTATAGCGGTGCCAACAAAGCCATTATCCACAGGCTCCAAATCCTACAAAACAATGCCTTGAGAGCTGCCCTCGGCATTAATAAGAGAGATCATATCTCAACCACTAGACGCCAACAGAAATGGCTCTCTACAGACAACAAAATCAAACTAAAGTTGGCCTCCCTAACCCATAAAGCCCTCAACAATGCCGCCCCCAGTTATCTGATGGACAAGGTAAAGAGAAAGTCCTCCATCCGACAAATAAGAACTATCAATTCCAACCGTCTGATAATCCCCAGATTCAAACTCTCCACCATTGGTGGGAACAGTTTCCCGGTGAAAGCTGCCACGCTCTGGAACTCTCTGCCTCACAACCTAAGAGCTGACCAACCATACTCGCACTTTAGAAGACACCTCATCAGTCACCTTAACTCCAATAACCCTTGTATTTAGCTGCACTTTCCTACACCTATGTATCGATAGTGATACTCTTGTTCGTATCTCTGCCTTCGCCTCTAACAGCCCCGCACACTTCTGTACACTTACCTCCTGTATAGATATTGACTTTTAATGTTTGAAGACTTGTATACCTCTTATTCCTTATTAACTCTGTAATCCTGAATATTCTTTTAGGCTTACCCGCCTCTAACAGCCCTGTACATATCTGTATATTTACCCCTGCATAGATATTGACTCTGTATATATGAAGATTTGTATATTTTTTATTCCTGTAATTCTGTAATTCTGATTATTTTTATGACTACCTCAAAGTGTATATTTCTGCAACATTGTAAGCTTCGAATTATCCTTTGCCTGCGCCCTGTTGCCCCTGGGTAAGGTGCGCCATACAAATAAATAAACAAACAAACAAACAAACGAAGAACTTACCAGTAGCTCTAAGAGATCGGTGACGTCACCGGTGGGTTTTCATAGGATATCGCAAGTACGAGGCATCTTCGTTTTGAGAGTGGTGGGGAAGAGAACTGTGGTAAGGGAGTGGAAACGGAGATAAACGGTAAACGAGTTGATCGAGGAAAGGCGAAACGGGGAACGTGGCTGCGCACGGAGAACGCCGGCCACGGCAAGTGTAGAAGGGGGAGGAGCACGTGAAAACAGGACGACTGTATAAGAACGTAATAAGGGGTACGCAGCCGCAGGGGGCTACGTACGCCTCGGCCGCAGGGGGCCGTAAGGGTGTTGTATAAAGGAAGAAAGGCAGAGGAAAATCTACAAATGTAACATACTATATTTTTTATAATTTTCCTTAAGCGGACTATCGTAAGTCCCCAAATTTACGGGGCCAGGTAACGATATAAGGCTGTATATTGTAAACTACTAGTGGGATAAACTGATAGCAGATTAGGGAAGGGTAGCAAGTGGAGCGCTACTATGTCATACGGAACAGGATTGGGAGGGTGGAGGAACACCCTCACCACGCCACTACAATACATATGCACAACACTGCCACCCCATAGGGAGAAACTGATTAAGTATAGCATAGAATGGACCCAGGGGACGGATAACAAAATGCTAACACCGTGGCCGCCTAACGGTAGCTTTGATCCATATGCCCAACATTCACTATTATGTCATCTGCACAATACATATAAAGGGAAGAAGTTGGCAAACCACGTGGAGGTGTTTAACTTATGGAGGATGTTCCAGGGGTCCCGACCAGGACCAAATGGAATATTCACTATGGGGGAAATACCAGAAGAAACAGAGATTAAGGAGGAAGGAGAGGATGGGAAACAGGGGAATGAGGACCCAAAGAACACGGGAAACAGAGGTGAGGGAGGAGAAAAGAATAATAAAGCAGATGAAATAAAAAAGGAACCGAGCAATGATATACCCCTAGCAACGGGAGTAAAAACAGAGGGAGGGGGGTTGTACCCTTTAAGAGAATTGGGAGAAATAGAAAGAGGACAGTTAAGGGCGGCTGAGGGATACTCGAACCCGGTATACAGCCCTCCACCATATGTGGCTCATAGGAAAATGCCAGCAGGGGAGGGGAGGACTGGAGAAGACCAGACTGTGGAAATAGGAAATGATGAATGGGTAGCTGCACAGATATTATTAAAATTACGAGGTTCATTAACAGGAGAAGAGAAGGAGGTAGTAAAGAAAACAGACGAGGATAATGCCAGAGAGAGTGAATTGAGGGGGGAAGAGCTGTTAAGACAAAAAGAAGAGATTTTGGAGGAACGATTAGCAAAATTAAGGGATGAACAGAATGAATTGATCAAGCAGCTTGAGAGGGAGGAGAGAGAGAGAGCGAGGAAAAGGAAAGAAGGTAAGAACGAATTGGAAAAAATAAGGGAACGAACTGAGGAGCAAAGGAGAGAAGCTGACAGGGTAAAAGCAGCAGCAGAAAGGGTATCAAGAGTAGTACTGCGGGAAAAGAAAAGGGAAGAAGAAGAAAAAGAAAAAGAAATGGCAATATGGAGGAGGAGGTTACTATCAGAATCAACTAAGAAATACGAAGAAGGGAGGGTGATGGAGAGTATAGTAGAAAAAGAAAGGGCGAAATGGGAAAGGAATAAAGAGGATGAAAGAATATTAGAACAGATGAGAAGTGAAGTGATGGAGGAATTGAAAAGGAAAAGGGAGGAAAATAGTAAGGAAATGGAGGAAAGGTATGAAGGAGAAAGAGGAGATAGGGGAAGGGAGAGTGGAGCATGGGGGGATGTATATGATGACACAGAAGTAGCAACAACATCAGCACAAAGGGGAGCGGTTGATAAAGGAGAAAGAGGAGAACTGGACCTAATAGATTTACAAAGAGTAACGATCAAGGGGAAAAAGACTGAGTGGGGGGTGCCGTTTATGACTAGCTTTTGTAGTGAGGAAGAGGGAGCGGAAAATGAAGGAAGAAACAGTGAAAGGGAAAGCTTAGATAAACTATACATCACCCGGACCAACCTAGACTCACCATGGATCAGTAGGAGAAAGGATGAGATGGAGAGAAGTGAGGAGGGAAAGCAAGGAATAGAGGAAAGACAGGCACATGAGGCCGCAACATCCCCATCCCCATCCCCATCACACCCATCACACCCTCCCCTATCGCACCCTACATGCTCAACCACCTCACGTTCGTTACGTAAAATAAAACTAGCTCCCTTCACCGACGAACTGACACCCTATACATGGCGGCTTAGAGACCTCCCTAGTCGCAGGCAGGAAAGAGGTATACACATGCCCACATTAAATACAGAGAAAGATGGAAGAAGGGGAAAAGATGGAGAAGAAAGAGGTATGAGCAGGGGAAATACAAACGAAAGTGAAAATGTGGAAGAAAGGGAAGAGGAGGAAGGGTGTGAGGACTCAATATTATGGAACACAAAGGGTGAAATGAGACATAATTTAATGCCACTTTTGGAGAGAGGTGGGGTTAGACCACAGTATGTTCCTTGGAAGCATACCGATAAAGAAAATATAAAATGTAGGCTCCCATCATTAAGTGGAGGTGCGGGTAAATGGATATATGAAATGGAAAAACACACCGCAGGACAGAAGCTGGCAGTAGGAGATGTAAAGGGCCTTTTAATATCAATATTAGGGGATAGAGCGGATGACATCTGGAAGAGAGCGGAATTTCATGGGGTAACAATAACAAATACATTGCACGATGGGGCACCGTTCGCAAACTGCAGACATGCACTATGGCAGGCACTGAGGGTACAGTACCCAGACACATCAGATATAGGAGCGATTACCTCCCGCAAGATGCGTGAGAACGAAGATCCTGTTGATTATATCCAGGAAATCCAAGAGAAGTGGCGCATGGAAACTAGAGAACAATGGGATAAAACACCAGCAATATTTTACCATATACTGGTACAAGGGCTCCCAGAAGGAGTTCAGAAACAACTAAAGAAAGTAGTGGGAATGGAAGCAAAACCATGGCCCGAAATACAACTGACTATAGTGCATCATTGTAGGACATGGCAAGGAAAAATGAAACAAAAGGAAGAGGACAGGAAAACGGAAGAGGCTAAATTAGTACAGAAAAAGCTTACTAAATACACAATGGAAGGGGCACTAATAACTACACCTACAACAATGACCCAAAGCCCCACACAAGTAGTGGCTGCACAAGTGGCACATTGGGATTCCTCCCAAATACCACCTTCACAGACTACAACACAACAGGTGCCGCCACTCCAACCATACACGCCCAACATGGGAGGAGGATACCCAATGCCAGGAGCTGGGTATTATAATTATAACAGGGGGAGAGGAGGAATTATGAGAGGGAGAGGGTACGGATATGGCACCCAACCGCAGGTGGGAGGACTTAGAAATTCCTACCCCACAGGGCAACCAGTATACCAGGACAACACAGGGAGCTTTCCATGGCAGAATAGGGAACCACCGGTGTGTTGGAGCTGTGGACTATTGGGGCACATGTCACGCACGTGTAGAGTTAGACCAGGAACACCATCATGGAGTGATCAGGGACAACCAAGGCCCGCACGGGTACAGCAGGGCATACCACAACAGCAAATGTTGCAACAAGGAAATAAACAGCAACAACAATTAACACAACAACAGCCCCAAACACTGCCACAACAACAGGTAGCGATGACACAACAACCCCAAACACCACAAACACAACTGGGTAGGGTGACGGTTTTGGGACACAACCCTTATACCGGAAATGGCCAGTCGTTGTACCCCCAATAGGACAGCCCACAGACGGCCTTGGTGTGTCCCATTCTGTCAGTAACACCTAATAGTGCGGAGGAGCCACGCATAGAGGTAACGATAGGTGACAAAAAATTATCATTCCTTGTTGACACCGGGGCGACCCGGTCTTGCATAAGGGAAGGTAAATTTAAGATGTCAGGCGAGGCCATGAACACCCAAGGATTCTCTGGGGCTAGAGGGTTGGTTCCCTTTACTGATAACATTCCCTTATCTATTGGAGATTACGATCTGTCAGTTCCACTTTTATATTATAGTGCCTCACCAGTAAATATACTGGGGAGAGATATAATGAACAGGTTGAATATGACGATCTCCTTTACTGAGGACGGCATAATTTGCTCTACTCCGGGGATTAACATGCTCACGGCACGACAGATTATGCAAGCATACTGTGGACAGACAGCGATTAGGGCGGAGCCAGTAGATGGTGAACTCTTCCAGTATGGAACGGACATGGCAATTGCATGGATGCCAGGTATAGAAGGGAAAATATGGAGAAGGCCAGCAGCCTATCTGTTCAGACCAGAAACACCTGTTAATGAACCAGAAGGGAAGGTGGTTTCAATGGATATTGAGAGCATTATTGCAACAGCTGATTATATTGCTGTACATGCCCAAGACAGAGAAGGAAGAGCATGGAGGGCCGTGATAGCATTAGCAGAAGGATGTAGGCTTACCCAGGTGTCAGATGAGGAGCTGTTTTCAGATGAAAAGGAGGAAGGTGAGATGGTGTTTATGATGAGTGTGGAAATATGGCTAAGAGTGGCCTACAAACAAGTAGCACAGAAAATTGCAATGGCACTTGAGGCACCCGCATGCACCCCGGTCCCTTTCTTTAAGGACGATATGTCAAAAGTACCCAAATCATTGTGGACTACTGGCCCCTATGACGTGGGCTGCATAAAAAGTATAGGGGGAGTAAAAATAAAATTGAAAAAAGGTGCAATACTCCCCAGAGTAAAACAGTACCCACTATCAAAAGAGGCAGATGAGGGCATATATGAAACCATAACGGCCCTTATAAATAATGGTATATTGGTCCCCTCAGAATCACCATGTAATACGGCTGTGTACCCAGTGCGCAAGGCTAAAGGGGGGTCTTGGCGCTTTATACAGGATCTCAGGCCCTTGAACAACATAGTAGAAGCGGAATATCCCATAGCTGCAAACCCGGCCACAATCTTGTGTGGCATTCCAGCAGAAGCATCACGATTTACAGTGATCGACCTTAAAAATGCTTTTTTCTCAATACCATTACACCCAGACTCACAAGATCTGACGAGCTTCACTTACAGAAACACTAAGTGGAAACACACCAGATTGCCACAAGGGTATTGTGAATCACCTTCAATTTTCAATAGAGTGATACAGATGGATTTGGGTAACATTGAAGTAGAAAGCACGGTGTTGCAGTATGTGGATGGCATAATAATTTGCAGTAAAAACGAAAAAAGGACTCCTCAAAGATGTTGACAATATTGGCTGACAAAGGTTAAAAGGTAGACATGGAAAAGATACAGTACTGTCAAGAACAGGTACTTTACATTGGTCAGCTTATATCCCAACATGGAAGAAAGATCGCACCACAAAGAGCACAAGCTATTTCGACCACTCCAATGCCACAAACTGTAAGGGAACTGCAGCAGTTCCTGGGGCTCTGCAACTACTGTAGAGCTTGGGTATTTGATTACAGTTCGTACATAGGACCCCTGCTTGAGGCATTACGGGAAGCTAATAAAGGGGAGAAAAAACTGGGGTGGACGATGGAAATGAAAGAAGCTTTTGATGAATTAAAAGATGCGATATCAACTGCTCTGGTACTGGCATCCCCAGATTATGAGCGGCAATTTTTTATATTTTCACATTGCGACTCAGCAGTAATGAAAGCAGTGTTGGCTCAAAAAACAAGCATGGGCTACAAACCAGTAGCATTTTACAGTGGCCACTTAGATCCTGTAATGTTAGGCCACTTCCCCTGCGAACAAGGTCTCGCCGCAGCTGCTTTTGCGGTGGAAAAAGCATCAGCAATCACCATGGGGTGCCCGACTACACTATTTGTGGAATATGCACTTTTTGCAATATTAAATAAACCTAAATCCACCCTAACCACGCAAAGAGCATCAGGTTATGAGATCATTCTATCCAGAGCCGAACTATCAATTGCTAGATGCAGCACGGTCAACCCTGCAAGGTTCCTAGCAGAAGTAATTGAGGAGGGAGATTATGCCCATGACTGTACACAAATAACTGAAATGTACTCATGTACTAGAAAAGTTGAGGAAAACGCACTAGAGGGGGGTGAGCTGTTATTTATTGATGGGTCATCAAGTATCGATCAGAGGGATGGTGTGAGGAGAACTGGGGCTGCGGTGGTAAAAATGATGGAGGTACCGGTGTGTGTGGCAATGAAATGTGTACAATTACCACAGCATTACTCCGCTCAAGCAGCTGAACTGGTCGCACTGATCTTGGCGTTGAAGGAAAGCTTTGACAAACGGGTGACCATATATTCCGACAGCGCATATGTTACATCCACTGTCCACTCAGGGCTGTCGAAATGGAGAAGAAGAGGGTTTAGGAGAGCTGATGGCACTCCAGTGCAACATGCCCTCTTATTGGCTGAACTAATTGAAGTAATTAATGACCCCCAAGAATTAGCTCTAGTGAAATGCACCGCACACACCAATGGTGAGGACCACGTCTCGAAGGGAAACGCAGCATCAGACGCACATGCGAAGTATGCTGCATACGTTGGTGAGATATGGAACCCCCCAGAGTCACAGAGAGGGAGAGGGAGGGGAATGGCTAAGGAGATGTTGATAAGAGAAGGGTACACCCATCTCCCAGCCACACAGATTATGGAGTTACAAGCGGCTGCACCAATGGCCGAAAAAGAAATATGGGTAAAAAGAGGATGTACAATGTCACCAACCGATGCACTATGGCGCCAGGGTGGCACTGGAAAGGTTGTAATACCATTGGCACTTTTGAACACCGTCCTGAACCAACTACATCATCCAGCCCTCACAGGCAAGGAAGTAATTGCAGCACGAATTAGGGAAGACTGGTTCTGCCCCGAGTTAAATTCGCATGTGTCAAATTTTATCAGTAATTGTCTCACATGTCAACAGTTTAGGGCCGGCCACACTCTAAAGGTGATAAGAGGTACTATACCCCGGCCAGAGGGACCTTTCCGGCATCTCCATATTGACTATGTTGATATGATCAATATATGTCAAGGAAATAGGTATATGATTGTAGTAGTATGCCCATTTTCTAGGTGGATTGAGGCAGGGCCCTGTTGTCAGGATTAGTCAGGCGAGTACAAAGGCAGCGAATATGGCAAGGGAAATGTGCACTAAATTACCCAGTGAAAGGCTTCGAATTAAACTACGTGCACACAGGAACAAAGACTCATGTATGCTAGAACCCAGGAGTGCAAATAGAGTGTGACAACAAAACCAATATATGAAAAGGGATGTGGGGTAAGCACCTGACCGCGAGGAAAGTCGGCAAGCGCCTTACCCCCAATTGCTGTTACAGGTACTGACAGCGCTAAACCCACGTGGAGGGCAAGCAATGACAGGATCTGTGAACTAACACTCTTGATGGTATTAAATAAGGGAACTAAAGAACAGTACTCACAAGGACGAGATAAACCTCTTCAATGTCAGCTATCCCACGAATCCTGTTGATGAAACTGGGACCCAGAAAGGCTATAACAGCAATGGGAGGAAAACTAAATACCTAAGTTGGAATAGTGTTTACAAATTAGTGAGGAAAACATAAGCATACACACAGGAGCTAGCTACAACCGCACACCACACCTAAATATCAAATGGGAAATAAATGCAGTTGTGCAATGGAAAACATGGAATGGATCCCAATGGAAAATAAGGATCAGGAGCAGGGAAAAACGAAATAACCAATGCAAACTTCCCCCTACCCCTCCAAGGGAATGACAGGATGCTAATCTAAGAGGAAGGCTAAGGCATAGGGGTTTACAGCAGCAAAGGACACAGTCAAAGAAATATAGAACACAGACAAACTGGGCTGCATCTAAAAGGGGAAAGCACTGAGAAATGCTGCCTGCAAACAGAGGAAGACCAAAAGGGAATCAAGGGAGCAGAAATCAATTAGTGCATGAATCCGAAATTCAGGGCGGAGGAACAAGAAAACAGGAACTAGGAACTAGGTACAAAGGCAAGGAACAAGGAACAAGGGACTAGTCACAACAGGAACACTGCAAACGATGACCAGCGCTGGACTGAAGTAAGACTGAGGCTTTTAAAGCTGCTTAACGAGCACACGCCTCAGGTGTGCTGATTGCTGCACCTGCAACCACAGCTGTTACCTATCCTCCACCCAACCTTGTCCTGCAAGGGTGGAGGTGGAGCAGTGGGCCAGGCATTCTGGGAAGCATAGTCATTTGGTTAAAGAAGCATGCTGGCTGCCAAAAACCTGGAATGGATCCGGAAGGGAAGTAGCTTGGAAAATAGGGATTTAGCGCTCCCAATTCATCACAGCACTGTAGCATAAGGTTCGGAGGAAAGGTCCAGTAGGGAATAAACCCCAAATCATGCCCCCAAGTGGTGGGAACGGGAGCGAAGGGAGCGAGTCGTGACACCTGTTCACACCCAGATGCATTTAGAGCAGCCAAATTCCTAGTGAGGGAGGTCTTCCCCAGGTGGGGAGTGTGCAAGGTGTTAAGGTCAGACAATGGCCCACATTTCGCAAACGAGATGCTTCAGCACATTACATCACTGCTGAACATTCAACATAAATTTGCATGTGCATACCACCCACAGGCCAACGGTGTATGTGAACGCCTGAATGGCCTATTAAAGGAGGCAATTGCAAAGATACAGCAAACAACAAAGAGGAGTTGGTTATATTGTCTTACATTAGCCCTATTTGAGCTAAGGAATAGGCCAGGGTCCGATCATCACCTCACTCCCCATGAGGTGGTTACCAGACGTCAAATGTGCCTTCCCCTAACGCCAACGTCAAGAGCATTTACCGACCACGAAAGCACAGCAAGTGTTCTTGGTGATGAAATGTACCAATATGTGTCTTCTTTGATTACTAGTGTAGTGTTTGTGTCTCAACAGCTCGAGCGCACACGGGGCGGGTCTAATAGAAGCCAACAAGAAGACGCGGATAAAGAACTGGAAAAGGAAGGACTGTGTAAGATTGCTAAAGGTGACCACATACTACTTCGCAACTTCAATAGGAAGTGGAACAGCCCACGCTTTACTGGCCCCCATCTGGTAGAGGAGGTATCAACAAGAGCAGTAAAGCTACAGGACAAGCGTGCCTGGAACCACCTACACGACGTAAAGATCTACAAACTACAGACCCGCCCCAGCGCCACCGACAGGTCCATTGAGAGAACAGCAACAACATCGACAACGGAGGGAGAAAGTTCTACCACAGCCAGCGGCCCAAGTATTCCCATACCTTGTCACTCCCCAGACTCCCCAGAGACAATAACTGAAGAAGAAAGGGGTGATCCCCATACAGCCCACCCCATGATCACACGCTCAAAGAGTAAAAGCCACGCCCACCAGTTGAGCCCAAAAACCCCCTGCCCACCATCCACTGACCCCTGTCCCCATTACAGTAGTAACTGAACTGAAGGACATTGCCTTACACAAATACACATGTAAACACGTGAATGCTCTCTTTTCTTCTCTCTCGCACATGCAGGAACCGCGTATTATTGTACTGCTAAGAAAGTAGATAACTAAAAAATTCACTGCCCAGGAGTAGATGGTACCCTCAGACGATAATTACCCAGAAGAATTGTCACACCAATTTGTATATGAAATAAAAAGGCCAACGTACCTGAAAAAGAGAAGGGTACGTGTCTACTACACAGCGTTCCTTTTGGCCATAGAATACTCGATGCCCCACCTCCACCCATACTTGCCTGCGCTAAGAGATAGATCGCTTAGATTAGCGTGGGAACAGCTCTTCGCCTGGGCACTGAATGACTATTTGATAGGGAGAGCTTAAAAACAACAACTAACATTTAATAACCAGCATATTGAGAATTTTCAGGCGGGCAACTCTAACGTCGCAAGAATACGCTGCCGGACTGCAGCAAGGTAAGAGCAAAATGCCGGTGAAATTAGCATATGTAATAAAAGTAATAGGGATTTTGGTAATCACCGGGTTCATAGCTGCCTCTCTATGCAGTACAGCTGTGCTATCAATATTATTGCTGTACCCAAACCTAACACACCCCCATCCCCAGCTGCAACAGGTGTTACATCAGGTGATATTAGTAAAATTGCGCACAAGCAAAATAGAGTTCAACGCTGCACATACTCAGATAATAAAGGTATTGACAATTATTTACAAGATTCAGCACACGTCTCAAACAACATATGGTATCAACACATGACCCGCATTGGTAAGCAGACAACAGAAGACAGCTGCTACGTTTGCTCATTAATACCATACGCCATGAGCGCTTCTCGAACATTTGTTGCCACAGAAATAGACGAAAAAACAGCACGATGCATAATATACTTGGCACTGTTCCAAACGAAAGGAAGATTTCAAGGGACAGTGGTGCATATGACGTGGAAAACACGAGACTCATACCCATATGAAAACAACTTCCTCAAGACTTATTTGAGTTACCACAAGAGCAGTTTACATGCTGAAGCATTCAGATACATAACAAGTGGTCCTGCAAAAGGAGAAACAAAGAAAGTAACACTGCAGTATTTATCATGTGATTGGTACGACACTGAAGTTCCTGGTAAACTAGGATGCTGGGAGAGGCCACTGGTGACGATAACGGGGAAAGTGTACTTGGACAACAAATGGGAGATAGGAGTAGTTGGCAGCAACATGGTAACAAAAGAAACTATTTCAACTATCGATGCACACAACCACAGATGTTGGACGACTTGGATCAAATACGTGCCTATGCTCACATGGATAGAAACGGATGAAGACCCGATAACAATACTGCCGCTGACTGCGCCTAAAGTATGGTACCAACATAAAGGAGAGGTGGACGTAGGATACAACACCAATTGTGGAAGCGTGATGGAGTTACCTGAGGGGGGAGCAGGAACAGCAGTGATAATGGACCATTACTGGGCCTGTGGAGAAAAGGCATATCACACACTGCCCCCTCTGTGGAATGGTGTATGCACGATGGTGCACGTCAATGTACCATCACTAGTGGTACCCCAGAAGCATGTGAATGTGGCGAACATTCCCAAAATGGATGAAGGGGACAAGAGAAATAAGAGATCTGCACCACCTCAGGAGGAGCCAGGGAACAGGACCAGCGGCAATGATACTGTCCTAAATAGATGGAAAAGACAAGGAGAACCTCTGACAGGAAATTACCTATGGGGAAGGTCGGAAACGGCACTCACTTCAATCCCGCCAGAACACAGACTATTCAGCAGAGCAGCAATGTTCTTCTCCTCAATAATCCATCCGGGACTATAGGCTTACGCAAACGCAAAATGGCTCCAGATAACTAGATGGGAATTTATGATGACCATTAATTCTACAGTAAACGGATTCAACGCGATAAAAGAGGAGCTGCGAGCAATAAGGATGGTAGCACTGCAGAACAGATATGTATTGGACCTCCTCACTGCCATGGAAGGAGGAGTTTGCGCAAAGATAGGACAATCATGCTGCACATTCATTCCTGCCAACGATGCTGAAAACGGTACACTGACAGAAGCAGTTTCACAATTGGCCCAGTTGCACTCCAAAATGGTGGATGAAAGTAAAGGTGTGAAAAAGGATGAGAGCTGGTTTTCGCTATTATGGTCATGGATGCCATCTTGGCTGTCAGATGGACTGAAAATTATAGTTGGTTGTATTATTTTGGCTGGAGCTACACTGATCATAATAAGATTTTGGAAAGCCCGGAAGGCACGCACCACTGACAAGTTGCTTGAAATGGTCGGTATGCACCCACTGATGCCAGCAGATGACGGCCAACACACAGGCATAATCATACAAGAGAGAGAGAAATTGCGCAACCAGATCATCACCAACCACCTGGACCCACCATCGGTGAAGGTCGAGAACCCAAGAAACCCCAGGAGTTACATAGGGAAATGGGTATACTGTACTCCTGGAGGAACCTGTGAATATATGTATTGGTCATTTGAAGATCATGTTAACCATTATGGACATTTAGGAGGAATAACTAAAATATGGAGAGTAAGAGGAGATAACGAAAAGGATATGTTTGTGGTCGACAGGTCGACCAGAGGGGGGACTGAAGTGGGAAAATGGAAAAACAGGCTCCCATCTTCCCCCTCTCGCGCCTGGCCTAAAGGTTCACGGCCCAAGCACCCGCCACGAGAAGAGTTTGCCCATCTACCAGACGACCAGATACCCTGGTACAGG
Organism: Ambystoma mexicanum; assembly: GCF_040938575.1. NCBI lineage: Eukaryota > Metazoa > Chordata > Amphibia > Caudata > Ambystomatidae > Ambystoma > Ambystoma mexicanum. Next base: position 1,206,693,016 of record NC_090926.1, on the reverse strand, counting down.
AACATAAGGATGTGTCCATCTGCCTGCCCAGCAGCCCGCCCTGCCCATGCCGATGCCTGCGGCATGGATCAACTAGACTAAAACCTATAAGTCGTTAGAGATGCCATGACGACTTAGCTAACGGATAGCACACCTGTGCCAATATACACACTGGACACTCCCGCACCAATCTACACGAAGAATATACTCAGTGCTATGACGTAGGCGACAGACATACTCACGGACGTGCATCTTTATTATTTTCCACATAGGCTCTCAAAATGCAGAAACGCAAGACGCACCATGAACTCATCTAAAGAGCTGGCTTACGCTTCTTCTAAACCTAGGTGCCATAATGAGAATTATAACGAAGACACGATACTGGTCATAAGACATTATGAGACTATAACCTAAAGCGCCTGTGCACCAAACGGTTCCACCTATACACCAGGCCTAAGTAGGCCGCAAGCAAGAGCTCCCGTGGACGTTAACAGAACAAGAGTCAGGTTGCTGATCCTGCAGAATGAGCCTGGCGAAAGCAGACAGCCAAGGTCGTAATGTTGCAAACCCACATTCCAAAAGCAGACCATCAAGGGCACGATGTTGCAACCTCGCACGCCGTGCACCAACATTAAAGTCGCACCTGCAAATTAAACCAGTCACACAGTGGAAAAACAATATTAATTGTGCAGAATTCTGCTTCAAACACGGTCCCACCCCACGTGACCAAGCCGAACCTGACAAGATGCCAAGCCCAGGAGGAAGGAGGCGTCTGGATCCCTCGTTACAAGACACAGGCAGATACACTTGAAAGGATCAATGGACATCTGCGACAGTGGGAGTAGTCGGCCGCCAACTCATGAATAAATCTTCAAATTGTCTGCATGTACCCATAGTGAAACATTGTTGTAAATTTCAGGTACACCGAGAGCTGGGAACAGCGATGGTCCCAGGCTGGGAAGCTCACGGGCGCACCAATCAGAACATGGGGCTCTTATCACTGACGCCATTAACATTAACCAATCATTAGGAGTCTTCATGTAACAATTCTCATGTATCTAATTGTAGGGACAACCCAGATATATCACCTGACTAACCCTTGTCCACTCATATTATTCTCTATCGGTATGCTATACTAACCCTACCACTCGAGCAACCAATTAAGAGTGGCGATAGGTTTTTTGTTAACTTTCTAAAGTGACGCAAGTAGCGCGTCATACTACAGTAAAAAGGGCCTGCGAGCCCCACGATTGTGTGTGTGTCAGGTCAGACGCGTATGATCCTTGACCCATCCCTGCCGTTTGTGTTTAATAAACAGCAGAGTCACCTTGCTTCTTGTTTGTGTCTCATACTCTATCTCTTTTGGGATATACGGGAGGAGTTGGGGCCTCCCTGCCCGGAGGTCTGCGGACGGCCCGGCCGACCCCAGCAGAATTTCCCCCCGACAAGTAGGATCCTCAACACTGACCTGATTGCATTGTTTTGTATAACTTGCATCTTTTTTATATTCCGTTGGCTGGTTCCTAGGTGAGGCGCATTGCAATAGTCTAGTTTTGATGGTACTAGTGCTCCAGCTACGGAGATGCAGTTGTGTGTAGTCAAGAATGGTCGGAAGGCAGTAATTCATTTGTAGATGTAAGCCATGTAGGAGGCTGTCGCATTGATTTGTCGAGAGTTAGAGCGGAGTCAATATAGATACCTAGTGTTTTCATGTCCTTGGAAACCCTGATGGTATTACCGTCTATATTGAAGGAGTCAACTGTTCATCTAATTTGATGAGTTTGTGGTGGGAACCTATGAGGAGTAACTCTGATTTAACATCATTAAGACAAAGACCATGCTTGGCCATCCAGGCTTGTATGATAAGGTAGATGTCGTTGAGTGCTTTAGTGTCTGTTTCATACATCCGCATAATTAGTGTAGGTGACACCCAGGTAGTCAATGTCATCAAACAGAGGCTTTGTGAATACATTGTATAGGGTTGGAGACACACACGATCCTTGGGGGACTCCGCACGAGACCGGTGCAGTCTCGGCAGTGGCAGAAGTTGCAAAGACCCTCATTGATCTGTTATCAAGGAATGACTGGATCCACGTGGTGGCTTTCTCCGAAAAATGTGCTGCAGAGGTTAAATACATACATAGGACTTTGTGATTAACTAAATGGAATGCAGCCGTCAGATCTAGTAATAGTAGGAGGGCAAGTTTGCCTTTGTCTTTTAATTCTTCGATTTGGGTTTTGAGATCAATCAAAGCCGTTTCGGTACCATGTCTAGGTCTACAGCCTGATTGCTCGAGGCCCAGGAGGTTATTTGTTTCTATATACTCTTGAATCTGCAGCTAGGCTGCTCGATCTAAAATTTTCAGTAGAAATGGTACTGTACTGATTGGTCTATAATTGGTTGGGATGTTAGGGTCTAGGATAGGCTTCTTCAGTAGTGGGAGGACCAACGCATCTTTTAGGTGGTTAGGGACTACACTTGTTTTGAATGAGGCGTTGATTATAGACGTGATGAAGGGAGCCAATTCCTTGGCTACCTCTTTGATGATAGGAGCAGAGCAGGTGTCTCCCTGACATCTTGACGGTTTTAGTTTAGTGATTATATCCTCAACATTTTTGATAGAGAGAGGAGAGAAGTTAAATATATTGTGGCTATTCGAGATTGGCGCTGATGAGGTAGGTTAGAATGTGGCCACAGGGAGACTGCGTTTTTTGGATTCTATTTTATCCTGTAACATCTTTATTTTGTCCAGTATTGATTTCTGAATATAAGTGCACCAGGTGATATCTTTGATGCAGGTGTCCAGTGGTAGGGCTAGAGATTTCAATTCTTTGAGAATATTGAAGAGCTCTTTAATGTTAGATTTAGCTTGGATAATGTGGTTATTGTAAGTTTCTTTTTTAGTCTGTAGGATCGCCTCTTTGTAATTGAGGGGTGCTATTAGGAATTTTTCTTTTTTGGGGGCTGTAGGAAGACTCTTCCAGAGAGCTTCAGCATTTCTTTTGAATTTGCGCAATGATCTAAGATGTGGTGTGAACCATGAGTTTAAGTGTGCACAGTGTTTGGCCTTGCACCGTTTTAGAGGTGCAATTTTATGAACGGCATTGAGTAGGGTATGGTTGTATAAGTCCACTAAGACCATGGGGTCAGAGAGTGTGGGAGTAGTGGTGTTAGTGATCGGTTGTAGCAATGGCAGCAATTTCTCCACTGTTTTATTGTGATTATTCCTCGTGTGGATAGATGGGGAGAGATTCGTATGGTTGCGCTAAATACCTTTCTTTATGTTGAATACGATAAAATGGTGATCCGACCAGGCACACAGTGAGTTGGACAGGATGTTAATGTTGCAATTGAAGTCGGCTAGCCAATCTAGATGTAGACAACCTAATTCTGTGATGGTATTTGCGAGGTCTGATGCATTGGCATCCTTCACATCCTGAAAGCCCAGTTTCAGATCCCCCAATAGGATCATTTGTGATCCAGGCTTAGTGTTAGTAGTGAGGAGGAGGGTAATGTCATCATTAGGTGGATACCGGCCCCGGTGGTCGGTATAGGAGGTGGATTGTAATAATTAGAGAGGCTGAAGTGGGTAACTTAACTGACAGTAGTTCCGCCGAGGGAAACAGTTGATTTGGTATAGGCCTGATGCCTAGTACAGTTTTAGAGATAAAGACGATACCTCCGCCTTTGGCCCGATTCGATTCTCTATCGAGTTGGATGATGGAGTATTCGTCAGGGATGGCAAGAGAAAGTGAAGGCTCTGCCGCAGCATGAAGCCACGTCTCTGTGATTGCTAAAAAGTCAAGGACGTGGGACGTTATGAAGTCGCCAATATCTAATGCGTGTGCTGGCAAGGATCTGGCGTTGATAAGTGCGCCTTTGATTGAGGAAGTGGCTTTATTCTGAATCCTTTTTGCGTCAGTAGTGTTATCCCTCGGTGAGGAAGAGTTGCTCGCTAAAATCTTAGTAGAGTCAGCTAAATTACTTCTTGTGGAGGAATCTAAGGAGGTAGAGGTGCTTTTGGAATTAAGTGCTGTTTGGGCAGGCGGGAACATAGAACCTAGTCTTATGTTTCTATTGATCATAGAGCAAGGTTGGTTAGGTATGGGTCTTGTTGCAAATAGTTTGATCCATTGGGCTGGTGTGTTGAGAAAGGGATTACTTAATGTAGTTTGTGTAGTGAGTGTGGGTTTGGATACTACTTTGGAGGTAGGGAGGTGAAAAAGCTGAGGGTGGTATGCTGTCGGACGAGGGAAGACTCAGTGACATGGAGACATGGAGAGAGAGATGCTGGGAATCCTGGGCGTAGTACTGAAGTCACATTTAGGCAGCAAAGGGTGATTACTGGCAACACTAAAGACCATGGTTAGTTGGAGCATGGAGCTGGGCAAAATGGGAAGATATATGATTGTTGGGGTGAGCATGAGCATGGCTTTGTGCATAAGGACAGTAGTGTGTCTTAGATGCTAGTACAAGTTTAGCAGACTAAGATTACAGAAGGCTGTTGCTAACTAGAAAATGGTAATATAGCGGCTGCCTAATGTACAAGGGTGTCCAATGTGTTCATGCATAGGTACATTCGCTAGGGTACAATAGCGCACAGCCGTTTCCACTGGGTATGCACTTGCATTGAGTGACAATACGTGCATGGTAATTGGCTGACTATTAGTGACTGAGTGCATTGAGCTCCGACACATCCATGTAGATTACATTGCAAGGCGCAATCAGCAGATGAGAATTGCATATACGTACAGAGTATGCAGACAATAGTGCAGGTTATCACATTGTTTATAGAGCATAGGATGCAGCATTCTAGTGTGTAAAACATGCAAAGTAGGTGGATTTAGTTAGAATGCAAAGCAGGAGCAATATGTGGTTGATGATTGCATATACAAACCAACTGTACAGACAAGGGTACCAGTTATTACGTTTCTTGTAAAAGCCTAGGATACGGCATTCGGTTACACACATGTACGCAGGATATCATTGGTACAGGGTATCGACAGAGGTGTGCTCGCGCAATTGGCCGTATAGCGAATAGGATGAGTCAGTGTGCTCGGCAAGAGTTTAGAAGGTTAACATTTGTGTGCTGAAGTCAGTATTGGGGATGGTATTTGCTTAGCCAAGGTCAGAGAGGCTCAGAGTTATGGTTCAGCTGGATACCAGGCAGCACAGCCCACCCCGCAGTCCCGTTGCGGCCCGGTCAGGCAGAGACAGGCCTTGTGAAGCAGGTCTTTGGAAGCGAGGCCGGCTTCTGCCTGACGGTCGCGCTGGTTGGCTGATAAAGGTCATGGCCAATCAGCGGATGCAGCGGGTGTGATGTTGCTCTATGTCATCTCCGTAAGCAAGCATATCGGCCATCAGACAAAGGCCAGAAAGATTACACAAAACGTATTGAAAAGATGGCGAAACTCTGCACCGGGGATTCGGGATGTTGAATGCGCCTTAGTAACAGATGAAATGCTATGTATAGCGATAATAGCAGGTTGCTGACATATTAACTTGTGATATTTACACGAGTGCTTGCGCAGGTCATGCACTCACCGGAATGGTGTTCGAGTGTAGTAGGCCTCAGGTTAAGGCAGAGGATAAGTGGGAAAGATGGCAACATCTGGCAAATATTGTGAGTACTTGGTTTTGGCAATGCTTCTTTTTAACAGGAGTCCATGCAAGCAAAAGATGTGAGGGCACCCATAGTGCTTATAATCAAGTGGCTGAAGGCAGACTTGGTGAAGAGATTGTATTACCCCAGGAGCCCGTTTACAGCTGTAATTAAGCCGTCAACTCCCACAAGACTGCTCATAAACAACTCTGGAAAGACCTATGCAGCAGAAGAGTTGATGTTATTATATATAGCGCTAGCTCAAAGAGATCACAGGAGGGTTTGTTTAGGGAAAGTCCCTCAATGGGTGGCAATGGCCACAGAGATTAGCATTCACCTATCCTCCATCTCATCCTTCCAGGGCTTTCCACTGAATTCAATACTGTGGATAATCCCTACCGCCTTCAAACTCTTTACCTCCTTGGCTTAAAAGATACTGCCCTCCACTGAGTGTCCTATTATCTCTCTGACTGCACCGTCTCCATTTCATGGGACCCTCCCCCAATACCTCTTCCTCTGGGTGTTCCTCCCGGATCAGACCTCTGCTCACTTCTATGCACCCTACACACCTCCTCCATTTCTTTGTTTGGCTTTAAATATCACCGCTTCACTGACAATGCTCAGATATTCTTCTCTTTCTCCACCGCTATCCCAGCAAGCGTCGAACGCATAAACAACGGCCTAACGCTTATCCGCCACTGGATGGCTCGACGCTGCTTCATGCGCAGCTGCTCAAATAAGGAAGTGGTCTTTCTCAATGCCTCCAATGCCAACCCCCAATCTCCCCGTCCCCATCTCTTCCCCCAACCTCCTCATTCTCCAACCCATAGTAGGAAACCTTGGGGTCCGCTTGGACAATCTCCTGAAATTCCCACATTTCCCCCTGGCTACTGCAACTCCAGCCACGCTCAACCTCCTAAACATTATAAGATCTGCACGCAAGCATCTGTACTCTTCTACTCAGCAAACTGGAGTGCTGCACAAGCCTACATCTCGGGCCACCCCGCGACTCTTTTGCTCTTCTCAACAACTTTGTGCCAGGCACACTTTTCAACTCTCCCAGATCCTTTTACTCTCCAGGCACTCACTTTAAACTCCTACCTCGCTGACTCTACTCAAACTCTCTGCTCATTGTAACTATGTCATTTACCAGTCCCTAGCAACCTCTGTGCCTCCTCCCACATTTGCTCCACTGGAATGCATCAACTCAGGTTCTGCCCATATGTAGCGTCACAGCCCCTACATCTCTTATTATTCAAGTTCTGCGTGTTCGGCGAGCACGGGTTGGGGCCGGGCCTTTTCTGTGGCTGCGGCCAGGTTGTGGAACGCTCTCCGAATAGCACTTCATGCGATTGAGAACCATCTTAGGTTCTGTCACGCCCTGAAGGCATTGCTGTCCTAGTTCACTTCTCCTCTTGTATCCTCGACCTCCGGAGTAGCACCAGGATGCCATTTGTTTGGTGAATGTGACTCTTCATAAATTCTAATAACATATCATAACATGCTCATAGCCTTTCGAAGAGTAGAACACTTTGAAACGCGGCTCATACTCCACCAGCTAGAGATGGAAGGAGCCGCACAAATCCTTACATCACCCCCTCAAACTCACCTTTCCTGCATTCTGCCATCAGGAACACTCTATGTAATTTGTACATGTTTAAATACTAGCCTCAGGCTATCAATGTTAAACAATATTGTTACGCCCTCCACTCCCTGCCCCGTCGCTCTCACACTTAACCTTTCACCACCCGGTAACTCAATGCAAGTCTGCACTTATGTAAATGCACCTTACCCTAGCACTGTCCACGCTCTCTGTTATTTTGCCTACTTTCTAAGTCATTCCCCCTTCGCAATGGCACCCCTTTCTTCAATAAATAAAAACAAATATGAATGGCAAAGGCCAGCCAAATGGTGGGTAAAAAGTCAAACACACACACACAAGTTGTGTACCTTCCCCACATCCCATCACCCTTTGATCTGTTCTCCAATGCCATAGTTACAGCAAACAGGCGGCGCTAAGCACCAGCCAATAGCCAGGAATTACAAACATTGTGAAGATGAGAGGGTGGGGCCTTTTTTCATATGGCAAATGGACTGTTCCCTTTGCGTTGGTGCTTCAGCAAACAGGGGCGACATCCCTCACACTACAGCCTTATGAGGACACTTCACAAATGCAAGGAACGCCATCAAGAAAACACTGCATGCTGGGAAACCGAGTCATAAGACCAATAGCAAATGTTGAGACATTCCCTCCAAGAACAGGTTCATGCTGGGAAACGGAGCCACAAGTCCGACCGATCTTTGTATTGAAAATCTGTTGCGCAGTGGAAAATGTGTCACAAGACCCACAGTGCACTGAGAGACATTCAGTGCTGCATGTTGGGAAATTGAGTTTGAGTCGCATAGCAGAAAGAAAGACATGCATTTCAGCAAACTCAGCCTATTTTCTCATTTAAAACAGTATCTGTATGTGTATAGCTATCTAGTCACCATAGCTAAAATTCAATACAATTGTTGGAACACTTCAAAGACTTCTGCACGAGGAAAAGTAAGCCACAAGTCCAAAAATATTGAACTACTCAAGACCCTGTTATCATCTATTATTCGGCCAGGTGGCAACTCAATGACCAATATTCATGCCTTTCCTGAAAACCATATGAAAGTAACCTTAAAATCCGAGTCTGTCTTCTGTTTTTGTCATTCACCCCATCACGGATACCATATACAACAGGGTCACGTCCTAAAAAAAGGGATGGGTGTATTAATTAACATACCAATTATTGAATGTGGTGTCACCAGAAATTAGCATATCAAGGTGCCCTCGGAAAAAAGTGGGGGGGGGGCACTTTGGGGGAAAAAGTCGTGGGACCATGTCCACCACCGTGTACACGAGTTCCTCTGTTTGACCTTAACATCCGAGTCTGTCTTCTGTTCCTGTCATCCACCCAGTAACAGCTAGCATTTGCGCTGGCTCCTCTGTTTGATATTGTGTAATGAGCCAAGTTTTTTCGCGACAGAGATTGTTGGAAACATTTCAACGTTCGGGTCCCGGTGTTTCACAGTGGCAATTCAAAATAAACATGTTCTCTGGACAGCTTTTGCGAGATCTGGCCTGCTACGATTTTTGTTTCAGAAGTCTAAAATTGACAGGAGTTATTTTGGTCTGTTATTCTTACTGAAGCATCTTGGAAGCAGGCGGGTTATGCCCCATTTTGAACTTCACTTTCTCGGTTGGGAATCCTGTAATCCTGTGGGAATCCTTTGGTTTTGCTTTAGTTCATATTTCTTTTTTGAAACCTACATTTGGGTGATGTACACGCTGTCATACAGAGCTACCTTTTGACGCTTCACGAGTTCTGCACCATGTACTTCTTGTAATACTATATTGGCCTGGCCCTGAAGCTAATGTAGTTGGGCTCACATCTGTAACATCTGTAATGTCAGAGTGCTGCTGAGTGGGCATTTCCAGATTTTGGGTGGGTCTTGCCCGCTCAGGCCATACCCTGTCTACTATCTTGGCCACAGAGAAGATCACATTAGGCCTTCCTACTGCACAATCGTGGGCCATGGTCTCTATCAATAGTCCACTCTGTCCAATCCCCTCCTTAGTAATGGTACACCCGCATACATCACTTATGAACTTTTATTTTACACTTCTCCCAAATCACTGTGCATTTTATTGATCTTGTTCCACTTCTGTAGCCACGCTAATATCAATTTGTCAGGTTCGCCCAGTTCACGAGGGCAACAGATGTGGGACAGTGGTGAAGTTTCGGGCGCCTGACTGATATCTAAACGATCAGAACTTCCTGCAACAGGGCAATGCATGGGCGGATTACAATTCTATGGCAGGACTCTCAATGAACTACTCTTCCCATGAGCAGAATGGAAAATGTATAGTCTCCACTGTGAAAAACCTGAAGGTGTTTCACGACTCAGTCCCCAGGGATCCCTTATTAAGGTGGCCAGGAAAGGGCCATCGCTGTTGGACCCCGACCCTGTTAGTGGACGAGCGAGGGAGGATCACCTGGGCAGAGGGTCCTCGGGGAGTGGGAAGGCGACACTGGAAGGTGAGACATGGTATCCCCCATTTCCTGACAGTTATTTACCTCATATTCCCTCTACCTATTTGGGATACTACATCTCCCATAACTCCCCTCCTTTCCTTATCAGCCCAACTACTGAGACGAGGAAGAGGAAGACTGAGACGAGGAAGATTACCACTAGTAACATGTACTGGCCTTGTTCCACTAATAAGGTCAAGCAACGACCCAAAAGGGCCCATCGAGCACTGCAGAGGGAGGGACATTACCCGAAGAGAAGGGCACCATCAAGGCGCGAGAAAAGAGAGACAAGCGCTGCCATGTCATCAGAAGATATCCCAGCCACTGTAGCAGCACGGCCATCTGAGTCTTTCCACATGACGCAGAGCGAGACCATTACGTGGCAAGTCCCGGTAGTGTTTGACCTACAGACACTAGCAACCTGGGCCCAAGGTGGGTCAGGCAGTCAACAGACTTTAAGGTTTACATAGGGGCCATGGGATACGTAAATGAAGACCGGAAGAAGAAGCTACTCACCTTGGCCGTAGGCGCAGTAGTGAGAGACAAATCTAGGAGGCTTTAAACACGTACTTTGCACCACAGACAAACGTCGACTACGAGCGACACATCTTCCATATAACAATGCAGGATCCGGGGGAGACCCTAGACAACTTTGTCATGAGACTACGCATCCGCATGAAGCCTTGCGCCTTCCACCGTTACTCAAATGACAAGGCGCTCAGGTCCCAGGTGATATCTGGATGTGAATCGTCAGACTTTCGCAAAAAGCTCCTACAGAAACAAAGATCACTACATGAAATACTAGCAATGGCTAGGTGGCTAGGCCAGACTCCGCCATCTGCCTACAAGTCCACAACATAGGAACATTTAATATTTGCCCCTTCCACGAAAGACCGAGAGTCAGTCCAGAAATTGTCAACCAGGGATGTCGTGCCATAGGTGTGGCTACGAATACCCACACAAGGGCACATGCCCGACCATAGGCCAGAAATGTGCAGCGTGTGGAGGTGAAGACCACTTTCAGGCAATATGCAAGAACGCACCATCACCAGCACCCCATAACTACTCACCAGCGAGTAGCAGGAGACACGCAAAATACCACAAGGATGAGCGCAAGACCAAACGAGACCCAGAAGACAGATACCATGAGAGAAGGGCACACAGGTCCCCAGAGAGAAAGACGTCGCGTCGACAGAGACGGATCCTTCGGTACATGGCCACAGGCTCCCAGTCTGAGAGTGACTCATCGGGCTCATCTACTGATCAGCGTATGAGAGGCTACATGTGGGCATTGCATAACACCACGGCTAAAGAACAAAGCTCCATACTCACACTACAAGTCCTCAAGATGCCCACTGAATTCCTCATTGACACAGGTGCGTAAATGTCATGTTTGAAGACACCTACAATAAACTCCCACGACCCCCCAAACTGAAGCCATCGCAAGTCGACATTTATCCGTATGGATCAGACACCTGATACCCCTGCAAGGATGTACTCACCACCATGTGCTCACACAAGACATACACGGCACGCATACAACTGCATGTTCAGTCTACAGCAGCAAATAGTGGGTGCATTTTGAGCTTTAAAACCGCAATAGACATAGGCCTGGCGCATACAACCTTATGGCACATAAATACATGGCCCCAAATAGCGACCTGGCCAAAATGCTGCCAAACCTCTTCAAAGGCCTGGGGAAGCTGAGGAACTTTAAAGCCAAACGGCACATCGACCACACCGTCAAGCCAGTCGCACAACACTACAGGGGAATCCCCATTACCATCCAGAAACAGGTCGAAGAAGAACTCCCCGCATACTGGACCTTAACATCATCAAAAGGGCATATGGCCCAACCCCAACCCCCATGGGTCTCACCAATAGTCCCTGTGCCAAATAAATCCACAGAGGCATCCATTCGACTATGCGTGGACATGCACAGGCCGAACAAAGCTATCCAAAGAGAGAGGCACCAGGCACCAAGGACCACCAACATGGCCACCTTTTAAACAGTGCCACCATCTTCTCCAAGCTCGATCTGAACAAGGGTTATCACCAACTGGAGCTGGCACCTGAATCCCGCTACATTACATTCTTTGTCACCCACATGGGATTATTCAGCTATAAGAGACTCGGTTTAGGTATATCGTCTGCGGCAGAAATCTTTCAAGAAGTAATGCATTAGGTCATAAAACATATACCAAATTGCTTCAATTACAGCGACGACAACCTCAGTTTTGGTAAGTCTCCGAGTGAACATGACAACACCCTATGCAGAGTTTGCATGGCCTGGAAGCGGCATGAGCAACCCTAAACAAAGACCAGTGCGAATTCCGGAAACACACACTGACAGTTTTTGGACAAATTCTTTCTGACCAAGGATGCGCCCAGACTTGGAAAAAGTGGCAGCCGTATGTAGGACCCCCAGGCCTACCAGCATCGCCGACCTCAGGTTATTCCTAGGGTTGGCCAGTTACTGTTCCAGTTACGTGGAAAACTATGCAACCATCAGTACGCCCCTGTGGGAGGTCACAAGGGAGGGGCAGGAATGTATATGGTTGTGAGAGTGTCAAGCCAGCTTTGAGAACATTCGCTCGAAGATTGGATCAGCAGCTGACAGTGCCTATTTCAGCTCGGCAAAGGACCTGGAAGTAACGGTTGAGGGCAGCTCAGTAAGCCTCAGAGCCATCTTGTCACAGTTCGACCCCAGTAAACCGCACATCAAACACAAGGTTGCTTATGCCAGTCGCAAACTCACGGACATGGATAGAAAAATACTCCCAGGCTGAGAAGGCGAGCCTGGCGGTGGTATGGTTGTGTGAGTATTTCCACTTCTTTCTGTATGGCAAGGCTTTTACCATCATCAAAGAACACTAGGCCCTCGTCACACTTTATGGCTGCCAGAAGGCACAGATGCCACTGTGCATCGCCCAGTGGGGCCTCTAGCTGCAAGACTATAAGTTCACGATCCAACACGGGTCAGGGAAGGACAGACACCTGGCAGACTATTTGTGGTGCCATCCAAGGGGAACAGCACAACAGGATCAATCAATAGTAGAAGAATACCTGAGTTACGTTATTCATCAGATGAAACTATTCCCGATTACCTGCAAGACACTCCAACAGGGATCAGAAATTGACAAAGCGCTCAACACCGTAGCACAATGCCTTCGCACAGGAAGAATGAGACACGTGAAGGACATGATCAAACATCTGGGACAACCCATTCAAGACGATGTACAGAGTTTGTGTTTGGTTCAGGAAAAACTCACTGTCACAAAAGACAACATTCTCCTCAAAGGATGCAAGATTGTAATTCCCAGATCATTATGCCAGAGGGTCATTGACCTCACCCCTGAGGGCCATTGGTGAATCGCATCTACAAATAAGATACTTCACCAGAAAGTCTGGTTTCCCCAACTTGACAGCAGAGTTGAAAGCCTGCTGCAGAGCTGTGCCATATGTAGAGTGGTGCCCCCTCCACCGAAAACCACCTGTTGCAGATGTCATGGCTGCCTGAAGGGATATGGGAGGAAGTGGCAATTGACTTCTTTGGGCCCATGCGAGACGGCTCATACATGCTCTTACTGATTGATGAATATTTGGGATTCCCTGACGTTCAGATCATACCATCCACAGCTGCCACAGCCATCATCCCTGCACTTGACAGGATTCTGACAGCTTATGGTATCCCAAAGGTTATCAAATCGGACAATGGACCGCCTTTCACAAGCCGTGACTTTGTCCATTTTTCACACTACATCGATTTCAAACATCGCAAAATAACACCCCTGTGGCCTCAGGCCAATGGCATGGCTGAGCGGTTTATGTCCATACAAATTGCACAGGTCACTGGAAAACCGTTTAAACAAGTTTTATACCAATTCTTGTGGGAATACAGACATACCCCACATTGCTCCACGGGCGAATGCCCGGCTGATCTCATGTTCGGCTGACAAATCTGGAGATGGCTCGCCCACAACCCTGAAGAGGGAAGGAACCCCCTACAAGGACCATGATGTAAGAACACGTGATACGGCTGCCAAGCAGATCATGAAGGAAGTGGCAGACACCAGGAGAGGGGCCAGAGAGTCTATGTTGGACATTGGAGATCAGGTCCTGGTGAAGCAATTGAAACCAAGAAAGAAGGACTCCACATTTGCGCCCAAGACCCTCACGGTGTCACACCGTAATGGCACCATGATAACTGTGAGTGATGAGGATGGATGGACCATCACAAGAAACGTGTCCCATTTCAAGAAAACAAGGGAGGAGATCCTCTGAGGATACACAAGGAGAATCAGATTAATCCTATCTGGGGGACAGTGAGGCATCAGAGGAAAAATGGGATGCAAGAGAGGACTTGTGAGATCCCACACAGAGGGTAAGTCCAGCAGGCCCTCAGGCGGTGTGCCCTGTGCGGGTCAAGATAAAACCATTGAGACTGATGGAGTGAATGGACTGACCCCCACTTCGTGTTCTGGGAGGGGTAGATATTTAAGCAATATGACCCGAGCGGCGGGGGCATTACCGACTCAGGTAATGCCCCAGGGCCCATACTTATAGAGTCGGTAATGCCCCCGCCGCGAGGGTCATATTGCTATTAGTACCCCGGCCCGCATTATATGCGTGACCGGGGCACTAAAAGCATTTTTTTCTGTCCCAAAAAGCCACGGCGTTTCGGGACAGAAAACAAAAAAGAAACGACCAAGAAAATGGCCGCCGGGAAAGGGAAAATGGGAGTCCGTTTTCTCTTACCATGGCGGCCTTCGGGAGCGGACGCGCTGGGAACACAAGTGTTCCCACAGCGTCTGCTCCGGAAAAAAAAAGAAGCAGAAGGTAAGTGGGGTTGGGAGGGCGGGTTGGAGTAAGGGGAAGGGGGGAGTAAAAGAAAACAAAAAAAAAACGTAACTTCGTCCTTGCCAGGGGACGATGGAAGCCTCCAGCTGTGTGGAGGCGCAGAGTCTCCACACTGCTGGAGGCTGCCATCGTCCCCCACCAGGGACGCAGGAGCAAGAAGGTGAGTGGGGTGGGGTAGGGAGGAGGGAGAAAAAAAAAAAAGCTTACCCGAGTCCCCAGCGGGGATGGCCCCGCTTTGAGCCCCCTCATTGGCAGTCTCTTTTCAATAAAAAGTCTCTTGCCATCGAGGGCTTCATGTATTCAACAAAACAAACAAACAACAAGTTACTTTTCTGATGGCTTATGGGTGATGACCTTTCACCCCTGGATCTTCCTCGGACAGGCTCGGATCCAAATGCCAAGGAGGACACTCCACTTCCCTGGGCCTTACAATTTTCTTTGCATTCACAAATCCTTATGTCTTTTCAAACAATTCACTGTGGTCATCCCTAGGTCTGGTTCACTACTGTCAACCCACTGTTCATGGGACTTCAGGCTTCGCCCCTTCTTGTTAGCATCCCTCTGCCGGGTTCACTCTTGCCAACCTTTGCTAAACACTGTTCATGTGCTACTTTCACCAAGCAGGATTCATTTCCTTTAGTTTTCCAATCATCTGTTGGTCAAAGACTTTGACGGTACAGTGGATTTTACAAGACCCCAGTATGACCACTTTGACCTCTTTTCGCCTTTTTCCAAGGCCTTCTGGTTGCAGTACTTTCTACCATCAGGTAATCGCCCAGAGTCTCCTGCGTGAGCACCCACGTGGTACCAGACTCCTCTGTTGCTGGTTTTTCCCCTTTTTATCCATATCTCTTTAAGACTTTTCAGTGTTCAAATTATCCGTTAGCTACTTTCGATCAATACAGTCCTGGTGGACAGCTCAGCAGCAACATGCTCGCCTTGGAAACAAGACGACACAAACCAACACAGGTTCGATCCCCGGGTCCACGCTTAGAAACCTCCGGGTATTCAGCGCGTTATAAATACGCAACTAAGAGACATATTCCTGTAACACCGCCTCGATGCCCACGGGCTGTGTGAGCGCTTTAAAAAAAAATGCAAATGCAAAAATGCACAGTCTGGTTTCTTATCGGCTCTCACCTCGACTCATCAGCAGTGATGAACTGCTTGGCTTTCTTTCTCTTTGGAGTCAAGGTTGGTACCACAGAGACAAGCGTCTCTCCCCGGCTTGGTAATCAGCGCAGGAGGGTCTTTTGTACCGTTGCCATCTGCTGCAACACACGCTGGCTATTGTTTGCGGTCTTAGGATTCCTTCTCTGGAGGTTTCACGGGCCTTGGTCAGAAAGGGCAAGGTCGCTTCTCTCCTTGTCACCCTCTTGGTATGCGCCGTCTTTCTCCTACTCTTGAACTGCCGTGCTGTGTTAGCTCTCACGTTGTGCGGTCTGCCTTGCTCGTCCTGTGCTCTTGTGCTCCACCTTTTATCACTGAGGGGAAGGGAAAGGTCCGTCAGGTGTGTGTGATTCCGGTCAATTGCCTGACTTTTCCTGACCCTTGTATTGGGAAATGTCAGGTAAACGGCTCTGGTGTTAGTCCGTTGTCTTTCGTGTTATGCAAAAGTGTTCATGTCGGAAAGGGGGGGCAGCGTTTTGGAATATCCTACGTGGTAGGATGGGGAAAAGGTGTTGAAAGAAGGGGGATACCGCGTCTCACCCATCTGTGTTCCACTTCCACTCCCCAACGACCCCTCGCCCCCATCCAGGTGATCCTCCCTCACTGGTCCACCCCCAGGAACTGGATTCATTAGCGATGGCCATGTCCTGGCCAACTGGATGACAGATCCCTGGGGACTAGCTAGGGAGACATCTTAAGGTTTCTCACTTAGGCACGTAACAGCGCATGTCATTCGCGGATGATGCGTTGTTATACATGCTTCATTTCACCCAAACGGTGCCACGTATAAGTGAAATATATATATATATATATATATATATATATATATATATATATATATACACACACATACATAAATATATATATATATATATTTCACCTATACGTGGCTACGTGGCACCGTATATATATATATATATTACCTAGAATAGAGTATAGAGGTGTTACCACTTCAGCAAACACACTCCATGAGACAAGTGTGGGGTGGCCCCTTTCAAACTACAAGTAAGAAATATTAAGTCCTTGGGGATTGCAGTTAGCCCTGAATTCAAGGAGATGGTAACTAATGACTATCCCCCCCCATCATTTTAAAGATAAAAGCCAGCTTAGACAAGTGGAATATTCTCCCATTGTCTTTATCTCGGCGTATAAAGGCCCGCTTAAAATGAATGTGCTGGCTTGGCTCATCTATTCGTTGCAAATGATCCGTAGATATGGGGACATGAGCTAAAATGATGTGACAGAATTCATAGACCCATGTCTGCCCAACTCCACAGTGTTGCAGTTTATAGACATGGGTAAGGCCTTTTTTAAAAGCTTGGTGCATTGTTCCTTTTTTTGCATGTTTTTGTTTTTACTCAGATTTTGTAACTCACTCACAGGTTTTTTGTTGGTTTGTGCATTGACTGATTTCCTATGTTTGTTCTAGATAAAATCAAATTAACATACACAATAATAATAATAATAATAATAATTGACTCGAGGATCGCGGGGTACAGGTGAAGGTGAAAGTCCTCCTCTTTGCAGACTATATTGTTTTAAAAAAATCGGTCCCACACAATGCAAGAACTTGAACAAAGAGATTATCGTTTTTTGGGTGAAGTCGTGCCGCTCAACCAGTCATGTTCAACAGGAACCAAGCTTCCAAAGGGGGCCCAGAAGCTTCAACTAGAGTCAAGATTCACACTTTTACCCCGCCTTCCCACATCACAGACACGGCAGAAGAGGGAGAAGGGGAACTGGCTTGCAACTGGCATTGGGGGACAGATTAGCCCTATGTTCATGGAATGCACTGGAACCTGTCCATGGTGTCCATCTTCAGTTTTTACAGAACACTGAACAGGTACAACCGCCTCCTCCACCGCGCCGCTTTTCCAGAGGATGAACACATAATGAGTGTGGTACTACAGGAGCTATCCAGGACAAATGCCATAGTCTTCACTTTCCCCAAGTAGGACAGCTTCTTCGGCATGTCTTCCTGGTGAGGAGAGCAGACACATTAAAGCTGGTGATAACCTTCATGGGGTTCAACGTGCATCACATCTACAGGACCTTCAAGATGGGGGGCTTCTACCCCCTGAGGGACCTGCTACAGCTCCCAAGACTTGCTACCGAAGCTAGACCTCAATGATGCTTCCCTGTCAATTTCCTTCTTCCCCCCAGGAAGACGCTTCCTACCGTTCATCAGTCCGGCCAGACATGGGAATGTGCAAGCCTTCTGTTTTAGCTAAGGTCCACTCCCTGGGGCTTTACGCCTGTGCCGAGACCAGCAGTACCACAGGAAATGGATAAGTATGATGCTGTTTAGGGTTGCTAATAAATTGGGAAAAAGCAAAACTGGAAATAGCCCAGTTCTTGGGTTTTTCCATAGACACCGTCACATCAATCGTCAGCCTTCCATGGCAGAAGATGGAAAGGGTTTGCCGAGAGATCAGCTTGTTGTCGGCAAAGGAGATGTCTCTCAGGAGCCTCGACAGGATCGAACGTTGGATGGCCTCCTCTTTCCAAGCAATATTTCCAGGTCCTTTCATGCTCATGCCGTCCAAGGGCTGAAGATTCAGCAGCTTCCTGTGGGCCTGGGGTACAACCAGCCGGTTCCCGTCTCCAGGGATGCTAGGACAGTGACATGTAGTTGCTTAGAACACTTTAAAGCTGGAACAAGAGATCAATCTTCGGGACCTCTACGGATATAATAATCGAGTTGGAAAACAGCAGAATGAGCTGGGTTGCCTGATGCGATTCAATGACGGCCAGAGGCAGATGGACCCTGGGAGAGCTAGAGCATTACGTACTTTTTCTGGAGCTTTTAGCGAAAACATTTGCGATTAAAAGCCAGACACCACAATTAGGGAAATGATGTATGTTGCTCAGGATGGAGACTAATTCGGCAATGAGACATAGCAGTCATTTGAAAGGCACAAATGCCAATTTCTAGCAGAACTAGCCAAGACGTTTGCTTCTACTACCGAGAGAGGAACAATATTATGCCAGCAAAATATCTCATAGGATTGGCAAACATGGTTTTAGGCTGTAACTCGAGATTCCTGAGAGATCATGCCAAGAGTGTACTGATGATTGCCCGAGAACATCTCGAGTCGCACAGGCATCCAGACTTATATATTTGAAATACAGCAATCTCACTCACTTAAGTACCTTCTGATGCTCTTTACGAGAGTTTACGTCAACACATCTCCCTCTTCTTATATCACACCATTTTCCGGTCAATGCATCATAAGCAGACTAATAATTAATATTCCAGTAACTGCAAGCTCCAGAGAGGTCTTTGAATGGTCGATATAAGATTTTGGGGCCGTGCTCTGCGGCTCTCTTTGCCTCAAGGGCTAATACCAACTGAGAAGCTTCTAGAGTACAATGCCGGATATAATGTCAGTGGCAATGCATGTGTTATTTCCCGGAAATGTAGACAAGAGACAGATTAAATATTTACCCATTCGTAATGATCATACGTACACTAGTATATGGCAGGACACTGTTTTGGTCAACATAAACTTGGTTTCCAGTTCTCCTAGTGAGTGCTTCCATTCTCCTTCCTCATATTAAGGCCTTCTTAAGGCCCCTGTCTGAGCTGTCCAGCTGTGGCTGCAGTGCCACCGGCAACTTTTGCCGCTCTTATTCCTCGCTTACTCTGTCTGCACACCTATGGACCGTCAAGGGCCTGTCTCCCGCTCCTGCTCTGACTCAATGGAAAGCACGTTGCTATTGCTTTTCCCCGGCCCCCAGTGCCCGTGGCCCAATAATCCTCCTCTTCTGAGTTCCTGCCCAGCTCTCCCTACCTGCTGTCTGCACATCCAAGCTCATCCTCTGAGGCCGCTTCCCCCTTTCACCCTGCTACTGCAGTCCTTTAGCCCAAGTAGCCTCTAGTTCTAGGCATTTTCTAGCCTGCCATAAATCTTCATCCTGCGCAATGACATTACCCATGTTCTAGTTCTGGTACGTTACCTCCCGAGTCAAGAATCCCAAACTGCTACTTCACGTGTGCATTTTTATCCTGTCCGGCCCCTCTCTGTATGCACACTGACCTATCTTGAACTACCTCCTACATCAGGAAATCGTCACCCTCCTCCTGTGCATTCTACGCCCTCTGCTGATTTCCTCACTCCTTCACTGACTTGGTCTGTTGAATCCTGCCTCTCCACCTATTGCTGACATTTTCAATGTACTGTTCGAATTAAAGCTGGGTGCCCGATTTCTCCTGCCCAGTTTAAATGCCACCTTCTGTACGTCTGCGTGAACCCCAAAAGTAGGCGTTTCTAAATATCTCTGGCCTTTCGATACCTTGCATTTTCCCGCCTGCTTTGTTTCTCCACCCTAGAGCCAATGAAGCTCTTGCCTGTTCAAAAGCTTACATTTTACACGCATGTGTGAATTACAAATCTAGGTGTTTTTCCTTCGCAGCTGTCTTTGTTGATCCTTGCATTTTTGCTGCCTTAGGAGCCCCACTCTGGGTGCATTTAACATCAGTTGCCTGTTTAAGAGCTTGCATTTCTACGCATGTGTGAATCTTGAATCTAGGTGTTTTTCCTTTGCAATTGCCTTGTTGAATTGGTGCATTTTTCATGTCTGTTTGAACCTCAATTCTAGGTATACCTGCCCCTGTTGTGTTTTGTTGAGCACTTGTCTTATTTTTGCTTGTTTGACTGCTAGGCCACCTGGTGAGTTCTACTCGTGAATTGCACAGCTCTCCTTCTCTCCCCCTACGCCCCTTTTGTGCTCCCCATCTACTCTATCTACTCGAATTGTTACTCTATCACCTATCCTCCCTCTCTTTCGAAGCCTGGAAGGAAAAGGTTTAAAAAGTGTCTCCTAGCCTCTAACGCAGGCCTGCCCATTGCTGATACCTTTGTTAACGCTTCCTCCAAGTAGACTTTTACCAACGTTATCTTTGAGGTCCCTTCCCCAGACCTGTGGACTCCCCATATGGTCTCAGTCCTCTCCCCTTTCTCTTATTTAATGATCGAACCAGATGGGGAGTATTCTGGCTCACTTCTCATCCTCGAGGTGCATCATTAACGTCTATTAGAATGGCGCTATCATGGCCCAGGGCTCTCAGCCCAATCTCCTCCTTCTTGACAGCTGTCTCCCGCTTTGCATAACTTCCTCCCTTCTCCTGCCACTCCTCCACATGCCACAACTCTGGCCTCTTCGCCCCTGCCAATGGATGTACCTCACCTCACAAGGTACACAAGACGACAATGAGCTTCACTTCGGTACCCTCAATTCTCACTCTGCTGTTAAACACTCCTCTGATATCTGTCAACTCCTTGAAGACTTTGACCTTGACGTCCTTCCTTTCACTGAGACGTGGTTCAATGTCAGCTCTGTCACTGCTTTTGACACTCTCCTCCCTGAGGGCTATAAGATCCTCTCCATGATCTGCTCTAACCGGCCTGGCGGTGGAGTTGCACTTATCTTCCCTGATTTGGTCCCTGCTTCCATCATATCCACTCAGTCTTACTCCTCCTTTGAATGCCTGGTCTGCAAATGTTGGGTCAATGGCGGGTGTGCCGCCAATGACCTCTGCCTTAATGCCAGTAAGACTGAGATTCTCCTGATCGGCACACCCACTCCCTCCTTCCCTGTCACTCTCTGGCCAGCCTCTCTTGGTCCTCTTCCTGCTCCCACCTGCAAGGCTAAAAACCTCGGCGTCATCTTTGACTCCACACTCTCCTTCTCTCCTCACATCTCTGACGTCTCTAAGAAGTCACACTACCAGCTGCACCTCCTCAGAGGTATTCTTCCTTTCCTCTCCTTCCCCCAGAACCTCACTGTCTCCAGAGCCCTGGTTCTCTCTAGGCTGGACTACTGTAACAGCCTCTATCTAAAATTTCCTGCCTCTACTTTCAGCCCTCTGCAACTTATCCAAAACAGGACTGCGAGACTTGTCCTTGGCATCAAGCCCAGGGATTGTATCTCTCCAGGACTGAAATCTCTGCACTGGCTCCCAGTGGCTGCGAGGATTAAGTTCAAAACCCTCTGCATTGTCCACAAGGCCTTCTGGGGCCTGGCGCCGAAATATCTTCAACTCTGTTTTCCTAAATATCTTCCTTCTCGAGCTCTTCAATCATCCACCTCCAACTCCCTCAGGGTCAGTCACTTCTCCAAGCAACGAGTTGGCGGTAGAGCTCTGTCGTCGGCAGGGGCCTCCCTCTGGAACAGCCTTCCTGTCTGCCTTAAACTCGAGGAAGTGGTCCGGAAGCACCTCAAAACCTTCCTCTTTGCTTCTGCTTTCTCTCCCCTCTCCCCTGTTGAATTCCTGGCTGAGACTGCACTGGTTACTTGGCCACCCTTCTGATCTCGGGCCCAGGCCCTTCCAGTTGCACACCTGCAATGCCTCCCTGGCAACTCTACCACCTGGGGACTGTTTTCTGTAGCCCTACAGTCCCCCTACCAGCACTTATCTGCACTTACCCTGCACTTGGCACCTTCTGGCCGTTACTATCTTGTTATTCTACTATTCCATGTACCACACCTCCCCTCTCCCCTCCCCCTCGCACTCCCATGCCCTTGCGTGATCTGAATTACTCTGGGCCTAGTAAGATCGTTGTCTGTCTTCCACCCGTTCCCCCTCCCTTGCCTCGTCGCGCCTTGAAACACTTGTGTATAGGCGCGTTATAAATGCCATATCATATCATATCATATCATATCATATCTTATCCTACTCTCTCACTCACTCTCAACACTATCTATAGGCGCCCTGGGCCAACTTCCCTTTTCCTGATGGAATGAGACAATCTTGCTTCCTCTCTCATGACCTCTTCCTCTAAGCCTCTCCTCCAGACACAGCATCCTTACCCTTCCATCTCCTCTGTGGCTCTCTCTCCCTCACCATTCTTCCCTATGATCCAACCCACTCAGCGGGGCCCACCCTGGATGTGATAATCACAGCAGACATTGCTTTCCTTCTGTCTACCCCCTCACTACTCTTCTATCCTGGTAGGATCATGCGCTCCTCTTGCCTTGAGCTCTTGAGCTCCCCGGCTGAACCGCTCCTCTTTTTGCACTGCCATTCTCCTTCTCTGTCATTCGAACGATGAAGCGAATGTTAGTTGCAGCCTTTGCCGCCTCTTTCACTCACCCTCCCACCCCTGCTCTTGATTCTCCCACTGACTCTGTACTTGCTAACCTTCACCTCTCAATTTCCAACACCCTTGACACCCTTGCCCCTGCCATGAGGATCTGTCTGAAGCCATCTTCAAAATGCAATCATTGGTATGATTCTGACCGTGCCTCACTGAAAAGCAGGTGCAGAGTCACGGAACAGAAGTGGCAGACTTTGAATACATCCTCTGACAAACGGGCCTGTCGACAGATTCTCCATCCGCTCCAAGAAGCAGGCCCACATTCAAGGCCGCTTTTCTTGGGCCACCAAAAACATGGCTGAACTCTTCAAAATCTGTAAGGAACTGGCCAGTCCTTCTGGAGTCTCCACCTCTCCTCTTCCATCAAACGCTCTCTGCACAGCCTTGGCCTCTAATTTCATATCCAAAATCCAGTACATCTTGTCCTCACTCTCTTCTACCTGCCTCCCTCCTGCCCCTCCTCCTATCAGGCCTCCTTTGCCACCCCTCACTCCCCCTTTCTTTCTGCCTTCTCACCCACAACACCTGAGGAGGTTACCAAGATAGTATCCTCTATGAAAGTCGCCTCCAAACAGGTGCTTCTCTGCTCTTCCAGATCTTTCAAGGACAACATTGTCTCTCTCGTTCCTTCCTTGGCTGAGTTTTGCAACCACTCCTTTGCCACCGGCTCCTTCCCACTTTCCCTCAAGCACTCCTTTGCGAACACCCTCCTAAAAAAGTTGTCTGCTGATCCTCCTTCCTGGACAACAAACCTGGGTGTCATCTTCTCTCCTCATTTCACCATCCTTGCCAAGAAGGCCCAATATTATCTTCACCTTCTCAGAGGCATACTTCCTTTCTTCAACTTCCCCCAGAAACTCAACGTCTCCAAAGCTCTGGTTCTCTCTAGGCTGGACTGTTGCAACAGTCTTTTCCTCAACCTACCTCCCCCCCCTCCATTCAACTAATCCAGAATAGGACTGCGAGATTTATTTGTGGCCTTAAACCCAGGGGCCACATCTCTCCATCCCTAAATTCTCTACACTGGCTCCCGGTGGCTGCAAGGATCAAATTCAAGACCCTCTTCATCCTCCACACGGCTTTCTGGGGCCTGTGACCCCGCTAAATCTAACATTCTCTGCCTAAATAACTCCCTGCCAGAGTCCTTCCGTCCTCTATTTCCAACTCTCTGCAGGTTAAACGCTTTTCCAATCAGAGGATGGGGAGTAGATCTCATTCTTCGGCAAGAGCCTCACTCTGGAATGGCCTCCCAGCCTCTCTCAGACTTGGGCCGGTTCTCCCTAAATTCCGGAAGCACTTCAAGATCTGCCTTTTCTCTTCCTGCTTCCCTCTCCCCCTCCCTTGACTAATTCCCACTGCCTTAACAACTGGTCCCCTATGAGTCTTACTGGGCCCAGGCCCTCCTCGACCAGTCTGCCATAGCCCCTCAACCAGCACTTGCCCTCAGGCTCCCTTCTCTGACTAGCCCACTGAGTCCGGTCCACCCTGCTCACACTAACCCACCCGTACCCTGGTCCTCGGCACTTGCCTTCTTGGCCCCCTTAGGACTTGCCCCACCCCAGGTGTCCCCTCCTCCCTGGACTTCCTCCTCTCCTCTCCCCCTCATCCATCCTTCCATCCTTACCCTCCCCCTACCCCTGCACTTCCTGTGCGCTCTTGCACGATCTGCATGCCGCAAGACCTAGGAGTGCCATTATTGTTTTTTTCCCCTTGTCGTCCACCCCACCTTGTGGTGCCTGGAAGCACCTTGGCCGTGTAGGCGCCATACAAATGTACAATACATAAAAATTAAATAAATAAAATCAAGTCTTTGGTCAACCACGGAAAAACAACTTTTTTACGGTGGTCATTTTGTAAAAAAGTTCTAATTGCTTGCAGAGTACCACCAATATGAGTGCTTATGTGATGCTGAGGCACCTGCATTCAATTGTAAACATTTACAAAATTTAGAGGAACATTTAAGAGTTAAAAAAGGTGTAATCGTCTTTACACTTTTATTGGAAGATCCATTTTGTTCAAAATGTAAATGCCACGTGCAGGTAAGCTTTGTTGATGGCATCTACAACGGAGTCTTATGGAGTCCGCCTTCTTTCAGCATATGCTGAAAGCAGGCAGATTCCAGAAGCATCCATTTGTTTGATGCGTGCATGAAAACCTCATGCAGGAATGAAGTCCTGTAATATGCAAAGGCAGAGGAGGAATGCACAGTGGACATGTTATGTCTGCTTCATGCCCCCCCTTCTGTGCCTTAAATGCTAAGAAAATGTGCCAAAGCTTAAAAGTGAAGTGTGTTTGGCTTATGCCTTAATTGAAACACCAACTTTGCACTTTCAGAACTTTAAAATGAGCCTGAATACCTCTTACCAAACCACAGAAAGTGGCCTCTTGGCCTACCCAAGAAAGATGTCTAATGGTCCATGGATCCAGGGGATGTATTCACACAGAGCTTTAGCTCCCATTCATCGAGAAGTACCCTGACTTAGAATCTAGATTGGAGGACCCATTGATTGACCAAGTGGCTGTGTTCATAGTAATCATCAAAAGTCTCAACGGATAGAATTTATATTGTATTTGGGTGACTCGGGTTAGTGCGAACATTTAGAAGTTTTCGGTGACAGATTTGGGTTGCGCTTTTGTCAATACATGGTTATTAAATTAAATGTTGGTGTAAACATTGTGTTGAAGTGGTCAGATGTATTCCTGCCACTACAGGTGCCAAGCATGCAAAGTTTACAGTTGGTGTAATAGGTCCGAAGTTCAGAACCTTCCCTGACAGGGATGCTTAAAGAAAGCAAAGTGTCTAAATCATTAATGGCTTGCTGTTTCTTTAATATAGAAACCAAAGTAACTCTTTGTTTGCAAATGACAAACATTGCAATCATTTAAAAAAGTGCTTTGTGACAAATTCACAAAAAAGTAATGCAAATACCAAAATGCCAGAAAGTGCATTTTTTATTTGCATTCCTTTGAGGAATGTGCAGGTCACCTTATTCTCAAAGAGGGCCTCCGCATTCCCGGGGTGCTAGCCGGCCTCCTTGCATACATCAGGGGTGAGAGTATGTAAGGTTCTCTCAGCTTTCGTGTCGGTTATGAATTTCCTATAATGTAATATTATAAACCTCATGAATACACAATGTGGCTGCCTCTGAATGATGGCAATGAATGACATGTGACTGAGTCTGCTGGTCTGACATGCCATCTTACCCTCTTCAACTTTACTTATTTGAACAACTTCAGAAAGATGAGAGGGTGAGTTCTTCTTGCCCAGATTCAAACCTGGGAGTTGTAGGTTACTCATATATCCCTGCAGTAGGTGCCTTTATCTACTGCAAAGTTGAATGTGCTGTCCTAACTAGATAACACCCACAGATGCACAGGACTCCATTTGCTCTTGCTAACCCATCACTCAACCCCTGCCGAGCCTCTCCATCCCCCATCTTGCTTATCCTTCCTGAAGCCGTTTCATTTATTTTGTGTATGTTTTCCCCCAAACACCAGCCAGATCCTGCCTGAGCCTCTCCGGCAGGTCCCTGAAGATGTATAGCTCCTATAGATTCCTGGGGGTCTGCGGTTCACCTTTGCAAATGTTCGTCCAGCCTGAGTTATAAGTGAGTTAACTTCAGAAAAGCATAATATGAGCCTCTGCTCTTGCCGTAGAGTACATATTGTCCATACTAAAGTTTAAGAAAGTTATGTCTCCATTATAAAGATTGAGGGCAAGTATTATCGCAGCCTTGACATCTAGAACTGTTGTGTCAGAGGGATGGGACCGCCCATTGATGCATTATATGGCAATTTTACAGTGTTAGTGATGTCTTTCATGAGTTTCAGCAATCATCACGTAAACTATCGTTTCGGAGAACATGACTAATGCTGTCGTGGGCATCATCAGACTGCTATTGTTCAAATGCCCTGGGTGATATGTTAATGGTCCCATTAAAAATGTGAATCGGCCGATTTCGTCGAAAAGAATTCCCTGCTTGGTCGATTACATCGAACTGTGGTCTGTCGGCCTGTTGGTGACTGCGCGTGCATTTACTGTGCGTGCACAGCGCTGGCAGGAGAAGGCCACCGAGTGGAAGGTAGAGAGGGGTTTTGGGGAGGGGAGGGGTCTGTGTATGTGTATGGACGGAGTGCATGCAAGTTGTGAGTTGGTAGGGTCAGGGAAAATGGACTTCGGGGGTCGGGGTGGCGGGCTTGTACCCACCCGATGGACGTTAGGGAGTGGGGGGTGGCCGAGAAGGGCCAGGGAGTATACAGGAGTTGCAGAGTTTTCCCCTGCATTCAGGAACTGAAGGGGAGGGTGTGGTAACATGGGAAAACGATCCACGTGGCACCCACTCCAGACCGATAAAATGGGATTCCATGAAATCGCCTTCGAGGAATTAACACAGATCAGATAAATGGATGATATGAAAGGTTATTTATAACGTTCTTAATACCCAGAGGTTTCTAAGCGGGGACCCAGGGTTCAAACCTGTGTTGCTCCATTATGTCTTGCTTCCAAGGCGAGCATGTTGCTCCCGAGCTATCCTCTGGAGATAAGAGTACAATTGCCCACCCAAGACTCAATCGGAGTCTCTTTGCTGTTTCTTTTATGGACTAAGATAAAGACAGCCTAGTGAGGCAGGAAGCGTCGGAGAGTGTTCTATTTCTGTCACAGAGGCTTGCTGGTTCAGAGTTTGGGCATTTTAGGAGCATTTCAGACCCAAACCCTCTTCTTCACATCAAACAAGTGGATGAGAGTTTCCAGAACCAGGAGGTGACATGATTTGATGACCACTGATTGGTTGTTGATATCATACGATGCTTAACTCTTTTCCCTTAAGTTTATTGGAAGGGTATGATATGATATGATATGATAAGGCATTTAACGCGCCTATACACAAGTGTTTCAAGGTGCTACGAGGCAGGGAGGGGGGAACAAGGGGAAGACAGACAACGATCCTACTAGGCCAGGTGTAATTCAGATCGCGCAAGTGCAGGGGTAGGGGGAAGGGGAAAAGTGCATGGGGAAGGGGGAGGGGGGAAGTGCAGTACAAGTAAGTAGAATAAAATAAATAAAAAGGGCCAGCTGGTGGCAAGTGCAAGGTAAGTGCAGACAAGTGCTGGGAAGAGGGGGCTGTAGGGATACAGAGACAGTCCCGCAGTGCAGGGGTTGCCAGGGAGGCAGTGCAAGGGGAGAGTGGCTGGGCCAGGGACCGAGATCGGTGAGAGTGGCCCAGGTGCAGGTTCAGTCAGGAATTTAGCAGGGGAGAGGGAGAGAGAAAGCAGAAGCAAAGAGGAAGGTTTTGAGGTGCTTCCGGAACCGGAGATGGTTCTCCTCAAGTTTCAGGGAGGCAGGAAGGCTGTTCCAGAGGGAGGCCCCTGCCGCGGAGAGAGATCTACCCCCAGCTTGTTGCTTCAAGAAGCGGCTGACCCTGAGGGGGGAGTTTAGTGAGAGGGTGCAAATGTATTTTACTTTGATGCTGTTCTCTGGGTTGAAAGGAAGAGCAGCATACTCCTTGACCTCTGTGTCTTTAATAGAATCATGACTTGTGCAAAGATTATTATGATCAATCTGCTTTCTCAGATCCCCCTGGGACCCCTTGCTCATTCCTACTTACCAGGGGTCTGCGGCAATGCAGCGACTGCCAATGTTATTCCATAAGGACACTGCTTACCATTGCTGTCCACACAACATGAAAGCATTTTATTGTTTGTCACCAGTGTTTCGCTTGCTCAACATAATGGTGTCTGTCAGGGGATTGGTCCTGGGATCTGAATATCTGGTCGTTTCTCCCAGACGTCTACCCAGTTTCTTCCAAAAGGCCTCAGTCCCCTCTCACATGGATGGCAGAAGCAAAAAGGTTCTCCAATGAGATGATGGACAAGAAAGATAAAAGGTGGAATTAGGATTCCAAGAAGCGTCCCAGGAAACAAGGGGCACCGTGCCCAAAGGTGGGTGCTGCGGCTGGCGGTGGAGTTGAAGTGGCCCTTTGGTAAGTCCGGAGGCCACATGGGAGTTGGTGTACTCTTGGTGTGGGTATTTGGTTAGCAGGGGTGCTGTATGGTTCATTGTCCAGGCAGCATACATGTGCATGTGTTTGAAGGTGCCGTGGGAAGGGCACAGTGGTAGGGGAATCACCCACCCATGCCATGTGCCTGGACACTAAACAATCCCATACGAGGAACGCAGGCTACCTCCCTTCATGTGGGGGGAGATTATCAAAATACTGAGGCACTTAAATCTTGCTGAAAACAGAAACAGCGAGACATTGGCCCTCATTACAAGTTTGCTGGTCTGGTAACAACGGTGCTGGTAAGCTTAATGGCAAAATAGTTTACGGACCGGAAAACTACGAGTCTGCGGGCAGGTGTCGTACCGCCCGCCAGAGTCAGACCTGGCAGGCAGAACGGCACCTGCTCGCAGACTTTCACAGAAACACTGGCACCGTTATTAACGGTGGCGGTGCTTCCATGGTCCCCATTCCCATAGAGTCTTGTGGGGCTCTATGGGAATGGGGATCAACATTTTACCATGGCCTGACTTTCCAGGCCGCTGAAGTTGTAATGCCCCGGTGTTTCCGGCAAGTCAGGCAGTGGTAAATCATTACGGGTCCGGGGGCTACCTGCCGGTTTTATAAGCATGGTTACTGCCAGACCCGTAATGAGGGCCATTGTATCTAAACACGTAGCCCTCAAATTCAACTGACCCTTCCCTGCCTCCATGCCACCGAGCTGGCCAGGATATAAACCAGCTCATTTAGAAACTGGGCCGTCAAAGGTAGAATAGATCCGGTGGAGTGCTTCTACACAGAAGATACAGTGCATGGGCAAGTGGACCTACTGGCCTGCAGTGGGTAGCGGCCAGCCCCCTTGACAAATGCCTCTCTCCCGGTACACAGGAGAACCTCAGCCATTCCCCGCCCCACCTGGCCATTCATTTTTCTCCTGTGTCTTTGAAGGTAGCATTCAAGGGTGGTAGTTGCGTGACAAAATTGACTACCACCTGCCCTGCTCAGGGAAGTAACGAGCATGGCAGGATTGGAAGGCGACCTCTGGGTGGGGTATTCAGGTTATGCCAATTTGTGATCAGAAAAGTCAGCAAGCGCTAACTAGCCATCTTCATGGGCATCCGTACCCCACTCTAAGAATACCGCTAACTAGCCATCTTTATGGGCATCCCTACCCCACTCTAAGAATACCGCTAACTAGCCATCTTCATGGGCATCTGTACCCCACTCTAAGGATACAGCTAACTAGCCATCTTCATGGGCATCCGTATCCCACTCTAGGAATACAGCTAACTAGCCATCTTCATGGGCATCCGTACCCCACTATAAGAATACCGCTAACAAGCCATCTTCATGGGCATCCATATCCCACTCTAAGAATACAGCTAACTTGGGATCTTCATGGGCATCCATACCCCCACTCTAAGAATACAGCTAACTAGCTATCTTCATGGGCATCTGTACCCCACTCTAAGAATACCGCTAACTAGCCATCGTCATGGACATCTGTACCCCACTCTAAGGATACCGCTAACTAGCCCTGTTCATGGGCATTCGTACCCTACTCTAGGAATACCGCTAACTAGCCATCTTTATGGGCATCCCTACCCCACTCTAAGAATACCGCTAACTAGCCATCTTCATGGGCATCTGTACCCCACTCTAAGGATACCGCTAACTAGCCATCTTCATGGGCATCCGTACCCCACTCTAAGAATACCGCTAAATAGCCATCTTTATGGGCATCCGTACCCCACTCTAAGAATACCGCTAACTAGCCATCTTCATGGGCATCCGTATCCTACTCTAAGAATACTGCTAACTAGCCATCTTCATGGGAATCTGTACCCCACTCTAAGGATACCGCTAACTAGCCCTGTTCATGGGCATCCGTACCCCACTCTAAGAATACCGCTAACTAGCCATCTTTATGGGCATCCGTACCCCCACTCTAAGGATACCGCTAACTAGCCATCTTCATGGGCATCCCTACCCCACTCTAAGAATACTTCTAACTTGCCATCTTCATGGGCATCCGTACCCCACTCGAAGAATACAGCTAACTTGCCATCTTCATGGGCATCCGTATCCCACTCTAAGAATACCGCTAACTAGCCATCTTTATGGGCATCCGTACCCCACTCTAAGGATACCGCTAACTAGCCATCTTCATGGGCATCTGTACCCCACTCTAAGAATACCGCTAACTAGCCATCGTCATGGGCATCTGTTCCCCACTCTAAGGATACCGCTAACTAGCCCTGTTCATGGGCATCCGTACCCCACTCTAAGAATACCGCTAACTAGCCATCTTTATGGGCATCCGTATCCCACTCTAAGAATACCGCTAACTAGCCATCTTCATGGGTATCCGTATCCTACTCTAAGAATACCGCTAACTTGGGATCTTCATGGGCATCCATACCCCCACTCTAAGAATACAGCTAACTAGCTATCTTCATGGGCATCTGTACCCCACTCTAAGAATACCGCTAACTAGCCATCGTCATGGGCATCTGTACCCCACTCTAAGGATACCGCTAACTAGCCCTGTTCATGGGCATTCGTACCCTACTCTAGGAATACCGCTAACTAGCCATCTTTATGGGCATCCCTACCCCACTCTAAGAATACCGCTAACTAGCCATCTTCATGGGCATCTGTACCCCACTCTAAGGATACCGCTAACTAGCCATCTTCATGGGCATCCGTACCCCACTCTAAGAATACCGCTAAATAGCCATCTTTATGGGCATCCGTACCCCACTCTAAGAATACCGCTAACTAGCCATCTTCATGGGCATCCGTATCCTACTCTAAGAATACTGCTAACTAGCCATCTTCATGGGAATCTGTACCCCACTCTAAGGATACCGCTAACTAGCCCTGTTCATGGGCATCCGTACCCCACTCTAAGAATACCGCTAACTAGCCATCTTTATGGGCATCCGTACCCCCACTCTAAGGATACCGCTAACTAGCCATCTTCATGGGCATCCCTACCCCACTCTAAGAATACTTCTAACTTGCCATCTTCATGGGCATCCGTACCCCACTCGAAGAATACAGCTAACTTGCCATCTTCATGGGCATCCGTATCCCACTCTAAGAATACCGCTAACTAGCCATCTTTATGGGCATCCGTACCCCACTCTAAGGATACCGCTAACTAGCCATCTTCATGGGCATCTGTACCCCACTCTAAGAATACCGCTAACTAGCCATCGTCATGGGCATCTGTTCCCCACTCTAAGGATACCGCTAACTAGCCCTGTTCATGGGCATCCGTACCCCACTCTAAGAATACCGCTAACTAGCCATCTTTATGGGCATCCGTATCCCACTCTAAGAATACCGCTAACTAGCCATCTTCATGGGTATCCGTATCCTACTCTAAGAATACCGCTAACTTGGGATCTTCATGGGCATCCATACCCCCACTCTAAGAATACAGCTAACTAGCTATCTTCATGGGCATCTGTACCCCACTCTAAGAATACCGCTAACTAGCCATCGTCATGGGCATCTGTACCCCACTCTAAGGATACCGCTAACTAGCCCTGTTCATGGGCATTCGTACCCTACTCTAGGAATACCGCTAACTAGCCATCTTTATGGGCATCCCTACCCCACTCTAAGAATACCGCTAACTAGCCATCTTCATGGGCATCTGTACCCCACTCTAAGGATACCGCTAACTAGCCATCTTCATGGGCATCCGTACCCCACTCTAAGAATACCGCTAAATAGCCATCTTTATGGGCATCCCTACCCCACTCTAAGAATACCGCTAACTAGCCATCTTCATGGGCATCTGTACCCCACTCTAAGGATACCGCTAACTAGCCATCTTCATGGGCATCCGTGCCCCACTCTAAGAATACCGCTAAATAGCCATCTTTATGGGCATCCCTACCCCACTCTAAGAATACCGCTAACTAGCCCTGTTCATGGGCATCCGTACCCCACTCTAAGAATACCGCTAACTAGCCATCTTTATGGGCATCCGTACCCCCACTCTAAGAATACCGCTAACTAGCCATCTTCATGGGCATCCCTACCCCACTCTAAGAATACTGCTAACTTGCCATCTTCATGGGCATCTGTACCCCACTCGAAGAATACAGCTAACTTGCCATCTTCATGGGCATCCGTATCCCACTCTAAGAATACCGCTAACTAGCCATCTTTATGGGCATCCGTACCCCACTCTAAGGATACCGCTAACTAGCCATCTTCATGGGCATCTGTACCCCACTCTAAGAATACCGCTAACTAGCCATCGTCATGGGCATCTGTTCCCCACTCTAAGGATACCGCTAACTAGCCCTGTTCATGGGCATCCGTACCCCACTCTAAGAATACCGCTAACTAGCCATCTTTATGGGCATCCGTATCCCACTCTAAGAATACCGCTAACTAGCCATCTTCATGGGTATCTGTATCCTACTCTAACAATACCGCTAACTAGCCATCTTCATGGGTATCCGTATCCTACTCTAAGAATACTGCTAACTAGCCATCTTCATGGGTATCTGTACCCCATTCTAAGGATACCGCTAACTAGCCCTGTTCATGGGCATCTGTACCCCACTCTAAGAATACCGCTAACTAGCCATCTTTATGGGCATCCGTACCCCACTCTAAGAATACCGCTAACTAGCCATCTTCATGGGTATCCGTATCCTACTCTAAGAATACCGCTAACTAGCCTTGTTCATGGGCATCCATACCCCACTCTAAGAATACCGCTAACTAGCCATTGTCATGGGCATCTGTTCCCCACTCTAATGATACCGCTAACTAGCCCTGTTCATGGGCATCCGTACCCCACTCTAAGAATACAGCTAACTAGCCATCTTTATGGGCATCCGTACGCCACTCTAAGAATACCGCTAACTAGCCATCTTCATTGGTATCCGTATCCTACTCTAAGAATACCGCTAACTAGCCATCTTTATGGGCATCCGTACCCCACTCTAAGAATACTGCTAACTAGCCATCTTCATGGGCATCCATACCCCACTCTAAGAATACTGCTAACTTGCCATCTTCATGGGCATCCGTACCCCACTCGAAGAATACAGCTAACTAGCCATCTTCATGGGCATCCATACCCCACTCTAAGAATACTGCTAACTAGCCATCTTCATGGGCATCCGTACCCCACTCGAAGAATACAGCTAACTAGCCATCTTCATGGGCATCCGTACCCCACTCTAAGAATACCGCTAACTAGCCATCTTTATGGGCATCCGTACCCCACTCTAAGAATACTGCTAACTAGCCATCTTCATGGGTATCCGTATCCTACTCTAAGAATACCGCTAACTAGCCATCGTCATGGGCATCTGTTCCCCACTCTAATGATACCGCTAACTAGCCCTGTTCATGGGCATCCGTACCCCACTCTAAGAATACCGCTAACTAGCCATCTTTATGGGCATCCGTACGCCACTCTAAGAATACCGCTAACTAGCCATCTTCATTGGTATCCGTATCCTACTCTAAGAATACCGCTAACTAGCCATCTTCATGGGTATCTGTACCCCACTCTAAGGATACCGCTAACTAGCCCTGTTCATGGGCATCTGTACCCCACTCGAAGAATACAGCTAACTAGCCATCTTCATGGGCATCCGTACCCCACTCTAAGAATACCGCTAACTAGCCATCTTTATGGGCATCCGTACCCCACTCTAAGAATACCGCTAACTAGCCATCTTCATGGGTATCCGTATCCTACTCTAAGAATACCGCTAACTAGCCTTGTTCATGGGCATCCATACCCCACTCTAAGAATACCGCTAACTAGCCATCGTCATGGGCATCTGTTCCCCACTCTAATGATACCGCTAACTAGCCCTGTTCATGGGCATCCGTACCCCACTCTAAGAATACCGCTAACTAGCCATCTTTATGGGCATCCGTACGCCACTCTAAGAATACCGCTAACTAGCCATCTTCATTGGTATCCGTATCCTACTCTAAGAATACCGCTAACTAGCCATCTTCATGGGTATCTGTACCCCACTCTAAGGATACCGCTAACTAGCCCTGTTCATGGGCATCTGTACCCCACTCTAAGAATACCGCTAACTTGCCATCTTTATGGGCATCCGTACCCCACTCTAAGAATACTGCTAACTAGCCATCTTCATGGGCATCCATACCCCACTCTAAGAATACTGCTAACTTGCCATCTTCATGGGCATCCGTACCCCACTCGAAGAATACAGCTAACTAGCCATCTTCATGGGCATCCGTACCCCACTCTAAGAATACTGCTAACTAGCCATCTTCATGGGCATCCGTATCCCACTCTAAGAATACCGCTAACTAGCCATCTTCATGGGCATCCGTACCCCACTCTAAGGATACTGCTAACTAGCCATCTTCATGGGCATCCGTGCCCCACTCTAAGAATACCGCTAAATAGCCATCTTTATGGGCATCCCTACCCCACTCTAAGAATACCGCTAACTAGCCCTGTTCATGGGCATCCGTACCCCACTCTAAGAATACCGCTAACTAGCCATCTTTATGGGCATCCGTACCCCCACTCTAAGAATACCGCTAACTAGCCATCTTCATGGGCATCCCTACCCCACTCTAAGAATACTGCTAACTTGCCATCTTCATGGGCATCCGTACCCCACTCGAAGAATACAGCTAACTTGCCATCTTCATGGGCATCCGTATCCCACTCTAAGAATACCGCTAACTAGCCATCTTTATGGGCATCCGTACCCCACTCTAAGGATACCGCTAACTAGCCATCTTCATGGGCATCTGTACCCCACTCTAAGAATACCGCTAACTAGCCATCGTCATGGGCATCTGTTCCCCACTCTAAGGATACCGCTAACTAGCCCTGTTCATGGGCATCCGTACCCCACTCTAAGAATACCGCTAACTAGCCATCTTTATGGGCATCCGTATCCCACTCTAAGAATACCGCTAACTAGCCATCTTCATGGGTATCTGTATCCTACTCTAACAATACCGCTAACTAGCCATCTTCATGGGTATCCGTATCCTACTCTAAGAATACTGCTAACTAGCCATCTTCATGGGTATCTGTACCCCATTCTAAGGATACCGCTAACTAGCCCTGTTCATGGGCATCTGTACCCCACTCTAAGAATACCGCTAACTAGCCATCTTTATGGGCATCCGTACCCCACTCTAAGAATACCGCTAACTAGCCATCTTCATGGGTATCCGTATCCTACTCTAAGAATACCGCTAACTAGCCTTGTTCATGGGCATCCATACCCCACTCTAAGAATACCGCTAACTAGCCATCGTCATGGGCATCTGTTCCCCACTCTAATGATACCGCTAACTAGCCCTGTTCATGGGCATCCGTACCCCACTCTAAGAATACAGCTAACTAGCCATCTTTATGGGCATCCGTACGCCACTCTAAGAATACCGCTAACTAGCCATCTTCATTGGTATCCGTATCCTACTCTAAGAATACCGCTAACTAGCCATCTTTATGGGCATCCGTACCCCACTCTAAGAATACTGCTAACTAGCCATCTTCATGGGCATCCATACCCCACTCTAAGAATACTGCTAACTTGCCATCTTCATGGGCATCCGTACCCCACTCGAAGAATACAGCTAACTAGCCATCTTCATGGGCATCCATACCCCACTCTAAGAATACTGCTAACTAGCCATCTTCATGGGCATCCGTACCCCACTCGAAGAATACAGCTAACTAGCCATCTTCATGGGCATCCGTACCCCACTCTAAGAATACCGCTAACTAGCCATCTTTATGGGCATCCGTACCCCACTCTAAGAATACTGCTAACTAGCCATCTTCATGGGTATCCGTATCCTACTCTAAGAATACCGCTAACTAGCCATCGTCATGGGCATCTGTTCCCCACTCTAATGATACCGCTAACTAGCCCTGTTCATGGGCATCCGTACCCCACTCTAAGAATACCGCTAACTAGCCATCTTTATGGGCATCCGTACGCCACTCTAAGAATACCGCTAACTAGCCATCTTCATTGGTATCCGTATCCTACTCTAAGAATACCGCTAACTAGCCATCTTCATGGGTATCTGTACCCCACTCTAAGGATACCGCTAACTAGCCCTGTTCATGGGCATCTGTACCCCACTCGAAGAATACAGCTAACTAGCCATCTTCATGGGCATCCGTACCCCACTCTAAGAATACCGCTAACTAGCCATCTTTATGGGCATCCGTACCCCACTCTAAGAATACCGCTAACTAGCCATCTTCATGGGTATCCGTATCCTACTCTAAGAATACCGCTAACTAGCCTTGTTCATGGGCATCCATACCCCACTCTAAGAATACCGCTAACTAGCCATCGTCATGGGCATCTGTTCCCCACTCTAATGATACCGCTAACTAGCCCTGTTCATGGGCATCCGTACCCCACTCTAAGAATACCGCTAACTAGCCATCTTTATGGGCATCCGTACGCCACTCTAAGAATACCGCTAACTAGCCATCTTCATTGGTATCCGTATCCTACTCTAAGAATACCGCTAACTAGCCATCTTCATGGGTATCTGTACCCCACTCTAAGGATACCGCTAACTAGCCCTGTTCATGGGCATCTGTACCCCACTCTAAGAATACCGCTAACTTGCCATCTTTATGGGCATCCGTACCCCACTCTAAGAATACTGCTAACTAGCCATCTTCATGGGCATCCATACCCCACTCTAAGAATACTGCTAACTTGCCATCTTCATGGGCATCCGTACCCCACTCGAAGAATACAGCTAACTAGCCATCTTCATGGGCATCCGTACCCCACTCTAAGAATACTGCTAACTAGCCATCTTCATGGGCATCCGTATCCCACTCTAAGAATACCGCTAACTAGCCATCTTCATGGGCATCCGTACCCCACTCTAAGGATACTGCTAACTTGCCATCTTCATGGGCATCCGTACCCCACTCGAAGAATACAGCTAACTAGCCATCTTCATGGGCATCCGTACCCCACTCTAAGAATACCGCTAACTAGCCATCTTCATGGGCATCCGTACCCCACTCTAAGAATACCGCTAACTAGCCATCTTCATGGGCATCCCTACCCCACTCTAAGAATACCGCTAACTAGCCATCTTCATGGGCATCCCTACCCCACTCTAAGAATACCGCTAACAAGCCATCTTCATGGGCATCCGTACCCCACTCTAAGGATACCGCTAACTAGCCATCTTCATGGGCATCCGTACCCCACTCTAAGGATACAGCTAACTAGCCATCTTCATGGGCATCCGTACCTCACTCTAAGAATACAGCTAACTAGCCATCTTCATGGGCATCCGTATCCCACTCTAAGAATACCGCTAACTAGCCATCTTCATGGGCATCCGTACCCCACTCTAAGGATACCGCTAACTAGCCATCTTCATGGGCATCCGTACCCCACTCTAAGAATACCGCTAACTAGCCATCTTCATGGGCATCCGTACCCCACTCTAAGGATACCGCTAACTAGCCATCTTCATGGGCATCCGCACCCCACTCTAAGGATACAGCTAACTAGCCATCTTCATGGGCATCCGTACCTCACTCTAAGGATACAGCTAACTAGCCATCTTCATGGGCATCCGTACCCCACTCTAAGAATACTGCTAACTAGCCATCTTCATGGGCATCCGTATCCCACTCTAAGAGCACCGCTAACTAGCCATCTTCATGGGCATCCGTACCCCACTCTAAGGATACCGCTAACTAGCCATCTTCATGGGCATCCGTACCCCACTCGAAGAATACCGCTAACTAGCCATCTTCATGGGCATCCGTACCCCACTCGAAGAATACAGCTAACTTGCCATCTTCATGGGCATCCGTACCCCACTCTAAGGATACTGCTAACTAGCCATCTTCATGGGCATCCGTACCCCACTCTAAGAATACCGCTAACTTGCCATCTTCATGGGCATCCGTACCCCACTCTAAGAATACAGCTAACTTGCCATCTTCATGGGCATCCGTACCCCACTCGAAGGATACCGCTAACTTGCCATCTTCATGGGCATCCGTACCCCACTCGAAGAATACAGCTAACTTGCCATCTTCATGGGCATCCGTACCCCACTCTAAGGATACCGCTAACTAGCCATCTTCATGGGAATCCGTACCCCACTCAAAGAATACAGCTAACTAGCCATCTTCATGGGCATCCGTACCCCACTCTAAGGATACCGCTAACTAGCCATCTTCATGGGCATCCGTACCCC
Source organism: Ambystoma mexicanum (assembly GCF_040938575.1). Lineage (NCBI taxonomy): Eukaryota > Metazoa > Chordata > Amphibia > Caudata > Ambystomatidae > Ambystoma > Ambystoma mexicanum. The sequence goes on along the minus strand of NC_090926.1, from coordinate 1,206,653,987 downwards.
ACTCGAAGAATACCGCTAACTAGCCATCTTCATGGGCATCCGTACCCCACTCGAAGAATACAGCTAACTTGCCATCTTCATGGGCATCCGTACCCCACTCTGAGGATACCGCTAACTAGCCATCTTCATGGGCATCCGTACCCCACTCTAAGAATACCGCTAACTTGCCATCTTCATGGGCATCCGTACCCCACTCTAAGAATACTGCTAACTTGCCATCTTCATGGGCATCCGTACCCCACTCGAAGAATACAGCTAACTTGCCATCTTCATGGGCATCCGTACCCCACTCTAAGGATACCGCTAACTAGCCATCTTCATGGGCATCCGTACCCCACTCGAAGAATACAGCTAACTAGCCATCTTCATGGGCATCCGTACCCCACTCTAAGGATACCGCTAACTAGCCATCTTCATGGGCATCCGTACCCCACTCGAAGAATACAGCTAACTTGCCATCTTCATTGGCATCCGTACCCCACTCGAAGAATACAGCTAACTAGCCATCTTCATGGGCATCCGTACCCCACTCGAAGAATACAGCTAACTTGCCATCTTCATGGGCATCCGTACCCCACTCTAAGGATACCGCTAACTAGCCATCTTCATGGGCATCCGTACCCCACTCGAAGAATACAGCTAACTAGCCGTCTTCATGGGCATCCGTACCCCACTCTAAGGATACCGCTAACTAGCCATCTTCATGGGCATCCGTACCCCACTCGAAGAATACAGCTAACTTGCCATCGTCATGGGCATCCGTACCCCACTCGAAGAATACCGCTAACTTGCCATCTTCATGGGCATCCGTACCCCACTCAAAGAATACAGCTAACTTGCCATCTTCATGGGCATCCGTACCCCACTCTAAGGATACCGCTAACTAGCCATCTTCATGGGCATCCGTACCCCACTCGAAGAATACAGCTAACTAGCCATCTTCATGGGCATCCGTACCCCACTCTAAGGATACCGCTAACTAGCCATCTTCATGGGCATCCGTACCCCACTCTAAAAATACCGCTAACTTGCCATCTTCATGGGCATCCGTATCCCACTCTAAGAATACAGCTAACTTGCCGTCTTCATGGGCATCCGTACCCCACTCTAAGAATACAGCTAACTAGCCGTCTTCATGGGCATCCGTACCCCACTCTAAGAATACCGCTAACTAGCCATCTTCATGGGCATCCGTATCCCACTCTAAGAATACCGCTAACTAGCCATCTTCATGGGTATCCGTACCCCACTCTAAGAATACCGCTAACTTGCCATCTTCATGGGCATCCGTATCCCACTCTAAGGATACAGCTAACTAGCCATCTTCATGGGCATCCGTACCCCACTCTAAGGATACAGCTAACTAGCCATCTTCATGGGCATCCCTACCCCACTCTAAGGATACTGCTAACTAGCCATCTTCATGGGCATCCCTACCCCACTCTAAGAATACTGCTAACTTGCCATCTTCATGGGCATCCTTACCCCACTCGAAGGATACTGCTAACTAGCCATCTTCATGGGCATCCCTACCCCACTCTAAGAATACTGCTAACTTGCCATCTTCATGGGCATCCGTACCCCACTCGAAGAATACTGCTAACTTGCCATCTTCATGGGCATCCGTACCCCACTCTAAGAATACTGCTAACTTGCCATCTTCATGGGCATCCGTACCCCACTCGAAGAATACAGCTAACTTGCCATCTTCATGGGCATCCGTATCCTACTCTAAGAATACCGCTAACTAGCCATCTTCATGGGCATCCGTACCCCACTCGAAGAATACAGCTAACTTGCCATCTTCATGGGCATCCCTACCCCACTCTAAGAATACTGCTAACTTGCCATCTTCATGGGCATCCGTACCCCACTCGAAGGATACTGCTAACTAGCCATTTTCATGGGCATCCCTACCCCACTCTAAGAATACTGCTAACTTGCCATCTTCATGGGCATCCGTACCCCACTCGAAGAATACTGCTAACTTGCCATCTTCATGGGCATCCGTACCCCACTCTAAGAATACTGCTAACTTGCCATCTTCATGGGCATCCGTACCCCACTCGAAGAATACAGCTAACTTGCCATCTTCATGGGCATCCGCTAACTAGCCATCTTCATGGGCATCCGTAGCCCACTCGAAGAATACAGCTAACTTGCCATCTTCATGGGCATCCGTATCCCACTCTAAGAATACCGCTAACTAGCCCTGTTCACGGGCATCCGTACCCCACTCGAAGAATACAGCTAACTAGCCATCTTCATGGGCATCCGTACCCCACTCTAAGGATACCGCTAACTAGCCATCTTCATGGGCATCCGTACCCCACTCTAAAAATATCGCTAACTTGCCATCTTCATGGGCATCCGTATCCCACTCTAAGAATACAGCTAACTTGCCGTCTTCATGGGCATCCGTACCCCACTCTAAGAATACAGCTAACTAGCCGTCTTCATTGGCATCCGTACCCCACTCTAAGAATACCGCTAACTAGCCATCTTCATGGGCATCCGTATCCCACTCTAAGAATACCGCTAACTAGCCATCTTCATGGGTATCCGTACCCCACTCTAAGAATACCGCTAACTTGCCATCTTCATGGGCATCCGTATCCCACTCTAAGGATACAGCTAACTAGCCATCTTCATGGGCATCCATACCCCACTCTAAGGATACAGCTAACTAGCCATCTTCATGGGCATCCCTACCCCACTCTAAGGATACTGCTAACTAGCCATCTTCATGGGCATCCCTACCCCACTCTAAGAATACTGCTAACTTGCCATCTTCATGGGCATCCGTACCCCACTCGAAGGATACTGCTAACTAGCCATCTTCATGGGCATCCCTACCCCACTCTAAGAATACTGCTAACTTGCCATCTTCATGGGCATCCGTACCCCACTCGAAGAATACTGCTAACTTGCCATCTTCATGGGCATCCGTACCCCACTCGAAGGATACCGCTAACTTGCCATCTTCATGGGCATCCGTACCCCACTCGAAGAATACAGCTAACTTGCCATCTTCATGGGCATCCGTACCCCACTCTAAGGATACCGCTAACTAGCCATCTTCATGGGAATCCGTACCCCACTCAAAGAATACAGCTAACTAGCCATCTTCATGGGCATCCGTACCCCACTCTAAGGATACCGCTAACTAGCCATCTTCATGGGCATCCGTACCCCACTCGAAGAATACCGCTAACTAGCCATCTTCATGGGCATCCGTACCCCACTCGAAGAATACAGCTAACTTGCCATCTTCATGGGCATCCGTACCCCACTCTGAGGATACCGCTAACTAGCCATCTTCATGGGCATCCGTACCCCACTCTAAGAATACCGCTAACTTGCCATCTTCATGGGCATCCGTACCCCACTCTAAGAATACTGCTAACTTGCCATCTTCATGGGCATCTGTACCCCACTCGAAGAATACAGCTAACTTGCCATCTTCATGGGCATCCGTACCCCACTCTAAGGATACCGCTAACTAGCCATATTCATGGGCATCCGTACCCCACTCGAAGAATACAGCTAACTAGCCATCTTCATGGGCATCCGTACCCCACTCTAAGGATACCGCTAACTAGCCATCTTCATGGGCATCCGTACCCCACTCGAAGAATACAGCTAACTTGCCATCTTCATTGGCATCCGTACCCCACTCGAAGAATACAGCTAACTAGCCATCTTCATGGGCATCCGTACCTCACTCTAAGGATACAGCTAACTAGCCATCTTCATGGGCATCCGTACCCCACTCTAAGAATACCGCTAACTAGCCATCTTTATGGGCATCCGTATCCCACTCTAAGAACACCGCTAACTAGCCATCTTCATGGGCATCCGTACCCCACTCTAAGGATACCGCAAACCAGCCATCTTCATGGGCATCCGTACCCCACTCGAAGAATACCGCTAACTAGCCATCTTCATGGGCATCCGTACCCCACTCGAAGAATACAGCTAACTTGCCATCTTCATGGGCATCCGTACCCCACTCTAAGGATACTGCTAACTAGCCATCTTCATGGGCATCCGTACCCCACTCTAAGAATACCGCTAACTTGCCATCTTCATGGGCATCCGTACCCCACTCTAAGAATACAGCTAACTTGCCATCTTCATGGGCATCCGTACCCCACTCGAAGGATACCGCTAACTTGCCATCTTCATGGGCATCCGTACCCCACTCGAAGAATACAGCTAACTTGCCATCTTCATGGGCATCCGTACCCCACTCTAAGGATACCGCTAACTAGCCATCTTCATGGGAATCCGTACCCCACTCAAAGAATACAGCTAACTAGCCATCTTCATGGGCATCCGTACCCCACTCTAAGGATACCGCTAACTAGCCATCTTCATGGGCATCCGTACCCCACTCTGAGGATACCGCTAACTAGCCATCTTCATGGGCATCCGTACCCCACTCTAAGAATACCGCTAACTTGCCATCTTCATGGGCATCCGTACCCCACTCTAAGAATACTGCTAACTTGCCATCTTCATGGGCATCCGTACCCCACTCGAAGAATACAGCTAACTTGCCATCTTCATGGGCATCCGTACCCCACTCTAAGGATACCGCTAACTAGCCATCTTCATGGGCATCCGTACCCCACTCGAAGAATACAGCTAACTAGCCATCTTCATGGGCATCCGTACCCCACTCTAAGGATACCGCTAACTAGCCATCTTCATGGGCATCCGTACCCCACTCGAAGAATACAGCTAACTTGCCATCTTCATTGGCATCCGTACCCCACTCGAAGAATACAGCTAACTAGCCATCTTCATGGGCATCCGTACCCCACTCGAAGAATACAGCTAACTTGCCATCTTCATGGGCATCCGTACCCCACTCTAAGGATACCGCTAACTAGCCATCTTCATGGGCATCCGTACCCCACTCGAAGAATACAGCTAACTAGCCGTCTTCATGGGCATCCGTACCCCACTCTAAGGATACCGCTAACTAGCCATCTTCATGGGCATCCGTACCCCACTCGAAGAATACAGCTAACTTGCCATCGTCATGGGCATCCGTACCCCACTCGAAGAATACCGCTAACTTGCCATCTTCATGGGCATCCGTACCCCACTCAAAGAATACAGCTAACTTGCCATCTTCATGGGCATCCGTACCCCACTCGAAGGATACCGCTAACTTGCCATCTTCATGGGCATCCGTACCCCACTCGAAGAATACAGCTAACTTGCCATCTTCATGGGCATCCGTACCCCACTCTAAGGATACCGCTAACTAGCCATCTTCATGGGAATCCGTACCCCACTCAAAGAATACAGCTAACTAGCCATCTTCATGGGCATCCGTACCCCACTCTAAGGATACCGCTAACTAGCCATCTTCATGGGCATCCGTACCCCACTCGAAGAATACCGCTAACTAGCCATCTTCATGGGCATCCGTACCCCACTCGAAGAATACAGCTAACTTGCCATCTTCATGGGCATCCGTACCCCACTCTGAGGATACCGCTAACTAGCCATCTTCATGGGCATCCGTACCCCACTCTAAGAATACCGCTAACTTGCCATCTTCATGGGCATCCGTACCCCACTCTAAGAATACTGCTAACTTGCCATCTTCATGGGCATCTGTACCCCACTCGAAGAATACAGCTAACTTGCCATCTTCATGGGCATCCGTACCCCACTCTAAGGATACCGCTAACTAGCCATATTCATGGGCATCCGTACCCCACTCGAAGAATACAGCTAACTAGCCATCTTCATGGGCATCCGTACCCCACTCTAAGGATACCGCTAACTAGCCATCTTCATGGGCATCCGTACCCCACTCTAAGGATACCGCAAACCAGCCATCTTCATGGGCATCCGTACCCCACTCGAAGAATACCGCTAACTAGCCATCTTCATGGGCATCCGTACCCCACTCGAAGAATACAGCTAACTAGCCATCTTTATGGGCATCCGTATCCCACTCTAAGAACACCGCTAACTAGCCATCTTCATGGGCATCCGTACCCCACTCTAAGGATACCGCAAACCAGCCATCTTCATGGGCATCCGTACCCCACTCGAAGAATACCGCTAACTAGCCATCTTCATGGGCATCCGTACCCCACTCGAAGAATACAGCTAACTTGCCATCTTCATGGGCATCCGTACCCCACTCTAAGGATACTGCTAACTAGCCATCTTCATGGGCATCCGTACCCCACTCTAAGAATACCGCTAACTTGCCATCTTCATGGGCATCCGTACCCCACTCTAAGAATACAGCTAACTTGCCATCTTCATGGGCATCCGTACCCCACTCGAAGGATACCGCTAACTTGCCATCTTCATGGGCATCCGTACCCCACTCGAAGAATACAGCTAACTTGCCATCTTCATGGGCATCCGTACCCCACTCTAAGGATACCGCTAACTAGCCATCTTCATGGGAATCCGTACCCCACTCAAAGAATACAGCTAACTAGCCATCTTCATGGGCATCCGTACCCCACTCTAAGGATACCGCTAACTAGCCATCTTCATGGGCATCCGTACCCCACTCTGAGGATACCGCTAACTAGCCATCTTCATGGGCATCCGTACCCCACTCTAAGAATACCGCTAACTTGCCATCTTCATGGGCATCCGTACCCCACTCTAAGAATACTGCTAACTTGCCATCTTCATGGGCATCCGTACCCCACTCGAAGAATACAGCTAACTTGCCATCTTCATGGGCATCCGTACCCCACTCTAAGGATACCGCTAACTAGCCATCTTCATGGGCATCCGTACCCCACTCGAAGAATACAGCTAACTAGCCATCTTCATGGGCATCCGTACCCCACTCTAAGGATACCGCTAACTAGCCATCTTCATGGGCATCCGTACCCCACTCGAAGAATACAGCTAACTTGCCATCTTCATTGGCATCCGTACCCCACTCGAAGAATACAGCTAACTAGCCATCTTCATGGGCATCCGTACCCCACTCGAAGAATACAGCTAACTTGCCATCTTCATGGGCATCCGTACCCCACTCTAAGGATACCGCTAACTAGCCATCTTCATGGGCATCCGTACCCCACTCGAAGAATACAGCTAACTAGCCGTCTTCATGGGCATCCGTACCCCACTCTAAGGATACCGCTAACTAGCCATCTTCATGGGCATCCGTACCCCACTCGAAGAATACAGCTAACTTGCCATCGTCATGGGCATCCGTACCCCACTCGAAGAATACCGCTAACTTGCCATCTTCATGGGCATCCGTACCCCACTCAAAGAATACAGCTAACTTGCCATCTTCATGGGCATCCGTACCCCACTCTAAGGATACCGCTAACTAGCCATCTTCATGGGCATCCGTACCCCACTCGAATAATACAGCTAACTAGCCATCTTCATGGGCATCCGTACCCCATTCTAAGGATACCGCTAACTAGCCATCTTCATGGGCATCCGTACCCCATTCTAAAAATACTGCTAACTTGCCATCTTCATGGGCATCCGTATCCCACTCTAAGAATACAGCTAACTTGCCGTCTTCATGGGCATCCGTACCCCACTCTAAGAATACAGCTAACTAGCCGTCTTCATGGGCATCCGTACCCCACTCTAAGAATACCGCTAACTAGCCATCTTCATGGGCATCCGTATCCCACTCTAAGAATACCGCTAACTAGCCATCTTCATGGGTATCCGTACCCCACTCTAAGAATACCGCTAACTTGCCATCTTCATGGGCATCCGTATCCCACTCTAAGGATACAGCTAACTAGCCATCTTCATGGGCATCCGTACCCCACTCTAAGGATACAGCTAACTAGCCATCTTCATGGGCATCCCTACCCCACTCTAAGGATACCGCTAACTAGCCATCTTCATGGGCATCCCTACCCCACTCTAAGAATACTGCTAACTTGCCATCTTCATGGGCATCCGTACCCCACTCGAAGGATACTGCTAACTAGCCATCTTCATGGGCATCCCTACCCCACTCTAAGAATACTGCTAACTTGCCATCTTCATGGGCATCCGTACCCCACTCGAAGAATACTGCTAACTTGCCATCTTCATGGGCATCCGTACCCCACTCTAAGAATACTGCTAACTTGCCATCTTCATGGGCATCCGTACCCCACTCGAAGAATACAGCTAACTTGCCATCTTCATGGGCATCCGTATCCTACTCTAAGAATACCGCTAACTAGCCATCTTCATGGGCATCCGTACCCCACTCGAAGAATACAGCTAACTTGCCATCTTCATGGGCATCCCTACCCCACTCTAAGAATACTGCTAACTTGCCATCTTCATGGGCATCCGTACCCCACTCGAAGGATACTGCTAACTAGCCATCTTCATGGGCATCCCTACCCCACTCTAAGAATACTGCTAACTTGCCATCTTCATGGGCATCCGTACCCCACTCGAAGAATACTGCTAACTTGCCATCTTCATGGGCATCCGTACCCCACTCTAAGAATACTGCTAACTTGCCATCTTCATGGGCATCCGTACCCCACTCGAAGAATACAGCTAACTTGCCATCTTCATGGGCATCCGCTAACTAGCCATCTTCATGGGCATCCGTAGCCCACTCGAAAAATACAGCTAACTTGCCATCTTCATGGGCATCCGTATCCCACTCTAAGAATACCGCTAACTAGCCCTGTTCACGGGCATCCGTACCCCACTCGAAGAATACAGCTAACTAGCCATCTTCATGGGCATCCGTACCCCACTCTAAGGATACCGCTAACTAGCCATCTTCATGGGCATCCGTACCCCACTCTAAAAATACCGCTAACTTGCCATCTTCATGGGCATCCGTATCCCACTCTAAGAATACAGCTAACTTGCCGTCTTCATGGGCATCCGTACCCCACTCTAAGAATACAGCTAACTAGCCGTCTTCGTGGGCATCCGTACCCCACTCTAAGAATACCGCTAACTAGCCATCTTCATGGGCATCCGTATCCCACTCTAAGAATACCGCTAACTAGCCATCTTCATGGGTATCCGTACCCCACTCTAAGAATACCGCTAACTTGCCATCTTCATGGGCATCCGTATCCCACTCTAAGGATACAGCTAACTAGCCATCTTCATGGGCATCCGTACCCCACTCTAAGGATACAGCTAACTAGCCATCTTCATGGGCATCCCTACCCCACTCTAAGAATACTGCTAACTTGCCATCTTCATGGGCATCCGTACCCCACTCGAAGGATACTGCTAACTAGCCATCTTCATGGGCATCCCTACCCCACTCTAAGAATACTGCTAACTTGCCATCTTCATGGGCATCCGTACCCCACTCGAAGAATACTGCTAACTTGCCATCTTCATGGGCATCCGTACCCCACTCTAAGAATACTGCTAACTTGCCATCTTCATGGGCATCCGTACCCCACTCGAAGAATACAGCTAACTTGCCATCTTCATGGGCATCCGTATCCTACTCTAAGAATACTGCTAACTAGCCATCTTCATGGGCATCCGTACCCCACTCGAAGAATACAGCTAACTTGCCATCTTCATGGGCATCCCTACCCCACTCTAAGAATACTGCTAACTTGCCATCTTCATGGGCATCCGTACCCCACTCGAAGGATACTGCTAACTAGCCATCTTCATGGGCATCCCTACCCCACTCTAAGAATACTCCTAACTTGCCATCTTCATGGGCATCCGTACCCCACTCGAAGAATACTGCTAACTTGCCATCTTCATGGGCATCCGTACCCCACTCTAAGAATACTGCTAACTTGCCATCTTCATGGGCATCCGTACCCCACTCGAAGAATACAGCTAACTTGCCATCTTCATGGGCATCCGCTAACTAGCCATCTTCATGGGCATCCGTACCCCACTCGAAGAATACAGCTAACTTGCCATCTTCACGGGCATCCGTACCCCACTCTAAGAATACCACTGCAGTTTAGCAATGGGTGACTTTGTAAAATGGAGGGGTGGAGCTGTTTTCCCTGAATTGAACCGAGTCAGCTCACCCAAACTAAACCAGTATACTTTTGGGTTATGCTTACCATTAGAACATTTTATCGTGCATTTCACAGCAGAAATGTGAGAAAAATTGGTTTGCAATGTAGAAATGACACTCTGTTCTGCAGATCGACACTTGAAAAACTCCAAGAGATGACAGATCACCAACATTACCCAGGAATAAGTGTTAACAGGTGTTGATGATGACTGTCCCCAAAGACAAAACAAGAGGCCTCTCTCAACAATATATGTATGTCAGCATTGCACCACTTCTGAGCCAACTCTGCCCAATCCCGATTGTGTGGTCTGTCCCACTTTCATTATTTTTGAGTCCAGAGAGAGTAATGAGCCTAGTCTTAAAAACAGATACCAGCATTGCCTCTGTAAAACACTTTTTCATGCTGCTAGGTGCAGAACAAGGACTGTCGCAACAATATATGCCTGTGCTGCACCCCTTTCATTATGCTAGTCCCCAAATCTAATCCTGCAGTCTGTCTCAATATATGCCTGCGCTGTCCCCAGTTCTGGGTCTTGTCGCTCTCTGTGGCAACAAACTGTACCTTTCTAGCAAACAAAAACACACATACGTACACACAAATAGATTCATAGGCAAACACGCCTGTAAACAAGAATTTTTTAAACATACCGTTTTTCTTTGTTATGAACCTAAAACCATGGTTAATTATTTCACAGCTGACATCGGTAAATGTGCGATCTCCTTAAACTGTACTAGAGGCCTTAATACATCCAAGACTTAGACACCCGCAGAAGAGCCTTTGTGATAAACCCATCTGCTTGAAGTCATCGTGTGACAAATGCATGCACCGTGCACACATTTGCACATCAGATAATCATCTGTAACACATAAGTGGAGCTGAGGGTTCCTTTTGAAATGCGATGGCTACCCCCTACAGTCTTTTCCCTCTCTGCTGCCAGTGGCACAACTACTCCGGAGCTTTGGTGGGCAGGGAAGTAGTCTAATGCTTCAAGTGGTTGCTTTGCCAATCGCTAGTTGAACTTGCAATCTTTCTCTTGGCTTATGTCCACCTCTGCGCCTGAGCCCCCCTCATTACTGGTCCGGCATACTCACCACAGCTTTGCAGCGCGCTCTTTTCCATTCTCTCATCAGATTCTTTGCCCCCGTGCCTCTTCATTCCTTCTCCGCTTTTCTTTCTGTCTCCTCCTCAGTATGTCTTCTTCCTTTCTCAGTCACTATACCTCAAACCCTCCTCATCTCGCCACATTAGTAATCTTACCCACCCTTCTCTTCCCTCATCTCTTTCTCTTCTCAACCTTGGTCTCTGGATTGTGCGCTCCATATGTAACACAGCCCATTCTGTCCCTTTTTTTCACCTTAATGTTCGTATCCATTGAATCACTGAGACGTGCCTCTCTCCCACGAATCTCCTTACTCCAGCTGCTCTCCGTTCTTCTTCTGCCTCCTTCTCTAAGCCCCCGCCACCACCGCCCCTCCTGATCCCCCGCCCGGCCGGTCCAGGGGGTGGTATTTGCAGTATTTACTACTCTTTCTCTTCTGTATTGCCCTCTTTTTCTGTCCTCTCTCCGGTTGCACCAAACCTCTTTCTCTTGCTTTTGTGGTGATCTACCGCCCCCCTAGGTCCTGTTGCCACTTTCTCTGAAGATCTTGACCTTCTCCTGTTATCACTTCTTCCTCTACCTGCCCCTCTTATTCCCCTTGGAGATTTTAATCTTCATCTGTCCTCTGCTCTCTCTTTGCTCCCCTTGCTTATCTGTCCTCTGCTCTCTCTTTGCTCCCCTTGCTCATCATTCTCGATTCTTATCCTCATTCTAATGTCCCGTTCTCACATCTCAGGCTCCGCTTTGACCTTAATCGTCTCTTCCTCGTCATCTCTTTCATCTGTAGCTGCTCTTCTTATGAACTCATCTGACCACTCTACTCTCTCTTTTTCATTCACCCCTTATCCCCTTCTCTTCTTCCTTCTCCCACTTTCTCCCTTCGGGATCTCTGCTCTTTTGACACTTCTACTTTCATTTCCACATTCTCTTCATCTTCTCCCCCTCTTAACTCTCTGTCTAATCTTCGTGCTGATTCTTTTGCTAATCTTTTTTCCTTAGCCATCTCTGGTACTCTTGACCTTCTTCATCCTCCTTCCCCCTTCTCTGCATCTTGTAAGCCACCCCAACCTTAGCTTACTTCTGTCTTTCACTCTGCGAGAGGCATTTTGCGCCGTGCAGAATGCGTTAGAGGAAATCCCAATCTCTCCAGGACCTTGTCAATGTCACTTCTCTTCACACAGCCTTTGATTCTGCCCTATTCACTGCTAACCAACTAACTCTGCACGGATCTTCATAACTCTTTCTCTTCTCATCCTCGTCGTTTTTTCCAAACTTTGAAACTTATCCTCTCTCCTTCTCCCCTTGGCCCCTCTTGGTCCTCCTCGCTTCTGCCTTGGACTTTGCTTCATACGTCTCTTCAAAGTTCACTCTGCTCCACTCTTCTATTTCTCCTCTTCAACGCCATTCTCTTCTCACTCCCCCTTTTCTTCTTCCCACTTAAGTCTTCTTTTCATCCCCTCGCCCCCTCAGATATTTTCTCCTTTCAGCTCACCCTACTGCAGAGCGCAAATCGAGGGTACGCGTTGGTGGACGGAGTCCACCCACTTTTTTCAGAGGGTGAACTCAGTTCCCCCCGTGCGCCCCCAGCTAAAACGAGAAACATTGAATATCCTCTGTGAATTTATGAATTAAAGCGACCTCGCGGATCGAACCGCAGTCGCCAGGTTTGCAGGTCTGACAATTCACCCCTGCACTATATAAAATGATGAAAAATAACAACTAAAGGTGAAATGTCCCATTACGGTACTGCAAGTTCTACGGAAAACATGTGCATTGATTGTAAAACACTATTAGAAGAAAATATCCTCTCTTGATTTTGTGTGTGTGTTGATTTTATGAAAGGCAAATGCCATTTGTCCTGTGCAAATTGGGTGGTTATGCAAAGCCAATTTAATGAAATGTGCATATTTCACGTTGATATGCTAATTTCTGGTGATGTCACATCCCATCGCGTTTGTTGGCGAGTCCCCCCACTTCAATTTTCAGGACTTGACCCCTGCCCTACTGCTGTCCCTTCTGACCCTCTTCCTCTTATCTTATTCTTAAAGTCTACCCCTTTCTCTTTCCCTGCTTGGCTACTCTTGTTAATCTTTCTCTGCAGTCCTCTACTTTCCCTTCTTTATTTAAAAATGCTACTGTATTCCACGTTCTTAAGAAACCCTGCCTGGATTATTTCATCCCGTCTAATTATCGTCTGATATCACTGCTTCCGTTTCTTCCCAAACCGTTGGAAGGTTTTGTCTATTCACAAGTCTTTACTCATACCAATGCTGCCTCACCTCTTCCCCTACACCGATCTGGGGTCAGACCTCTCTCACTCTACAGGAACTTCTCTTCTTTCTGTCTGCGACTCTCTTCTTTCTGCTCGCTATTCTAAGCAATCTTCTCTCCTGGTTCTTCTCAACCTGTCAGTAGCTTTTGACACAGTCGATCACTCTCCTCTTCTTGATTCTTTTTCCTCTCTTGGTTTAGGGGTTCTGACCTTGACAGGTTTCTTTCTTACCTCACTAATCGTACATATAATGTCTCATGGGCTGGTCATACATCTTCTGTTCTCCCTCTTCAATTTGGTGCCCCCCAGGGTTCACTTCTAGGACTGCTCCTATTCTCCCTCTACATGATTCCCCAAGCTTGTGTTATCTATTCATTCGGTCTTTCCAACCACTTTTATGCAGATGATACTGTGCTCTTCCATTCTTTCTCCTCCCTCTCTCCTTCTCTTCACTCTACTCTTGCATCATGTCTCCTTGCCATTCAGTCTTGGATGGCAGATCATTACCTCCACCTATACCCCACCAGAACTGCAGCCCTTTTCTTCCCTGCCTCTACTATTCCTCCCCTTTTCCTACTCCTATCTCTTTTCCTCCTACCTTTCGCAACGCTTCCAAAACTCTTGTGTCCTCTCTTATATTCTCTCGACTATTTCCCTTTTCTTCTCTTATTCTGTGCCTTCCTTCGCCTCACCTGGCTCCCTTTCGCTCTATATGCAATTCCTCTATTCGTCTTCTCTTCTCTTGACCCTCTCGAGAGTCCATCTCCCCAGCGCTTGCTTCACCTCAATCGCTCTCTTTCGAATCATGTCTTCTTTTCAATTTCCTCTGTCTCATTTTCAAGAGTTCCTTTGCCTGGCTAACCCTTATCTCTCTTCCTTGATTCATTTGTATACACGCTCCCACTCTCTTCGGTCCCAATCTCTTTTTGTCCTTACTGTCCCTCGCCCCTCGTGCTAAATCCTGCTTTCGCTCTGTTTCTCTATTGGCCCCCACAGATTAGAATGCACTCCACCTTCCTCTTCATTCTCTCTCTTCCTTTCCTCTCTTTTGATCCCACTTTAAAACTCATTTGCTTGTCTGTTGATTTGGTTGTATCATCTATTTCAGCTTGATTTGTACTGTTTCTTTTACCTGTTAAAGCTCATCAGCGTATAGCGCTATATAAATAAAATAGAAATACAAATACATGGTGCATGTCAATTTGCATTATACCATAATCCCATGCATGACCGAGTGACCCTGCACTTTGTGAGTTTCTTTGGGGTATTAGTGGGCAGTCAGAAGGCAGGTCCCGGCAACTGAATAGAAACTGTAGAGCCGGAATGTGTGCCATGGCAGTGTACCTTAGCCTAACATTATGTAAAAGGGCATAATAAGTCCTAAAAGCTGGAGTAAGAATATTTTTCATGAATGCAAGCAAAAAAAGTGACCAACAGGATGTTTCCAAAGTGAAAAGTTTATCCCCAGTTGTTGGACAGTTTGTTGTGCAAGACAAAGTAACAAGCACGTTAAAAAATAAATTGACCTCCCTGCCTAAGAGAAAACGCATTTCAGCGCACAAGTCCAGAACTGAAACAAAGGTTACACAATGTAATGTACACCATCTGAAGATGTGTGTGTATGCTACATTTCCCTTCACACTACACTACCTCTCCACAGATAGACCAACACAACTATACACATGCACTAAACATGACTTTGTGCGACACCACAGCCACTCACATTTTATAATAGCACCCTGGCGTGTGCAGTCACCGCTGCTCCAGATAAATAGCTAAAATGTACACACCACAGAAAGCCCCATCTTTCAGATTTGCATATATCAACATTGCAAGAAAGCAATCTAATCCTCCTGTCCTTGCTTCTACATTACTACCCTGCCCACCTCTAGCAGATCAGGAAAGTCCAAGAACCTGTGAAAACAGCAGGTGTGTGATGTAAATGTAGAGTAGCAAGAGGATGCATTCTCGCCCGTCAACACCCCTTCACCCCCACCCTATTGGAGTAACAGACAAGGGGCTATAATTGGGAACCCATCTACACGTCTATGCAACATGTCCATACCACGTCGACTATATGAAAAACGATATGCACTAAGGCAGCCATTCCGAAGATATCCTCACGTTGAAACAATGGAGGAAACCTACCAATAAGGATGTCCTTTGCCGACTTGTCGAAAAGACGCCCTGAATAAAATGGTGCATGACATGGATGTATGCTACACAAAGTGTTCTAGCAGCAAAAGAATATCCGAAAGAAGATATATGACCCAAAGCTGAAACGATATGAAAATACTTAAGAGTAACATGTAACGTAAGAATGACGATGTAACTGAAGCGGTAAGAGAAACATACTCCATGATGCAGTATTTACTAATACAAAGAAGAATGAAGTGACCCCCTGGTCAATAACTGTAAATACGCTGAAACGCAAGATAGAAAGAATATATAGAAGCTTGCTTATGAGAAGTATATTTTCAATGTTTAGGACGACCATCAGAACAAGATGGACGACGGCTCATGTCAATCAACCCAGTTACCTCAAAATGCGAGCCCAGGTTTTAATATGGAAAGACGATAAAGAAGCTGTTTTCCTTGCGAAATAAGGGAGCTCATTGGCTTTGAACCAAGGGTGCTATTTCAAGAGATGAAGAAAAAGCATGAAGGGAGTCTATGAGCAGACCATGCGCAAGGACATATTTTCCAAAGATTAGGAGGAACATGAACGTTCACTCATGCCAAATGTTGGTTGATTAAAAGGCATAAAACCAATATGGGATAGTGTGAGCAAGTCTCCAAAGATCCAAAGTAGAACTGCGCCCACCAAAAGCTGAATCAAATAAGGTTAAAAGCACTGTCGATATGGACAAATTCATGGCCTTGCAACACATGATGGGAAGTGCGCAAACAAGGTCTATTCATTAGGCCTGGAGCTAAGATAGCGGTTCACCTACACTCCCTCGGATATCCCGAGACTGTGCAGACTGGCAAGGGCAACCTTCAAACAGAAGACACTGGCATTAGGCCTACTGATGAGAGAGGGTGGCCTAATTTGGCAAACAAAGGAACTGAATATGGTTTCTATGTAGGTGCTGCTAACAAGCCGAATGTTCAAGGTTGGATTTGCGTTGTCAACCAAATAGAAAAGCCTGCCACACACATTTTCATACAATGTTGCAAAATATTAGTCTGCTGCCACATTTTCTGTTGTGACGATTACCTTATACCATGTGATTAGAAGTAGTTCAGGGTGTGTCTCACCTAAAAGAGACCAGCAATGAGGGACTAACACGCACATTTTCTATATGTAGAGATGATCCCCTAATCCAATCCCACCACTCAATACGTTATTGAAGTTTGCCACGTAGGATGATGTCATAGATGACGCATCTAGCATTATAAAAGCTAGAACTAACTGAAAAGATGGCGTGATCTTGCATGAGTCGAATTGATGAGTGTTTTTTTCGCCCTGCTTTACTTCTTGAGATGAAAGCAGAATTTTACCATCTCCTTTGAGTCTGTCCGGTTAGTGCCTCCAAAGTATTTTCTTAGTAATTCCATCTAGAACAGCAAATGCTTCAAGGTGCTAGAGTACATTTGGTAGTAGTGCGGATGGTTCTGGTGTAATCAACCTAGAACTCAGACCGAGAACCCAGACCTAGGTTCCCAGACAATCGACGACTCCCACCATAAGCCAGACGAGCGCAGATTTCCCTGCGGTGAGCTGTGCACTAAAACTAAAGTCACATGACTGATATATGGTTGGCAGGTCCCCCTTTGAAGAAATTCCTGTTCAGTCCACACAGGTGCCCCGCAGATAAAAGGCAAACTGGTTGATTACAGGAGAATCGATGCTGGGGACTCGAGCTGAGGACCAGATGTAAATAGACCATCATAGTTGGTAACAGCATATGGGTGTTACGCTCATCTGATATCCACAGGGACGCCACCCAGCCGGGTTACTCGCTGGTATGCTTCTCAGCTTTGCCCTGATGTGGTCTGTGGGGAAGGTTCTGCCTGAAAATACAGGAGGACTGTGTTCAAGACTGACCGACTGGGGTAAGTATCCTCCCTCTACCCCCGTATGATTTCAGTCCCTCTGGCGCCCTCTCCTCACCTTGTGGTAGAATTAGGCGTGCTCTCCGTCCTGCCTTCTTTGCAGAGGTGCGTTGTCTTTCATGGGCGAGTGCGGTCCAGTTACTTCACTGATGCCGGCCCATTTGATATTGTTCAGGTAGGCCTTATTGCTGTTCTTTAGTTTTGTTGCTATCCTGCATGCCTTTCTTTGTTTAAAATGTCTCTTTTTTCTCCTTTAGGTATGTGGAGCTTCAGCGCGGCGAACTGGCTTGGTTGAGCACCGCTGGTAAATGATGGTGCATTAAGAGCGCTATGATGCGGTAAGTAAGCGCTATGCGCAGCGCTGCGGAGTCTTGCCTTTGCTAACCTGTGTTTTCCTTCGTTGTAGGTCGCAGTGTTCTTCAGTGCGAGAGGCGACCAGCCAGGTAGGCCTTTCGAGCAGTTCGTAATTTGTAAATGTCTCTACTGCTTTCTTTAATGTTGCCTCTATCTTCCTCTTTCAGGTCGTTCTGTCCGGGAGGCGTGCAGATTCGAGGAAGCTGTTCTCAGTAGCTGCGAGTGTTTAAAGATGAAGACTGCAGGTAAGATGCTGCTGCTAATGATGTTCCTTTTGCCTCCTTGCAGGTTCTGCTTTTCCGAGGTTCGAGGGAATAGCTGGACACGGTGAGCGTCACGTTGCAAGCTGCAAAGTAACGCAAAGCGTGTTGTCTTGCTCGGGTGTGGTTTAAATAGCCCCAACAAAATAGTCTAGGTAAAGTAGTCCCTAGGCTACCACACCCAAAACACTAGACCACATAGCTTGGTTCTTAGCAACCAAGCTATGTGGATGCCTCCATGTTGGCTGACAATACAATAAAGTAGTTCCCAAGCACATTGTTTTTCATGGTGTATGAGCCTGGCACCGTAGGCGCCAGGACTGGCCCCATGAGGGCTTTTGAAGAGGATGCCAGGCTCTAGAGGCCGGAGTCCTCACTCCACCTAGCCAATGGGTTTGCCAGAGGGGGTTTTGGGTGAGGGTCGTGACAATGGGGTGGGGGGATTGTAATTATGTCATGTTGTGAACAAAAAGTATAGAATGTATCTGGATTTTTAGGGATTATATAAAGAAGAAGAGATAAGGATACCTCAAATTCGCAGGCTCAAGAGAGACACAAAGGGCACACACTATAGTTCTCACCATTGTTACCGGACCGGCACACTCTGTCTGCGGGTGGCTGCAGTGGCAGGCAGGGCGGCACCCACCCGCAGACTTTCCAGGATGCACCGGCACCGTTATTAACAGTGCCGGTGCTTCCGTCATCCCCATTCCCATGGAGTCCTAAGGGACTCAATGGAAATGGGGATTAACATTTTTCCAGCACTTGACTTTCAGGAAGAACAGGGTCGTAATCCCTTGGTGTTTCTGTGGAGCCAGGCACCGGAAATGACTACCGCCGTACTCGTAATGAGGTCCAATGTGTTTTAAATTAAACAGCAAAAACAATGAAAGAATAGTGCAAGATAAATAAATAAATACACTTTTTGGACAAAGGATCGACATCGATCAAAAAGCTAGAAATAGACAAAACCAAAATAGCAGCACAGAAGACAGTCTAAAGATACAAAAAAACTAAGAACGATATAAAAAAAGAAAAGAAAGTACAAGGAGTTAGAAAGAAGGAGTTAAAAAAATAGAAACAAGGAGTTAGAAAAATAGAAACATAGAAACAAGGAGTGAGAAAAATAAGAGTCTAATACATTTTGTTTTCAAAAATATTAAACGAAGATAAGGGAAATATCTTTATGCAATATGAGTGGCGATTGATGGTACCTACTAAAAAATATTGAAAACATATATTTATTTAATCTGGAAGTACGAGAAACATTTTAGTAAGTAATGACAGCCTGAATCGGCTTGTCGTGATGGAGGGGACACCTCACACAAATCTACTTTGAGTCTGTCTGGTTATTGGGTCCGAAGTATTTTCTTGGTAATTCCATCTAGCGCAACAAATGCTTCAAGGTGCTAGAGCCCACAAGACTAAATAGCATATTTAACATATAACATTTTCACTCATTCACTTGTGGGGCATTAATGTGGATGGCCCAAGAAACTTCAGTGATTGGCTGCCGAAGTGGGGGATTTTAGCATTGGTTATGCGGGAGTCAGTCTGCTGAATTAGAGTCTCTGGTGCACTGTCTGGCTATTGAGATTATATATCTGCCTTTCAAATCTAGTGATAGGGGACTGAGGGAGAGCCAGAGAACCAGGTCACAGGTCACAGAGGCGCATGACAGGACACTATTTTGTCCCTAAAATGATTGAATCTGCCCAATTGAAAAGGGATGTTTTTTTAATAGTGTGAACTTAATCACTCCTAAAAACTAAATTTGTTTGCAGGTAAATCACAGTGAGTTTAAATTATTTGCTCGATCATACCCTAAGCAGTAAAGCCAGGATTCATAATTCACTGCAATCTAACCACTGATCACATTCTTTTCAAGTTTTATTTGGTACAAATACTTAAACTTTGGCTTTCAAGCACTAATATAATGCTGTCTTGTAGTGATATGGCAGGAGGCCCTATACGGGTATAAGATAACATAACATTACTTGCAAAACAATCAAATCACACAATAAAGCAATCTGACAATATTTAAATCCTTATAGAAAAATGTTAAGCCAAAACCATAGGCCTCATTACGACTTTGGAGGCAGACATGCCCTTAATAAGGGCATGACTACCTCCAAAATCGTGTCCTGGTTCCCTGAATGGGGAAATACCAGGCCATTCCGAGTATGGAGGGCCCGATATTTCCTCCTTCATGGAACCCGGGCCCGGTCCTTCCCCATTCCCTTCGAGGCCCCATAGGGCTCAATGGGAATGGGGAGGGAGCTAACAATGGGCCCATTACGAACGGGCCCGTTGTTAGCTCCCTGGTCCCCTCACGGGATCCGCTCTGGACGTCTGGATAAACCAGCTCTGGACGTCTGGATAAACCAGACGTCCAGAGCGGGTCCCGCGAGGGGACCTTGTAATAGTGCGGAGTGGGTTTAACGGCGTCGGCACCATTACCAGCGCCGTTAAACCCATTCCGCACTAGTCATAATGAGGTCCCATATCTTTGTGGCTTTATTTACATATACTGAATGGAAAATTACAAGTCCAAACAAAAACAACGTAAGTAAAAAAAAAAAATGGCTGATTTATACCACTCTACCTTTTGCACTTTAAAGCACACACTAAAAGAAATTGTGTGGTAAGGTCACCTGTGTATAGAGATTGTTTGTCCCAAACTTCCGGCTTGCTGTCTTGCATGATGGTACTAACGTCTGATTATGCATATAAAAGCAAACCTTGTTTTTCCCGTCAAGCTTGTAGACATCAGGTATATAAATTCATCTTTTAATAGATAGTGTTACTCACTCTAATTGTCTCGGCTGCACACTCAGATTTGGTAGGTAACTGGAGTGATGTCTTTCATTTGGAAATGTCCCATCACTGTGCCAATTGACTAGACACTCATGCCTAAGAAAGGCTCTGATGTCAAACCAATGCTTCACAAAAGCAAGTGCCAGGTCGTTATTAAGATGCATTTTGTCATCGGCATATTGTCCTGCTAGAGGGAACTCAGAAGGGGAACAGGTACCTACACTATCAGCCCTAAGTGAGAAGGGGGCTGCAGCTATTAAGTTGAACTAGTGCCCATTAGCCGGGCTTTGCCAGAAACAAAAACAAGAGGGAAAACTTTGCCGCCCATGACCTGACTGTGGTCAGCAGCCAGAACACTGTCTCCGAACTGCAGCACCCGCCTGACGAGGGTGATGAGTACCAAGAACACTGCCTCCAAGCCCCAGAGCCCCCCTGATGAGTGGGATGAGCAGCCAGAACACTGTCTCCTAACTGCAGAACCCCCTGGCGAGTGGAATGAGCAGCCAGAACACTACCTCCCAGATGGAGGGCCCACCTGACGAGTGGGACGAGCAGCCAGAACACTGTCTCCCAACTGCAGCACCCCCCTGGTGAGTGGAATGAGCAGCCAGAACACTACCTCCCAGATGGAGGGCCCACCTGACGAGTGGGACGAGCAGCCAGAACACTGTCTCCCAACTGCAGCACACCCCTGCCGAATGCGATAAGCACCCAGAACAATGTCTCCCAACTGCAGCAACCTCCAGCCGAGTGCGATGAGCTCCCAGAACACTGCCTCCAAGCCCCAGAGCCCACCCGACGAGTGGGATGTGCAGCCAGAACACTGTCTACCAACTGCAGCACCCCCTGCCGAGTGCGATGAGCACCCAGAACACTGCCTCCAAACCCCAGGGCCCCCCTGACGAGTGTGATGAGCAGCCAGAACAATATCTCCCAACTGCAGCACTCCCTGCCGAGTGCAAGGCACCCAGAGCACTACTTCCAAGCCCCAGGGCCCCCTGATGAGTGGAATGAGCAACCAGAACACTGTCTCCCAACTGCAGTACCCTCCTGGCGAGACCGATGAACACCCAGAACACTGCCTCCAAGCCCCAGGGCCCCCCTGGCAAGTGGGATGAGCAGCCAGAACAATGTCTCCCAACTGCAGCACCCCCCTGCTGAGTGCGATGAGCACCCAGAACAGTGCCCCCAAGCCACAGGGCTCCCCTGATGAGTGGGATGAGCAGCCAGAAAACTGTCTCCCAACTGCAGCACCCCCCTGGCGAGTGAGATGAGCACCCAGAACACTGCCTCCCTGGTGGAGGGCCCTCATGACGAGTAGGATGAGCAGCCAGAACACTATCTCCCAGGTGGAGGGCCCTTCTGACAAGTGCGATGAGCAGTCAGAATACTGTCTCCCAACTGCAGCACCCCCCTGGCGAGTGAGATGAGCACCCAGAACACTGCCTCCCTGCTGGAGGGCCCTCATGACGAGTAGGATGAGCAGCCAGAACACTATCTCCCAGGTGGAGGGCCCTTCTGACAAGTGCGATGAGCACCCAGAACACTGCCTTCCCGGCTGAGAGCCCTCATGACGAGTAGGATGAGCAGTTAGAACGCTGTCTCCCAGCTGCAGCACCCCCCTGGCGAGTGCGATGAGCACCCAGAACACTGCCTTCCCGGCTGAGAGCCCTCATGACGAGTAGGATGAGCAGGTAGAACGCTGTCTCCCAGCTGCAGCACCCCCCTGGCGAGTGGGATGAGCAGGCAGGACACTTTCAGCCAGGCACTCGGCCATTCTAAATAGTGGGAGGAGCTATTCGGACTCTGTCTCCCTGCCATAGGACTTGCCAAGCCATAAGCCCCAACTGACGAGTGCGATGAGCATAGCGGTACACTTTCTCCCAGCCACAGAGAACTCCAAGGCACGGGGCCCTCCTGAGGCATGGCATGAGCAGTGGGTCCACTTTCTCCAGGCCACATGGCACTCCAAGCCACAGGGTCAGCCTGACGAGTGGGGTGAGCAAACCGGGTACACTTTCTCCCAGCCACAGAGCACTCCAAGCCAAGGGTCCCCTTAACGAGTGGGATGAGCAGCCAGGACTCTTTCACCCAGCCACAGGGCCATCCTAAAGAGTGGGATGAGCAATTTGGTCCTGTCCACCAGACCTAGGACCTGCCAAGCCATAGGCCCCTCCTGACGGCGGGATTAGCAGCAGATACACTTTCCCCCAGTTACAGGACCCTCCTCCCAGTTACAGGGCCCTCCTGAGGAGTGGAATAAGCCGCTGGGATATGTTCTCCAGCCACAGACTACTCCAAGCCACGGGGCCCAGCTGACGAGTGTGACGAGCAGTCGGTACACTTTCTCCCAGCCACAGAGCATTTCTGACGAGGCAGCTGTTGGGAAAAGTACAGACCACTCTGAAATGTCCTGTGTTTCCTGCCCCATGGAGCCCTGGCATGCTCGGTCTGCTACTATGTACCTGCCCCATAACAGCTAACTTTCGGGTGACTGTTTCTGGTTTAGAATAGTCTGGAGTTCGTGGAATTTCCAGGGGATGGGAAGCAGAGCAACATTTACTGGCAGTAGCTCCGCCCACATAATATATAGGAGCAGAAGTACCCCATCCTTCGCCCATGCTAAAAGTCAAGGGCTAAGGCACTCTAGGTACAGCCTGGAAAAAGCCAGCATGTGTGCACTGTGCAGTGGCGCAAATGTTCTAAACGTGCACTGCGCATCCCACCTAAATGGAGTGATGAGCAGGTGCACCAGCCCGCGCCGGGGGCGCTAGAGGGGCAGCTGGCATAGTGGGCTGCCCATCTGGCCACCCCCTCCGTGGACCCGCCTCCCCTCACTGGGGGGGCAGAGAGCACGTCCCCCCTTGGGTCCAGCCAGATGTGGCTGGTCCCTCGGGGGTGCATAAATAACCTGTGCTGAGAGAGCCAAGTCTCTATTCCAACACAGGAAGCAGTAGGAGCAGAAGGGGTTATTCAGCAGCAGCAGACACGGTTATTCGAGGCCGTGTTCACGTCGGGGTCGAGTGTCGAGTCAGTGTCGTGATTGAGGCGTGCAAATAGGATTTGGAAAGGTATGAGTGGAGTTCATGGGTTGGCGCGCCACAGCGCCTACCTTTGCTGGCTTGTTGTAGCCTTCGGCATTTCCTCCACAGTGTCTAGGGTTGGCATATAACACAGTGTTTTTGCTTAAGTGCAAAAGGCGAGGTATCTCGTCCTTGGGATTACCTCCCTGTTGCCAAGGACAAGATACCTCATCACGGCACTGACGGGGTTAATGAAACAGAAAACGTTAGAAGGCATTGAATAGCGAAATACCAACATGACCCAAAACGGCCTTGGCACAGAGGGGGGAAACCCATGGCAGTTAAAAGGTTTTAAAATACGCTGGGTTGCTTATCTCCACAGCGACCAGGGTTTTTTCATGTAACACAATGTTTTGCAAGATATATCTATCGGATGCTGTTTTAATATGTTGTGCAGGGTTGCTTACTGTCGTAGTCTCTGTGCCACTTATATCGTCTATGAAAGGGACAGCCTGTGCGGGATAAAGGAAAAGCAGGTCGCTTTGCCGCTTTTAAGTATGCTGGGCAAGTGAGAGTGTTGCAGCAGACTAGAAGGTAGTACTGACAGGAAAGACAAAGAAAGCAAGTGTGGCTAGTACTTGACCAAGAAGTGCGAGTTGCTTTTGCACCCACTCCCATGGACAAACTGACAAACTTCAAAGGGCGCAATAAAAGTCTTTTGTTGCAAGCTGATCCATGGGGAGACATTTGGCTGTGGGCGAGGAAGCACCACCCTCCCATATGTGACAGATCCTCCAGATTGACATTAAAGGAGTTTTTAATTTAAGGCATTTTTCCCAGCACTCAGAATAAGAAATAATTTCATTTTATGATATTTTTCCATGTGATTTCGAGGTGGATTATTAGGGACTTAGTGCATGTTCCTAGGACTTTGTGAACTGAAATGGCCAGTAAAGACCCGTTGGCAGGGGGCGGAGGGAAGAATGGCAGGCTGTCCTATCCCAGGGTAGGAGTAATTCCAGGGTACTTCCCCCAGATGAACACACACACAGAAGAATCCAGGGAGACAGGAGAAAAAGGACAGAGGCAGCTGATCCTATCCAAGAGAGTGCAGAGACCAGACCCTTGCCTAGCTGATCCCATCCAAGAGAGTGCAGAGACCAGACCCTTGCCTAGCTGATCACATCCAAGAGAGTGCAAAGACCAGACCCTTGTTTATCTGATCCCATCCACGAGAGTGCAGAGACCAGACCCCTTGCCTAGCTGTCCAGCGATTCTAGAGATCCAGCTGGCTGTCCAAAATCCCAAACCAAGGCTTACTTTGTAAGTAGCAAATAACCCCAGTCCCAAATTGCATAAACTTCTCCTTTTCTAACATAAATCCCATAGAAAATCCGATTGAAAGTCCCAATCAAAGTCCCAAATTGCCAGTATCAAACAGTCACATTTCCATAGAAGAATCTGTATTAGCCTGTGTGTTAGCGTATTCCATTGATAAACATTTCAGATGTCTGTATAAGTCCTTATTATAATTTTGAAATAAATCAATTAATTCCCCCTTTGAAATTCACGTTCAATATTGTTGCCATTCGAAATCAACTTTTTTGTCGAGTGCTTTTAATAATTATAGTCATTTAAGTATTGCCACAAAAGCAGGGCTCAAGTCAAGGGTACATGCGGGTGGACGAAGTCCAAGCACTTTTTTCAGAGAGTGGACTCAGTCCACCCCAGCTAAAATGAGAACCATTGAATGCCCTCTTTGAATTTATGAATTGAAGCCGACCTCAGGGATGGAACCACAGTCATCAGGTTTGCAGGCCGGACACTTCACCACTGACAACTCAAAGTGAAATGTCCCATTTCGGAAACTGCAAGTTCCAGGGAAAATATTTGTATTATTTCTTAGAGTTTAAAACATGCACACATTTTATCGTTGTAAAAAACACTATTAGAAGAAAATATCCTCTCTTGATATGATATGAAATTGCATTTATAACGCGCCTATACACAAGTGTTTCAAGGCGCGACGAGGCAAGGGATGGGGAACAGAGGGAGGACAAAGGCTGCGATCTTACTAGGCCAGGTGACATTGAGATTGTGCAAGTGCAGGGGAGAGGGGAGGTGATAAGTTCCTGGGGAGGAGGACGGGGGAGTGCTGTACAAGGGATCACAGTCACAAGACAGTGCGGCCATCGGGTGGCAGGTGAACAGATACAGACCCAATTGCAAGGGTTGCCAGGAGGCAGTGCAGGTGTGTAACTGGGCGAGCAGGGACCTGGGCCCGAAATCAGAGGGTAGCCAGGTGACCAGTGCAGTATCAGACAGGAGATCTGCAGGGGACAGGAAGAGAGAAGGCGGATGCAAAGAGGAAGGTCTTGAGGTGCTTCCGGAACCAGAGATGGTTCTCCTCAAGTTTCAGAGAGGCAGGGAGGCTGTTCCAGAGGGAGACCCCAGCCGAAGAAAGAGATATCCCCCAACTCGTTGCTTGAAGAAGCGTCTGACCCTGAGGTAGTTGGAGATAGAGGAGCGGAGAGCTCGAGTAGGAAGGTATTTATGAATAGAGAATTGGAGGTATTGAGGCCCCAGCCCCTAGAAGGCTTTGTGGACAATGCAGAGTGTCTTGAACTTAATCCTTGCAGCCACTGGGAGCCAATGAAGGGATTTCATTGCTGGACAGATACGAACCCTGGGCTTGAGGCCAAGGACAAGTTGCCGACGATGAATGAGTTGAGAGGGCGGACAGTGGAGGCAGGCAGATTTAGAAAGAAGCTGTTGCAGTAGTCCAGTCTAGAGAGAACCAGAACTCTAGAGACAGCGAGCTTCTGGGGGAAGGAGAGGAAAGGAAGAATACCTCTGAGGTACAGTTGGTAGTTTGACTTCTTAGAGATGTCAGAGATGTGAGGAGAAAAGGAGAGTGTGGAGTCGAAGATGACCCTGAGGTTCTTACCCTCACAGGTGGGAGCAGGAAGAAGGCCAAGGGATGCCAGCCAGAGAGTGACAGGGAAGGTGGGTGCGGGTGTGCAGATGAGTAGAATCTCCATCTTACTGGCATTAAGGCAAAGATCATTGGTGGCACACCACTCCTGGATAGCAGACAGACAGTCGGAGAAGGAGAAGAAGTGGAAAAGGGGAGCCTGAAAACAAGCTGAGTGTCATCCGCATAGCACTGAAAGTTGCAGCAGAGAGTGCCAATGCAGTGGGCGAGAGGTGCCAGGTATTGGTTGAAAAGCCTGGGAGAGAGGTTAGACCCTTGGGGAACACAACGGGTAGACAGTGAGATAGAGTTAAGGAAGGACCCAAGTTGGACCTGGGTGGGTCGATCAGAGAGGAAAGAGGTCAGCCATGCCATGGCCTGATCGGTGATACCCAGGCTATCACGGAGATGGTTGAGCAGGATGCCATGTTTGACCATGTCAAAGGCAGAAGAGAGATCAAGTAAGATGAGGACAGAGGGGAGATTAGAATCAAGGTTAGAGAGCAGGTCTTCACAGATGTTCAGGAGAGCAGTTTCTGTGCTTCTGGCTGCTCTGAAGCCAGACTGATGGTCATGGAGGCAACCAACAGATTCAGTGTGAAGATTAAGCTTTGAGATGGCCAGTTTTTCCAGGAGTTTGCCCAGGAAAGGAGTGATGGCGATCAGGCGATAGTTAGCCGGGCGTGGGGGTCGACTGAGGTTTTCTTGAGAAGAGGGTGCACAAGAGAATGCTTCAAGGGGGAAGGTAGGGCTCCAGTGGCCAAGGAATGATTGCAGAAGTCAGCCAGGGCAGGACAGAGGGTGTCAATGTGGTCCTTGATGGCGTTGGAAGAACAGAGAAGAACTTGTTTTGACAAGACTTTCAAAGATCAGACTTGTGTAGAAACCTTGTCAAGGGAGAACAGAGGAAAGGAAGAGAAATAAGGATGAGAGGTGGCCATATGGCCACAGGGAGGCCGCAGGTAGAGGAGAGAGTAGGGGGAGGGGGAGAAGAGGATGAGAGGGTGGAAAGGATGTCCTGGGTTTTAGAAATGAAATGAGAAGCCAGGGCCGTGCAGAGGGCCTGGGAGGGGACAGGAAAAGTAGAGACTGCAGCAGGATTGGCCAGCTGCTTGCAGATTTTAAAGAGTTTGGCCGAGTTGTTAAATGCTGAAGAGATGCAGGGTTGGATGTGGGCTCTCTTCTTAGTGGGGACAGAGAGACGGTATTGCCTTTGGAGAAGGTGGCAGGCCAGTTTGTCAGAGGATGCACAAGATGCCACCCATTTCCTCTCAGCCACCCTACAATTGTTTTTAAGGGTGACAAGGTCGAAGTCGTACCAGGAGTTGCCCTTGGCTTTGGGCTTCAAGCAGATCCTCATGACAGGGTCAAGAACATCGAGAGTATCAGAGATATAATAGTGGAGCATGGAAAGTGCTGTGTCAGGATATGAGTCAACCAGAGGTGGAGGAGGGGAAAGAAAGTGGCACCGAAAGCCTCAACAGACACACGCTTCATGGGTCGGATGACCGAGTAGGTATGTGGTGCTGCTGGGGTTGGCTTGGCCTGATGGGTGGAGAGGGAGAGGGAGAGATGAGAGGAAAGAAGAAAGTGATCACTCCAGGAGAGAGGAGTGGTGAGAGGGATAGAGAGGGGAGGTCAGAGGAGATCAGACCATCCAGAGTGTACCCTGCAAAGTGAGTCGGGCCAGAGGGGAGAATAGGAAGAGAGAGAGAGTCGCAGAGTTCGTGAAAGAGTCCAGAGGAGCGACAGGAAGCATCCAGGTGGATGTTGAAATCTCCAAGGAGGAGGAGTTGAGTGGTCGAGGCCAGGAGTGAGGAGGAGAGGTCAGCCCACTCAAAAAGGAAGGGGGTGATCTGACCAGGTAGCCAATAGATAGTAGCCACTGTAAGAGAGGGGCCAGGAGAGAGCAAGCCTGCAGACAAGGCATTCGAAAGAGGAGCAGGCCTGCATAGGAATGATAGAGGCAGGAATCCACTCTGGGAAGATCAAGGCTACACCCCCTCCGATGTAGTTGGATCTGGGCGCAGAAAGGATCTTGTAGCCATCAGGGAGAAGAGTGTCAAAGCTTGTGATAGAGCTGAGCGTGAACCATGTCTCGGTGAGACCGAGGATATCAAGGTCAAGTTCTTCCAGGAGGCAGCAGATGACAGAGGAGTGTTTGACGGGTGAACGAGAGTTGATAGTGGCAATATGGAGAAGGTTGCCAACCTTGAAAGAATTCTGGGGAGGTGTACAAATCAGAGGTACTTCCTACGGAGGTGTGAAGGAGCCTGAGGAGTGGGCAAGAAAGCCAAGGAGGAGGCAGAGGGGGAGGCATGGAGCTGAAGGAGGGAGAGAAGGGACAGCAGAAGAAAGGAAATTGATGAGGCGCAGGAAGCATCTATCAAAGAGGAGAAGGTTGGCCTGAGGGCCTTGGACCAAGACGGTGCCATTCAGGTAAACATTAATGATGACCTTAGGGGAGTGGATGGGGCCAAGAGGGCCTCCCAAGGGGTCCCCACCATTAATGGGAGAAGAAGAGAAAGGAGAGAGCACAGAGACCATATGAAGAGTCCATAGGTCTGGCGAGGGAACGACAAAAAGGATGTCACTGAGGGTTTGCCTGGAGGAAGCACTGGTATAGGTGTCAGCGATAGGGAGGCCTGGGCTTGACCCCTTGATTAGACTTCAATATGACTTTCTCCAGCAATCCAACAAGCCAAATGCATTCATTAGAGTTCAATATGACCACCCACCAAGGCAAACCCACAACCCAGATGCAACCCTTAAACTTCAATATGACAACCCCTGATCAAACCAAGAAGCCAAATTCATTCAGTGGACTTCAATATGACCACCCCACAACAAACCAAGAGCCCAAATGCATCCCTTAGACTTCAATATGATG
Source organism: Ambystoma mexicanum (assembly GCF_040938575.1). NCBI lineage: Eukaryota > Metazoa > Chordata > Amphibia > Caudata > Ambystomatidae > Ambystoma > Ambystoma mexicanum. Next base: position 1,206,624,235 of record NC_090926.1, on the reverse strand, counting down.
AACACACAATAAACTAAGAAGCCTAATGCATCCTTTAGACTTCAATGTGACCACCCACTAGGGAAACCAAGAAGCCACGTGCATGCCTTAGACTTCAATATGAAATCCCCCCAGCATACCAAGAAGCAAAATGCATCCGTAGACTTCAATATGACCCCCCTGCAGGAAACCAACCCGCCAAATGCATTCATTAGTATGACCACCCCCAGAAAACCAAGAAGTCAAATGCATCCCTTAGACTTCAATATGACCACCCACCCGGGCAAACCATCAAGCCAGATTCACCCCCTAGACTTCAATATGACCATCCAGTCAGCAAACCAGGAAGCCAAATGCCTCTCTTAAACTTCAATTTGGGCACCTCCCCCCAGCAAACCAAGCAGCCAAATGCATCCCTTAAGCTTCAATAAGTCCACCCCCCAGCAAACTAAGAAGCCAAATGCATTCCTTAAACTTCAATAAGTCCACCCCCCCAGCAAACCAAGAAGCCAAATGCATCCCTTAAACTTCAATATGACTTCCTCCAGCAATCCAACAAGCCAAATGCATTCATTCGACTTCAATATGACCACCCACCCAGGCAAACCCACAAGCCAGATGCATCCCTTAGACTTCAATATGACAACCTCTGATCAAACCAAGAAGCCAAATGCATTCAGTATAATTCAATATGACCACCCTGCAGCAAACCAAGAACCCAAATGCATCCCTTAGACTTCAATATGATGTACCCCCAGTAAAGTACGAAGCCAAATGCATTCTTTAGACTTCAATCTGACCAGCCACCCAGCAAACCAAGAAGCCAAATGCATCCCTTAAACTTAAATATGTCCACCCACCCTGCAAATCAAGAAGCCAAATGCCCTCCTTAAACTTCAATTTGGCCACCCACCCAGCAAACCAAGAAGCCAAATGCATCCCTTAAACTTCAATACGTCCACCCCCTCAGAAAACCAATAAGCCAAATACATCCATTAAACTTCACTACGTTCACCCCCCAAGCAAACCAAGAAGCCAAATGCATCCCTTAAACTTCAATACGCCCACCCCCCCCGGCAAACCAAGAAGCCAAATGCATCCCTTAGACTTCAATATGACTTCCTCCAGCAATCCTACAAGCGATATGCATTAATTAGACCTCAATATGGCCACCCACCCAGGCAAACCCACAAGCCAGATGCATCCCTTAAACTTCAATATGATGAACCCCCAGAAAACTAAGAAGCCAAATGCATCCTTTAGACTACAATGTGACCAACCACCCGGGAAACCAAGAAGCCATGTACATCCTTTTAACTTCAGTATGAAATCCCCCCAGCAGACCAAGAAGCCAAATGCATCCGTAGATTTCAATATGACCCTCCCCCAGAAAACCAAACCACCAAATGCATTCATTAGTATGACCACCCCCCAGAAAACCAAGAAGTCAAATGCATCCCTTAGACTTCAATACGACCACCCACCGGGCAAACCCTCAAGCGAGATGCACCCCTTAGACTTCAATATGACCATTCATCCAGGAAACCTGGAAGCCAAATGCATCCCTTAGACTTTAATATGACCACCCACCCAGGCAAACCCTCAAGCTAGATGCACCCCTTATACTTCAATATGACCATCTCCAGCAAACCAAGAAGCCAAATGCATCCCTTAGACTTCAATGTGACCACCCTTCCCAGCAAACTAAGACACCAAATGCATAACTTAGATTTCAATATGACCACCCACTTGGGCAAACTAAGAAGCCAAATGCATCCCTCAGACTGCAATATGACCTTGCCCCAGCAAACCAAACAATTAAATGCATCCCATAGACTTCAATATGACCCTCCCCCAGAAAACCAGCATGGCAAATGCATTCATTAGTAGACCACCCTCAAGCAAACCAAAAGCGAAATGCATCCCTTAGACATTAATATGACCACCCCCCAGCAAACCAAGAAGCCAAATGCATTTGTAAGACGTCAATGTGACCATCAACCAAGCAAAGCAGGAAGCCAAATGCCTCCCTTGGACTGCAATATGACCATCCACCCGGGAAACCCTCAAGCCAGATGCAACACTTAGACTTCAATATGACCACCTATCCAGCAAACCAAGAATCCAAATGCATCCCCTAGATTTCAATATGACCACCTACCCATCAAACCAATAAGCCAAATACATCCATTAAACTTCAATACGTTCACCCCCCAAGCAAACCAAGAAGCCAAATTCATTCAGTGGACTTCAATATGACCACCCCACAACAAACCAAGAGCCCAAATGCATCCCTTAGACTTCAATATGATGAACACACAACAAACTAAGAAGCCTAATGCATCCTTTAGACTTCAATGTGACCACCCACTAGGGAAACCAAGAAGCCACGTGCATGCCTTAGACTTCAATATGAAATCCCCCCAGCATACCAAGAAGCAAAATGCATCCGTAGACTTCAATATGACCCCCCTGCAGGAAACCAACCCGCCAAATGCATTCATTAGTATGACCACCCCCAGAAAACCAAGAAGTCAAATGCATCCCTTAGACTTCAATATGACCACCCACCCGGGCAAACCATCAAGCCAGATTCACCCCCTAGACTTCAATATGACCATCCAGTCAGCAAACCAGGAAGCCAAATGCCTCTCTTAAACTTCAATTTGGGCACCTCCCCCCAGCAAACCAAGCAGCCAAATGCATCCCTTAAGCTTCAATAAGTCCACCCCCCAGCAAACTAAGAAGCCAAATGCATTCCTTAAACTTCAATAAGTCCACCCCCCCTGCAAACCAAGAAGCCAAATGCATCCCTTAAACTTCAATATGACTTCCTCCAGCAATCCAACAAGCCAAATGCATTCATTCGACTTCAATATGACCACCCACCCAGGCAAACCCACAAGCCAGATGCATCCCTTAGACTTCAATATGACAACCTCTGATCAAACCAAGAAGCCAAATGCATTCAGTATAATTCAATATGACCACCCTGCAGCAAACCAAGAACCCAAATGCATCCCTTAGACTTCAATATGATGTACCCCCAGTAAAGTACGAAGCCAAATGCATTCTTTAGACTTCAATCTGACCAGCCACCCAGCAAACCAAGAAGCCAAATGCATCCCTTAAACTTAAATATGTCCACCCACCCTGCAAATCAAGAAGCCAAATGCCCTCCTTAAACTTCAATTTGGCCACCCACCCAGCAAACCAAGAAGCCAAATGCATCCCTTAAACTTCAATACGTCCACCCCCTCAGAAAACCAATAAGCCAAATGCATCCCTTAAACTTCAATACGCCCACCCCCCCCCCCACCCCCGGCAAACCAAGAAGCCAAATGCATCCTTTGGGTTTCAATATGGCCACCCCCCAGCAAACCAAGAAGCCAAATGCATCCCTTAGACTTCAATATGACTTCCTCCAGCAATCCTACAAGCCATATGCATTAATTTGACCTCAATATGATCACCCACCCAGGCAAACCCACAAGCCAGATGCATCCCTTAAACTTCAATATGATGAACCCCCAGAAAACTAAGAAGCCAAATGCATCCTTTAGACTACAATGTGACCAACCACCCGGGAAACCAAGAAGCCATGTACATCCTTTTAACTTCAGTATGAAATCCCCCCAGCAGACCAAGAAGCCAAATGCATCCGTAGATTTCAATATGACCCTCCCCCAGAAAACCAAACCACCAAATGCATTCATTAGTATGACCACCCCCCAGAAAACCAAGAAGTCAAATGCATCCCTTAGACTTCAATACGACCACCCACCGGGCAAACCCTCAAGCGAGATGCACCCCTTAGACTTCAATATGACCATTCATCCAGGAAACCTGGAAGCCAAATGCATCCCTTAGACTTTAATATGACCACCCACCCAGGCAAACCCTCAAGCTAGATGCACCCCTTATACTTCAATATGACCATCTCCAGCAAATCAAGAAGCCAAATGCATCCCTTAGACTTCAATGTGACCACCCTTCCCAGCAAACTAAGACACCAAATGCATCACTTATATTTCAATATGACCACCCACTTGGGCAAACTAAGAAGCCAAATGCATCCCTCAGACTGCAATATGACCTTGCCCCAGCAAACCAAACAATTAAATGCATCCCATAGACTTCAATATGACCCTCCCCCAGAAAACCAGCATGGCAAATGCATTCATTAGTAGACCACCCTCAAGCAAACCAAAAGCGAAATGCATCCCTTAGACATTAATATGACCACCCCCCAGCAAACCAAGAAGCCAAATGCATTTGTAAGACGTCAATGTGACCATCAACCAAGCAAAGCAGGAAGCCAAATGCCTCCCTTGGACTGCAATATGACCATCCACCCGGGAAACCCTTAAGCCAGATGCAACACTTAGACTTCAATATGACCACCTATCCAGCAAACCAAGAATCCAAATGCATCCCCTAGATTTCAATATGACCACCTACCCATCAAACCAATAAGCCAAATACATCCATTAAACTTCAATACCACTGCTCGCACAGCAAACCAAGAAGCCAAATGCATCCCTTAGACTTCAATATGACACTCCCCAGCAAACTAGGAATCACATTCATCCCGTAGACTTCAATATGATCCTCCTCAGAAAACCAAGGACCCAAATGCATTCTTCAATCTTCAATATGACCACCCATACAGAAAACCAAGAAGCCACATGCATCCCTTAGACTTCAATATGACCATCTACCCAGAAAATCAGGAAGCCAAGTGCATCCCTTAGACTTCAATGTGTCCCGCCCCCAGCAAACCAAGAAGCCAAATGCATCCCTTAGACTTCAAAATGACCCTCCCCCAGCAAACCAGAAAGTCAAATGCATCCCTTAGACTTCAATATGATCCTCCCCTGCACACCAAGAAGACAAATGCATCCCTTAGACTTCAATATGAGCACCTACCCATCAAACCAAGAAGCCAAATACATCCATTAAACTTCAATAAGACAACTCATGCAGCAAATCAAGAAGCCAAATGCATCCCTTAGACTTCAATATGAACCTCCCCAGCAAACCAACAAGCCAATGCATCCCCTAAGCTTAAATATGACCACCCACACAGCAAACCAATAAGCCAAATGCATCCCTTAGACTGCAATATGACTTCCTCCAGCAATCCAACAAGCCAAATGCATTCATTAGACTTCAATATGACCGCCCCACAGCAAAACAAGAACCCAAATGCATCCCTTAGATTTCAATAAGATGAACCCCAGCCAACTAAGAAGCCAAATGCATCCCTTAAACTTCAATAGGTCCAACCCCCCCAGCAAACCAAAGAAGCCAAATGCATCCCTTAAACTTGAATACGTCCACCCACCCAGCAAACCAAGAAGCCAAATGCATTCCTTAAACTTCAATACGTCCACCCCCCAGCGAACCAAGAAGCCAAATACATCCCATAAACTTCAATATGTCCACCCCCCACAGCAAACCAAGAAGCCAAATGCATCCCTTAGGCTCCAATATGGACACCCCCTAGCAAACCAAGAAGCCAAATGCATCCCTTAGACTTCAATATGACTTCCTCCAGCCATCCAACAAGCCAAATGCATTCATTATACTTCAATATTACCACCCACCTAGGCAAACCCACAAGCCAGATGCATGCCCTAGACTACTTCAATATGACAACCCCTGATCAAACCAAGAAGCCAGATGCATGCCTTAGACTTCAATATGATGAACCCCCAGCAAACTAAGAAGCCAAATGCATCCTTTAGACTTCAATGTAACCACCCAGCTGGGAAACCAAGAAGCCACATGCATCCCTTAGACTTTAATATGAAATCCTCCCAGCAGACCAAGTAGCCAAATGCATTCGTAGACTTCAATATGACCCTTCCCCAGCAAACCAACCCGCCAAATGCATTCATTAGTATGACCACCCACCAGAAAACCAGGAAGCCAAAATCATCACTTAGACTTTAATATGACCACCCCCCAGCAAACCAAGAAGCCAACTGCATCCCTTAGACTTCAATGTGACCATCCACCCAGAAAACTAAGAAGCCACATGCATCACTTAGATTTCAATATGACCACCCACTTGGGCAAACCAAGAAGCCAAATGCATTACTTAGACTTCAATATGAACGCCCCCCAGCAAACCAAACAGCCAAATGCATCCCATAGACTCCAAGATGACCTTCCCCCAGCAAACCAGCATGCCAAATGCATTCAGTAGTGTGACCACCACCGAGAAAACCAAGAAGCCAAATGCATCCCTAAGACTTCAATGTGACCATCCACCCAGCAAAACAGGAAGCCAAATTCATCTCTTGGACTGCATATATGACCACCCACCCGGGAAAACCTCAAGCCAGATGCAATCCTTAGACTTCAATATGACCACCTATCCAGCAAACCAAGAAGCCAAATGCATCTCTTAGACTTCAATATGACCACCTACCCATCAAACCAAGAAGCCAAATACATCCATTAAACTTCAATATGACCCTCCCCAGCAAACTAGGAAGGCAAATTCATCCCATAGACTTCAATATGACCCTCCCCCGGCAAACCAAGAACCCAAATGCATACTTTAAACTTCAACATGATCACCTATGCAGCAAACCAAGAAGCCAAATGCATCCCTTAGACTTCAGTATGACCCTCTCCCAGCAAACCAAGAAGACAAATGCATCCCTTAGACTTCAATATGACCATCTACCCAGAAAACCAGGAAGCCAAATGCATCCTCTATACTTCAAATTGGCCCTCCCCTAGCAAACCAAGAAGCCACATGCATCCCTTAGACTTCAAAAAGAATTCCTCCAGCAAACTAAGAAGCCAAATGCATCCTTTAGACTTCAATGTAACCACCCACCGGGAAACCAAGAAGCCACATGCATCCCTTAGACTTCAATATGAAATCCCCCCAGCAGACCAAGTAGCCAAATGCATCCGTAGACTTCAATATGACCCTCCCCAAGCAAACCAACCCGCTAAATGCATTCAATAGTATGACCACCCACCAGAAAACCAGGAAGTCAAATGCATCCCTTAGACTTCAATATGACCACCCACCCGGGCAAACCCACAAGCCAGATGCACCCCGTAGACTTCAATATGACCCTTCCCCAGCAAACCAACCCGCTAAATGCATTCAATAGTATGACCATCCATCCAGCAAACCAGGAAGCCAAAAGCATCACTGAGATTTCAATATGACCACCCACTTGGGCAAACCAAGAAGCCAAATGCATCACATAGACTTCAATATGACCACCCACTTGGGCAAACCAAGAAGCCAAATGCATCACATAGACTTCAATATGACCGCCCCCAGCAAACCAAACAGCCAAATGCATCCCATAGACTTCAAGATGACCTTCCCCCAGCAAACCAACATGCCAAATGCATTCAGTAGTATGACCACCACCGAGCAAACCAAGAAGCCAAATGCATCCCTAAGACTTCAATGCGACCATCCACCCAGCAAACCAGGAAGCAAAATTCAACCCTTGCCACCCACCCGGAAAAACCTCAAGCCAGACGCAATCCTTAGACTTCAATATGACCACCTATCCAGCAAACCAAGAAGCCAAATGCATCTCTTAAACTTCAATATGACCACCTACCCATCAAACCAAGAAGCCAAATACATCCATTAAACTTCAATATGACTACTCACACAGCAAACCAAGAAGCCAAATGCATCCATTAGACTTCAATATGACCCTCCCCAGCAAACTAGGAAGGCAAATTCATCCGATAGACTTCAATATGACCCTTGCCCAGCAAACCAAGAACCCAAATGCATACTTTAAACTTCAATATGATCACCCATGCAGCAAACCAAGAAGCCAAATGCATCCCTTAGACTTCAGTATGACCCTCTCCCAACAAACCAAGAAGACAAATGCATCCCTTAGACTTCAGTATGACCCTCTCCCAGCAAACCAAGAAGCCAAATGCATCTCTTAGACTTCAATATGACCATCTACCCAGAAAACCAGGAAGCCAAATGCATCCCCTATATTTCAAATTGTCCCTCCCCTTGCAAACCAAGAAGCCACATGCATCCCTTAGACTTCAAAAATAATTCCTCCAGCAATTCAACAGGCCAAATGCATTCATTATACTTCTATATTACCACCCACCAAGGCAAACCAACAAGCCAGATGCATGCCCTAGACTTAGCCCTGCTTAGACACTCAGCAGGTTCATTAGTATGTTTTTTATGTGCATGGACAAAATGATCATGCCTAGAGCTGGCCAAAACTAGCAAATATTGATTATATTTCCATGTATCTGAAGCTGCAACGTGCAATCCAATGGAAATACAGCAAGTCATAAGTGACAGCAAAAGATTCCTGAAAAGTTAAGCAAAAGATTCCTGAAAAGTTAAGTCATATGCGGAAAATAGATCAATTTGTGACTTTACTAAAGGAAAACTAACCATTATCTGACCTGACCAAATAATACCCATTGAAGCAACTCTTTCCTGAGTCAGTGTGGAGAATACATGTACATGAAACAATTTAGGCTCCAATTTATTAAACCAAAATATATGCTGGTCCCCGACTGCAATTTAATTTGTTCTATTCCTGAAAAAAATAACAGTATAAAAATATACAAAGAAAACAGGAATCAGAATGCACAATGTATTTGTATTTGTTTATTTATAACGCGCAGACCATCAGGCCCGGGGGCATCAGGGCGCAATTTGTACAACAGTTTCAAGGACAAACATACAGGCAAGGAGGTTACATCACAAACATTTAAACAATACCAGTAAATAACAATCATACTAATTACATATATTACATAGGTTACAATGCACTAGGATTAACTGAGGAAGTATCCTAGTGTGAACAAAATCGTTAGCAGAATTAGCAGGCCAGAAATGGAGTCAAGGGAGGCAGGCCAGGGAAAATAGAATAGAGGTGTCGGGCAAGTCTTAATGCTGGTCAAAGAGCCAGGATTTGGTTTTAGTCTTGAAGGTGTTGAAGGAATCTTCGGCTCTGATCGAATGCTATTCAGTTTATTTTAGGATTATTTACCTTAGCAGCAGTCATTATCATCAGATAATTGGTGGCACCCTAAATTAAGGCCTAACGCAAGTCCATGGGCTTTAAATTAAAGGAGGGCAAATATTCCAGACAATAATTACCTTAGTTATGGTCATTATCATGGGATAATTGTCTGCTCCCTATTCATAGCCAGAGGCAAATCCAAGAGCTTTAAATTCGCTGAAGGGTCTGAACCCTAACCTAGTGCAAAATCTCTCGGCTTTACCATTAACTGTCACCCCTCTTTCCAAACACAGGTCACCAGGAAGACCCAGGTGGCATGATACCAGCTCTTGCTCCTCTGCAAAACCAAGATCTTTATTACAGCTCTGGGTTTCATAACAGTTGCTGAAGCCCTAGCCGGTTCCCACCTGGATGGAGGACATACCCACAGGAGTCCCTGATGGCACAGTGGGCCCCTCTGAAAGCCATTCAGAACCCTACAGTCGCCTCATCACAGGGCTAAGAAAATATGACTGCATCACTCCCATCCTTAAGGAGCTGTACTGGCTACCCCTTCCAGTATGCATAATGATCAAGCCAGCCTGCATCACCTGCAAAGCAATCACAACCAAAACACCCCTCTGCCTGTCCGAGAAAATGACCATCTCCTCTAGCCAGTGCACCCTCAGACAACACAACACCGCCCGGATGGAAACAAAGAACTGCAGGAGGAAAAAGGACAGGAAGCAGGCCCTGTCTCCCTATGCACCCTGTCTCTGGACACAAGTTACCAATGCAGGCAAGACTGGCTCCCTCCAACATACTCTTCTGGAGGGACCTGGAGACGCTACTCTCACCAATAGACGATCACTCCTCTTAATCTGAGTTCTCCCACTCTGGACCTCTCCCACCCTGCCCCCAGCATTCCCAGCTCATCTGCGACCCCACACCCTTGCTTGTAACCCACTGGGCGTGTGCCATATGTACAGTGCCTTTTGTTTCCCAGTTAGGTTCATCCTTTATAAATCCCATACAAACAAGGGCAATTATTCAGGTGATAATGACCATCCCCACGATCTTTTAATGGCATCGTTTGAGGGTGCTAATATCCTTTTTAAGTAAAAAATGGTTAATTTGCAAAAATGAAAGAAACTTTTTTTAATGCATAAATGACAGAAAATCAACATAAGTCAGTGAAATGCAACATTTAACTTAAGTGTCTGTTTTGTGAAAATGGTTTCAACATTGAGTTTACAACTACAAAACAAGCATCTGTGAATTAGTAGAACACATTAATTAATCTATACTTTTTCATTTGACGGAAAATGCAACTTTTGTTTCTGCGTAAACATGTTTGCTCCTATGATATGATATGGCATTTATAACGCGCCTATACACTAGTGTTTCAAAGCGCTATCCGAATGTCTGGAGTGCAGTCCCTGCTGGGCCTTATTGACAGCATTCTGATTGGCTAAGGAGAGGTCAATAAGGAACATAGGCTGTTTTAGAGTGTTTAGAGAGTAAAATTAGGCCTGCAGGGAAATATTGGCATTCATTTTATGCAAAGGGATTCTGCCGCCATAAAGAAAGCGCAAGTGGCCAATGTGTGCCCCAGACTGAACCATCTTTGTGTATGTGCATGTATAGGGCAAGGTGCAGTCAAGAACCACATCTAGACAAATAAATATGTCTACTTTATTTTACAGGTTGGGTTCAGCACACCATTCACTCCTGCGTGCACCCAACAATCCCCTCAGCAGACCATTCACTCCTGCGTGCACCCAACAATCCCCTCAGCAGACCATTCACTCCTGCGTGCACCCAACAATCCCCTCAGCAGACCATTCACTCCTGCGTGCACCCAACAATCCCCTCAGCAGACCATTCACTCCTGCGTGCACCCAACAATCCCCTCAGCAGACCATTTACTCCTGCGTGCACCCAACAATCCTCTCAGCAGACCATTCACTCCTGTGTTCACTCAGCAATCCCCTCAGCAAACCATTCACTCCTGCGTGCACCCAACAATCCTCTCAGCAGACCATTCACTCCTGTGTTTACTCAGCAATCCCTTCAGCAGACCATTCACTCCTGCGTGCACCCAACAATCCCCTCAGCAGACCATTCACTCCTGCGTGCACCCAACAATCCCCTCAGCAGACCATTCACTCCTGCGTGCACCCAACAATCCTCTCAGCAGACCATTCACTCCTGTGTTTACTCAGCAATCCCTTCAGCAGACCATTCACTCCTGCGTGCACCCAAAAATCCCCTCAGCAGACCATTCACTCCTGCGTGCACCCAACAATCCCCCCAGCAGACCATTCACTCCTGCGTGCACCCAACAATCCCCCCAGCAGACCATTCACTCCTGCGTGCACCCAACAATCCCCTCAGCAGACCATTCACTCCTGCGTCCACTAAACATTCTTCTGACATGTGCTCAAATCTAGCAAGCCAATGCCCAGTGCAGCCTCTAAGGTCAATGGACCAAGGATGCGCTAATCTGCATATGTTTGTCCAATCCTAAGGCAACCAATGTTTTCGCGCTGATCGATTATCAATGTTATTTACGAAACGACCCTTTAGGAATGACGAGGTTTCAGGACCATGCCCCTAACATTCTTTTTTCTTATGTCCTTTAGACAAAAGTCGGTTTGCCTCATCCGCTTTGCCTCTCCAGATGTGTTGCACATAAGTCACACCTGCACTGTGCAATATAGTAAAAGATGAGGGATCGTAGAAGTTGTACTCACAAACATCTGTTTTTGTTAAATACAGTAGGCAGGTCGACTCTAGCCCTGGTTGGAATGCAAATTCCTGCTGCATTTAACAAAAACAGATGTTTTGGACTACAACTTCCATGCTCCCTCACCTTGTACTGTATTGGACAGTGCTGGTGTGACCTATGTACAACACATCTGGAGAGGCAAAGGTTTCAAACCCATGTACTAAATCAATTTACCAGTGATGCATTTACAGCAGGAACAGTTCTTGGTTGGTTTACACATGTGCACTTAAAAATGTTCTACAAAATGTGTTCCTCTTTTTCCTCTTGGATTTCTCATATTCTACGACGCTGTTCTCTCTAATTTTCACTTTCTTTGAAGCAGCTTCAAGATGTTATTAAACTTCATATAAGCAACCAACATAAAGACATACTTGTAACGTAGGCGTATTCAACAGTAGACTGCTAATTATCATAGGATAATTGCCTGCCTATTTCAAGTTTCACAACACTCCCCATTACATTTAAATGCTTATAGCATTGAAACATACATACTGAAATAGACAGCCCTGCACTTTGGATCTGAGGGCAGAAGGGCGTTGACTTCAGTCACTCCATTGGGGCAGAATGGCTGCCCAGAGATAATGGCCCTCATTACAAGCTGGGCGCAAAGGGATACCGAGCACCGGTAATGACACCGGTGCCGGTAATCCCTTTGCTCCCTACTACGAGGTCCCTTTGCGGGTCCCTTCCTTAATGCCTGGTTTTACCAGGCGTTATGGACGGGACCCGCAAAGGGATACCGGGGTCAATAACGGTACAGCAATTTGCGGTACCGTTATTGCCGCCTTCCCCTTGAGCCCTATGGGGGCTCAAATGGGACTGGGTAATGGCATTTCAAATGGGGACTTACCGGTCCCGCAAAGGGCGGAATGGACCGGTTAGTCCCCATACCACCACGTCGGTGGCGGTACCGCTATTGGTGCTAGTCATGGCGCTAACAGCGCCATGACTAGCACCAACCTCGGAATGAGGGCCAATGTATCCATTCCATAGCAGAGGTTTACCCCGGGTAAGTATGACTGTGCACATGCTCAGTTTCCAAAGGGCAGCATTTGGTGCCAGGGAGGCGGAGGGTTGTAAGGGGGGAGGTAAGCTGCTCTTGATCGGTTCTAAATGGCAGAGAGACACAGCTTTTTGACATTTTCAGTGAAGGCGCTTAAATATTTCTTAAATTAATAGGAGCGAGAGACCCCAAGAAAGTGTTGGGAGGGAGGGGATTCTCCCATGATGACATGTTTTATAAAAGTGTTTAAAATGGTAAATTTTTGAGCAGAGCTATTGCGGAAAAAGGGTAAAATGTTATACAATGTACAGTTGGCTCTCTAGGGTAACACGTGAAAAAATCCAGCAAATGACATGTAACCAACAGTGTGCAGGAGTATTTTACAATGTTTTCATGAAGCTGTGGCCACAATCTATCTGTGCCAGTAATCATCACAGCATCTCTAATAAGGGTCCCTGGTAAGCCTTGGCCGTCCAGGTATATTATAAGCAAACAACAAAAGGTTATTAGGTCACACTCCCCATCTTACGTTTTCCAAACCAGTAATGTGAAACCTTTTTAATTTTTCATAAAACCATCTGTTTTTTTATTTTGTACCGGAATAGAATATATATACTTTTTTTTTAAGAACAATTCACTTATACACATAATTGGCCAAAACAAGGCCTTCATAAAATATTTTATGCAATGATAACAACACATACCTGTTTCAGACACAAGTTCCAGACCCTGGTATTTTCCAGTGTCATACTTCAGTTTTTTTTTTCTCCCCTTTTGTGTAAAACTTGCCCTAACGTAAGCTGTGCTGGTGGTAGCTGTATATAAAAGGTTGACACAGTGTGTTTCGGCCGTCTGTTCACCCAATGTGGTGTCACAAGTATGCAGCCTTCATCAGGATGAAATACAGTTTTTAGCGTACACATTCAAATGCGTAATCATCAGAGTAAATCACTTGCATTGAGCTGTGGCCAAAATCTCTCTATGCTAGTAACAATCACAGCAAATTACTTTAATTAGACAATGTTCACAATCTATCTATGCCAGCATGGTCACAGTGAATCACTTTCATGAAACTGAGCCCACAATAAATATCAGCATTTGCACTGCATGGCACATTCGGCAGAAACAGCACTGTCACTGTAAACAATGTTCCCCCACCTCCAAACACATGCACGCATTGCATCCAGGTGCACACTCAAACCCAAACACTGACACAGTCAGATACACACAAACACATGAACGTACACACACTCTGACACTAACATACATAAACAGACTTTTGCATTCACACCCATATACACTGAATGTATTACAATCACACATGCATGTATGCATGCAGTACAAAAACTTTTCTAAAACTTGTTACCTTTAGGTCTACTGCTTAGTCTTCTCTGCGGGGGAGCGGTAAGAAGGAAGCAGGCAGAAACACATTTGTAATCAGTAGGATGAAATAACTTCAGCATGCCAGGTGTGCCGCTGGCTAGCCGATAGCTGATCTCTTGGTTGTTTAGCAGCCTTGGAGCCAGTGCACACCCCACACCACACATGCTGGTGATTGCTGGCTTTTTTTATGTAAATATCTTAAGTGCACAAATTAAATGAACTGTTCAAGCAAGGTGAGTGACAGCCTTGCGGGAGGCATGGGGCGGTGCACTGGAAATAAAGAGTGGATGCGGGGAGGTGGGGCAAACACCACGGGGTCAAACTCCTGGACTGAAGTTGCTTGAGAGCTGTGTGGTCTGCTGTGGGAATAACAGACATGCCTCAGCCCCTAACAACCTTTCATCCTGCGCTGTTGTTACATTTACTGTTAAAAGAGAGAGGTTAGGAGAAACCAGAATAGAAAAAGCATTTACACAAATGATGTCTGGGTACTAGGAAACCTTCAACATGAGGTGTAAAGTGATAGCAGTTAATAGTAAACAATGGTGCCTGAGTATTTTCCCTACCTTGATGCATGAAGACTTAATCCACCACAATGCCACGAGGATGGGATATTAGTAAACACTGCAGAGGTGGAGTGGGAAGCAGAAGATAAAGTAGACCCAGCTCCAGAAAATTGTGATGAACATAAAGGCCCAAAGAGGGCACAGGGAGTGACGTCATTGCCAGCGTTCATACTCAACCGTGGCATGCCTCCAGTTCTGTGAGGGACAGTGTAAGGACAGTGTGAGGGACAGTGTGAGGCTCCAACTCTAGCTTTTGGTGTAATCCATCAGGAGCAGAGGACAAGCTAGCTGGTAAGTAGGCGGCACTCCTTATGAGTCCATTGAGCACAGTAGGACAAAAGACATTCAACACACTCCCCGTCAAGAAACGCCCAGTTGAGTTGAAAGCTAGTGGACCCACAAAAGGCAGCAGACAAGAATTGTCCTTCGACAGGAGCTATTCAGGTTCAATTACAGGGTTGATAAGAAAAAAGAACAAGCAAAATAACTCAACTCAGAATGTCTCTCCCAGTTGCCCTTGTGGATTCTCTGGGCCTGTCTGACGTCACTCAGTCTTTGGGTGAAGTCTCCTTCTTGAACTTCCTGCGTTTCTGCCCTGTTCTTAGGTTTGCTTGAGTACCAAGGGGAGAATGGCAGATCCAGAGTGGTTCACTGTGTCTGCACAAGACATGGGGTCTGAGCCGGCCTTTGACAAAGGCTGGGAGCTTTAAGCAAATCCGAGGCCACTTTGTGATTTCCCCTGTACTAGCCTACTCAGTGATTACATTTGACCCCAACCGGAGTGACATCACAGGAAGCGATGGAACACGACCGTTTACCCCTTGACAAAACACGAAATGGCATCATATAGCATTGTTTCTAAGTACACTATGGAAAATATGGTTACAATATCACTGTAACGTGAAATACATTTCATACAAGAATGGATCACCATATGTATCGGCAGAAAATAGCATGCTATAACTGCAAATTGCGAAAAGCAATATACATAGTCCGAAATGGATGCTTATTCTACTCTAAATGATTTTCAGAGGATTTTGTCTTCATTGTGAATTTGAGGCGTTTAAGAACGGACTATATCAGAGACTGAAATAAAGAAGAAAAAAAGCCAATGCCATGTGGCTATTTGTCGTTCTAGGATTCCATAAAATAATGGCTAGACTCATTAAAGGTTTGTGTCAGGCTCTCTCTCCTTGATTGTGCTACAGGCAAGATGATGTGTCAGGGGGTGTTTTCTGCTCCTCACTACATCCTCGATGTGGTCTGTATCTAATGTCTGCAATGAATGTATCTCTCTTTCACCGGTGCTTTCTGTTTGGGTTGGAAGCTATAAATGTCTGGCAGGACAACCAGGCAGTTCAAAGTCTAAGCATTTCCCAGTCCCCTTAAAGGGCAATACCTTCCCACTTCAGGCCTGGTAAAGTTGGCCAGGATATTCTCCCGCTCTGTCGCAGTGCAACATCACAGTCCAAGAGGCGGCACCCGGCTCCTTTGACCACTCAGACCATCACTCCAAGGGCCAGGCAGGGACTTCCTGGCAGCACCCAGGACAAATATGCACCAACTGAGCTTTACCACCATGAGACAAGGAGCATGAGACATCATATCAGTTCCTGACCAATCTTAGAGCCGAAGCTATAGCCTGCAGTTTTGGGAACATTTCACAAATTAGGGACATGGTCCTGGTGGGCTGTAGAAGCAACCACATCTGAGAGAAAGTGCTCCACAGCAAGTACCCTAATTTAGACAAGGCCGCGCAAAGTCACTGCATAGTCATTTTTGCAGTACAAAATCAGGTGCCTCAAGGAACTAATGGGCAGAATCGAAAGGGTTGACGCCCAAATAGGAAATGGTAATGGGTTATTTATAACGTGCTTAATACCCAGATGTTTCTAAGCACTGATCGAACCTGTGTTGCTCCGCGTCGTCTTACTTCCAAGACAAGCGCGTTGCCCCTGAGCTATCCTTCCGAGACCATTTGTGTCCAAGGGGCCCAAGCGTGACATTCTTCTGAGCATCGCTGCGTAAGGAGAAAACCACACTGCAAAGTGACAACGGATGACTAGTGAAGACTCTGGCACGTTCATTGGCTAATATTTTCATTTGCAAGCTGTGATGCAGAGGCACGAACAAGGTGCACAGAGCTGACCTTGACAATGGAAGTTGTGAAGGTGATTCCATGACTTTGAACGGTTTCAATGGATGTGACCATCCGTTCAAAGACCACAAAATCTGGGAAAGCTGTGCTTCCCGAAAGCAGGAAGCCCACTGCCAGGGTAGTCGCCCCATGGAAGTCCCTCGATAAGCTCGACTCCAGCACAGAGAGTCCACATAATGAGATTCAACGAGATAGTTGACTGGCACACAGAAATATTTCAACCAGCAATTGTGATCCTCAAACGCTCTGCTCATGAAAGCCCTCAAAACAGGGGCATGCGCGTTGAAATGAACACTGGGATCAGTGCACGACACGGCAAGAGGCGAGCCGGAAGATCTGCTGCACAAACTGTCTGCCTCTAGGCTCACGGTGGGATCCTGTCTCCCAGCTCTCTCTACTCCCTATGGACTCATCTATTGGGCAAGCATTTCATGACTTCAGCCTAGCTCTGATCTCCCCCTCCGACCATCACTGCCCATTCTACACCTTCTCACCATCCACCAGTCATGCCCAACCCTGAATGAGCTCTGACATTCACCCGCTCAAAGCAATCATTCAGCTGATGATAGGAATCTTGCAGCTCTGCACTCCTCACACCACGCAGAAAGGCCCCCCTGAACCTGGACCTCTGCCGCTGTTGAAACAGGCTACTTCACTCACCGCACCCCCTCCCTCTGCTCTCATCAAAAGACGAATGTTTTCAGATGTATGATTATTTATTTTGATGATTAAAAACTATGGTGCTGATGAAGGAAAACAGGACCGGTATCAAAATCCTGGAGTTTTAGTCTGACAGTTTTGCCAGTTTTCAGAAGTGGTGGGTTGTTGTTTTTGTACTCTGTGCCAATATAAATGACAACCTTGTATAGTGTTGAGAAAATCTTTTGAATCCCTTAGAAGTTTCAGAATGCACACATATTGCAAACCAAAAATGCAACTACATTTCACTCTAAGCCAAGTAATACCTGAAGATAACCAGTATCAAATAATATTGTCCCCATATATAATGTAGCCATACACATAGTCGGCATGAAACGACGTAGGCAACATTATATATGGGGACAATATATGGGGTAAATGGGAGCGGGAGACATGCAGGGGTGTCCCAGGCTCCCTTTAAAGAAATTCTTGTATGGCAACATTTTTGCGGGGATATTGTCACATGGAACCAGATAACCTGATTAAACAAACGACACAAGAACATGATATGTTTTTCCACATGCATATATCCAGAAATGCTTAACATTTTATCTCCATGTGTGCACCCTATCTGAACCAGTAGATTTAATACCTGATTGCACCCCCTGGAGCAGGAATGACTTCAGCTGAGCATTTCCGGTAACACCTCTTCAGTTCCTGGAATCGGCTTCGAGGAACTTTAACTCGGTCCATCTTACAGCCCTGCTTCACCTCTGTGATGTAAGGGCTTCCTTTGCTGGACAGCGCGCTTCCGGTCCTGGCACAACATTTCAGTGAGGGTTAGGGCTGGAATGGGGCTGATGCCTGGCAAATGCCTACACAAAGGCCAACACTAGCCTTTCCACTTCTTGCTTTCGTTGGTCTTCTAACACTATACATGGAAACAGTAGCGTTCGGCCTGCCTACTGGTGTGTGATGAAATGTCATTGTTACTTTGTGGCATAGTGATGTCTGAAGGTGAGATGTTGCTCTGCCGTGCTTATCCTGGCTTCGTCTCTACAGCATTGTTACTTTGTGGCATAGTGATGACTGAGGGCGAGATGATGCTCTGCCGTGCTTCTCCTGGCTTAATGTCCACAGCTTTGTTACTTTGTGGCATAGTGATGTCTGAGGTCGTGATGATGCTCTGCCGTGCTTCTCCTGGCTTCGTCTCCAGAGCGTTGTTACTTTGTGGCATAGTGATGTCTGAGGTCGTGATGATGCTCTGCCGTGCTTCTCCTGGCTTCGTCTCCACAGCGTTGTTACTTTGTGGCATTGTGATGTCTGAGGTCGTGATGATGCTCTGCCGTGCTTCTCCTGGCTTCGTCTCCACAGCGTTGTTACTTTGTGGCATAGTGATGTCTGAGGGCGAGATGATGCTCTGCCGTGCTTCTCCTGGCTTCGTCTCCACAGCGTTGTTACTTTGTGGCATAGTGATGTCTGAGGTCGTGATGATGCTCTGCCGTGCTTCTCCTGGCTTCATCTCCACAGCGTTGTTACTTTGTGGCATAGTGATGTCTGAGGTCGTGATGATGCTCTGCCGTGCTTCTACTGGCTTCGTCTCCACAGCGTTGTTACTTTGTGGCATAGTGATGTCTGAGGGTGAGATGATGGTCTCCCGTGCTTCTCCTGCTTTGTCTCCACAGCGTTGTTACTTTGTGGCATAGTGATGTCTGAGGTCGTGATGATGCTCTGCAGTGCTTCTCCTGGCTTCGTCTCCACAGCGTTGTTACTTTGTGGCATAGTGATGTCTGAGGTCGTGATGATTCTGTGCCGTGCTTCTCCTGGCTTCATCTCCAAAGCCTGGTTACTTTGTGGCATAGTGATGTCTGAGGTCGTGATGATGCTCTGCCGTGCTTCTCCTGGCTTCGTCTCCAGAGCGTTGTTACTTTGTGGCATAGTGATGTCTGAGGTTGTGATGATGCTCTGCCGTGCTTCTCCTGGCTTCGTCTCTACAGCGTTGTTACTTTGTGGCATAGTGATGTCTGAGGGCGAGATGATGCTCTGCCGTGCTTCTCCTGGCTTCGTCTCCACAGCGTTGTTACTTTGTGGCATAGTGATGTCTGAGGTCGTGATGATGCTCTGCCATGCTTCTGCTGGCTTCGTCTCCACAGCGTTGTTACTTTGTGGCATAGTGATGTCTGAGGTCGTGATGATGCTCTGCCGTGCTTCTCCTGGCTTCGTCTCTACAGCATTGTTACTTTGTGGCATAGTGATGACTGAGGGCGAGATGATGCTCTGCCGTGCTTCTCCTGGCTTAATGTCCACAGCTTTGTTACTTTGTGGCATAGTGATGTCTGAGGTCGTGATGATGCTCTGCCGTGCTTCTCCTGGCTTCGTCTCCAGAGCGTTGTTACTTTGTGGCATAGTGATGTCTGAGGTCGTGATGATGCTCTGCCGTGCTTCTCCTGGCTTCGTCTCCACAGCGTTGTTACTTTGTGGCATTGTGATGTCTGAGGTCGTGATGATGCTCTGCCGTGCTTCTCCTGGCTTCGTCTCCACAGCGTTGTTACTTTGTGGCATAGTGATGTCTGAGGGCGAGATGATGCTCTGCCGTGCTTCTCCTGGCTTCGTCTCCACAGCGTTGTTACTTTGTGGCATAGTGATGTCTGAGGTCGTGATGATGCTCTGCCGTGCTTCTCCTGGCTTCATCTCCACAGCGTTGTTACTTTGTGGCATAGTGATGTCTGAGGTCGTGATGATGCTCTGCCGTGCTTCTACTGGCTTCGTCTCCACAGCGTTGTTACTTTGTGGCATAGTGATGTCTGAGGGTGAGATGATGGTCTCCCGTGCTTCTCCTGCTTTGTCTCCACAGCGTTGTTACTTTGTGGCATAGTGATGTCTGAGGTCGTGATGATGCTCTGCAGTGCTTCTCCTGGCTTCGTCTCCACAGCGTTGTTACTTTGTGGCATAGTGATGTCTGAGGTCGTGATGATTCTGTGCCGTGCTTCTCCTGGCTTCATCTCCAAAGCCTGGTTACTTTGTGGCATAGTGATGTCTGAGGTCGTGATGATGCTCTGCCGTGCTTCTCCTGGCTTCGTCTCCAGAGCGTTGTTACTTTGTGGCATAGTGATGTCTGAGGTTGTGATGATGCTCTGCCGTGCTTCTCCTGGCTTCGTCTCTACAGCGTTGTTACTTTGTGGCATAGTGATGTCTGAGGGCGAGATGATGCTCTGCCGTGCTTCTCCTGGCTTCGTCTCCACAGCGTTGTTACTTTGTGGCATAGTGATGTCTGAGGTCGTGATGATGCTCTGCCGTGCTTCTCCTGGCTTCATCTCCACAGCCTGGTTACTTTGTGGCATAGTGATGTCTGAGGTCGTGATGATGCTCTGCCGTGCTTCTCCTGGCTTCGTCTCCACAGCGTTGTTACTTTGTGGCATAGTGATGTCTGAGGTCGTGATGATGCTCTGCCGTGATTCTCCTGGCTGCGTCTCCACAGCGTTGTTACTTTGTGGCATAGTGATGTCTGAGGTCGTGATGATGCTCTGCCGTGCTTCTCCTGGCTTCGTCTCCACAGCGTTGTTACTTTGTGGCATAGTGATGTCTGAGGTCGTGATGATGCTCTGCCGTGCTTCTCCTGGCTTCGTCTCCACAGCGTTGTTACTTTGTGGCATAGTGATGTCTGAGGTCGTGATGATGCTCTGCCGTGCTTCTCCTGGCTTCATCTCCACAGCGTTGTTACTTTGTGGCATACTGATGTCTGAGGTCGTGATGATGCTCTGCCGTGCTTCTCCTGGCTTCATCTCCACAGCGTTGTTACTTTGTGGCATAGTGATGTCTGAGGGCGAGATGATGCTCTGCCGTGCTTCTCCTGGCTTCATCTCCACAGCATTGTTACTTTGTGGCATAGTGAAGTCTGAGGTCATGATGATGCTCTGCCGTGCTTCTCCTGGCTTCGTCTCAAAAGCGTTGTTACTTTGTGGCATAGTGATGTGTGAGGGCGAGATGATGGTCTCCCGTGCTTCTCCTGGCTTTGTCTCCACAGCGTTGTAACTTTGTGGCATTGTGATGTCTGAGGGCGAGATGATGCTCTGCCATGCTTCTCCTGGTTTCGTCTCCACAGCGTTGTTACTTTGTGGCATAGTGATGTCTGAGGTCGTGATGATGCTCTGCCGTGCTTCTCCTGGCTTTGTCTCCACAGCGTTGTTACTTTGTGGCATAGTGATGTCCGAGGTCGTGATGATGCTCTGCCGTGCTTCTCCTGGCTTCGTCTCCACAGCGTTGTTACTTTGTGGCATTGTGATGTCTGAGGGCGAGATGTTGCTCTGCCGTGCTTCTCCTGGCTTCGTCTCCACAGCGTTGTTACTTTGTGGCATAGTGATGTCTGAGGGCGAGATGATGCTCTGCCGTGCTTCGTCTCCACAGCGTTGTTACTTTGTGGCATAGTGATGCCTGAGGTCGTGATGATGCTCTGCCGTGCTTCTCCTGGCTTCATCTCCACAGCATTGTAGTGATGTCTGAGGTCGTGATGATGCTCTGCCGTGCTTCTCCTGGCTTCGTCTCCACAGCGTTGTTACTTTGTGGCATTGTGATGTCTGAGGGCCAGATGTTGCTCTGCCGTGCTTCTCCTGGCTTCGTCTCCACAGCGTTGTTACTTTGTGGCATAGTGATGTCTGAGGGCGAGATGATGCTCTGCCGTGCTTCTCCTGGCTTTGTCTCCACAGCGTTGTTACTTTGTGGCATAGTGATGTCTGAGGTCGTGATGATGCTCTGCTATGCTTCTGCTGGCTTCGTCTCCACAGCGTTGTTACTTTGTGGCATAGTGATGTCTAGGGCGTGATGATGCTCTGCCGTGCTTCTCCTGGCTTCGTCTCCACAGCGTTGTTACTTTGTGGCATAGTGATGTCTGAGGTCGTGATGATGCTCTGCCGTGCTTCTCCTGGCTTCGTCTCCACAGCGTTGTTACTTTGTGGCATAGTGATGTCTGAGGTCGTGATGATGCTCTGCCGTGCTTCTCCTGGCTTCGTCTCCACAGCGTTGTTACTTTGTGGCATTGTGATGTCTGAGGGCGAGATGTTGCTCTGCCGTGCTTCTCCTGGCTTCGTCTCCACAGCGTTGTTACTTTGTGGCATAGTGTTGTCTGAGGGCGAGATGATGCTCTGCCGTGCTTCGTCTCCACAGCGTTGTTACTTTGTGGCATAGTGATGTCTGAGGTCGTGATGATGCTCTGCCGTGCTTCTCCTGGCTTCATCTCCACAGCATTGTAGTGATGTCTGAGGTCGTGATGATGCTCTGCCGTGATTCTCCTGGCTTCGTCTCCACAGCGTTGTTACTTTGTGGCATAGTGATGTCTGAGGGTGAGATGATGCTCTGCCGTGCTTCTCCTGGCTTCGTCTCCACAGCATTGTTACTTTGTGGCATAGTGATGTCTGAGGTCGTGATGATGCTCTGCCATGCTTCTCCTGGCTTCGTCTCCACAGCGTTGTTACTTTGTGGCATAGTGATGTCTGAGGTCGTGATGATGCTCTGCCGTGCTTCTCCTGGCTTCGTCTCCACAGCGTTGTTACTTTGTGGCATAGTGATGTCTGAGGTCGTGATGATGCTCTGCCGTGCTTCTCCTGGCTTCGTCTCCACAGCCTAGTTACTTTGTGGCATAGTGATGTCTGAGGTCGTGATGATGCTCTGCCGTGCTTCTACTGGCTTCGTCTCCACAGCGTTGTTACTTTGTGGCATAGTGATGTATGAGGTTGTGACGATGCTCTGCCGTGCTTCTCCTGGCTTCGTCTCCACAGCGTTGTTACTTTGTGGCATAGTGATGTCTGAGGTCGTGATGATGCTCTGCCGTGCTTCTCCTGGCTTCGTCTCCACAGCGTTGTTACTTTGTGGCATAGTGATGTGTGAGGGCGAGATGATGGTCTCCCGTGCTTCTCCTGCCTTCGTCTCCACAGCGTTGTAACTTTGTGGCATTGTGATGTCTGAGGGCGAGATGATGCTCTGCCATGCTTCTCCTGGTTTCGTCTCCACAGCGTTGTTACTTTGTGGCATAGTGATGTCTGAGGTCGTGATGATGCTCTGCCGTGCTTCTCCTGGCTTTGTCTCCACAGCGTTGTTACTTTGTGGCATAGTGATGTCCGAGGTCGTGATGATGCTCTGCCGTGCTTCTCCTGGCTTCGTCTCCACAGCTTTGTTACTTTGTGGCATAGTGATGTCTGAGGGCGAGATGATGCTCTGCCGTGCTTCGTCTCCACAGCGTTGTTACTTTGTGGCATAGTGATGCCTGAGGTCGTGATGATGCTCTGCCGTGCTTCTCCTGGCTTCATCTCCACAGCATTGTAGTGATGTCTGAGGTCGTGATGATGCTCTGCCGTGCTTCTCCTGGCTTCGTCTCCACAGCGTTGTTACTTTGTGGCATTGTGATGTCTGAGGGCCAGATGTTGCTCTGCCGTGCTTCTCCTGGCTTCTTCTCCACAGCGTTGTTACTTTGTGGCATAGTGATGTCTGAGGGCGAGATGATGCTCTGCCGTGCTTCTCCTGGCTTCGTCTCCACAGCGTTGTTACTTTGTGGCATAGTGATGTCTGAGGTCGTGATGATGCTCTGCCATGCTTCTGCTGGCTTCGTCTCCACAGCGTTGTTACTTTGTGGCATAGTGATGTCTGAGGTCGTGATGATGCTCTGCCGTGCTTCTCCTGGCTTCGTCTCCACAGCGTTGTTACTTTGTGGCATAGTGATGTCTGAGGTCGTGATGATGCTCTGTCGTGCTTCTCCTGGCTTCGTCTCCACAGCGTTGTTACTTTGTGGCATAGTGATGTCTGAGGTCGTGATGATGCTCTGCCGTGCTTCTCCTGGCTTCGTCTCCACAGCGTTGTTACTTTGTGGCATAGTGATGTCTGAGGTCGTGATGATGCTCTGCCGTGCTTCTCCTGGCTTCGTCTCCACAGCGTTGTTACTTTGTGGCATTGTGATGTCTGAGGGCGAGATGTTGCTCTGCCGTGCTTCTCCTGGCTTCGTCTCCACAGCGTTGTTACTTTGTGGCATAGTGATGTCTGAGGGCGAGATGATGCTCTGCCGTGCTTCGTCTCCACAGCGTTGTTACTTTGTGGCATAGTGATGTCTGAGGTCGTGATGATGCTCTGCCGTGCTTCTCCTGGCTTCATCTCCACAGCATTGTAGTGATGTCTGAGGTCGTGATGATGCTCTGCCGTGCTTCTCCTGGCTTCGTCTCCACAGCGTTGTTACTTTGTGGCATAGTGATGTCTGAGGGTGAGATGATGCTCTGCCGTGCTTCACCTGGCTTCGTCTCCACAGCATTGTTACTTTGTGGCATAGTGATGTCTGAGGTCGTGATGATGCTCTGCCATGCTTCTCCTGGCTTCGTCTCCACAGCGTTGTTACTTTGTGGCATAGTGATGTCTGAGGTCGTGATGATGCTCTGCCGTGCTTCTCCTGGCTTCGTCTCCACAGCGTTGTTACTTTGTTGCATAGTGATGTCTGAGGTCGTGATGATGCTCTGCCGTGCTTCTCCTGGCTTCGTCTCCACAGCCTAGTTACTTTGTGGCATAGTGATGTCTGAGGTTGTGACGATGCTCTGCCGTGCTTCTCCTGGCTTCGTCTCCACAGTGTTGTTACTTTGTGGCATAGTGATGTCTGAGGTCGTGATGATGCTCTGCCGTGCTTCTCCTGGCTTCGTCTCCACAGTGTTGTTACTTTGTGGCATAGTGATGTCTGAGGTCGTGATGATGCTCTGCCGTGCTTCTCCTGGCTTCGTCTCCACAGCGTTGTTACTTTGTGGCATAGTGATGTCTGAGGTCGTGATGATGCTCTGCCGTGCTTCTCCTGGCTTCGTCTCCACAGCGTTGTTACTTTGTGGCATATTGATGTTTGAGGTCATGATGATGCTCTGCCGTGCTTCTCCTGGCTTCATCTCCACAGTGTTGTTTCTTTGTGGCAAAGTGCTGTCTGAGGTCATGATGATGCTCTGCCGGGCTTCTCCTGGCTTCATCTCCACAGCATTGTTACTTTGTGCCATAGTGATGTCTGAGGGCGAGATGATGCTCTGCCGTGCTTCTCCTGGCTTCATCTCCACAGCATTGTTACTTTGTGGCATAGTGAAGTCTGAGGTCGTGATGATGCTCTGCCGTGCTTCTCCTGGCTTCGTCTCCACAGCGTTGTTACTTTGTGGCATAGTGATGTGTGAGGGCGAGATGATGGTCTCCCGTGCTTCTCCTGGCTTCGTCTCCACAGCGTTGTAACTTTGTGGCATTGTGATGTCTGAGGGCGAGATGATGCTCTGCCGTGCTTCTCCTGGTTTCGTCTCCACAGCGTTGTTACTTTGTGGCATAGTGATGTCTGAGGGCGAGATGATGCTCTGCCGTGCTTCTCCTGGTTTCGTCTCCACAGCGTTGTTACTTTGTGGCATAGTGATGTCTGAGGTCGTGATGATGCTCTGCCGTGCTTCTCCTGGCTTCGTCTCCACAGCGTTGTTACTTTGTGGCATTGTGATGTCTGAGGGCGAGATGTTGCTCTGCCGTGCTTCTCCTGGCTTCGTCTCCACAGCGTTGTTACTTTGTGGCATAGTGATGTCTGAGGGCGAGATGATGCTCTGCCGTGCTTCTCCTGGCTTCGTCTCCACAGCGTTGTTACTTTGTGGCATAGTGATGTCTGAGGTCGTGATGATGCTCTGCCGTGCTTCTCCTGGCTTCATCTCCACAGCGTTGTTACTTTGTGGCATAGTGATGTCTGAGGTCGTGATGATGCTCTGCCGTGCTTGTCCTGGCTTCGTCTCCACAGCGTTGTTACTTTGTGGCATAGTGATGTCTGAGGTTGTGATGATGCTCTGCCGTGCTTCTCCTGGCTTCGTCTCCAGAGCGTTGTTACTTTATGGCATAGTGATGTCTGAGGTCGTGATGATGCTCTGCCGTGCTTCTCCTGGCTTCTTCTCCACAGCGTTGTTACTTTGTGGCATAGTGATGTCTGAGGTTGTGATGATGCTCTGCAGTGCTTCTCCTGGCTTCGTCTCCACAGCGTTGTTACTTTGTGGCATAGTGATGTCTGAGGTCGTGATGATGCTCTGCCGTGCTTCTCCTGGCTTCATCTCCACAGCCTGGTTACTTTGTGGCATAGTGATGTCTGAGGTCGTGATGATGCTCTGCCGTGCTTCTCCTGGCTTCGTCTCCACAGCGTTGTTACTTTGTGGCATAGTGATGTCTGAGGTCGTGATGATGCTCTGCCGTGCTGCTCCTGGCTTCGTCTCCACAGCGTTGTTACTTTGTGGCATAGTGATGTCTGAGGTCGTGATGATGCTCTGCCGTGCTTCTCCTGGCTTCGTCTCCACAGCGTTGTTACTTTGTGGCATACTGATGTCTGAGGTCGTGATGATGCTCTGCCGTGCTTCTCCTGGCTTCATCTCCACAGCGTTGTTACTTTGTGGCATAGTGATGTCTGAGGGCGAGATGATGGTCTCCCGTGCTTCTCCTGGCTTCGTCTCCACAGTGTTGTAACTTTGTGGCATTGTGATGTCTGAGGGCGAGATGATGCTCTGCCGTGCTTCTCCTGGTTTCGTCTCCACCGCGTTGTTACTTTGTGGCATAGTGATATCTGAGGTCGTGATGATGCTCTGCCATGCTTCTTCTGGCTTCATCTTCACAGCGTTGGTTTTGAAGCAGCAAGAGTGTTCCTCAATGGTGGTGAAAAACCAACGGAAATATCGAGGCTTCGTACCACTTAAATAAAATACGCCAATCACGAGTTCAGAGTTATAAGTATACGTTTTAATCAAAGTACAGATAGCTATCTGGCTCTCAAGCGCCTCGACCAAGCAGAGGAGCTGGGTTCAAATACTCCCGCTGCCAAAGCCTTAAAAAAAAAATATGTTGGCACTTTGGTATTGACGTCTTCAAGAAATTAAAATACAAAAAGCAATTTAAAACACAGAACACAGTTCCTATTGCTAGCTTACGGTGCTGTATGTAAACGCTTGGAGAAGCATTTGCAGTTGTGGCTTTTTTGGCTGGGTGGCTCTGTGCACTGGTTTCCGACCTGAAGATAGTCGCTTCATGTATTGAAATGCTCTGGACGGGCTAAAACGAAACATCCAGGGATCAAATAACACAGGCTCGGAACTGCTTGACAACTAACACCATTGTTTCTTCTTGGTAAATTGATAATACTTATATGTATTGAAATGTGTGCTACAGTTTGGGCTGCCTTACTTAATTTTTTGAACTTTCCTTAAAGTACCTGCAAATTACCTGCTTTGGTGGAGATCTTAATCTGCTGCTGAGTGCTTAATACCTCTCTTGCACATTTTCACATGAGACCTAGGTGCTGTCAGGTGCGAACTGCTGGGAGAGGTAAGGGGAGCGCAGGGAGCGCAGCTTGAGCCGTTCAAAAATTGCCGATCACATATGTAGCACATGTCTGTTCTCATTTCTACTGCTTGCGGATCTCCAAAGAATACAAAAAGGCCACAACCAAAGCCAAGGCGACATCCTTCAACACCAGAATAGCGAACGCCAAATCTGACACAAAAGAAATTTTCGCAACTTTCAGGGAGTTTGAATCACCCACTCCTACCGCTCAGACATTCACCAGAAACGAAGAGTGGGGTAACAGTGTGCAAGATGCCATGCTTCACAAACTCAACACCCTTCAAGAAAAAAATTCTCGCTCACCAAAAAGCGCTCAGTCACCAAATAACCCACCTACAGAGCAGCACTACCAGTGACTCCCCACCTTTCTCCTTCAGAGATATGAACGAGAACGAAGTTCTAGCCCTCCTCAAAACAATTAAACCATCCAATTGTAAAGGAGATGCGTGCCCTGCACAATTTATCAAGGATTGTGCCCCCACCCTTGCCCCCTTCCTGACAGCATTGATCAGTGCCTCTTTCACTGAGGGCCACGTCCCCTTCTGCCTAAAGGAAGTGTGGGTTCGACCTCTTATCAAGAAACCTGCACTAGACCCCACAATTCCAGGTAACTATAGACCGATTAACACAGTCCCTTTTCTGCTGAAGATCAAGGACAAAGCAGCCTACATGGAAGTCCAATAATTCCTTGAGGCTAATAACCTGCTGGGTCTATTGCAATCTGGCATCCGCCCAGGCCACGACACAGAGACCGCGTTATTAGACCTGAAAAACCAAATGGATGATTTCAGGGACTCGGGCCAACCAGCACTCCTTCTGCTCCTTGACCTTTGATTTGGTAGACCATAACACCCTTTGGCACCATCTCTCCACTGAGGCCAACTTCTCCCCATCAGCCATAACCTGCATTACCTCCTTTCTCCAGGAAAGAGTCATGAGGGTTTTCTCCAGCGAAGCCTGCGCTCTCCAAAGCACTATCAATTGTGGAGTCCCACAGGGCTATGGCATCTCTCCAACCCTGTATAACCTGTTCACGAGGCCTCTCTTCAACATCCTGGACGCACTAGGCATTACCTACACAAATTACGCCGATGACACGCAGGTTCTCATGGCCCTCTCTGGCAAATACGACTCTGACATGGAAACACTCAACTCCATCTAACTCCACTATTCAAAAGAGGATGGCTGAAAATTGGTTGTGCCTCAACGGCGAAAAAACCAAAAGCTCGATGAACAGTACAGCTCCTTCATGGTGGAGGGCTGCAAAATCCCTGTGTCCCAAGCGGTCCAGGCCCTGGGGGTCTACCTAGACTTCAACCTATCGATGGTCAGGCAGGTAGACACTATTGCTTCGGTGGCAGCTTACCACTCCAACTTGCTCAACTCAGGAATACCCTTCCTGTCGGAGCAGAACTGCCTCACAATAGCGAGAGCAATAATTGGGTCCAGGCTAGATTATTGCAATGCTCTCGTAGCTGTCACCTCTGGGAAAAACATCTGTAAACTACAGACAGTTCAAAACAATGCCCTTGGGGCCGCCACTGGCATCTCCGGAAAGGAACATATCTCTGAAACCAGGAAACTAGTGCACTGGCTTCCCATCAAAGAGCGAATCCTCTTCAAGATCCTTGCTCTCACGCACAAGTGTGTCCACAACGCTGCCCCTCGATACTTATCTCAGAGATTCTCTAAACCCAGCATAGCCAGGCCCACTAGGACAGCTTCCGCCAATCGCCTCACCGTCCCCAAGACACTAAGGATTTGTGCAGGGGGCTCCAGTTTTCCAGTCGTGGCAGCTACCCACTGGAACTCTCGCCCGTCCCATCTCCGAAACCTGGACTCACACATAGCCTTCAGGAAATCGCTAAAAACTTTACAGTTTGTATAGCTAGCCTTTACTACTGGTTCCTACTGTCTGGACTCTGGCGCAATTGTTTCTACTAATGTAACTTATAAATCGTCGATGAATGTATGTTGTAACATCCATGCTACACGCTCGTCGTAACCCTGAGCAAAGAATATCAGTGTAACTATTATAACGATAAGCAACCTTCCTGAAACAGCGCCTCGAGGCCTTAGGGCTGTTAGTGCGCTATCCAAATTCAAATAAATAAATAAATACAATTCTGCATGATCTTTACAAAAGCCAATAAGAAAACAGATGAAATACAATTGCCATTGGGGGGCAAGAGGAGTGTGAAACATTGCAATTACCTTGGAACAACTATTATCAGCACTCACGAGTCCTTTCCCAATGACCATCAAAGCCACTGTCCAGTATTCGCTGATGATTGGGCAATGAACGTACTGTCTACCCCCAATTGGCGTCAGTTCTGGTGAAGGTTCATACCAGACATTTCTTTGCTCTGAGCCATGAACACTCACATTTGCAAAAGAGAGTGTGGCAGTCAGATCTCTGGATGTTACTCTGGTGTTCCCTGTGACTTCTTGGGAGATTCGACAGCTTCTTATGCTAAATAAGGCATTATCAGATGTGTTCAACCACTACACGCTATTTATCTACATTTATTTATTTATTTTATTTTCTGGCTATGGCGCTACATGCCCGAAGGCCCCAGAGCGCAGCAAGAAAGAAGAAGAAGAAGGCGACGAAGAGGCAGAAAGAACAGAACCAGTGAGGGATGCCATTAGTCAGCTGTCTCATCCAATGCTTATTTTTCACTGATGCATAAGTTGTTCCAGGTGCTGAATTGTAGAATAGAATTGCCCCCCCACGCTGTAGAGAAAAAAAACACCAACAAGAAATGTATAATGTGCGCTCCTTCCGAATGCTGCTGCCAGTTTAAAGTGTGTGCCCTAACGTCAGCAGTAAACAAAGTATCATGATGGATTTTGGTGATTTTGCATATTATTGCAGGTCTGTCCAGATAATAGGCTCACTGCAAATAAAACCTTTCAGAGCAAGCATTATTACTGAAATATTAAATGTACTATTTCAGAACTTGTATAGGTCCCATTTTCTGAACACTATACAATTGTATTTGCATTTTCAGCAGAGACAGAATATACCAGAGGACCAGTATCGATCCTCCTCTGCCTTGCGCACCCCCATCATCAGAGATCCTCACATTGTCACCCCTATTGTGATTCACCCATCATCATCTTTTTGCACCCCAGGCACACCCCTTCACCTAGGAGAACACGCCTTTTGGTTATGAGCCGTGAGGGGGCAGCAAAGTGCCAAGGACGAGTATGCTCGTCCTTTTTGCATAGACTTGCATAAGAGCCCGGCAGTTAAGGGGTTAAAGTTACTTTGGTTTGCCGTTTTGGTGCAGATAAAAAAATGTGGCATTTTAGGGACATAGCAAACTCCGTTATGATGCACTCGTCATAGCATGTGTGGTTTTCTTGTGAATACAGCATTAGTATTTAGCTCAGGGATACATAGCTCACTGACGTAGGGCCGCCAGCACTTTGCATGTTCGACTCCTGTTTCATTGTTATGGGGTACACGGCCCATAAGTAAGCAGGCGCAATAAAGCCACAGTAGGTGAAATGACGCTTGTTTTTACTGTTACCGTCAAACTCGTAATGAGGGCCTAAATGTTTCTGTACCTGCTAATAAATGTAAAATTCCCAGAAACCTTTGCATGAAAGCAGTTTTAATATCGAATTTACCATGTGATTAGCGTGAGAGTTGCTATCGTTCTCAGGGAGATGCTTTTAACACTCTGCTGCCTCCGGGGGCAGGCATTTAGTAATCCAGAGTTATCTGAAAGAAGCTATTACAGCGGTTTTCTCATTTCACGTGTCAGTGATATAACCAGAGGCGTGAGTGTCATAGAAATCACTGGTATGCCATACCACAAGTATAATTGCGTTAAAAGAATGGATTGGATAAGAACAATTGCAACCATGAGGAATTCTAAGATCTGCGCTTCAATGACCCCTCCAGATAAACCTAGAAATTCTCTAACTACTTACCTGAAAAAATTCCCTGATGCTATCATGAGAGAGGAATTTTTCAGATTCCGCCTAAACTTACTTCCCACTCTGGAAATTAATCATATTAGAAATGCGGCAGAAACACCTGCCCCTATCTGTCAAAAATGCAACAGTCAAGAAACCCAATCACTTAAACATCTGATGAGTAAATGCTCAGGAACCTTAGAACAAAGAATAATAAGATTAGCAAGATTTGCTGCGTGTGATTGGTGGCTGGACACAGATTCCTTTTGGAAACGGCTGGCATCAGGGCAGGAAGTTTTTCTCACTCTTGAAGTGGTGAAGCTTTTGAAACAGTGGGACTATGTATGAATAACCCCCTCAGATGCTTAATTTCTATCTAAGTCAGATATAGAGAATGCTATCGTGTAGCGGCCCAGCTCTTGTGGTACCGAAAATCTCTGATTATACGCTCTTTTAGTGTTTTTAGAGGAACTATGTGGCAAATGCGAATTGTAGATATTTCTCGTTTTTTGACCTTCTTTATTGCTTTGTTGTGATATATTGTTTTATTTTTTATAGCAAAATGTGTTTTCCTTTTTTTCTATTATATTTTATGTGTGGTGAAAAGTCGAATTTCTGATTATTTTGACTGTATCACAATCTATAAAATAAAATATATATTTGATTTTTAAAGTGCATACCCTTAGTTCAAAGGATCATGAAAAGCGTACTGGATGCATTTTTTTCACCGTGCAAATTATACAACTAACTGGGCTCGGAGGATCAGCTACTGCCAGTTTACCAAGCCACAGCACCTCTTAGACACGCAGGCAGAGTCTGTGGCTCTGCGGCCAGCACCTTAGCAACTCGCCAACATGTTTCTTTCGTTCTCAGCAGCAGAGCCCCTCTCGTGCACAATGTGTCATTTCCAACTGAAAGGCCTTGCATATCACCTTGCAAATCTGTGAAAGTTAAAGCCTGGAACACACCAAAGCACCCGCTGAAAGATTTGTTTATATCCTTGACTTATACTAGCTTGACACGCAAAAATAGTTTGCTTTTATGCCCATAGTCGAATGTTCTCAGCATTATGCAGTGAATAAAACAACTTTGTTAGCTTTGTGTCAAAAGCGCTCAAAGTACAACGGTTAAATGGATTTATAGATTTTTGAGGCTTGCTGTATTTTACATTCTAGGACATATAGTTTTCCATTCAGAATACATAAAATAAAGCAACAGTGGTATTATTTTGGCTTACATGTTGGTGTACAATGCAATGTGTGTATTTTGCAAGTAAACTCTAAAAGACAGTATTATTGTAGACCGTGGCATCCAAAATGAACTATTTGTACCAAGAAAAGCTTATACGTATATGGTCAGGTGCCTAAATTGCTGAGAGGGTTACAATCCCTGCTTCCCTGTTTAGCCAAAGTGTGCGATCCTGGGCAAATGATGTAATCTCACCCTAATTTAACTGCAATAATTGTAGTGCCTGTAAGTGATTAAATTCACACCCTTACAATGGACCAGATTTAAAATTGTCTACCCTGGTGCTCCCAAGGGATTATTGTTGCACTAGCCCTCCCTCAGTCTCACACCACTTGATCTGACAGCAAGACATCCAGGAGCCAGATTCTCAAATAAGGGGCATTTAATAGCATGTCCTGAATTTACAAACAGGATGCGGTTTTAAATGCCCTAAAACTATAGTCATCCCCTTGCATCTTTTGAAACAGATGCAGC
This sequence comes from Ambystoma mexicanum, assembly GCF_040938575.1. NCBI lineage: Eukaryota > Metazoa > Chordata > Amphibia > Caudata > Ambystomatidae > Ambystoma > Ambystoma mexicanum. The sequence continues at coordinate 1,206,590,730 of NC_090926.1, read as the reverse complement.
GGGAGGCGCAAATCATGACCCGGTTATTTCTCACCCTGTCGTAATTACTTGTGTGTGTGTGACAGCCGCTGTTATGTTATGTTATGTTATGTTAATATAATTTATAAAGCGTGGCATACCCCAGCAGGCATCTTTGCGCTGCTCACCAGGGCAACTGGAAGAGAGAGCCTAGAAGAGGTATGAGTTATTCTTAAAAGCCTGACGAAAAGAGAGGTGATTCGGGATGGCCGCAGAGCACGGAACAGTGAGTTTCACAGATGCAGCTACGACAAAGAGCATCCCCCGATCCAAATAAACCTAAACCTGGGGATGGAGACAAGGCAGGCGTGAGCAGAGTGGAGGGCTCAGGCAGGAACGTAGGGAGGGAATTTCATCTGTATGTACGTGGGACCGGGTCGTCCCTAAGCGGCCCAATGCACAAAGCATAGCTCCTTAAACTGAATGTGCTGGGCTACCGGAAGCCAGTGAAGCTTCCCTGGGGGAAGAGAGATATGCGCACCACGCCGCATTGAAGTAGCCACTTTCGCTGCAGAGCTTTGGAGAACTTGGAGACGACGCAATAGGTTAGCAGGCTGAGCCAGAAAAAGGGAATTGCAATAGTCAATTGAAGATGTAACCAGGGTAGAGACCACCGGAGCACAAAGCTGTCACACATGCTATCCCACCCCCCACAAAGGGATGAAGATGCTTTTATTTACTCCTTTCTCTGCATTTTCACTGAGCCAGGCCCTTTCACACCTTCTAGGAGCTTCAGGGTCTGCAAGAGATAGGGCAGGGGGATAATGTAATAGCAGCGGGATCAAGGCAAGATTGCATTGTTACAACATTGATAGGCACAAATGAGGCTCTCTGCGCAGTGTACATTTTAGATATATTGTGAGCTGTCTGGAGCAGTGGTTAATGTGTTCTCCATGCTACGAAAGACCCTGTTTGTGTGGCTGTCTGGCAGTGTGTCAGTGAGCTGCTTAATGACTGTGCAGAGTTTTCCTGGTGTATCTGTGGTGGGTTAGTTTGCTGTTTAGGGAAATTGAGAACAGGCACTAATGGTGTATGTTCTATTGTGTTACATCTTTTTTGGTGGATGGGTTGTGTGCCACTATGTCTTGTGAGTTATTGTGGGACGCAGATGATTTTTTAAAGTCCTTATTGTTACCAAATCTTTCTCCAATCAATGCCAAATTTGATTGCATGGACACACCATGCAAGATTGGGAATAAGGGGCGTTAAAGAAGCAACAGCACATAGAAAATTTAATTGTTTTGCTTCTGGCTGTTTTGGCCAATGACTCACCACAGAGCCAAATAGCAAAGGAAGGATGGACCAGAGGGGCAACTCTCAAGGTAGCCAAAGACCAGAGGGTGATGGACCAGAGCATCCAATCACCAGAGGAGCAACTCGCAAGGTAGTCGAAGACCAGAGGGTGAAGGACAAGAGCAGCCAAGCACCAGAGGGGCAACTTGCAAGGTAGACAAAGACCAGAGGGTGAGGGACCAGAGCGGCCAAGCACCAGAGGGGAAACTTGCAAGGTAGCCGAAGACCAGAGGGTGATGGACCAGAGCAGCCAAGCACCAGAGGGGCAACTCTCAAGGGAGCCAAAGATCGGAGGGTGATGGACCAGAGCAGCAAAGCACCAGAGGGGCAACTCACAAGGTAGCCAAAGACCAGAGGTGATGGACCAGAGCATCCGAGCACCAGAGGGGCAACTCAGAGAGCTTTGTTTTTACTTTTGTCACACTCTGCCTCTTGTCTCACCTGTTTGTCCTTTGAAGTCTTCTTTCTCTGAGGTCTTTCTTTGTTTCTGAACGTTCGGGACTTGTACAGGTACGGAAGAGTATCCTCTGCCTCCAGTGTGTAGACCGGACACCAGCCTCGGAAAGGCAGAATGCGAACACGGAAGGAACAGGATCGAAGGCCCGGGAAGGAAGAGGAATGAGCGGACCCTCAGGCGGGAGCACGAGGAGCAGCACAATTAGATACCAGGAAGGATATTTGGGAGAATGGGAGTAGCACAGGAGAAGAGGGAAAGTTAGGTACGCACTTGCCAGATACTCGGCAAGGTAGCGTTGAGACACGCAGAGCCACGGGGTGTGTCTGTTTTCTAGGAAGTGGCAGGTCTTGCAGGAACACTAGGTAGCGGCTTCTCCATGGTGTCGGCCATGTTGGTAGAATAGCGGGTATGACGTTGCGGAAATGGCGAATCATGACAACTTTAGTTGGATTTTAGTTTATTTTTAGTTTTGGCTTGAAGCTGAAACTATTGCACTCGAGTACAGCTGGAAGGGAGATGACAAGCGGGGAGGGGCACCGCATGAGGGTGTTGTTTAGCTATGTAGCAACCCATTGACTGCCCATGACCATGCTAATCCCTATGGCCATTCCCACGCGCTATCTGCTGCTCTCTGCCAAAAACCCATCCTTCCAGGTTTCTTTGAAGTAGCTCTATCAAGCAGTCATGGTGTTACGTTATAATTTATTGTGACATTACTTTGTTTTAATTCTTCAATGTATTTTTTGACAGGTGGTTCACTAATAGCCCTCTTCCCTGTCACTGCCCCCGGCACCCCTAAACCCCCCAAATCTCTCCTATACCCTGCAACCTGGAAAAAACATATAGAAAAATTACTTTCCCACCAAGTAATGCTGTTGAAGTAAATTACAACAAAGTAATTGACCAGACCCAGACCGCATTGCCAACTCTCCAGATGTTCCAACGGTAAGGCCGAAAAGACCTTACTGTCCGCGTCGAGGATGGCCATCAGTCGATAGTTTTGCCGGTCTGTAGGAATAGCATCTTGTAGTGGTATCCCTGCTCCGATTCAGAAACCGCGTTGATCTGAACTGAGACTTGTTGGGTTTCAATGACATTTGTGATGTCATCTTTGATGTCCTGGGTGTTACGCTTAGCAGTGCACGGTGGTGGCGCGAGTTATGGTTGCTTAGCTTACCATAACTGGCGAATTTCAGGGGTTTTTCGGTTTTACTTGGAACCATAACGTCCCTTTAACAAAGTTTTTTCACTGAATTTCATGGGTTTTTAGTTGCGCAACTTAACCATAACGTCCTGTTAACAAAGTTTTTTTTACTGAATATTACATGGCCACGCTAGTGGCCATGTAGTTATGGTTAAGTTGGTGTTTCCATAGGAAGAGCACTTTTTGGGCGGCTTATAACTTCGCTCTCCCTGGACGAATCCTCACCAAACTTTGGGAAAAAAGTATTTGGGTCACTCTGAATTTTTGTGCAAAGTTTGGTGAGGATTCGTCCAGGGGGGGCAAAGTCATAGGGGGGGTCCCAAAAGTTTTTTTTTTCCCATAGACATAATGGGAAAAAACTTTGCTCACGCCTATAGCCCAAACCGCTGGACGCATTTACACCAAATTCACGGCAGGAGCGGCGGCTTGGTCCCGAAAGCGTGCTTTGCTTTATTTGGTGTAAATCTGTCCAGTAGTTTTTAAAAAAATGACCAAAATGTAAGTGAAAAAAATTAGTGATATCTGTGTTCGCTTCGCGGACACACTTCCCTGTTCGCTCCGCGGACAGGACGGTGATTGGGCAAGCAGCTTGCGTGATGTCTGCGGACATCTGACGTGCTCTCTCATTGGATGCGGTGAAAGCGTGCAGTGCGTCTGGCTTCAGAGACGCCCGCCATCTTTGTTTCTCGCCGCCTGCACAGTAAGTCTTGTGTCTGTCTGCTGTTCCTCCCACCCCCGCTCATGCCCTGTGTGTCCTTCTTGTCCCCCCACCCCCACTCATGCTCCGTGTCTCCCCTGTTCCTCCAGCCCTCCCGCTCACGCCATCGGCACACGGTGGCCAGCGGAGGGCCGAGAAGCAGGATCTGCCGCCTGCACCCGAACGCTGTGTGTCTCTCTCCCTCCCCCCAACCCCCGCTCATGCTCGTGTGTCTCTCTCCCTCCCCCACCCCCCCGCTAATGCCCTGTGTGTCTCTCTCCCCTTCCCCCCACCCCCCGCTCATGCCCCGTGTGTCTCTCTCCCCCCCCCACCCCCGCTCATGCCCCGTGTCTCTCTCCCCTTCCCCCCACCTCCCGCTCATGCCCCGTGTGTCTCTCTGTCTCGCCCCCATCCCCGCTCATGCCCCGTGTGTCTCTCTCCCTCCCGCCACCCCCTGGTCACACCCCGTGTGTCTCTCTCCTTCCCCCCCACCCCCGCTCATTCCCCGTGTGTCTCTCTCCCTGCCCCCCACCCCCGCTCATGCCCCGTGTGTCTCGCCCCCTCCCGCCGACCCCGCCCTCATGCCCCATGTCTCTCTCCCCTTCCCCCACCCCCCGCTCATGCCCAGTGTGTCTCTCTCCCTCCCCCCCACACCCACGCATGTCCCGTGTGTCTCTCTCCCTCCCCTCCACCAACGCTCATGCCCCGTGTGTCTCTCTCCCCTTCTCCCACCCCGCTCATGCCCCGTGCGTCTCTCCCCCATCATGCCCCGTGTGTCTCTCCCCCTCCCGCCCACCCCCCGCTCATGCCACGTGTGTCTCTCTCCCCTTCCCCCCACCCCCACTCATGCCCCGTGTGTCTCTCTCCCCTTCCCCCCACCCCCCGCTCATGCCCCGTGTGTCTCCCCCCCTCCCGGCCACCCCCCGCTCATGCCGCGTGTGTCTCTCCCCCTCCCGCCCCCCCTGCTCATGCTCCGTGTGTTTCTCCCCCTCCCCCCACCCCGCTCATGCCCCGTGTGTCTCTCTCCCTCCCCTCCACCCCCGCTCATGCCCCGTGTCTCTCTCCCTCCCCCCACCCCCGCTCATGCCCCGTGTGTCTCTCCCCCTCCCGCCCACCCCCGCTCTTGCCCCGTGTGTCTCTCCCCCTCCCGCCCACCCCTGCTCTTGCCCCGTGTGTCTTTCCCCCTCCCACCCCCGCTCATGCCCGGTGTGTCTCTCCCCCTCCTGCCCACCCCCCGCTCATGCCCCGTGTGTCTCTCCCCTTCCCCCCACCCCCGCTCATGCCCCGTGTGTCTCTCTCCCTCCCACCCACCCCCGCTCATGCCCCGTGTCTCTCCCCTTCCCCCCACCCCCCGCTCATGCCTCGTGTATCTCTCTCCCTCCCCCCACCCCCGCTTATGCCCCGTGTGTCTCTCTCCCTCCCGCCCACCCCCCGCTCATGCCCCGTGTGTCTCTCTCCCTCCCCCCACCCCCCGCTCATGCCCCGTGTGTCTCTCTCCCTCCCCCCACCCCCCTCATGCCCCGTGTGTCCCTCTCCCCTTCCCCCCACCCCCCGCTCATGCCCCGTGTCTGCCTTCTGTTCCCCCCGCTCATGCCCCATGTCTGTCTCCTGTTCTCCCCACCCCCCGCTCATGCCACGTATCTGTCTCCTGTTCCCCTCATGTGCCGTGTCTGTCTCCTGTTGCCCCCCACACCCACCGCTCATGCCCCATGTCTGTCTCCTGTTCTCCCCACCCGCGCTCATGCCCTGTGTCTGTGTCCTGTTCCCCCCACCCCCCGCTCATGCCCCGTGTTTATCTCCTGTTGCCCCCCACCCCCCGGCTCATGCCCCGTGTCTGTCTCCTGTTCCCCCCACCTGCTCATGCCCCGTGTCTGTCTCCTGTTCCCCCACCCGCTCATGCCCCGTGTCTCTCTCTTGTTGCCCCCCACCCCCCGGCTCATGCCCTGTGTCTGTCTCCTGTTCTCCCCACCCCCCGCTCTCATGCCCCGTGTCTGTTTCCTGTTCCTCCCACCCCCCGCTCATGCCCCGTGTCTGTCTCCTGTTGCCCCCCACCCCCCGCTCATGCCCTGTGTCTGTCTCCTGTTGCCCCCCACCCCCCGCTCATGCCCCCGTGTCTGTCTCTGTTGTTCACCCCACCCCCGCTCATGCCCCGTGTCTGTCTCCTGTTCCCCCCACCCCCCGCTCATGCCCCGTGTCTCTCTCCTGTTGCCCCCACCCCCCGTTCATGCCCCGTGTCTGTCTCCTTCACCCCCCCACCCACCCCCCGCTCATGCCCCGTGTCTGTCTCCTGTTCCCCCCACCCACTCATGCCCCGTGTCTCTCTCCTGTTGCCCCCCCGCTCATGCCCCGTGTCTGTCTCCTGTTCCCCCCACCCGCTCATGCCCCGTGTCTCTCTCCTGTTGCCCCCACCCCCCGCTCATGCCCCGTATCTGTCTCCTGTATCCCCCCACCCCCCTGCTCATGCCCCGTGTCTCTCTCCTGTTGCTCCCCACCCCCTGCTCATGCCCTGTGTCTGTCTCCTGTACCCCCCACCCCCTGCTCATGCACCGTGTCTCTCTCCTGTTGCCCCCCACCCCCCGGCTCATGCCCCGTGTCTGTCTTCTGTTCCCACCACCCCCGCTCATGCCCCGTGTCTGTCTCCTGTTCCCCCCACCCCCCGCTCATGCCCTGTGTCTGTCTTCTGTTGCCCCCACCCATGCCCCGTGTCTGTCTCCTGTATCCCCCACTCCGCGCTCATGCCCCGTGTCTCTCTCCTGTTGTCCCCCACCCCCCCGCTCATGCCCCGTGTCTGTCTCCTGTTGCCCCCCACCCCCCCACTCATGCCCCGTGTCTGTCTCCTGTTCTCCCCACCCCCGCTCATGCCCCGTATCTGTCTCCTGTTCCCCCATCCCTCGCTCATGCCCTGTGTCTGTCTCCTGTTCTCCCCACCCCCCGCTCATGCCCCGTGTCTGTCTCCTGTTGTCCCCACCCCCCGCTCATGCCCCGTGTCGCTCTCCTGTTGGCCCCACTCCCCGCTCATGCCCCGTGTCTGTCTCCTGTTGCCCCCCACCCCCCGCTCATGCCCCGTGTCTCCCTCATGTTCCCCCCACCCCCCGCTCATGCCCCGTGTTTCCCTCGTGTTCCCCCCATCCCCCGCTCATGCCCCTTGTCTCTCTCCTTTCCCCCCCACCCCCGCTCATGTCCCGTGTGTGCCCTGTACCCCCCACTCATGCCCCTGTCTCCCTCGTGTTCCTCCCCACCCCCCGCTCATACCTCGTGTCTCCCTCATGTTCCTCCCCACCCGCTGCTCATGCCCCGTGTCTCTCGCGTGTTCCTCCCACCACCGCTCATGCCCCGTGTTTCCTTCCTTTTCCCCCCCACCCCCTGCTCATGCCCCGTTTGTACCCTGTTCCCCAGGGCTTTAAGTGGGGTAAGAAATCGAGGGGGGCCCTCATTTGGGGGCGTGGCTTGTGGGGGTGTGGCCTAAAACGTACGCAAATCGTAAGGTATGCACACACACAGATATATGCATGTTATATATCTGTGTGCGTACCTTACTATGGTTTGTGTACTTTGCAAGCCATCTTTTCTAAACATAGAAATATGTATTTCTATGTTTAGAAAAGATGGCTTGCAAAGTACACAAACCATAGTAAGGTACGCACACAGATATATAACATGCATATATCTGTGTGTGTGCATACCTTACGGTTTGCCTACTTTTCAGGCCATTTTTTTTTTAAACATTTCGGTTTTATAAAAGATGGCTTTGAAAGTACACAATTCAAGCCATCTTTTATAAAGCTTTGACTACGGACAAAATTGTCCGTCGGCAAAGCTTTATAAAAGATGGCTTGAATTGTGTACTTTTCAAGCCATCTTTCATAAACCTCGAAAAATGTCAAGGAATCCCCAGGTTCGGCGAGGGATAAAGACGCCTCGGCGACCTGGGGAAACAAAGGGACAGTAACTGCCTCTGGTGACCCCTCGCGCGAGAGGTCACCAGAGGCAGTTACTATGACTTACAGAAGTGGCAGCCAGGCACAGCATCGCTGTGGTTGGCTGCCACTTCTGTCAGATCGCCTGACTTCATGGCAGGCGCATCTCCCGTCGCGGCTGCCGCCGCGACGGGATAATGCATCCCGCCAATGTTGCGTGTGGTGGGACGGGGGCCCCGGCAGGGCCCCGGCTCAGTCCCACTCCCCGGCAGGCCCCGGCCCACTTAAAGCCCTGCTGTTCCCTCTCACCCCCCGCTCATGCCCATGTGTCTCCCCTGTTCCCCCCACCCCCCGCTCATGCCCTGCTGTGTTCTTTATACACCCCGCCTTCCCTTTCCATGGTGGCCATCTTGGTAAAAGATTTTCCTTCCTACACCGGGACGCCGCAGGCATAGATATTGGTCATTATCATGTGATGTCACATCCTGTGAGGTCACTTCCTGTGAAGTTATCAAATGCAAATTAAGGCACTCACACTTAATTTGCTGAACTTGGCCCGGCAAATCCCAGAGCAGGCCTTGTTAGGGAGAATTCTAATTTCTGTGTTAATTCCCTTCTACCTTAGAGACCCCCAGCTCTTTTGCTGGACTGTATGACTTTACATTTTTATCCTGGAGTGAGTGAGTACCTTTTCTCACTCTCTCATGTATTCTTATTCTATTTGGACTCTGTGTTCCTTTTGGTTTTGGAGTCTGACAAACTCCAGACATCATCTTTTTGCATTGTAACACACAGCGCCCTCAGTGCAGTCTCACAGAGAAGTCCCAGCACACCCTATCTTACATAGAGTGCTGGAGGGGTTACTTAGTATCCCCTTTGCCTACCTTCTCATCTAACATTTTTCATGTTACCCTTTCTGCAATTAATGGCTGGTGGCAGTGGTTTAATTTCCTACCATTGTGCGTTTTTACCGCAGTCTGAATCCTCAGCTGCAGTATTGCACCAATGGGTTCCCATTTTGTCAAAATGGCCCGGCCTTCTTTTTGTGCCATTTCTTGTTGGAAAGGTCCTTCTTAAGATTTACTCTGCGTGCCAAACTAGGTTTGGTCCCTTTGTTCATTTTGTCTTTGGCGGGCTTCCCTGGTGAAACCTGCCTCTGGTTCCAGCGTGTCCGGCAGGAAGTGAGGGAGGTTCGCGAAACTCCCAGTGCTTAGTCTCCTTGGTTACAGCAATGCACCCAAAGGTGATTGGCTCCCTGGCTGTACTTCGAGGACAGCCACCCTGCTGTGTGAGTGACAGCTAGGCTGCGAATGAATGGGAGAAACCTGCATAAAAGGCGAGGTCTTTTGCAAGGAAGGCAAAGTCGACCATTGCATAAAGGGGCTGAAGAAGAAACTGGAAGAAAAGCTTGCTGCACCCTCCTGGACAGTTGGTTTGCCCGGTGAAGCCCTCCTGCTGTGCTGAAGCTCCAAATTTCTAATCGACTAGGGAAGCCTGTAAAGTATGACTTCTCCCCTTGGGTTGGTGGGACCAATCAGCCCCAAGACGAACTTGCCTGGAACCACTCTCTCTGTGGGCTGTACTTCTTTGCTGCTGCAGGAACTAAGTGCCAGAGGACAGGAACACCAGCACAAGTGCATCGCCTTTAAGCCGGACTCGAGCTCCAGGAAGATCCTCCAGACTCCCTTGAAGCAGGACTAACCAAGCCAGAGCTGCCTCAACAGAGTGCTGGACCCCAGAAGCAAGAAAAGTCCACAAGGTGTCCAGTGGTGCTATTCGCAAGTAGCTGAAACTGCAAAGTGCCGCTGATCTGGAGTGTGCCCATTGCTGCCGCCGACCTTCAAACCATAGTGCAGGAGTCCCTAAACTACCCCCTCTTATTCTCACGACCGAGGCCAAGCAACAACAGGATCTGCAGCACTGCAACAGGAACAGAAGCCAGCTGGAACCTTTACTTCAGACTTAAGGTACTGTGTAACTAGGAGTACATACCTCTTGTGTCTAGCTTCCTTGCTCTTACTGGATACTTGCATTGGTTGTTCTTTGCCGAGTTGCTTGTATCTTTGCTTTTTCACAAGCCTCCCAGCTTGTGGGCCAACAGTTATTCTTTTACTACAAAAACTCTCCTTAACATTGTGCAACTTTTGTGCTATCTTCAAGAAGTGCCTCATCTTCCCTAGACTTTGCTCAATTGACATTGGCGGTCCTGGCTCACGGAAGACTCTTCCTACCCTTATAATTTGTGTTTATCTGTCCCTCCAAAAAGTCATACATACCTTACTTGTGTAGCTGGGAATGCGTTAACCTATATTTCATTGGGGGATTGTGAAGTACTTACCTGTTTGGAGAAACTTGTTAACCTTTGTTTCCTTGCCCAACCTTTTTCTGTTTGCCACTTCTTCAGTAGTGCATTTTAAGTGTAAACAGTGATATATCAATGTCCACAGTGTCCTAGCAATTGAAGTGTGTGTGTGACATCCCAAAACGGTTTCTACTTACTTAACTGAACTGAAGGAGGGTATTTGTGTAGTATATTTAAGTGTTGCATATTGCTGCCTTATAAAGAAGGCTTATTTTAAACTGTCTGTTAAATAAATAAATAATCATTTTAATCAAGAAACCTTGAGTATAAGTGTTATTTGAATACCTGTCACTGGGAATCTCTATGTTGCAACCCTACAGCTCACATTGACCCCTCCTGAGATAAGCCTGGCTGCTAAGTCACTCTACCAACTTGCGTAGTACAGACCTATACCAAAGGTTGGGTTACCTACTGCCAAGAGGACAAGGATGGTGTAGTCTCCCACAGGGTACTGCATACAATCTTGCCTAACAGGCCCTGATGCTGTCCTCTTCCAACTCTCCTCCCATCCCCCAACCTCTGGTCTGCTCCCTCTTTTGGCCCCACTGCAGTAATGGTAAAACAGGCAAGATCAGAAAGTACCACCTGTTTATAAAACCTTCATGGAAAGCGGCAGTAACCGTCCATCCTACGGTAATTAAGCCTATTGCCAAGGAGAATAACAGCAACCCTGCATTAGGCATAACGTTACTGTTACTTTAATTTGGCGGTCATATTGGTGGTAATACCAGAAAACTTGTAAGGAGGACCTTTGTTGCACCCTGTTTTCTGATATTCCCTCGCCCTATTTGCTTTACCACTCTGCCAATTTTTTCACCTAATGCATTTGTCTGTCATGCTTTGTCTGACACTTGGCATCCAGTATTTTTACCATAGACATTTCACCGCAGATTTTTTGGCAGCGCTTTTTTAATAGGGTGACCAGACGTCCTGGTTTTTCCGGGACAGTCCCGGGAAATCGCCCTTCATCCCGGGGTCCTGAGAGTTTTTAATTTAATAAACCCCGTCCCGGGATTGGATGGGTGGGTGGCTACAGTCCCAGTTTTGGTCTGGAACCAATTCAGAAATCCCAAAATGGGGCCTGGCGCGACTCTTCCTGCCTGTGAATGCGCAAATGAATGCTTTTCACCTCCCAATTTCCTTCCCCTTCCCCTCCCTGGCCGCTCTCCTCCAATGAAAGTAGTGTGCCTGTGAACACACCCGGATAAAGGGTACGCGACATAGATGTAGGACTACAGTTTTATCCAAGTCCTGTTTGTGTTTACTGCAGAACCCTGACCGTTTATCTGTAACCAATTTTGCCAACGCCTATGTTCCTTCTCCCGAGTGCAGATTACGGTGCTGTAAACGAATATGATAATTCCAGGCTATTTATGTAGCGCACACCCAAAAACATGAATAATACTGATATCATGTTTCACATAGCAGTCCAGGCCGGGTTCCTCTGGCTTCTAGGCACTGGAATCACTGGTGTTATTATTGGCTAATTGCATGGTATTAAAGCTATCAACTTTGACGGGATGAAGGCTGAGATGACCATGCAAGGATTTAAACTTGTGAAATCCAAGATGGTCACGAGTCTTAGAGCCTGATTCATGGAATGTTTTGCACAGTGCAAAGCGACTTTGAACTGCCAACAAATATCCTGATTCATGCACTTTTTTTAAGTCAATGCTCCATATATCAATGATCTTGAAAGTGTTGTCTTAACCCTGCTGGATAGCAAACCTCTGAGCTTGTTGGTTACACACAGATCTCTGTAACAGGCGCTCAACCCACTGTGCTAGCTTGTCTGGTCCCAGATCACATCTGAGCCAGAGTGTGTCTGTTACGGAGCAGGTGTGGTGGCTACAGTCTGTTTATCATTGGAGAGCCCTGCCATTTTGAATGGTGCTGATCCTTACTATTGGTGGGCCAAGTGGTGACTCTGGTCTGAATCGTGGATTCCGGAAGGACTCCAGCAGCCGTTTGAGAGATTATCGTTGGAGCCAAGATGATGACGTGCAGCCCTCTGAAGACCCGAGGGCAGCCGTTGCAGCTGACCAGCGTTCCCCCCAGCCAAAACCCGGTGCATCCCCGCTTCTCTGTCGTGATCTCCGAGAAAACCATTGACGGACCTTCAATCCCGGGACTGGTGGAAGCAACCTGCCTTGATTCCTGCTCGAGGCTCTGTGCCTTCTGAGCCTTCAAATGTGTCCCTGGACCACCCAGTGGATTCACCAGCTCTCTCCTGGGATACCACGCTGCAGCCGTCGCCGTTCCGAGTACATCCTTGGAATTTAGCAGATCCACAATTTGTGCGACAAGACTCCTGCTTGACGAAAGAGAAGCCATGCAGGGCCTGCTCCTTTCTTCGCATCACCAGTATTGCCTGTCGCCGCCTGATTCTGGTGACTTCCACTGCAAATGGTCCTCATCGTGTCCTGGAGATCTCCTGTGGTCACCTGCCCTGTGATGTTCTGCATCCTTTCATGCCAAGGGTGTCCCGCTGTCCAGTCTTCAGAACCATATCACCGGAGCCTGGGACTGCAGACTAGCCGTACCCAATATCGATGCCAAAAGTGACCTCTTCACCCACGGCCCCTGGACCTCCCTTGACCAGGCACAGCGCAGAAGTAAGTGGGCCCAGCAGATTCAGGAAAGAAGTGGTGGCTAAAGAAATCGGAGTACGGGGTTGCGTTTGCAGAGCTATTCCTATCTTTCCTGTTCACCATAATAGGTTGGTCTCTCAGAAACTACCCCTACAAATGATTCTGAAATTACATCTTAACAGGGAGCTAAAGAAATGGGACATGTCTGCAAATGACCAGGGATAGGAATGCAGGGTTGCAGGTTGTGTTGCATTGTAAGGCCTACTCCCGACTTCCCCAACTAACCCACTCCCCTCTAAGATCTCCTACCACCTTACACTACACACAAACCCACCACAGAAGGCCATCACAGGCCTAGTCCTTAGCACAGCCACACTAACAGAGTCACGACAGAGCTCTCCTCTTTAGCTCTTCGCACTCTCCCACACCAGCGGCTAACCAGACCGCAAGCGCTGTAGTCTTTCCGAACTTGGGCCCTTCCCTAACGATAACATACTCCCAGGCTTCTTCTGCCAAACCAATAGAAAGCAGATTGTCACACTTCTGACATGCACCCATCAACACCACATGCTTCACACCTGCCTTGCCCACTCTCACACTCATAAACACCAGTCCCCTTTTTATTGCAGTGCCAAGTGAAGCAAGACCACTAATAGTGGCAGACGGGCGCTATACAAGACCATTTACATTAGATAACAACAGTGTTGGAACTTGAAGAACTCGATTGGAATGATAAAGCGGCCTCCACTGCTATAGAAATGCACCAATCAATGAGCACTGTTATCCCAACACGACATGGCAGTGCAGTGTTTGTGCCTCGGAAGGTAGGTGGCTTTCTTCTTTTTTTTTGTTACCATGTTTATTTTCATCTCTTCTTATTATATTGTGTTATCTTGTATTTGTATAGTGCCTCCTGCCACATGTAATGGCATTGAAGCACTGTTTGCTCTTTTCTTTGCTTGCTTATTACTGAATGGTTGCCTTTATTTCACTTCTTTTTCCTGCATTGTTCCTGGGACCATCGTTTTTGATGATCACGTTCTTCGCCCTTTCTTGTGAGCACAGGTGACATTCCCAGGTGATGTTTCTTGTGACCTTTCATAGCATCAGCAAGGTTGTCAGCTAAGCAGCGCTTCTTACTGCTTTTTCAGTAAGGGGAGTTCACAGACAGTACTGGAGGCAGCTTGTGGTGCCAGGAGAGGGCGGCTAAAAGGAGGCTTGTGTGGCACTGGGCACCAGGGGGCAGCCGAGGGTCACAGGGGGCAGACCCCCCTACCCCCCTGCTCTCCCTGGTTCACCTACTGTTCACAGAGACTTAGCAAAGACAGACACTATTTGCAACACCTGGGGTTTCTGGGCTCCACTGCGATCCTAATTCCCTCTTTAGTTTACCTTGCATCCCGTTGGAATATGTTTGTTATAAACCTCTTATCTTTAAAGAACCAGGAATTAGTCCATGTGCTGAATGCTTTCTGATTGCCTGTGTCTGCTGAGTGTGGACTCCTTGCTTGATCTTGGGCATATCTACCTTGCTAATACTTATATTATATAGGCACACCCAGAGGCGTTGCTAGGGGAGGGGGTGGGCTGAGGGTCTTTTGGTGTTGCCCCCGATAAAAGCTCAGGGACGACAACCGAAAGGCTATAGCTAGCCCCGAATCCCGCCAGTCCTGACATTAGCTTAGCCCCTGATCTTCTCCAGACCTAGCAACACTGGCGCATACCTTATTTGGATAAACTCCATAAGAGTTCCATAATTTACATACAACTTATAAAACAATTACACAAGATTACTCACACTATCATAATTCACAGCTCACCCAGTTATGCCGTGCTCACCTTCAACGATCTAAATCTTACATAAAATACATATGATCAATGAAAACGATAGCATTACTAAATCGATTATTAATACAGCAAAAATTCAGTATAGGTTTGTTTCAACTCGATTGAGAATTGGAATGTTGCTGATACAGAAATAAATCCCAGGAGTATGTTTAATGATGTCCCTGCTTTTAAGAGCCTTGAGCAAAACTAGATGCAGTCATCAAAGTGATACAGCGATGTCCTAAATTCACAATCAACCTGTGTGCATCATCAATGATTCTTGAGCTCCGTTCTTTCTGTAGAGTTTTCATCGTCCTATTCCTAGCTCTTATTCCATTTACCCAATTGGGTGGCCATCGGCATCATTCCCAGTCTCAATCGAGTTGAAACAGACCCATACTGGTTCCCCAGCAACCACTCCAAATAGCCTGCCAGTCCATCCATAGAGTATGCTGGAGGTAGTACTATACAATTCTTTCCCCTTGATTTTCTCTTCTCCCTATCAGCAGCCAGTCTATCAATGACCAACTTTCGCCCATGGTCGAAGAGCCACCAGTAATGCTGCCTACCTTATTAAAAAGGGCCAGACAGATTGATGACACACCAAACAGATCTCATGTAAGATAATCAGGGGATATCATTCATGATCGAAAAAAGGAATATCATTATTTAATGAAATTCTCCATCAAATCTCTAATTAACAATTTTGTTAAGTCTGTCTCATTATTGAGCCATAGTTTTGTCCACCTCACCAAGGGTTCTGCAACTATTAGGTCGGAAATATAGCTGACAGGTACTCCTTTATGGGTAGAGTAGATAGGCGTGGGTCTAGGTACACCAAGCAGGGAGCATAAGATGGTGTATATGACTGCGAGCTATAGATTGCCCCCATATTGCTGAGCCATATAGACCTATTGGGACAGTCTTGACCTCATAGATCTCTAGAATCTTGCTGAACACCTTTATTCCAAGGTTCTTCATCAACCATCGTATTGCTCCATTCACTGGGGTAATTTTAAAAACTTGGTTTGAAATATGCACTCCAACCCCCAATTGACAGGTGGGCAGGTCCATTAAATGACCAAATACACACAATTATTACAGCTATTGAAATATTCTCCTTATATCCTAAATCTACACTTTTTCTTGGCAAAGGCCATTAGATTAATTTTCTTAAACTGAACGTTTAGCCCTCTTTGTCCATATAATTCTTACAGGTTGTAACCGAGGTCTTCAGTGCTGAAGGTGTCCTTGCCAATGAAACCACGTTGTGTGCATAACTCAAACAGGGATGCATTTTCTACCGATTATGGGCACACCAGTAGAACATTCACTTAGTATTTCTGCTGAGGAGTTGGTATATAAATTAAGGAGAATTGGTGCTAACACGCAAATCTGGCACACTCCCTCCACAACAGAAAAATCCTTTGTTAATTTTCTGTTTGGGCCATAACTTGCTCTGGCAAGGTTAGTCATGTGTAATTCCATACATACCTGCAGTCATTTATCTGAAATACCCAATATCCTTAGTGTAGCCCAGAGTAATGACCAATTAACAACATCAAAAGCTGTAATTAAGTCCATGAAAGCTGAGTAGGCTTTACTTTTATGGCCAAAAACATATTTATGTATAATTAAGGAAAAGGTTAGACCTTGATATTCTGTGCCCAGTTTTTCCTGAATCCTAGTTGTGTGTCACTCAGACTATTACTTTCCTCCATCCATTCCGTTAATGTAAGTAGTATAGTTTTGACAGGAGGGGCGTGTCAAAAGAGTAATTGGCCTGCATGATTCAGGGAGACATCTGTTACTGTTCTTACACAGTGGTGTAAGCACCCCTGTTTTCCCCGTCAATGGAGCTATACCAGTGCTGTAAATTGCACTAAATGTGATAGTTAGAAAGGCAGCCCAATGAGCAGGTTCATATTTAAAGAAGTCCATTGGTATGTCGTCTACCCCCAGGGCATTACACGTCTTCTGCACGCTTAGTGCTTTCCTGACTCCCTCAATCGTCAGGACGACAGCATTTTTTACTTCCCCCATATATTGCTTCTCCATTTCTGTATTCACGGTGTCATCGTTGCGGTCATCGTTGCATAATGTTGTTTAAATAAGCTTACCCACTGCTCATTGGTCCTGCTGTCGTGATTTTGTGCCTTGGTTTTGTTGTATCATTTTCCAGAATGATTCTGCATCCCCCTTCCTTGCTGCCTCCAGAACGTCCTCATATACCTGTTTCATTCCTTTATCCTTCCTATCCTTCAGAATCTGCTCATAATTCTTCCACGCTCTTTGTTTTACATTTGAATTTGGAGGAATGATTTTTTAATGCAAATAATTGTTTATCTCTCATTTCTTTACCGTCTTTATCAAACCATAAACTATTCTTCCTACTGCTTGCATGCTGCTTTTGATAGCAACCCTTTTCACTATCATTTTGCAAAGGTAAGTCTACTTACATAATCATGGTCTCAAAGGAAGATTCTATGTTTCTTTCTGTAATCTTCGTCTCAAAGAAAGATACTAGGTTTCTATCCGTATGGTATTTTGTGATACAGGCAGCGATATAATCAGTACAAAGTGATTTCAGCTCCTGGTATAAAGCTGTTTCCAAGATGCTTACCCATTTCATGTGTTTGGCACCATTTACAAGTTCCTCTGGATTGTGTATCCCTATATATGGTTAGAGCATATGTTCTCTAATCCTATCACAAGCCTCATCATTCTAATCATTCTTTAACTTCAAAATAAGTGATCATGTTCCAGTATGCAATGGGTGTGAAAAGATAGTCTATTTTATTATGTGCTCTAACATTATTACATGTAAACTCAGCTGGAACAAATATTCCGTCCAAGTATAATTCTTTACTGTCACTCAATCTTAGATCACAATTTCCTGCAATGAACATTTAGTTCAGGGTCATATGTAATTCCGTAGAATTTTGAATGAGGAAAGTCTGAATAGCAGGAATACCTTGCAAATGAAGTATATAATCATGTATTATAAGATGTTTTGTTTGAATTTGTGGTAGAGGGCATGTGTGACATCATTATTCCAAGATGGCCGATATATGAATCAGAATTTGATCTATAACTTCTTTCAGACTGATCCTATCAAATATTTTCTAATTACCTTTTTGTTCACCATAAACACTGAATAAAAAAAGGTCCTTAAAAATGTGATATCTCTTATTGTTAGAAGTTTCTGTTCGCAGTTTTTTTTGATGATTTCTAACATTTATTTCCTTTTATTTTGTTACAGGTTCTGGTAATTGCCAAGAAAATGTGAAAATATTTTAAGAGCAGTTGAAACATGAAATTTGATTCTATCTTCCAGTAAAATATTTTTTTTTCAAAATGTCGATACCTCCAGATATCAAAAGTAATTAATTTCTAAACAGAACTTCCACCATGAGACAAAAACTGAAAATGGATAGCAGACTTTCCCTTGTGTATCTTACGTCAACAAAGAAATCGCCCCATGTCAATTCAAAATGTTATGAAAAGGTTTTACAGTGTATTAATAAGAAAGCCGAGTGGAACAATAACACGCACTTGAACATAAGCCTATCATTAGGCAACTTCACACCTGAAGAATTGAAAAATGAAAAAGCATCATGGGATTTGGAATGCTGCAAGCAATGTCCTCATAAGGCAAACATGAATCACAGCAAAAGATTGTATGGAGAGCAGTTATGTGAGCCAAAGCCGTCTATCTTCTGCCATGAAGAAGAGGAAGAAGTAGCATGAAGCTACACTACAAGATCAAAAATACCCATGTACGACAAAAATAAATGCTTCTTTTGCAATAAAGAACGGAGCAGTAGAACTGCCTAACAATGACACATTGAAGATTCCTTTTAGCAATAGTACAGATCCTGGAGACCCTCATGCAAAGGGAAATTACATATCACAAGCTATGTTGGAACACACATGTAGTGAATGTCTTATGATGCAAGCCTATACGAAGCGGAAAGATGCAGACAAATTCACTGTTTTACAAAACAAAAAAATGTTGCATTTATATCTTCAATCAGTGATTTTCTCCCTGAAGGCAACGTAACAACAGTGGGGGAAATTGAAAAGCTTTACTGGCAAATTGCAACTAACAATGGTTTAGAAGAAGGACAGATGAAAACAAATCAAACACTTCATAGAAAAAGAGCTTTAATGTATTGCCATTATTTTTAGTAATCCCAAAAGGCCAAATAAACCACAACGAGTCTTACTGAAAGTAACAGCAGGTGTTGCATGTTGAAGAAGAATGTTGGATAATTGGAAAAAATATGAGAACCCTGCTTGAAGCAGCTACGGTTTTCTGAGAGCCGTACTAACTTGTGAAACATGGAAATTCACTGGAGGTTTTGAAGAACTGTATTTGCCAGATGTTGATCCAAAGGAGGTTGTTCTTTTTTTACAACTGGTGCTGTCAGGGACAGCTGGGATTGATGGGTAATTCAGAAAAGCAGGATACCACTGTAATGAACAAGGCTCATAAATAGTTACAGTTTTTTATATTTAAAATGCTATCACCACGACAAGTTTCCTACATGAGCGCTTCTACCACACGCATCCCCAGGAAATGGCCTTGCAGTTGGGCTCACAATTCACGCAGCTAACCACAGCAAATTCATCATTCCATTTCTGCATAGCATGGGAGCATCTATAGATTATGCCAGAGTCCTCTGGTTTAAGACACAGATAGCCACAGAGGTAATAATGCGCATGGATGAGTGAGGAGTTTCTTACGTTCCCTCGGATTTGTCTATTGTGTTGCTGACAACATGGACTTCCTCGAGGATACTCTGTATGGTAAAGGAACTTTGCACGGTACAGTTACGGTGGTCTATCAGAAGAAGGAGGAGCCAGATGTCCTAAGCCCAATTGAAATGTCAGGATAATCATCACTTTTATCACTGCAGAAGTTTCCTCAGTCCCTGTCTGTGGTCATGTCTTGCAACATTCCCAAAGGGTGTAGACCACATGATCCTGCAATCAGTCAAATCACTGATTATACAGAGAGGAATAATGTTATTTTAGATTCAAAAGGCATGAGGACCTACTTTGGATGATGGCGGAAGTCTTGCCGTTCAGTGATTTTCAAGAATGTTTCAATGAAGAGTTGCTGGATACACATTGTAATCTCACTGAAGAAACTGAGACTGATGATTGTGAGACAGAACCACTAACTACAGTTCCGACTTGGTCCGCTTACATTTCTATTAGAAGCGATCCTCCAACTGAACAAACTAGAGTCTGTGTACTCCCACTAATAGATGCCATCCCAAAAAACACACACACTTGGCTCATATTCATGGAGAAGTTGGAGAAAACAATGTGTTGGCACCCCGGAATCAAAAACAGCTGTAAAATTGGAAGTTGACCTTTTCAAGCCTGTTTTAAAATAAGCTATGGATAAAAAAGACTTCTCAAAGAACTGGGTGCTTAGACTAGGGGAGCTACATATAATAATGGTGATGCTTTGAGATATTGGTCCTTTCTTTGATGGTAGAGGCATTTAGGCCATACAAATGTTATGTGGAAGATCCCGTCAGGGAAGTGCGCAAGAGGAGCAGTTGGAGCACACACATCACTAAGGCTTGCACTTTTCAAATGCATCCTCGATGAATTCAACAAAGAGAATGGTGAAATCAAGGAGAGGATGCAACCTGAGTTTAAGAAATAACTTATAAAATGTACAAGTGGATGATTCCCAAGAAAGAAAATCAGTCCATAGTTATGTTGTGACCGTTCTGACAAATTTGATGGCTAAAATTGAAGCATTTGAGGTTAAAGAATATCCAGAAAACCCAACATTCAGAGTTGTCTTCAGTACATTCATATGGTGGCCACAATGTTTTTCTTTATCAGATCTTTCCGAAATGCAAAGTTGAGTTACCTTTCATCACTTGAAGAGATTAAGTACTTTTTTGCCCCTAGATTTGATAAACTATGCAAGTAGGATAGCATGGTACTTAGCAGAGATGAAACAGCTTGAAAGAAAACACCCAGACTTGTGGAGTGAGTTTAAGATAGGCATTTTGGTTGTAAGCAAGACAAAAGTACCCTGTTGTGTTTTAGGTTCAGATGAAGCTCTGGAACATCAAAAAGGGGCAATGAAAGTACTTGGTGGCGTGGTTAATATTATTCAAAAGAAACAGGCTCTAGCACAATTCTTTTTAGCCTCTCTTGAGTTATCAAGGCTATCTACAGAAGCAAAGAAAATTGTAGGAATCACAGATTGTGAATGGTGAATATATCACAACCTAATAGCCTCCAAAGCAACATGCCAAATGAATGATGTCCAACAGATCTACAACTCGATCATGACATTGACTAATCCGGTGAATTATGTCGGAAACTAGCTCTACATCTTGACAAATACTGTTTTTGATGAAAGAATTCAGAAGGACACATCAAGAATGACAGAAAAGTTTGCAATATGTACAACAGCTTTAAAGAAGACCGGATTGATTCCGACGGTTGTAGCCTGTGGGCACCAATGAAAAAGATAACATTCAGCTGTGTAAAAGTGCACGCAAAGTTGTTCAGACAAAAGTATGAGACACCATAGTGCAGTTGAAAGACGATCTTTTGCTGTTCACACGTTTGCAGATTGCTTCACGAAGTCGAACTGACATTGATATACAGAAATACTTGAGTAATTGTGAATTCTCTGCAGTAATTCTACCTCTTTCAATGCTCAACTTAGATGGTACAATGATTGAGCTGAAAACAAAAGAAAGCTGATGAAGATACTGGATGATGAACGACATACATAGGTTTCTAACAACATGACAGTGGTCTCATTGGTTACTGAGGACAGATAATCTGTACAAGAGCAAACATATTCAGCAGTTGTCCTTGACGGAATGACAGAATTGCAGTCACTGCAGAAACCATCATATGTGAAGACATGCCATGACCTTGCAATTGAATTTAACAAGAAAATAGATCCATATATGCTCACGTGTGATGAAACTCATTTGAAGTATTTGATACCTACCTAGAATATTCAATCAAGACCTTAATGCAAAGGAATAGAGCAGGAAAAGCAACACCTTTTGAGTACAAAATCACAGATTGTATAAATATTGCAAATCTTTCCATGAGAACCCTCATATTGCATTGAGTTAACAGCTTACCTCTCAAATAAGGCAATTCTGCATGGACAGAGGATAGAAAGAGGCCTGGTAGCCAGTTGGAGAAATGAAGCCAAGTCATCAGATGGAAATTATGTTGGAGACATTGAAAGCACACATGTGGAGGCAGACACACAAATTATTGTTCACTCCCTTCATTTATCACGTTGTGATGCTACTACCCTCCACATTTCTTAACCTGATACCAATATCTTTGTCCTATCACTGTGGTGGTCGCTGTTTTTCCCATCTGACAGCATGTTTGTCACAACAGTTGGAACTAATAGAAGATTTATAGATCTTGAACCTGTGTGTTCTTGCTTAGGGCCTTACTAGGCCTTCACGCTCTTTCAGGGTGTGATATTACTGGTTGCTTTATGAAGAAAGGAAAACAAACTTTCCAGAAAGTTTTCAAGACTTCAGAAAGAGAAATCCTTACATCTTTGGGAAGACTTGGATGTCCAGATGACTTTAAGAAGAAAGGTGAACGAGTGATAGAGTGATTCATTTGTAAAGTCTTCTCACCAGGAACAATGATTTCAGGCATTGTTCAACTGCGTTGGTGGATGTTCACAAAAACAGTAAAGGACTCATTACCAGGTGATGGAGTGGTGACGCTCTAATCAGCAACACCCAAATCACAATTCGGGTGGGAGAAGGCAGATAATCAATATTCTCCTACCATGTGTATGCTTCCATGTGCACCACAATCAATCATACATCTGGTACGGTGTGCATGCGTCAAAGGACGGTGTGCTGTGCATTGCAAATTCTGAGCTCAGTCAGTAAGGTGCACAGAACTGTGTAAGTGTGGTGCCGACAAAGAGCTCTGTGATAACAACGATTTTGTAGATGATGACAATGAACTCTGAGACTCAGAAGATGACCTGTAAAACTTTCTCTCTTCAAATGTAAATAGCTATTGTGGTTTTAATAAATAGAATATTTCAATGAGAAAGTTGCAAATGATTTCAAACTTTCTAATTTAGTGAGCATACAGTCAAAGGCTTGCGATGAAGTAGCAATCATTTATCAGGGTATATCTCAGAAATGATAAATGATATTACAAAATCTGGACTTTTGTATTCCTTTCATAGAACCAACCTAAGTGCAGGTACAGCTCAAAAATGAAATTAGTATCCATATCGGCAGCCATCTTGGATTCATGACGTCCCACAGGCCCTCAACAGACCCTCTTCCACAAAGTCAGAAAAAAACACCTGGTAGTACATGATTGTATGCTTCATTATCTATGCATCCCCAGTAGGCATACCTTCCCTTCATTGAAAAGCCCGTAGACTAGGTTATTGTAACCGCCGCTCCTCTGCTAATTGGAATATCAACACAATTGGGAATTTGTAATAACCTCTGTCCAGCCAAAAACTGTTTCCACGATTATGTCAGAGCCTTTATGTCTGTTTCTTCTGCTCTTTTTATTGTACACATTGATTAGACACATAATTAATTTGTCCTGACGACTTAATGTTGCACTTCAGATATTATGAAGCCCTTAATTTTCTATTTGTATAGTATGGGGCACAGTCGCTGACAAGTAAAGACTTAGTCCTTCCGATGGCTTTACTGTTACAATCTATGTACCCTTTTTATTCCAAAGTTTTGGTGTTCACAGTCCCTACTGCAGATATCAGATAAACAACAAGACAACACTAACCTGCTCCAGTAGGAATTTGTAGAGAAGAATGGAAAGCTCACCTAACCTCCTCTCCCCGCGCTGGAGAAACCCAGGTCGAGGAGGGGAAGGCAGGGAAACCCTCGTGGGGGAGAAATCCCTGTTGTGCCAGGAACTCAAAAGAAGCGATGGGCGAGTCTTGATTCCCAGGAGTGACTTCGGGAGTTGGACTTGCGATTGCGAACTATCCTGAAGAGAGAAACCAGATGGTGATTAGAAAAGGGAGAGATTGCTGCAGTAGGACTCTGGTGAGCGATATACCTTTAAGTCTGAATGTCTGTTGAGGGGGTGTAAGACGGCTTGCACGAAGGTTGTATTCTGTTCAGCGCGTGGTAGAAAGTAACTCCCTGTCCTTGCTGAAGAGACTGAAGAATGGAGAAAGGTTAGTGATGGAATGAATGAAAGTATGTTGTATGCTGGGGGGGTACGGAACTATACGTACTGCAGAGTGTAGAACCAATGCCTTCGGTGTAAGTGTGTGGAGAGCTGGTAGGGAAGAGGACCAAGAACAGAGGAGTCTGATACTGAGAAAAGGGAGAGACGGTTGAAAGATTACAGACAAGCAGAGTATTCAAAGGGTAAAGAGAGCTATCCTAGAATTACAAACTCACGGAGCGTGGCCTCTGAAAACAGTAGCAACGCGCTGGACCGAAGACGCCGCCGAAGGAAATCCCTTCTGCGAGGTTGGGGGCATAGTCATCCGACACTCTCGGATTCGGAAGGCTGGAGCGCTGCTTTTCCTTGCTACCGCCATGTTGGAGGAGGGAGAGGCGATGCATGAAATTCGTCTCCACCTGTGCCAGAAAGTCCACGTGAGCCGCCCCCTAGAGGGAGTTAGCCGCCCCCTAGAGGGAGCGGACGTGACAGTATGCCCCCTCCGAAGGGCGATGAAACCCGGTTTACCAGGATGTAGCCGGTAAAACCTGCTAACCAAACGGGGAGCATGAACCGCTGAGGCGGGTTCCCAAGAACGTTCCGCCTGAGAATATCCCTTCCAGTCTATAAGAAACTGTAGCACCCCTCTTCTATAGCGTGAATCACAGATCGAGGAGACTTCGTATTCCGGTCCTTCACTTGTCAGGACCGGAGGGGGAGTTCCCTTCTTGGACACATGGAATCGGGATTGTACGTCAGGCTTCAACTGAGAAACATGGAATGTAGGGTGTATGCGTTTCCAAGAAAAAGAGAGACGTAACTTGAAAGCAGCCAGACCTTTATTTTCAAGAACCAAAAAGGGTCCAAAGTATCTCGGCGATAATTTTGAAGGTTTCAAACTCTTGAGGAGATATTTACTCGACAACCAGACCTTGTCACCAACTTGAATGGAAGGTGTGGGACTCCGATGTTTGTCGGCTTGTATCTTATAGCGTTCATGAGCATCCTTTAGAGCTACCTGTGCATTTCGATGTCCTTGTTGAATGGAGGTTATTAACCCGTCTAAATCCGGATACGAAGTATCCGTGGGAACAGTTGATGGGTACACCTCCGGATGAAATCCAAATGTACTAAAGAAAGGACTAACACGTATGGTGGAATGAACCGCATTATTATAAGCAAATTCTGCTATAGGCAGTAAAGCCTTCCAATTATCTTGTAAAGCTGATATATAACATCTTAGATATGCTTCCAGGGTTTGATTTAAACGTCCAGTCTGGCCGTTGGTCTGAGGGTGGTATCCTGAACTGAGCGCTCTTGAGATCCCTAGTAAACGACAAACATGTTTCCAGTACTGTGACGTGTATTGTGGTCCTCGATCCGAGATAATGACCTCCGGTAGTCCGTGGTGTGAAAAAATGCGTTCCACGAATACCCTGGCCATAACAGGTGCAGATGGAACAGATGGGAGAGGGACGAAATGCGCCAATTTGGTCAAAGAGTCTATTGTCACCATGATGGTATTACAACCCTCTGACCTTGGTAAATCCACGATAAAGTCCGTTGATATTATTTGCCAAGGTTTCGTAGGAATTTGGGTCAGGATAAGTTTGCCAATAGGAGAAATCCTTGGGGTCTTGGTTTGTAGACACACCGGACAAGACGCGACATAGTCCATTACATCCTTGCGAAGTGTCGGCCACCAGAAGTGCCGTTGAATTTGTTCTGTAGTATTGAGAGTACCTCTATGCCCGGCTGCCTTGGAGTCATGATACATTTGAAGTACTTCTAATTGTAGTTCTTGATCGGGAAGGTACATCTTGTCTTCCTTGAAAAGAAGACCCCGATCAGCAGTAAGTCCTAGTTCTCGCAGGGTATCGTCCTGATCCAAGTCCAGATTTCTTGTCCTTAGTGCTACCTTTTGAAGAAAAGAATGGACAACAGGCACTGTGGCCAGGTTGGGAAACATGGGTTCAGGCTGAAAGGGAGCTCCTTTTCGTGGATTACTGTGGGATAAAGCATCCGCTTTGAGATTAGTCTTGCCCGGTATGAAAGTGAATGTAACCCGGAAGGGTGAAAAAAAATGTGCCCATCTAGCTTGTCTACTATTGTTGGTTTGGGCATATTGCAGTGCTCGGAAGTTGTGATGGTCGGTTCTTATTTCAATAGGAAATAATGCTCCCAAAAGTAAATGACGCCATTCTTCAAAGGCCCTCTTAATCGCGAGCAACTCTTTCTCGAGAACCGTGTAATTTACTTCTGCCGGGGACAGAGTCTTCGATAGGTAAGCAATGGGTCTTTCTAACCCCCTGTCGTCCGGTTGTAACAGAACCGCTCCAATACACTGGTCTGAGGCATCTGATTCCACTACGAATCTGTGAAGCTGATCCGGCATTGCCAAGATAGGAGCTCTAGTAAATAGGGCTTTTAGCTCCTGAAAGGATTCCTGAGTTTCATTTGTCCACCGAAATACAACCCCTTTCTTTAGCAGATGAGTGATGGGATGGGTGAGGGTAGAAAAATGAGGAATGAAGCGCCTGTAGAAATTCGCGAAGCCAAGAAATCGTTGTATTTCTTTAACTGACTTGGGGGCTGGCCAATCAAGGATAGCTGACACCTTTGAGGGGTCCATGGAGACTCCTTGATCGGACAGGATATACCCTAGATATGCCACTTTGTTTTTATGGAATTCGCATTTCTCTAATTTACAAAAGAGATGGTTCTTCTGTAGTCTGTGTAAGACTTCTTTAACATGAATGACATGGTCTGCAAGGGTGGATGAAAATACCAAAATGTCATCTAAATAGACAATGACAAAATGTAGGGCTATATCTGCAAAAATGTGGTCCATAAACCTTTGGAATATTGCCGGGGCATTGGCTAATCCAAATGGCATTACACTATATTGGAAATGACCGAATGGTGTCCAAAAGGCGGTCTTCCATTCGTCTCCTTTTCTTATGCGGATGAGGTGATAAGCACCTCGTAGATCCAGTTTAGTGTAGAGTCTAGCTCCTCTAAGCGCTTCCAAGATATCCGGAATAAGCGGCATGGGATACTTGTCCGGCACTGTGATCTTATTTAACCCTCTGAAGTCAATGCAGGGACGTAACTCGGACGTGTTTTTCTTTGGAATAAAGAAGAGTGACGCTGCTGCAGGAGAGGTGGATTCCGTGATTAAGCCATTTTCTAGATTTGTCTTCAGATATTCTTTCAGTGCCTCTTTTTCCTTGGCGGACAATATGTACATGCGGCCAAAGGGGAGAGGACTATTCGGAATCAGATCTATACAACAGTCATCTCTGCGGTGAGGTGGTAATTCTGTGAATTCTGTTTTTGCAAAGACCTGGTGGAATTCCTGATATTCCTGAGGAAGAGTGTTTACTTCGTTAAGAATCTTATTTGTGACACAAAAAGACTCTTGAGAGTGCTTGTTCTTGGAGGTGGAGGCGACTAAGTTATGGCAGTTGTGAACACAATGTTCTGACCACAAAAAAAGAGTACCAGCTCTCCAGTTAATAAAGGGGTTGTGAAATCTCAGCCATGGCAATCCTAAGATTACAGGATAATGTGCAGTCTTGATTAAATCTAATTTCAGGATCTCTTGATGTGCCGCTATAGTCATTGTGAGAGGAGAAGTGTGGTCTTTTATGGGACCGGAAGTAAAAGGGCTACCGTCCACACTCTCAACCGGGATCATTAATGCCTTGGGTACTTTTGGAATCCCCTGTTTAGTAGCAAATGTGTCATCTAAAAAATTTCCCGCGGCTCTGCTATCGATAAGTGCGGGCACGTTTTCCAATCTTGTGCTACCCCAGGCTAGCGTAACTTCAAGTACTATCATCTGGTTTTCTGTGGAGAAATCTTGTTGAACCCTGGGAATGCTTTGAAGGGAACTAGTAACTCTGGAACCCTGCACCGTCGTTCCCCTTACGGTCGGGCGCTGGCATTTCCCGCCTTCCTAGGGGGAGTATGGGGACATTCCTTGACCAAGTGAGAGCTCTCTCCACAATACATACAAAGACCCTGAGTACGCCTTCTGGTACGTTCATCCACGGATAAAGGGCCTCTCGTATTCCCTATTTGCATCGGCTCCTCGGAAGGAACTGGTCTAATAGGAGACAGGGTACCTTCGGTGGTTTGTCTGCTCTTTCCTTCTGTCTTTCTTGCAGTCTATAGTCTAACTGCCTAACCGGTGAGATGTATTCCTCCATGTTATGTGGACGTGGGGCTCGGGACACCTCGTCCTTTAAATCCTCTGAAAGTCCTCTTCGGAATATGGTCATCAAAGCTTCATCGGCCCATGCCGTGTCAGAAGCTAGTTGCTTAAAGCGTGTGATATAGGAAAGGAGATCCTGACTACCCTGTTTACAATCCAATAACTTTTCCTGTGAGGCAATGGTTATCTCCTGTCTCCCAAACATACTCTTTATGCTGTTACAAAATGCAGGGTAGGAATCGAGTATGGGATTGTTACTGGTAACCAAAGGAGTGGCCCAAGCTAACGCAGCCCCTGACATTTGGGCAATCATATGGCCCACCTTGTCTCTATCTGTCGGGAAAAAGGCTGCCTTAAAGGCGAACTGTACAGAACAGGACTCAAGAAATTCCTTGACTGCATGGGGATTACCATCAAAACGTCCTGTGGGTAATGGGCCAGGAGATACTTCCGAGCTATGGGCTGCTCGACCCACCTGTTGCCTCAAGCTGGTATTCTCTAACTTCAATTGCTGGACCTCGGATGACAGGGACTGAACCGCTGCCATTAATTGTTGTATTTGTTGGTCCATAATGGATCCTCTGATTCTATCAATAAAGACTGTGAGGCCGGTATAGTCTTGAAAAAAATGTAGGCGTTGCTAACAGTTACAATCTATGTACCCTTTTTATTCCAAAGGTTTGGTGTTCACAGTCCCTACTGCAGATATCAAATAAACAACAAGACAACACTAAGCTGCTCCAGTAGGAATTCATAGAGAAGAATGGAAAGCTCACCTAACCTCCTCTCCCCGCGCCGGAGAAACCCAGGTCGAGGAGGGGAAGGCAGGGAAACCCTCGTGGGGGAGAAAACCCTGTTGTGCCAGGAACTCAAAAGAAGCGATGGGCGAGTCTTGATTCCCAGGAGTGACTTCGGGAGTTGGACTTGCGATCGCGAACTATCCTGAAGAGAGAAACCAGGTGGTGATTAGAAAAGGGAGAGATTGCTGCAGTAGGACTCTGGTGAGCGATATACCTTTAAGTCTGAATGTCTATTGAGGGGGTGTAAGACGGCTTGCACGAAGGTTGTATTCTGTTCAGCGCGTGGTAGAAAGTAACTCCCTGTCCTTGCTGAAGAGACTGAAGAATGGAGAAAGGTTAGTGATGGAATGAATGAAAGTATGTTGTATGCTGGGGGGGTACGGAACTATACGTACTGCAGAGTGTAGAACCAATGCCTTCGGTGTAAGTGTGTGGAGAGCTGGTAGGGAAGAGGACCAAGAAAAGAGGAGTCTGATACTGAGAAAAGGGAGAGACGGTTGAAAGATTACAGACAAGCGGAGTATTCGAAGGGTAAAGAGAGCTATCCTAGAATTACGAACTCACGGAGCGTGGCCTCTGAAAACAGTAGCAACGCGCTGGACCGAAGACGCCGCCGAAGGAAATCCCTTCTGCGAGGTTGGGGGCGGAGTCATCCGACACTCTCGGATTCGGAAGGCTGGAGCGCTGCTTTTCCTTGCTACCGCCATGTTGGAGGAGGTAGAGGCGATGCATGAAATTCGTCTCCACCTGTGCCAGAAAGTCCACGTGAGCCGCCCCCTAGAGGGAGCGGACGTGACATTTACTGCATGAAACCAAACCGGAGTGTAGCCTTCCACGCCCACCCATCACATGCACGTGGCACTTGTAATACGATAATGTAAAATTGTTTAATGAAATCCAACCATTCTATATTCCTTGTTTTTATTCAATACCAGCTATTTTCCAAGAGATCATTTTCAATTCGTAATTCCTCCTACCCTGCTACGCACTACTCCATTATCTTCCATATTTGCGCTAATTTTTCCTCAAATCAATCGACACCTTCCCACCCTTCCAGAAGAGCAAATCTATTCCCATGGCGGATGGGTGTTGATATATGCCATACTCTTGAGTGGGCAAACTTCCCTTTGTATTGATATTAAACTTGTTGTGATCTACACATTCCTCGTTACCCTCTCTTCTCGCTTGCAACATTGATATATGTCTACAGAAGAATCCTAGCACCAACAGTTTAAATCTTGTGTTCACTCTCCCCATCACTGTTTATTTCAACATGTAATCAACAGTTTTCCACTGGTTAACAGCACACAATCTCCTTGGACCTCATTACGACTCCGGCGTTAACCAATGGCGCTAATAGCGCCATGGTTAACGCTGGTAACTTACCAATTCTGCCAATGGTAAATGGAGAATTACCACCCCATTCCAAGGTTGGCGGGGCGATAATTCCCCATTTACCATTGGCCCTTCCCCATTCCCATTTTTGCCCCATAGGGCTCAATGGGACTGGGGAAGGCGGTAATTACGGTACCACAAATTGCGGTACCGTAATTACCTCAAAAGTCCCTTTGCGGGTTTCTACTTTAACGGCTGGTCCAGACGAGCCGTTAAGGTCGGGAGCCACAAAGGGACTTCGTAATCAGGTGTTAAGGGTTTAATGGCGCCAACACCTTTTACGGCGCCGTTAACCCCTTAAAGCCAGGGTCGTAATGAGGGTCCTTGTATTGTTTTAGTCTAGTGCCATCCCAGCTACCTCGTTTAGCCACCAACGCAGCGATTTGCACACGAGCCATGAGTATCTTCCTCTGCCTCCCTTGCCTCCTTCATGAGTGTTGGTGCACTGCAAAGGACCA
This sequence comes from Ambystoma mexicanum, assembly GCF_040938575.1. NCBI lineage: Eukaryota > Metazoa > Chordata > Amphibia > Caudata > Ambystomatidae > Ambystoma > Ambystoma mexicanum. Next base: position 1,206,560,285 of record NC_090926.1, on the reverse strand, counting down.
GAACTAAAGGCGTTACTTCAGGAGTTAAATGCAGCCTACTGTTTTTACTGTTGCCCGTGGCAATTCCACCAAAGTTGGAATCTTTAGTCAGTCTCTCATATATATTCGACTGGATTTACACTCTGTTGTTGTATTCCCTACCGCTTTTTTCTCCCATTATTAGACTGTTGACTTGTATAATTACTGTGGGTTAACACAACTTCACTAGTTTGATAATGAGAAAGTAAATCGATAAACTCGGTAAATGAATTGTGGTTTATTATGTAGTATTTCAACAACAAGATTGTCTTCATAAGGTAAGCATTTTAATTTAAAACTTGGTTAAACTGGAGCTGGTTTAACGAGAACATGTATTAGGGGGTTATGGAAAAGTAAATGGTTTTCTATTCGAACGTGCAAGCATTTTGCAATGTTTTAGCATCCTTCTTGGTATTTTATATAGGATATTGCATTCAATCGAAGAAGTCCCTCTATAGAGTATGTGACTTGTTGAGCAAAATTATGCCTGGAAATTGCATTATTGTTTCTTTGTCCGATGATGTAGTTGGAATATTCTGAACGCCGCCAATACCAGTAGTTATTGACTGCACTCTGAACTTTCTGATTGGCTGAGGTCTATAACGATCTATAATAATATCTCATTTCCCCTCATTCCTCCTCAATTTCTCATTGATATTAATTTTCACAGTTTCCATTCATTTTAACCTTTTCACTACAGCATATTCTCCTGTAGGTCGCTTTGAACAATTGTCTCATATCTTGGCAACACCTCTGTTGGTGATGAACCATTTCTTTCCTTCGTTTGGCATCATTTATTTTCCCTTTGGTTTTACCCACCGGTCATTTGTTCTTCTGATAGACCTTGGAGTTCCCTGTTCTTTGTCATAAGTGTTCAGAGAGGGAAGTCCGTTTAATGGCAAGTACACCAAACAGGGAAACAAATGGAAATCAGCAGCATTGCGATCACCTCTCTCGCCCCGACTTCCATGAACTTCAGTTGAACAGCCACTTTTATGCATAAAACTCGTCATCATTGACGTCTAACTTTACAAAATCATCATGCAATATAATTGATTAGGAAAGGTAACTTAAGTATAGGTGCTATATCTGTATACGGTAACAGTGCATGTGGATTGGATAACTCTTATCGGGTGGGCGTCTATGTCAACCCTCTACATCACTCGTGATAGACGTCACTACAAGTATGACGTCTCATTGGTTCTACTGGCTATAGGACCCTAGATTACTTGGTCTATTGTGATTGGGCAGGTTACACCCCTAGACATAAATCCCCATTTTAATTAGCAGCATGCAGAATGGAAACCCAGGTGCCTGGTGTCCCAGGTTTCACCCTGCCTCCCTTTCATCAATCAGTATCTTAGGGCTATGTGTCAAATAGTTGGGTAAGGATGGCCTCGAAACTGTAGTCTCTTATCGGGAAAAGTTATGGCATCCTCGGGTTCTGGATGACATCAGGCGGTGGTACTTCTTTGCGCCTGGCTGGTCACGTGTCTGTTCACCATGAATCTGCTTCAGTTTCCAGCTTTTATTGTATTTAATTCTGCTTCGGCTCTGCCACCTGTCTGGGCCTCTCTTATCTTGACCTTCACAGGCGAGCTGGTATGCTCCGGAGCCTGATTCTTGCGAGTTAATGCTCTCCTCCCCTTCTCTGGCTGACCTTGATTTCCTAGGCATGAGCCGCTCTTTGTTGAGTTTCGATTCCGCTCCTTCTCTCGCCTTTGGCTGCGTTTCGAAAACTTGGCCTGTCAGGCCTCTGGCTGCCTGGGTACATTTCTGCTTTTACAAAATGGAGTTGCACTTGTATAATGTGCTTCTTGAGGTAGACATATAGTCGGCGCATGCCGCTTCTATTATTCTACTAAGCATTGCAAGCAGTATCGGGTTCTTAGAATATTGCGTTTCAAGCCTATTTAAACACTTTTAACAGGACGGTTGCTTCCATCTTGTCTTGCAGAACCGTTTCCTTACGTTTTAACATTGTCTCTTCTCTGTGCCCATTACATTTATTTTCGTAGCTACTCGCACTGGCGTGCTTGCCTTCGATAGCCACGTTTGTTCATTTGTGCGTCTGTTCAGGCACTTATGTCATTTCTCCTGGCCTTCCATTAGGGCTTTTGGGGTCTCTTCTTGGACCGCATGAAGGTACTCCTGATTTCATATCAGCGGCTGGTATGGCTGTCTGACAGGGTACCGCGCTGCCCAGGGTTGTCTTGTTATGGGCACTTCAACAGGCACGGATCTCCTAATGTATATTGGGCAGAGTCCCAGTGCGGCTCTCTGTTGGTTCATTTGCTCTTCATATGTCACAGCCCTTGACGGGTACCGTCCTAGCAGATCGAACTGAGGGGCAGCGGTGCAGGTCATGTCTGGAACCTCCTCTACACTCCCCCCTCTGGTCAGTTCATCGACCACTGCTTCTTAAATATTCGTCTCCATTTCTCTTGATTCTTCAGTGTTTTGTTCATCATCTTCAGGGTTGGTACATGATGGCGTGAACATATGCGTCTTTAGAGTCCACATTTTTATCACGCCTTTCAAACTCCTTGCTGTTTTGACATGTTCATCCTTGTTCCAGGTCATTAGCTGGCATTGTCCATTTGGACTGCAGTAAATCCATTTTCCTTCATAATTTCTTCGTTTCTTAGGGTATGCAAATTTGGTTCCTTCTGGCGCAAACTCACTGGCCTTCACAGCGTCCTTTATCTCTTCATCAGTCAGGTCTGTGGGCTTCCATCCTGGCTCTATATCGACCATAATATTCATACCAATGGCTTCTTTGCTGTTTTCTGGCACTGTGTGATGATTATTTTGATCACACAGAAACCTAGTAGTATCATTACTAGCAGGGCTCCCAGAAACTTGAATATATTAGCCATCCATTGTGGGACCCATGGGAACAGGTTCCCAAACCAGCTGTCATCGTCCACTTCATCCATTTCGTCAATCATTTGGTTCTTTAGCTTTGTCAACATGCTTATGGCCTCTGTGAGGGTTCCATTCTCTTCATCGTGAGATGGTGTAAATGTGCAACATGATTCTCCAATTTTTGTGCAAACACCTCCATCCATTGCAGTAATCATGTCAAGCACATATCTGTTTTGGAGAGTCATCAGTCTGATTGCTCTCAGTTCCTCCTTGATCACGTGAATCCTTTTACAGTGGTGTTGATGGTCTGCAGTAATTTCCATCTGGTTATCTGCAACCATTTAGTATTTGCTCCAACTTGGATGTGTGGCAAGAGTATTGTTGTGAATACTGATGAGGTGAGGCTAAACAGCCTGTGGGATTGCATCGAATGCTTCCTTCGATTTGGTAGAAAAGTAATTCTCTCTCTTCATTCGGGATACTAGCTCCGCAGATCTCCTTTTCCTCAGTTGAGCATCTGCTTTCGGGAAGCTGTCAATACTCAGGTCACTTTTTGGGATCACTAGCGCAGGAACGTGGACATTTAGTATTGTGCATATGCCTCCCCAGTTCTTCGGAAGTCTTATATATGCCTTGGATCCACATGCCCAGTAATGATCCATAATTACTGCGGTACCATGTACCATTCCTGGGGCGTCAAAGACTCGTCTGCAGTTCTGGTTCTCTCCCATCTTCCTCGTACCATTGTTTCTGAAGCAGAACTTTGGGTTTTCCAGTGGTACTATCTGCAGGGGTCCTCCTCTATCTTCAACCCTTGTGAGCAATTTTGCAAGTTTTGTCCATAATGGCTTGCATCCGTTCAGTACTGTGATGATGGTAGGTTCGTATTGACCAATGACCATCCAGGCTCTGCAGATCACCACTCCCTTTTCCCATCCGTCTGGTGAAAGCACTGTCCCCCAAATCTGCATTTGGCCTCTGTTCTTCCAACTTCGGGCCTCCTCTGGAGTTTTTCCTTGAACGTTCAGCTTCTGATTCACTTCCCGTCTAATTCCGGCTCCCTTCACTCCAGGGTTCTCGTATCGGATTACATGATTCTTAGTATGGGCTTTGTTTCTTGTCCTTATGTCCTGAACATAATCATCCTCGTCAGGGTCAGTTGCTTCTGTTGCCCATTTCAGGGAGGCATCATTGCCCATGAACTGGCCTCTGGTCTTGCACATTGCTACGTGTGACATACAGTGTGCTGTCTGGAAATCAATTTCTACAGCCATAAAGATCTTGGATTTTCCCATACTGTTTGGCAGGAGTGCACAGACGAAGCATTCTCCTTCTGACTGACTTCGTCCTACTTCCTTCATATGCTGGTACCATATGTTGTTTCCAAGATGGGCTGTGCTATCCAGGTAGTCGTTAAGTGCATTGGAATCTTCGTGAGGGCTTCTAATTACATTCAATTTCAAATCATTTGCTTCATCATTAGCTTTTCTTGGAACTGGAATAACTATACTGATAGTGGGACACTTCGCTCCCCAATAAAGAAAGCAGTTCTGATTGTTAATATTAGGAAAACAATAATTACTGTACATATGCACATTATCGTTCGGAACGATAATTTGCAGCATTTTCTTCCAGGGATGTGGAGGCACCCTTCTGCTGGGGGTAGAACTATGTTACTGTTCTGGGCCCCCATTTCGATAAAGTCCATAGTTAATTATTTATTCTTTTCATGCTTTGATCTCACGGTTCAAACGGTCTATTATTACTAAAGTGCGAGTGTTTTTTTTTTAAGAACTTTATTTTTGGTTTGCATGTCACAGTACACTCTGCTTGTCTCGCATCTACATAATACAGATTCGCATTACAAATTGACCACCCAACTCCCCTTGCAGACTTTTACTTCAGGTGCATGTCCTCGTATATACCCATAGAAAGAAGTTACATATAGCTAGCTGTGTGGCATGGCACATCATCCACGCTATCATTGTCCGAATTTTCAGTGTCTGTGGAGGTTTCATCTAAGTATGCCATGAACGGGGCCCAAATGTCTTTTGGTTTACATGGAGCAGATATCATATTAACATAGTTTTCCTCACATTCATTCACGTAAGTGAGGGTCGCAAGGAACTGTTCTGTTGTTGGAGCATGGCCGCTCTTCCATTTCTGAAGGATGCATTTCTTTGCTACTGCGCAGGCAACGTTGAACAGTCTCCTCGTTTTTTCCGGGGCCTTGCCAATGTCTCCAAACAGGTATTTAGGTGGATTGAGGTGTGCAGGGATTTGTGTTATTTCTTCAAGGATGTTGGCCACTGCAAGCCAGAAACCCGCTATCTGGGGGCAGGCCCAGTACATTTAAAATGAGTCCGCACCAGGGGCGTGGCATTTCGGGCAATTGTCGGGAGTGGTCTTGTAGAACTTTGCCATTTTGGCAGGAGTGTAATGTAGTTTGTTCAGAACCTTGAATTGTATTAGTCTCAGGCCTGCATTAAGTGAGATTTTCTTAGATAGGAGGCAATATCTGGCCCACTTCCCCTCCTCGATTGTAGTATACGTGTCTTTTTCCCACAACGCCTTGATGGTGTTCGATGATTTCGAGTGAGCCTGCACAATATTGTATAATTTGGACACCCCAGTGCCTGCCTGAGAATACAATGACTGGTAGCATACATGCTCGGGGGGTTCATCTGGGAATGATGGCCACCTTTCTTTGAACGCGGCTTTCATATGGTGGAACTGTAGGGTGGCTAGTTGGCTGCTCCCCACTGAGTTTTCGAAGTCTTCAGGAGTTACAAATTTACCATTAGGGAACATGGTTTTCATTGTGAATTCATATTCGGGTAGCCAGTTTTTCTGGATGGCAATGTCGCATGTCGGCTTAATGCCCGGGAAGTTCCAGAGCGGGGCTTGGGAATCATAAGGGCAGTCTATGTGCAGATGTTTGCTTATTGCAGCCCATGCCGCAACTGTGCAGGAGGCTGGGTCAAACTTACAATCATCTTTATGTGACTTTGTAAATATGATGGATCTCAAATCGGTTGGGCGGACCGAATGACGCTCGATGGTGTGTTATCCGAGGGGTCCTGCCAGAACTTTGCATAGTGTGCCTGTGCCAGAAAATAGTACAATTAGAAATCAGGGGCGCGAAGCCTCCCATATCATAGGGTTCGATCAATTTGTTCCATTTAATTCTATTCGCGACACCGTTCCACACGAAGGTGGTGGCCATGGAACGCAGATTGTCGAAGAAGAGTTTGCCTGGCCATATAGGTACATTACAGAAGATGTATAGGAGCTTAGGGAGTACCGTCATCTTGAGGACCGCTATCCGGCCGGCAGGAGATATGGGGAGTCTGGACCAAATCTGAAGCTTAGGGTGTATGGTTTGTAGCGTGGATTCATAGATATCTATGTAAAGAGAGTTCTTGTCATGAGAAACCAGGATTCCCAGGTATCGAATGTGATCGGGAGCCCATGACAGGCCATGAATGTTTGTAGGGCAAGTAGTGGCACGTGTCAACGGAAAGATCTCAGATTTGGACGTATTGATCTTGTAGCCTGAGTGTGTAGTGAATTCGGTGATCACCGCTAAAATGGGGAATAGGTTCTTTTCTGGTTCCCGAACATATAGTAGTGCATCGTCTGCATACAATGAGATGGCTTGGTATACCCCGGCCATTTTTATACCCCTAAGGTCTTGTTCAGCTCTGACTTCAGCCGCCACTGGTTCGATGGTGAGGGCAAAAAGGCATCAAGTGAAATGGCTGCTGCTTGTGCCTCTGGTTTGATCTGTGCTAGAACACTGAATAGTCTGCACAGGTTCAGGGCCGTGGATCTCGTAGGGATAAATCCGCATTGGTCGGGATGAATTAAGGTGGTCATTTTGGGGAGCAGTCTAGTGGCCAGCACCTTTGCGTAAATCTTGGCGTCCGTGTTCATCAGGGACAAGGGACGGTAGGAGGAGCGTTCATATGCCGGGCGTCTGGGTTTCAAGAGCACCGTAATCACTGCATCTGACATGGACTCAGGGAGTGAACCAGCGTTCATGGCCTCTTCCCAAACAAGGGACAATATTGGGGCGAGCATTCCTTATACAGGTCGGCGTTTAGGCCGTCCGGCCCTGGAGTTTTACCCGCTGCTAGGGCTTTGATCGCTTCAGCAATTTCCTCGGCTGTCATGGGTTGTTCAAGGGACCAGTTATCTTCTAAAGTTAGCCTAGGGAGGGAAATCTTACTTAAGTACGACTTTACGTCGTCTCGTGTGGATCTATCGTGGTTGGCGTAAAGATTAATGTAATAGTCTGTGAACACAGAGTTTATTTCATCCTCCCCATGCACAGCCATTCCCCCATCTGTTAGAATAGTTGCAATAGGGGTGTGGGTGTGGTCATTGCGAAGTATACGGGCCAGGTGGTGGCCCGCCCTGTTGCCCTCCCCATATTTGCATGTCCTGGACGGGATGGCCATGTATTGTTGTTCTTTGGTAGCCAGTTCGTTAAAGGTTTGGAGGTGTAGACTAATGTCCGCCAAAATACATTTATCATGGGTCCTACTATAGGCAGATTCGAGCGATTGCAGGGTTGATTCTGTGTTGCCCAAGTTGGTTCTAACGGTTCTGAGGAGACCAGACGTCTTGGACATAAGATTGCCTCGTACCCACACCTTAAATGTTTCCCAGATGGAAGCCCAGCTGCCCAGAGAGCCCTTATTCAGTTGGAAGAACTCCTCCGTCTCAGTATATAGAGCCTCCACCACATTCGGGAGGGTTATCGAGGCTTCCATGTAGGCCAAAGCTGTGGCAGGAGATTTGAAAAAGAGTGCTCTTCCAGCATGTTGTATACGAAGTTTCGATGGAAAGAGAAGGGCGTAGGGGACCTGTCTCAAACGTAGCTGGCGCTTGACAGCTTTGTAGGATCGTCTTTGAGTCTGGACCCCTGTGGAGAAGTCCGGGTATACATGGATGTTGTCGTTACCAAACCTAAGGGGTCCTTTCTCTCTTGCCAGTCTGAGGATGGCGTCCCTGTCCCTGTAGTTCAACAGTTTGGCAATGACCGTGCGGGGAGGAGCCCCTGGTCTGGGTGGCAGAGCGAGGGATCGATGTGCCCGCTCGACGAGGAACTGGGGTGAGAGTGCCTCCTCCCCGAGGAGAGATTTCAAAAGGTCTTCGATTCGGGACTCTATTGGGCCTTTGCAAAAGGTCTCCGAGAGGCCGACAATGCGGATGTTGTTCCGTCTGGATCGGGATTCCAAATCGTCGCATTTATCGCAGAGTTTATTCATTTCCCCTCTAAGGAGTGCGATGTCCTGGGTGTTTTGCCGAGGAGAGTCCTCATTCGTGCCAATTCTGCTTTCAGCCTCTGTGATTCTGGCGCTTTCCTTGTCTAGGCGAGTTTTTAGGGAGCCTATCGTGGAGACAATGTCATCAAGTTTGACATTAATGGCCAGGAATCCATTTTGAACTGTTGTCAGCAAGTGATCAAATTTCGTATCTTCTGCATTTAGGGGTGAGGCCGGAGATTGAGGGTCCGGGCGTTCAGGAGATGATTGTGAGCTAGTAAAGGAGTCCATCGGTCCCGTCTTCCTGGTTTTGCCTGCGTTTTTTCCAGGCATTGTGGAGGTGGAGAAACGGCCTGGGCCTGGTGGGATGAGAGGGCCATGTGTTAAAGTGTGGTAGAGGATGGCTCAGGAGAGCGCAAGGCCCGCAAGGATCCCGGTGCGCCCAAAACGGCGATTGTTCCAAGATGGCGTGCTCCGTGGCGTAAGCGGGGCAATGACCGCCAGAGCTGACAGGCGTGAATTTTCACAGTTTAATTTGATGGTAGAAGCTCCGAGTCAGATGAAGGGGAGCACAGGGTGACCCGGGGGGACACCAGCCATGTCCGTCAGGGGGCAACCCCAGGATATGTTTGATTCAGGTCAGAGAGCCCCACACGTGCCCCGCGCCCAGCTGCTGTGCCAGCCCAGTCCCACGCAGCTCTCACCTCGGGAACGAGGAACGAGATAGGGAACGTTCAATCCAGGCCGCCGGGCTGCCACCCGGGACGTGCCCCGGGGCTGCCGCGAAGGTCTGCCGAAGGGCCCGGAAGCCGGTAGCCGGGCTCCGGGGAGGCACGGGCCGCAGTAACGAGGCTCCGGGAGGCCCCGCCGCGAGCACCTTCCACAGTGGAGGGACGTTGCAGGTTTCCCTATGCCGGGCAGGGCACAGTATGCCCAGAGAATGTGTGGCACGAAGTATCGTGGCCGCAGTCTGCCGGTCCCGCTCTGCCCACTGTGAGGCCCGGCGTAAGAGGGAGCGGCGGCGTCCTCGTAGATTATTGTGGAGCTGCGAAGCGGCACGGGCCCGTGTCCTCAAGGTCCACCAGGGTTCCCAGGCTTGGGAAGTCCGATTTCGGTCGGGATTTCGCCTGCAAGGTCAGGATGTTCTCTGGGAACAGCGCGGGTAGCTTACGAGGTTCGATGCAGTCTGGAAACAGGGGATAATTCGATCAGGATTCATGCCAGAGAGGAGCTCCTCACTCAAGCGGCCATCTTGTTGCACAGCAGCGCCCCCTTCCCAAGTGCGAGTGCTTTTAAGTGTCCCCCCTCTTGTGGGTGATGATGACAGTCTCTGGGTATGCAGCACGGTTCTGTTCGCTAGACTATGGAAAAAGGTTATGCTACCAACTCTGGTACATCACATTTATTTATGCGTATCTGTAGTAGGTGAGGTCCCAATGAACGCCTCAAATTTGCCTTGGTCCTGAGGACATGCTGGAAACAGCTCAATGCGAAAGAATAAAACGATGGAACTGCTACAAAATCACACAAAATGGAATGCAGAAAAAGTAAAAAAAAAATTTAAAAAATTCTAACTGAAAATGTACGTGTGGCAAAAATAGGAAAACTGAGCTATACTCACAAAATCGAGCTGTAGCAATAGGAACAAAAATAAAAATGAACATATGGAAAAGGTAAAAAAAACAGTTAAAATCATAAACATAAGATGTTGCAAAAATAGGAACAAAACATAAAAGCAAAAGTGACCATATGAAAAAATAGAAAAATGGGAAGGTTGAAGAAAAAGAAAAATAAGATGGTGAAGTTCTTGTGTTCGCTCCTTTCGTTCCATCTCTCGGCGACATGTTGAATAACAGTGTCTCTTTCCTCTGTCTGCTCCACGGCAGTAAGATGACGAAATGTTCTATTTTGGATCTCCTCCTTCTAAGGCTCTCCTCAGCAGTGGATGTCCATAATTGCTTCTTAGTTGCGCTATGATGGCTCTCAGGAGCCTGTTTAATTGGGTGTTCTTCACTGGATCTCCGAGAAATGTGGATACGTCAACATTGTTGGGTCTACCCACTAGTTCTGGAAAGTTCTCAATGAGATGGAAGAAGACTCGGTATGCATATCTGCTGTCTTCTGGTGTCAACGACATTTGCTCTTGTTTTCTAGTCTCTAGATCACAGGCCTTTCTTGCAGCGTGAACCGTTTTTAAACTTTCTTGCTGCGTGGATTGCAACCACGTAGTTTAGTTTGTACCACACCTGGTTTAGGAATTTGTTGTTTCTTGGGTCTCTGATGAAGGTTAGGGTATCTTTGGTTCTCCCAACAGCTCCTGGGCACTCCTCTATGATTCGGAAAAATAGGGTGTAAGTCAATTCATTGATGATCACTTGAGGTGGCAGCATTTGTCCTTATTTCCAGTACTCTGGCACTTCAGCAAAAGCCTCTGCTAGGACAGTCAGTAGTTGCTGTATTATCTTCCTGTTATCTGGATTTTGGATGAAATCTGGGATACTTCTGTCTCTCCCTACGAGTGATGGATATGTCTCTAATACTAATCGGAAACAGGAAAGCACATCCTTTGTAATATTTCTACTGGGGGAGACCATGAGTTTTGTGGCACAGTCTTGGTTCTGTTTGCTTTGGGATATTGTTTTTGGTTCTCAGGAATGTCTTACTTTCCACTTATCAGAGTCTTAGGGTCTTTTCAGTGTTCAATGTGGCTGTAAACATTTATATGAGTAGCATTACTGCGGCTTTGGGTGCGCAATTCTCTTCTTTACCCTCTATCTTTGGCTGCACAGAGTGTTCGTTTTGTTGCTGTTATCCCTTTCAGTGCTTAGAGGAAAAGTTTGGTGTAATGCCGAGATTTTCACAAGAGCTCTTTTCGTCTTGTCTTTTCTGCTCATGCGCCCTTCTTCCTCGTCATGGATTTTATCTGCACTTGCTGAGGTTCTTTCCTGTTGTCTGTAGCTTCTTCACAGCTGGATGCAGCTGGAGGGCTTTCTCCTATGTAGGGTTTAATGTCATTTAGGAAGATCCAGGCTCTTATGCCCTTTAGCTTGACAGTCGACGGAGTGCAGTCCTCTATGATGAAGGGACCATTGAATCTTGGCTCGTCCCACCTCTTCCTTATGTGGTTCTTCACCAATACTGTGTCACCAGGGAAGACGAGGGGCGCACAAAGGATTTGAGCTGCGCCTGCATCAGCACTTTCTGTTGCGTTTTGCATTGCGCTGTCCCCTTTTCGCTGTCGCTGCAGCTGCTCTGTAATGACAGAGGCACTGGATGTCATACAGTTGAGATAGTCTTTCATTTCTGCTCCCAGAACCTCCCTAGTTGGCTGGGCATCACATCTAGTTCTATCTCGGGGGGTAAGAGTGGTCCTCATCCTTCTGCCTGTAACTATTTCGTGCGGCGTGAGATGATGGTCGGATCCTGGTTGGTTCCGAAGTACATGCAATGCCAATGGTAGACAGTGCAGCCATCCCTTCTTTAATGTGAGCTTCAACTTGGCTATCCCCTCCTTAAACAAGCCGTTGATCCGTTCACATATCCCATTCCCCTCAGGCTGATATTCCGACGAGAACATGTGCTTTATACCAAGCAACAAGCTAATCCAATCGCAAAACTGAATTTACAAAGTGAGCCCCGTTATCTGATCTCATTACTTTGCACCCCCCCCATCTAGGGAACACCTCCCTCACTAGGAACTTGGCAGCACAGGTAGCGTCGGGTTGTGTGCAGGGACCTGCTTCTATCCATCTAGAGAATGGACACACCACTACAATCAAATACCTGTACCCATTGCACACTTGAATAATATCGACATAATCGATGTGTAAGTGCTGAAACGGTCCATTTGGTCTGGGAATGATTCCTCTCACTACTTTTAATGTGTGCCCAGCAGTGAACTGCTGGCAGATAATGCAGTTCACCATGAAAATGCAACATGCTCTGCTAAATTCGGTGTGAACCAGTCTTCTGCGACCGTTGCGGCTATGTTTTCTTTTGACATGTGAATGGGGTAGTGAAGCTGTTCTAGCGCTACTTTCAGAAGGGCGACAGGCATTACTGGTTTACCAGTGCTGTCTTGCCTCCACAATCCGTCAGAGGGGTTTAAAGAACACCCTCTACGTTCCTACAGATTTTTCTCCTCCTGAGGTGCCTCCCCGTGGAGCTCCATTAGCTGAGTTTTCCCCATATTGCTATAGGGTTCTGGTGTGGCTCGCGCTACCATCATCCGCTCATGGGTACGTGCCACCTCCACGTCCATGATTGTCTCGTTCCTAGATGCCATACGCTTGGCTTCTGTGTCCGCTTCATGATTTCCACATGGCACGAAATCCGTCCCCTTGGTATGAGCAGTGCATTTCACGACCGCTATGCCCACTGGGAGCTGTAGTGCTTTTATCAGCCTGTCCAATAAGGCTGCGTGCTGCACTGGCGTGCCGTCTGTTCAAAGGTAGCCCCTCCTCTTCCAGCGTGCTAAGCCTGTGTGCACTGTGGACGTCACATAGGCAGAGTCACTGTACACTGTTACTTCCTGGCCTGCATGATTCTCAATGGCGAGTATCAGTGCCAATAGTTCTGCAGCTTGCGCAGATTAGTGGGATGGTATTCGTGCACTAACGAGTACTCAAAACTCCCCGTTCGCCAGGTGTTTCACCACGGCCACGCCTGTATACCTTTGTCCGTCTTCTTGGTCTATTCTCGAGGACCCGTCAATGAAGATGATCTCTCCACTCACCAGGGCATTTTCCTTTACCCTGGGGATTTCATCATAGAATTCCTCATAGTTCGCACAGTCGTGCGTGGGTCCTCCCTCTATGAATGGCTCAGCTATGAATGTAGCAGGGTTTACAGTTTTACATCGCACTATTTTGATTGATGGATTAGAGAAGATCACCTCATAGGCAGATGCTCTTTGAGACGTCAATGTGCCCTTTGACTTCTCTAGTATGGCGAACAGTGAGTGCTCAACGTACAGAGTCATGGAGCACCCCATCACAATGGATGACGCCTTCTCGATGGCGAACGCGGCAGCAGCTAGATTTTGTTCACATGGGAAATGGCCCTTCATGACTGAGTCCAGATTCCCGCTGTAATATGCTAGGGGCTTGTACCCCAGTGAGGTTCGCTGCGCGAGCACTGCCATCATGAAATTACCATCGGTATGTGAGAACAGGTAGAACTCCTCTGCATAATTAGGAATCCCGAGAATTGGGGCCTTACAAATTGCCCCTTTGAGTTCTGTAAACCCCTTTTCCATTGCCTCAGTCCATTCGATATCTTCCCTTGTCGCCTGAGCCTTTTTAAGGGCCTGAAGCAAGGGCTTGGTATATGAGCTGTAGTCGAAGACCCATGCTCTGACGTAATTGCACAGGCCTAAGAAGCTTTGCATTTGTTTTATCGTGCGAGGCTTGGCAGTGTTCATGATAGCTTCAGCCCTCTCTGAGGTCACCTTCTTCCCTTCATGTGAAATCAGTTGCCCTATGTACAATACTTCTGGCTGACAGTACTACAGCTTCTCCTTATCAACTCTGTATCCCTTCTCAGCCATTATGGTTAGTAGCTGGACAGAGTCTTGTCTGCATTGCTCTTCAGTGGTGCTGCATATCAGAATGTCATCTACATACTGCAACACCACATTGTCCACCCGAATATTGCTTAGGTCCATTTGCAGGACTCTGTTGAATATAGACGGGGACTTGCAGTACCCCTGTGGCAACCTCGTGCTTTTCAGGCACATTTGTCTGAAAGTGAATGACGTCAGGTCTTGTGAGTCACGGTGCAATGGGATCGGAAAAAACGCTTTCTTCTGATCGATTACCATGAAATACTTTTCCTCAGTGGGTATGTTGCATAGGATTGTAGAGGGGTTCGGGACTAGAGGGAGCTCGGCTTCAACAATATCGTTTAAGGCTCTTAAATCGTGGATTAAACAGCAAGACCCTCCTTTTGATTTCTTGAGAGGGTAAATCACTGTGTTACACGGCGATTCTGACGTCACAAGGATGCCCTGCACCACCATGGCGGAGATTATCTTCGCGATCCCTTCATCTGCCTCTCTGGACATGGCATACTGTCGCACTCGCGGAAAAATTGCTCCTGGCTTCTGTTTAATTTTCACTTCCCCTGGCCCCTTCAGGAGTCCTACATCGTAGGGTCCTGTTTTCCATAATGCGGCAGGCACTTGGGCCATGTCGTCGTCAAAGTGTTCTGGACGTACTAGTGCCAACGTCATTCTCTGTGGCACCTCTCGTTTGATCATTTTGACCCAAAATATGAGACTCACTTCCACCCTTGTCTCTTCTAGGTCAGGGTGTTCTTCGAACAGATTGTCATCGGTGACATCAGTCACTCTGTACCCTTCTTCAATGTCGACAATCACACCCCATTGTCTGCCTTCATCATCACATCCTTCGACCAATACCACTTTCCCTCGTACTGCGGCAGATTGCACCCTTAAAGGAAATACTTGTCCCTCCTCTTTGTGCATGGGTATTCTTGGTCGGAATAGAGACTCAACTGGGGTTCTCATAGGTCTGTCCATGAGGCCTGGCAATCCCGCCATAAGCACCCGAACGCCATATGCGAAAACCTCTGGTTCTAGCGGTATAGCCCTCATTGCTGCACGTCCAGAGTATGCTCTGATCATTTCGCACACGTTTGAATAATGCATTCCTGGAGTGGAGCACACTATACCATTCTCGGTAAACAAGATGGTCATGTGTAATTTAGTCATCAGGTCCTGACCCAAAATATTTACTGGAGTCTGACGTGAATATAATAGGGGTACATTCATTTTGCGCTCTCCCACTGAGACTGGGAGTGCGTCTGTAAAGGGAACTCTACTATGAGCTCCAGTGAAACTCTGAGTATCTATAGCCTCGCCAGACAAGGAAAACTTGCCTTCTCGAATGCACGAGCGCATTGCACCCGTATCAACTAAGAAGGAACATTCTTCCCCCCCTATGGTGACATTCACCCTTGGTTCCCTGTTAGGGTCTGGTGTCACTGATAGGATAGAGCACATTAGAGTCCCCCGTGAGCTGTCCTATTTTATATATAAGTTCGGTCCACTGTATACTTGTTGATTTCCCCCAGTCCCAGGGTTAACTCCCCCTCCGGAGCTGGTGCCCTACGACATTTGCGGTGGTGCCTGCTGGGGTTGTCCCTGCGGCAAGTTCCCCATGTTCGGTGGTTGAACCAATTGCTGTGCACCTTGCTGCACACCTGATGCCTGCGGCTGCACTGTGTAGCTTTGTGCACCGCCCGGTTGCGGGATGGCAGGTTGATTCATCATGCCTGCCCCCATCCCTTGGCTGTTTTGCCACATGCCTTGGCTTCTGCACATACGCGCTACGTGTCCCGTCATTCCACAAAGCCAACACAATGGCGGTGGTCGGGCCATCTGTCCATCTAGTGTAGCTGGACGGCCCATCTGTGCATTCTGGTGGCCCCCTTGAACATTCTGAAAACCTCCTTGGTTACCTCGAAACCCTCCCTGATTATTCTGCCGTCCTCTTCCTCCAAAGCCCCTTCCTCTTGGGTAGAACTCTGCATTACCCTGATTATTCTGCGATGGGTTGGTCGCTTGTTGTGCGCTTGGCTCAGCTGGGCTGGTGAGCATGGCTCCCTCGAGAGCATATTTCGAGAGTTTCTTTTTCACTAGCTTTGCCTCCTCTCCCTTATGCTTTGCCTCTTTTTTCCAATTTTTTTCTTGCAACAATCTACAGTAGTGTGCAATTGTCAAGTGTATTTCGGCCCATGGTTTTGCCTCTACTCCTACCAATTTTTTAAGCTGCTTCTGCACCGGTTCAGGTAAACCTTGGCATAATATATGGTAGAATACAGGGATAGATTTCATCCAAGACTCATGCGTTTCGAGTACACAGGCGTCCCGAAAAATCCGGATATAAATCAACAGATCCTCGGAATCTTTCATTTTCCGAGTCATTATAGCTCCCATATCGGACGTGTCTGGGTATAGCATTCAAAGCGCTTTCCACACTGCTGCTCTGCAGTTGTTAAATGGTGCTCCGTCATGGGAGGTATCAGTTAAGGTTACCCTAGGATTGCCTGCCCGTTTCCATACATCATCTGCTCTTTCACCAAGTATAGAAATTAGGAGGCCCTTGATGTCCCCTATAGCTAAGGTGACACCCCCCGTCATTTTCTGTAACTCGTGTATCCATTTTCCAGCTCCTGATGTCAGCATTGCAAGCTTATTTTTAAGATTCTCTCGGTCCATGTGTGGCCATGGAATATATTGTGGTCTTGCTCCCCCCTTTTCTAGCAATGGTAATTGGAATGCGCAGTACTCCTTCTCTTTCCCCATAGCTCTCTGCTCTATTGCCGGGGTGGCATTCCCGCCTTGCCGCCTACCTGGCAATGCCCTTAGTCTGTCTGCATAGGCAGGTGCTGACGCCTCCCGCTGACCGTGGGGTGTTCCTTCATGACGGCCGGACTGTGCGGCAGACTTCGGTGCCCTACTTGTGGACCTGCTAGCGTCTGACCATCGTACCCCTTGGCCCCCTGGGGTCCGTTTTTCGCACCGTCTCCCTTCTTCATATGCCACATTTCCCCACCAGAGTCAGATTCTGAGTACTCCTAGTTTACACAACTCCTAGCGTCTTCTTTGTTTTGCCCAATCTCCAGCCTGTCTAGGGACAGTCCCCTGCTCCCACTACTTCGGGTGACATCCTCAGTGTCATATAGCTGAGTTCTCTCTAAGCGCTCATCTTCCCTTCCCACTTGGTAAACTAGTTCCAGTCCCATCGCGTCATAGATTTTATCAATCATTTCCCCGATGCTTCTGGTGTCGAAGTCATCTTCAATATTTGTCCCGCTTGTACCTTGTACTCCATCGCTTGCAGGAAAGAATTCTTCTATGCCTTCCCATTCTACTGTAGGATTGGGTTTAATCACTTCCCGCTCCAAATATTCAAGATCCCGTGCCCTCTGTTTGTGCTTGTGTTCTATTTCCTCGTCTGTTTCCTTTCGCTTTTTTGCTTCCTCCCTAGCCTTATCTACTTCCCTCATCCTTTAATTTCTACGTTCTGTTGCACTTCTATTCGTCATCTTCCCGCTTTTTTACTTTTCTTTCGTGCACTCTCCTTTCTTCCTCTAACTTTAGCATGTTCTGCCAGTACTTTTCATAGACTGCGTATTGTGTGCGACTGAGCGGTATTCCTTGCTCTTCGCGATATAGTTGTTCTCGTCTTAGCCTATCTTTCTTTCTTGTCCTTTCATCCCTTACTTCCTTCTCCTTTTCCTTCTCCCTTCGTTGTGCTTCATCAGTCCTTTCTTTCGACTGTACCTCATCGCTTCCCTTTCCATCTAATTTCAGTAGTATCTGCCCTCCCATCCATTCGTCTTTTGCAAATGCTAACTCATCACTTCCTTTCCGCTTCTTTCCCTCTCTCTCTTTCTCGAGAGATGCACTAGTCTGTGCCTGATCCTTTTTTGCACCATCGCGTCTTTCCTTGTCCCTCGGTACTGCAGAGGCAAGATTACTCTCCTGCTCCCTCTCCTTGATCTCGTCACTACTGCACGTAGGTGACTCATATGCGGGGTTGCAATACCACGTAGCAGCCTTGAGTTCTCTTAGCGGTTAAAGCCCTTCTGTTTTGCTCCCTTCGATGACTGGCTCAGGCGGGGCTGGTGGCGGGGTAGGCGTCTCACCCCCCTCCGTACATACATTTAGTATCCAGTCTGTGGGTGGTTCTTCCACCTTTGTTTCTTCAAACATTTTCCATAACTCAAGGACAGCAAGACGCTTCTCTAGCTTCTTGCCTGTATATGTGGCGTGTAGGAAGGTTGTCATGTGCTGTAAAACAGCCTTAGAAAGCGACCCGTTCTGGGGCCAAGGCATAAACATCTTATTGGCGGTACGCTTAACCCACTCCTGGCTATATTTCTTCAGTTTTATTGCATGCTTGGGCAGTTGCTTGCATAAATGTGCAAGTGGGGTAACTTCCTCCATTCTTAATTTCGTCACCAACAATATTTACACAGTTCTTTAATCTTTCCACTAGCGAGCACCACATACGCAAGCTCCAATCCAATCCAATTTTTTCTTTTTTTGCCAAATTTTGTACCAACAATTTACTCAAAACTCATCAATTCAAAGGCGATTCCCTCTTAGTTACGAAATCGCGTAGAGCGAAAATGCATTTCAATCAATCATCAATACAATAATTTCACATTTGACATACACAGGACATATATGACAGACGCTTGACAGACTAGACAGACGCCAGCTGGTCACACATATACCTGCCTTCTAATCAATACCCCACCATGGGATGTGAACGAAACCCTTTTGTAACGTCTTTAATCGTCACCGTAGCCTAAATTGTCCCCCCGCTGTGGGCTCTGGGTTCACGTTCCTTCTGACGACTCTTTAAAGGCGAATCCTTACGTTTTTGCTCAGGTGCCCCCCTGGTTTTCCTTATGTTTTTGCTCAGGTGCCCCCCTGGTATTCCTTACGTTTTTTGCTCAGGTGCCCCCCTGGTATTCCTTATGTTTTTGCTCAGGTACCCCCTTGGTATTCCTTACGTTTTTTGCTCAGGTGCCCCCCTGTTATTCCTTACGTTTTTTACTCAGTTGCCCCCCTGGTATATCCACTCTTTATTTCCTAAGCTCGAGTCATTAATCCCCTATATATATATATATATATATATATATATATATATATATATATATATATATATATATATATAGTGGAAAAACCAGAGGAGAAGGGACGGACCGCACTCTCCGTGGATCCAAAGAGGTCCTACAATCCCGAATGGGAAAAGAGCCCAAGAGAAAATATATGATGCCCACACTACAAGAGTAGAAAATATTTTAATGATAAAAAAATCTGCACAATAGTACAGAACAAAAAGGCTGGGGAAACAGCAAGACAGACAGAGGCAGGACGCCAGGTACACGGCCCACCTACAACGCGTTTCACGCTCAACTGAGCGCTTGATCACGTAGCACAACAGAGTACAGAGACACAATTAATAATGACATGTAGTCCATCATCTATGTTAGTTGGAATAGAGGTGCTCAGGAAGACTGTTTTCATGGCGGCCATGTTGGAATGGAGATTAAGCAGTAAACAAACAGTGTAGCATATATACCGCCCTAAAGTAAAGTACAGAAATGAAGACAAAATTCTATACAGACTACCATTGCACCTCAAATTCCAAGGTATGTGGCTGGTTATTTGATAACAAGATATTACAATGCAAATTTACAAATTAAGTAAGTGCATATTACACTTACAAATTGTATATAAGATTGCAGCTTATAGAGATCAATCAGTCAGTCTAAAAGTAAACTGAAAAGGCTAAATGAGCAACGCACTACCGTATGCAATCAGAATTTGTACAAATCATAAAAAATCCCAAAAATTCGTAGCATACATATGCAAGGTTGGATTGTGTGCAGCTGAGCAAAATATCAGCATAAGTATGTGCAAAATAGCAGATATTGCAATGCATTCGTCATAATAGACGGTTTATAGGGCTCAGTGCCGGAAGAAATAGTCATGGAAGGGCCATCACGGTAATAAGATGATCAGAATATAGTGATGTAAAAAAACTGATCAACATTAGGACGTGTGATAGTAAAATACACGGCAACAATAATTGTACCGTATTAGTCTAAAAACATTACATATTCTGACCCATAATGACATAAAGTGCAAGTGCAGGTCAGTCAAAAGCAGCATAAAGAGATGTGCAAAGAAGCAAGATCACATGGGCCCTATTGGCATAAAATGCAAATGCAATCAATAAGCAGCATACAGGTTGTGCAAACCAGCAAAATCAAATAAGCAAATGTAATTAGCAGCAATTCAGGGGATTAACTGGCAGATGGTATCACAATTAACAAGAATCAGCATGAATGCTAGGCTAGCTAAATACCTTAACTGAAGCATGTAAATTTGAAATAATCTTGTACAGTCAAATAGCCACAATGGGAAAGATGTTAAAAAGCACAATAATGTTAAACATGAAAGACTACAGCAAGAATTATAAACAAAAGTGTCAACTGTCCAGCAAGGTCGTGAAGATAACAGCTTAAAAAATAAGGCTAAAAGTGAAGCCAATCCCATTTGTAGACCTTAGTGGTAATGTATCCATCGAAGTAAAGATAGGGAAAGGATACAACTATGGCACAGGTCAGGGACAAAAAAATGAGAAGAGAAAAGCAGGTTCATTCCAAAGAACAGAAGGGATAAAAGAAACAACAATAGTAAATGGAGAAGTACACTCCGCTCATCTGGGTACTGAAAGACAGTTCAATGACTTAGGGAAAACCAATCCAGATCATACAAGATCCCCTACGTGCCTAGAAACGTATGAAGCTCCTCGTCGAGATTGTGGCCATTGGGAAACTTAGTATCGAAGTCCAAAATAAATCTGGTCTCTAGTTGTCTTAATGTGAGCACACGATTCCCACCTCTGGGGTGGATCGGAATGTGCGCCACTGCAAAAAATTTAAGAAGTGAATGGTCATTGTTGTGTTTTTCTTTGAAATGCTTGGCCATGGGGTATGCGGGATCGGAGTTTTTGATTGCCCTAAGATGTTGTAATATTCTGAGCTTAAGCTTACATGTAGTACTCCCGACATACCATCTCATGCATGGGCATGCGAGCACATAGACCACAAAAGTGGTATCACAATTCATTGAATGTTTGATTAACTGATGGCATTGAGTAACCGGATGCAAGAAAGATTTACATGTAATGGCATGGACACAAGCCTTGCATTTGCAACATTTAGAGAATCCTATTGGGAATTCCATCAGCGATTTCATAGAAGATGGATTAGTATTGATAGATGGTAAGAAGCTAGAGACCAGTTTGTCCCTGAGCGAGGGTACACGTTTATACGTGATGGTAGGGCGTTTGGAAAGTAGAGGACATAAGTCCTTGTCAATGGTGAGAATCTGCCAATGTCGCTCTATGATTTTGCGAACATGATTGGAGGCATTGTCAAATGTGACAATCAGACGGGGTTCATCGTTGCCAGTGGTTCTAGCGGGCTTAATGCCATACAGTAAATTATCCCTAGAGAGTCCACGTGCTTTGGTGTAGGCCTGTTCTATGATTCTGCGCTCATAACCTTGCTTAACAAAATCTTGAGCCGCCAGGGCACAGTGATAATCAAAGGATACTAGGTCTGTGCAATTCCTGCGATATCTAATGAAATCCCCATATGGAATACTGTGTTTACATGACGTGGGGTGACAACTTGTGGCATGTAAGGGCAGACCAGTGTTAGATGGTTTTTTGTATAGAGCTGTACATAGGCCAGATCTTTCAAGAGTCACCACTATATCAATGTAGACAATTTCGGTCGTGCTGTGGCTTTCTGTGAAACTTAGGTTAGACATGTTGGTATTAATCAGTTTCACAAATGATTGCCATTCAGCCTTGGTCCCCTTCCATATGACGAATACATCATCAATATATCGCCACCAAGCGACAATATGTGTGGCAAAGCTAGATGCAAGTAAATCGCTAAGGAAGGTGGCCTCCCACCATCCCATTGTCAGGTTTGCATACGAAGGAGCAAAAGTACTGCCCATGGCAGTGCCCCTTACCTGGCAAAAAAACGAACCCTCAAACAAGAAAACATTGTTGTTTAGGCAGAAAGAAAGCATTTCAAGAATCATAGAACTATGGCTGTAGAAATTCAGTGAACGTGTATCAAGAAAATATTTACAGGCACCCATACCAACTTGATGGTCAATGGAGGTATAGAGAGAGACGACATCAAGGGTTGCTAAAAGCAAACCATCCTCCCAAGGTATGTCTGAAATATGTTGTAAAAAATCTTTGGTATCCCGTAAATATGAAGGTAAAGCTGACACAAGGGGAAATAAAGTTTCGTCAACAAACTGAGCCAGATGCTCGAGGAGAGAACCACACAGAGTAACAATAGGCCTGCCCGGTGGATGTACAAGTGATTTGTGTGTTTTTGGTAAGAAATAGATTGTAGGTATGGTGAAGCAGGATGGAGCTAGAAATTTGACAAAGTCATCATCTATGAGGCCAATTTCAACCCACTTTGTACATAAATTTTTGAGTTCAGACTGTATGTCATCGAAGGGGTTTTTTGAAAGTTGGACATAACACAGTCGATCTTTGAGTTGACGGTTGGCCTCCATTACATAGTGTGCTCGATCTTGAATTACAATATTTGAACCCTTGTCGGCCGGTTTGATGATAATCTTCGGCAAGCTTTGTAATTCGCTGATAGCCGTGAGTTGAGCAGGCGTGAGATTGTGTTTGCTCTTGATGGTACTGCTTCGTAGTTTCCTAAAGTCACTAATACACAAATCATAAAATGCTTCAATGCATCCACCAACGGGAAACTGTGGATTAAACTTAGATTTATCCTTGAGTTTGGTGCGTACATCCCAATCAGGGTCAATGCCAAACTCCGTGAGACAGGCATTTGATGGATCATAGTCAGAGTCTTCAAGGCAAGCCAGGTCCATAAGAGACGGGATATCAGAAATCAGAAGGTCGGTGTGCCCAGCACGAGATGTTGATGGTTTTGGCACAGTTGGATTCAAGGAGAAAAATTTCTTAAGTCTGATCTTTCGAATAAATTTATCCAAATCAATGCGTGATTGGACATAGTCAAATGTTTTAGTGGGGCAAAAGTTAAGGTGCCCCCCTGGTATTCCTTATGTTTTTGCTCAGGTACCCCCTTGGTATTCCTTACGTTTTTTTGCTCAGGTGCCCCCCTGTTATTCCTTACGTTTTTTACTCAGTTGCCCCCCTGGTATATCCACTCTTTATTTCCTAAGCTCGAGTCATTAATCCCATATATATATATATATATATATATATATATATATACAGTCTTCTCTACTTCTACCTACTTTATTTATTCTCCGCCACCCTCCGTTACCTTTCCCTTACTTACTCTAATTCCTACGAGACATTTGCCAAAGTAACAAGTTAGTTGTTTCGCCGATCGCATCTTTTCCTCTCTGGGACTTCGGGATCACCGCCTGTTCCTCTTCCTGCTTTTAAGGTTTTCATCCGATCTGCTTCCCGTGGGAATGAGAAGGGTTATGCTTGGAAAGGTGGGTTCCTTCAGACCCAGTGCAGATTTTTGAAACTTTTACTCTATCATTGTCCACGGGGAGCTTCTCAGTCTACTCAGCCGGAATGGCAAAAGGGCTTGTGATCTTACCAAGGGCCAAGAGTTACGTTGTGCCGTCAGTCTGAAGGTGTCTTATAACTATCAATCGATAATCAATAATCGATGGCCGAAACCATCCTCATGCTACCAAGTGTTCAGAGAGGGGTGGAAGTTACTGACAGGCCCATAGGTCAGTACTCACCCTCTTGAGCTTGTAAGACAAGATAGCTGCACCATGTGAGGACAGGGGGTGCAGGATTCACATACTCCAGTACAACTCAATAATGAGGACTCAGTAAGTTTGCAAAGGGAAGTCCGTTTAATGGCAAGTACATCAAACAGGGAAACAAATGGAAATCAGCAGCATTGCGATCACCTCTCTCGCCTCGACTTCCACGAACTTCAGTTGAACAGCCACCTTTATGCATAAAACTCGTCATCATTGACGTCTAACTTTACAAAATCATCATGCAATATAATTGGTTAGGAAAGGTAACTTAAGTATAAGTGCTATATCTGTATACGGTAAGAGTGCATGTGGATTGGATAACTCTTATCGGGTGGGTGTCTATGTCCAACCCTCTACATCACTCGTGATAGACATCACTACAAGTACGACGTCTCATTGGTTCTACTGGCTATAGGACCCTAGATTACTTGGTCTATTGTGATTGGGCAGGTTACCCCCTAGACATAAATCCCCATTTTAATTAGCAGCATGCAGAATGGAAACCCAGGTGCCTGGTGTCCCAAGTTTCACCCTGCCTCCCTCTCATCAATCAGCATCTTAGGGCTATGTGTCAATTAGTTGGCTAAGGATGGCCTCGAAACTGTAGTCTATTATCGATAAAAGTTATAGCATCCTCGGGTTCTGGATGACATCAGCCGGTGGTACTTCTTCGCGCCTGGCTGGTCACGTGGCTGTTCACCATGAACCTGCTTCAGTTTCCAGCTTTTATTGTATTTAATTCGGCTTCGGCTCTGCCACCTGTCTGGGCCTCTCTTATCTTGACCTTCACGGGTGAGCTGGTATGCTCCGGAGCCTGATTCCTGCGAGTTGATGCTCTCCTCCCCTTCTCTGGTTGACCTCGATTTCCTAGGCATAAGCCGCTCTTTGTTGAGTTTCGATTTCGCTCCTTCTCTCGCCTTTGGCTGGGTTTCGAAAACTTGGCCTGTCAGGCCTCTGGCTGCCTGGGTACATTTCTGCTTTTACAAAATGGAGTCGCACTTGTATAATGTGCTTCTTGAGGTAGATAGATAGCCGGCGCATGCCGCTTCTAGTATTCTACTAAGCATTGCAAGTAGTATCGGTCTCTTAGCATCTTGCGTTTCAAGCCTATTTACACACGTTTAACAGGACAGTTGCTTCCATCTTGTCTTGCAGCACTGTTTCCTTACGTTTTAACATTGTCTCTTCTCTGTGCCCATTACATTTATTTTCATAGCTACTCTCACTGGCGTGCTTGTCTTCGATAGCCACGTTTGTTCATTTGCGAGTCTGTTCAGGCACTTATGTCATTTCTCCTGGCCTTCCATTAAGGCTTTTGGGGTCTCTTCATGGACTGCATGAAGGTACTCCTCATTTCGTATCAGCGGCTGGTATGGCTGTCTGATAGGGTACCGCGCTGCCCAGGGTTGTCTTGTTATGGGCACTTCAACAGGCACTGATCTCCGAATGTATACTGGGCAGAGTCCCAGTGCGGCTCTCTGTTGGTTCATTTGCTCTTCATACGTCACGCCCCTTGGCGGGTACCATCCTAGCAGATCGAACTGAGGGGCAGGGGTGCAGGTCATGTCTGGAACCTCCTCTACACTAGTGTCTCCTTCTCATTCATTTTGGGCTTGTGGATGTGCTCTTCCACCTTATATACTCCCTTTCCAAAATTTAACCCATGCAGCTTTTCTGTCGTAGCTATTGCATCTTTGTCTATATGGTGGAACCTAGAGCCTCTTATCTAAAGTCAAAGATTTAATATAAAAATTAAAAAGTCTATAAACTAAAAAATTATTAAAATCCAAGAAATCCGAGAGATCTTCAGTACTCTATCAAGTTAATATTATATTATCAAGTTAATATATAAGTCAGGTTAATATAAGGTTAAATGTCTAATATGTTTCTCTTTCCTGGTCCTTCACTATGCAGTTGTGTCGGGAACACCCGACAGACTCAATGGGCTGATATTAGTCCGTCTCCCACTCCATGGATCGCTCAGTTCTTAGTGAGAGTTACAAGTTAACTCATCAAATTGAAAACTATATATAAATCTTCCATAAAAGGAGTTGAAATCCAAGTCCATGCAACACAATGTTCCGGTGCATTGCTCATTACTAATAGTTAG
Source organism: Ambystoma mexicanum (assembly GCF_040938575.1). Lineage (NCBI taxonomy): Eukaryota > Metazoa > Chordata > Amphibia > Caudata > Ambystomatidae > Ambystoma > Ambystoma mexicanum. The sequence goes on along the minus strand of NC_090926.1, from coordinate 1,206,534,634 downwards.
CGCAGCAGTGACGCCTCTTGGACACTCTTGTGCTCGGCAGCTTCCTTAGTGATGATAGTTACATCTGACAGTATCGATTAACATTAGCGGCGCTGTCTACTGAGTACAGTTGGCCTTGTCAGCCCGAATGCCATGACAACCATGACCGCCCTGCTCTGCCGCTACGCTACAGCATTCAATGGAGTGACTGAGGCCTGGGAAACTCCCCCTCCTTCTTCGTGTAACGCTGCAGGGCCACAACTGCTATGGCGTCCAAAAGCACTAATACTGTGTATTGGTGTCTTGACATGGTCTATCTATGTGAAATACTCTGTTGATTAACTAGGCACTGTGATGTTTTTGTCAGGACAGGATTACATTTGTTTGGAAAACATGCTGACATGGCTGTTACCTGAGGTTCTACCCTTAGATGTAGGGCCATCTGGTTTGTGGAGATAAGCTATTGTAAACAATAAGGGTCCTCCAACTTCACGTAATCATCATTTTTATTCCATCACAGTTTTGACAGTAAATTTCAAAAAGTAGGGGCTGACATTTCTGTTAGATTATATGATTTTTTCATGATGCACAATTGAGAATATTGCACACATTTACCCTTCCAATAATCACTCCAGTTTTACTATGTTTTACAGTAAAATAAATGTGTTGACACAAGTTTCGTTGTCTATACTATGCATCAAGGATTTACAACGCAAAGACTCTCACCTTCCTCAGGACATTTTTCATCAGTTCAGGTTCTTTCTCAAACATATTTCATGCATATATAATTATTTGTCTATTACTTCAGTTTAACATCATACAGCAAAACATCCCCAGTCATTGACATAATCCTTCATCGACAGTTGTATATGATTTCCTAACAAGCATGCATGCTTGTAATATTACCACATTGGAATATTATGAACAGGTACGGGATCCCGTTTTGGTTCCATTGAAGAGGATAGCATACCCCCTTCCACTCCCCGCTGTATATCTGTTTGGTTATTACCTCTGAAAAGTGCTCCGTTATGCATCTGTACTCTTGTATACATCTGTAAAGCGCTCTCTTGCTTCTCGAAACTAGGTCCGCGCTCAATAAATAAATAATAATAATAATAAGCATGTTACATACACGAAAAATAAACTACTGAGTAGAGAGTTATAACCTCATCGCAACACGTGTCGGTGGAACAAGATCATGATATTGCCGGAATGTCTTAGGGTTTCATTTCTTTAACCCCTTAACTGCCAGGCTATTGTGCAAGTCTATGCAAAAAGGACGAGCATACCCGTCCTTGGCACTTGAGGAGAACTCCAAGGTTTTGACTTTTGAGACTCAGCTACACTCCTTTTGTGAACAAACAGTGAGATGGGAAGCTTATATTGGGGATTCAAGTATTCATTTGTAACTAGTCAGTTTCCATTGAATGTGTCAGTCTCAGTGGAGCTGCATGTTTCAGGTATGATATGATATGATATGATATGATATGTAAATAAGACTGGGAGGTTTCTGATTTTGGGAATTGGGGAAGAAAACATCAGCTTGTTGTTGATTGGATGGTCATACATGGTGTCCTCTCCAATTCCGGATATTGCTTCAACTGAGACTTCCGGTTCAATTAGAGTGCAGATCTAGGGGCTGAGCCTCAAGGGCCCTGCAGACCTCAGAATGTCTTGGTCTGCCTCCATATTCCGCAACAACCCCCACTAACCCATCCTCCAGCTCGCGAGGATAGATAGTCCAGGGGTGTCCAATCCTTCCAGAAAGACAGACTTGTTTACATTTCCGAACACGAATATTGGCCGGTGGTCAACTCTCCATAAATCGGGGAACGTCATCTTCACCAAACGGGCGATCCATCAGGAGACATTAACTGCTGCTAAACACGGGCAAAAATAACATTCCCTGCACTCTCCTGTGACCAAAATAAGGAACGAAGTTACAAGATATAAAAATATCAATAAACAGAGCAAGAAATAGCCCGCTGTGCCGGAATGTTCTGGAAAAAGTGAGTGTTACTTTACTAGAAATCAGTGTTGTGGACTTGGATAAGTGCCAACACAGTCAGATGCTGTGCCAAGCGTCTTCCTCTTCTACGCCAAGAAGAGTGACGTGGGCGCCCATTTTAGGTAGGGGCAAGGGTTTTTCCCCCTACTTCCCCCCAACTTTCGTGGCACATCATTTTGTCCCCCTCATTTAGCATGGGCCTCTTTCCTTTACATGTCATGTCCCCCCAAAACGTTCAGCATAGTTACCCCACTGGTCCACCCCTAGGCGGATGGACCGACCAGCTAAGGGCACCAAAGACTTACACAGTCCCTATAAGCAATACACGGAGGGGGCCTTATTCGTGGACTTTGAAGTGATGTGCTGTGGGACACAGCGGGCAAGCACACGCACATCCCAAGCAATACACTATGTTCTGAAAGGCACACTCTACAGTGCACCGTGTGGGGCAAAGTAGCATGCACTAAGAGGCACACCTGGGGCAAAGCATCACGTGCCTGGAGCCACAACTGGGGCAATTCACAAAGCACTGGGGACACCCTTGTGTCAATGCACCATCCATCCAGGCATATCTTTGACAGTCCATCATGCACCTATGCCATGTACTGTCGGCACACCTATGCCATGTACTGTGCGGCACACCTATGCCATGTACTGTGCGGCACACCTGTGCCATGTGCAGTGTGGCACACCTATGCCATGTACTGTCGGCACACCTGTGCCATGTGCAGTGCGGCACACCTGTGCCATGTGCTGTGCGGCACACCTATGCCATGTGCTGTGCGGCACACCTATGCCATGCGCTGTGTGGCACACCTATGTTATATACTGTGCGGCACAACTATGCCATGTACTGTGTGGCACACGTATGCCATGTACTGTGCAGCACACCTATGCCATGTACTGTGTGGCACACCTATGCCATGTACCGTGTGGCACACCTATGCCATGTACCGTGTGGCACACCTATGCCATGGCAGCATATACCAGGCGACACAACTGGAGCAATGATAGTGTTAATAAAGATGTCAGGTTTTCACATAGCCATTCATGCTGTATTCATCCAGCTTCTCAGCGCCGTCATGACCGTCTTTATCATTGCCCCATGTATAAGAATGAAGATTCCAACTTTGCCACCTGCTGGCTGGCCACTTGCCAAAAGTGGCTGCATGAAGTGTGAGTTATCACCTGGGCAATGGATGCACTGAGGCAGGCCTGGGAGAAAAACACCAGGGACTTGGAATCATGTGCATAGAGAATGGGATATTGGTCTGGGACAATCACCTGGGGCAGAACAGGGACATTACACCAAATACTGGGACGGGCACCTAGGCAATACATCATGCACTGAGGCACACCTGGGGCAATACATCATGCACTGAGGCACACCTGGGGCAATACATCATGCAATGAGGCACACCTGGGCCAATACATGTGCACCTGGGTCAATACATCATTCACTGAGGCACACCCGGGGCAATACATCATGCACTGAGGCACACCTGGGGCAATACATCGTGCACTGAGGCAAACCTGGGGCAATACATCATGCAATGAGGCACACCTGGGCCAATACATGTGCACCTGGGTCAATACATCATTCACTGAGGCACACCCGGGGCAATACATCATGCACTGAGACACACCTGGGGCAATACATCGTGCACTGAGGCACACCTGGGCCAATACATGTGCACCTGGGTCAATACATCATTCACTGAGGCACACCTGGGGCAATACATCATGCACTGAGGCAACCTGGGGCAATACATCATGCACTGAGGCACACCTGGGGCAATACATCATGCACTGAGGCAATCTGGGGCAATACATCATGCACTGAGGCACACCTGGGGCAATACATCATGCACTGAGGCACACCTGGGGCAATACATCATGCAATGAGGCACACCTGGGCCAATACATGTGCACGTGGGTCAATACTTCATTCACTGAGGCACACCCGGGGCAATACATCATGCACTGAGGCACACCTGGGGCAATACATCGTGCACTGAGGCACACCTGGGCCAATACATTTGCACCTGGGTCAATACATCATTCACTGAGGCACACCTGGGGCAATACATCATGCACTGAGGCATCCTGGGGCAATACGTCATGCACTGAGGCAACCTGGGGCAATACATCATGCACTGAGGCACACCTGGGGCAATACATCATGTACTGAGGCAACCTGGGGCAATACATCATGCACTGAGGCACACCTGGGGCAATACATCATGCACTGAGGCACACCTGGGGCAATACATCATGTCCTGAGGCACACCTGGGGCAATACATCATGCACCGAGGCACACCTGGGGCAATACATCATGCACTGAGGCACATCTGGGCCAATACATGTGCACCTGGGTCAATACATCATTCACCGAGGCACACCTGGGGCAATACATCATGCACTGAGGCAACCTAGGGCAATACATCATGCACTGAGGCACACCTGGGGCAATACATCATGCACTGAGGCAACCTGGGGCAATACATCATGCACTGAGGCACACCTTGGGCAATACATCATGTACTGAGGCAACCTGGGGCAATACATCATGCACTGAGGCAACCTGGGGAAATACACCATGCACTGAGGCACACCTGGGGCAATACATCATGTACTGAGGCACACCTGGGGCAATACATCATGCACTGAGGCACACCTTGGGCAATACATCATGCACTGAGGCACACTTGGTGCAATACATCATGCACTGAGGCACACCTTCGGTAATACATCATGTAGTACAGACTCACCTGGGGCAATACATCATTTATTTATTTTTATTTTTTACATTTATAGAGCGCACTGCTGCCCAAATGCATCGAGGCGCTATTACATGAAAGTGAACGCAGGCAAGATTGTGAATACATAGAAGACGTGAGGTACTTAGTTACAGAATAGGAGCGTGGTTACATGCGCCGGTGGCCTGCATGCAGAAGTCAAGGAAGTGGGTCAGACAAACAGCCTAGTTCTAATGGCTTTGCGGAAGGATAGGTGAGAGTCAATCCCCCTGAGGTGCGTAGGTAGAGCATTCCAGTGTGAGGCTGCTAAAGCTGGGAATCTAGTGCTGCCCGCATGTACTCTGCAGGTCTTAGGGGTGTAAATCAGGCTGGTGTAGGCAGTTCTGGAGGGCCTAGCAGAAATTGACCGGGATATTCTTTGGGCAAGGTATGGAGGAGCAAGTTCATGGAGGCATTTATGGGTGAGGGAAAGGATTTTAAAGATGATTCTCTGCCTGATGGGCAGCCAGTGGACCTGCCTTCTAAGATCAGAAATGTGGTCCTTCTTGGAGGATCCTGTGGAGGCCCTAAGGGCATTGTTTTGGGCGAGTTGGAACTTAGAAATGTTTTTGCTGGATGTCCCACCAAGGAGAGCATTGTAATAATCCAACCTGGATCCTATCATGGCCCTGGCAATAGTGAGGCAATTTTGAGAGGATAGGGAGGGTCTTGCTGCATTAATCAATTTGGAATAGTATGCTGAGGACGAGGCTATAGCATTGACATGCCTGTCCATGGTGAGATTAGAGTCGAGATAGTCTCCTAGAGTTGGGACACAGCAATTGGTATGTTGTCGATGGTGAAGGAAGAGTATTGTTTGTCGAGGTTACCCAGAATGGTCGGTGACCCAATAAGTAAGAGCTCAGTCTACTCACTATTAAGACATAGCCAATTGTCTGCCATCCAGGCTTGGGTGGTGGCATAAATGGAGTTGAGGGTGTTGTTGTCCAAATCATAGTCACCTGTGAGCGGGATGAGCACTTGGTGTCATCAGCATAATTGGTGTATGAGATGCCAAGGCGCCAAGGAGATTGAAGAGAGGCCGGGTGAACAGGTTATAGAGGCTGGGCGCTATGCAGGAGCCCTGTGGCACGCCACATTGGATGTGACTGGGAGAGGCGCATGCTGAGTCAGAGAAAACTTTCATGGCCCTTTCCTGTAGGAAAGAGGTGATACATGCGCATGCTTTGGGGGAGAAGTTGGCTGCTATAGAGAGATGGTGGCAGAGAGTGTTATGATCGACGAGGTGGAATGCAGCTGATAGATCAAGGAGCAGCAGGAGCGCTGGTTTGCCAGCATCTCGAATGTCGTCCATTTGATTTTTCAAGTCAAGGAGAGCCGTTTCAGTCCCGTGTCGAGGTCTGAATCCAGACTGCCGAAGGCCCAAAAGGCAGTGGTCCTCGAGGAATTATTGGACTTGCTGGTAGGCCGCTTTGTCTAATATTTTCAGTAGAAAGGGAACAGTGGTGATGGGCCTGTAGTTCCCTGGTACTGATGGGTCAAGGGAGGGTTTTTTGAGAAGCGGACAAACCCAAGCTTCCTTAAGATCAGTCGGAACATGGCCAGACTGAAAGGATCCATTTATAATAGCCCTGAGGAAGGGAGCAAGGGTAGGGCCACAGTCTTTGACTAGCTGAGTAGGGCAAACATCGCCCTTACAGTTGGAGGGTTTGATGGTTTTTAGGAGCGTGATGACCTCAGATTCAGTGATATCCTTGAAGTCGTATAGCGGGGAGGAGTTTATTTTAGTCTCTTTGCTTATGTCATTATTGTGGTTGGCAATTAGGAGGGTTATGGCTTTTTGGTGTGCCTGGATTTTGTTTTGCAGGGTGATGTAGTAGAGACTCACCTGTGGCAATACATCATGTACTGAGGCACTCCTGGGGCAATACATCATGTACTGAGGCACACATGGGGCAAGAAATCATGTGGTAGAGACTCACCTGGGGCAATACATCATGTACGGAGGCATTCCCGGGGCAATACATCATGTACTGAGGCACACCTGGGGCTCATCATGCACTGAGGCACACATGGGGTAATGCATCATGTAGTAGAGACTCATCTGGGGCAATACATCATGTAGTAGAGACTCACCTGGGGCAATACATCATGCACTGAGGCACTCCTGGGGTAATACATCATGTACTGAGGCACACCTGGGGCAATACATCATGCACTGAAGCGCACCTGGGGCAATACCTCATGCACTGAGGCACACCTGGGGCAATACATCATGCACTGAGGCACACCTGGGACAATACATCATGTGGTAGAGACTCACCTGGAGCAATACATCATGTAGTAGAGACTCACCTTGGGCAATACATCATATACTGAGGCACTCCTGGGGCAATACATCATGTACTCAGGTACACCTGGGGCAATATATCATGCACTGAGGCACACCTGGGACAATACATCATGTGGTAGAGACTCACCTGGGCAATACATCCTGTAGTAGATAATCGCCTGGGGCAAATCATCATGTACCGAGGCACTCCTGTGGCAATACATCATGTACTGAGGTACACCTGGGGCAATATATCATGCACTGAGGCACAACTGGGGCAATACAACATGTACTGAGGCACACCTGGGGCACATCATGCACCGAAGCACACATGGGGCAATACATCATTTAGTAGAGAATCATCTGGGGCAATACATCATGTAGTACAGACTCACCTGGGTCAATACATCATGTACTGAGGCACACCTGGGGCAATACCTCATGCACTGAGGCACACCTGGGGCAATACACCATGTGGTAGAGACTCACCAGGGGCCATACATCTTGTAATAGAGACTCACCTGGGGCAATACATCATGTACTGAGGCACACCTGGGGCAATACATCATGCACTGAGGCACACCCGGGGCAATACATCATGTAGTAGAGAATTGCCTGGGGGAATGCATCATGTACTGAGGCACTCCTGGGGCAATACACCATGTACTGAGGTACACCTGGGGCAATACATCATGTACTGAGGCACACCTGGGGCAATACATCATGCTGTAGAAACTCACCTGGGGCAATACATCATGTAGTAGAGACTCACCTGGGGCAATACATCATGTACTGAGGCACAACTGGGGCCAATCATCCACCGAGGCACATCTGGGGCAATACATCATGTAGTAGAGACTCACCTGAGGCAATACATCATGTACTGAGGCACTCCTGGCAGAATACATCATGCACTGAGGCACACATGGGGCAATACATCATGTGGTAGAGACTCACCTGGGGCAATACATCATGTAGTAGAGACTCACCTGGGGCAATACATCATGTACTGAGGGACTTCTGGTGCAATACATCATGCAGTAGAGACTCATCTGGAGCAATAGATCATGTAGTAGAGACTCACCTGGTGCAACAGATCATATACTGAGGCACTCATGGCGAAATACATCATGCATTGAGGCACACCTGGGGCAATACATCATGCATTGAGGCACACCTGGGGCAATACATCATGCATTGAGGCACACCTGGGGCAATACATCATGCATTGAGGCACACCTGGGGTAATACATCATGCATTGAGGCACACCTGGGGCAATACATCATGCATTGAGGCTCACCTGGGGCAATACATCATGCATTGAGGCACACCTGGGGCAATACATCATGCACTGAGGCACACCTAGGACAATACATCATGTAGTAGAGACTCACCTGGGGCAAAACATCATGTACTGAGGCACACCTGGGGCAATACATCATGCAGTAGAGACTCATCTGGGGCAGTAGATCATGTAGTAGAGACTCACCTGGTGCAACAGATCATATACTGAGGCACTCCTGGCGCAATACATCATGCATTGAGGCACACCTGGGGCAATACATCATGCAGTAGAGATTCATGTGTGGTAATACATCATGTACTGAGGCACACCTGGGGCAATACATAATGTACTGGGGCACACCTAGGGCAATACATCATGTATGTAGTAGAGACTCATCTGGGGCAATACATCATGTAGTCGAGACTCATCTCGAGCAATATATCATGCACTGAGGCAAACCTAGGGCAATACATCATGTAGTAGAGACTCATCTGGGGCAATACATCATGTAGTAGAGACTCAGCTGGGTCAATACATCATGTGGAAGAGACTCATCTGGGCAATACATCATGCACTGAGGCACACAGGGGCAATACATCATGTACTGAGGCACACCTGGGGCAATGCATCATGCACTGAGGCACACCTGGGGCAGTACATCATGTGGTAGAGACTCACCTGGGGCAATAGATCATGTGGTAGAGACTCACCTGGGGCAATAGATCATGTAGTAGAGACTCACCTGGGGCAATACATCATGTACTGAGGCACTCCCGGGGCAATACATCATGTAGTAGCGACTCACCTGGGGCAATACATCATGTACTGAGGCAAACCTAGGGCAATACATTGTGTAGTAGAGACTCTTCTGGGGCAATACATCATGTGGTAGAGACTCATCTGGGGCAATACATCATCCAGTAGAGACTCATCTGGGGCAATACACCATGTAGTAGAGACTCATCTGGGGCAATATATCATGTACTGAGGCACTCCCGGGGCAATACATCATGTACTGAGGCCCACCTTGGGCTATGCATCATGCACTGAGGCACACCTGGGGCAGTACATCATGTGATAGAGACTCACCTGGGGCAATACATGATGTAGTAGAGACTCACCTGGGGCAATACATCATGTACTGAGGCACTCCCGGGGCAATACATCATGCAGTAGAGACTCACCTGGGGCAATACATCATGTAGTAGAGACTCTCCTGGGGCAATACATCATCCACAGAGGCACTCCAGGGGAAATACATCATGTACTGAGGCACTCCCGGGGCAGTACATCATGCAGTAGAGACTCACCTGGGGCAATACATCATGTGGTAGATACTCACCTGAGGCAATACATCATATACTGAGGCACTCCCGGGGCAATACATCATGTACTGAGGCACACCTGGGGCAATGCATCATGCACCGAGGCACACATGGGGCAATAAATCATGTGGTAGAGACTCACCTGGGGCAATACATTATGTAGTAGAGACTCACCTGGGGCAATACATCATATACTGAGGCACTTCCGGGGCAATACATCATGTAGTAGAGACTCACCTGGGGCAATACATTATGTACTGAGGCACACATGGGGCAATATATCATGTACTGAGGTACACCAGGGGCAATATATCATGCACTGTGGCACACCGGGGGTAATACATCATGTACTGGGGCACACCTGGGGCAATACATCATGTAGTAGAGAGTCACCTGGGGCAATACATCATGCACTGAGGCACACAGGGGGCAAAACATCATGCAGTAGAGACTCATCTGGGGCAATAGATCATGTAGTAGAGACTCACCTGGTGCAACAGATCATATACTGAGACACTTCTGGTGCAATACATCATGTACCGAGGCACACCTGGGACCAATACATCATGTAGTAGAGACTCACCTGGGGCAAAACATCATGTAGTAGAGACTCACCTAGGGCAATACATCATGTATTGAGGCACTTCTGGGGCAATACATCATGCAGTAGAGACTCATCAGGGGAAATACATCATGTAGTAGAGACTCACCTGGTGCAACAGATTATATACTGAGGCACTCCTGCCGAAATACATCATGTACTGAGGCACACCTGGGGCAATACATCATGCACTGAGGCACACCTGGGGCAATACATCATGCACTGAGGCACACCTGGGGCAATACATCATGTGGCAGAGACTCACCTGGGGCAATACATCATGTAGTAGAGACTCACCTAGGGCAATACATCATGTATTGAGGCACTCCTGAGGCAATACATCATGTACTGAGGCACACCTGGGGCAATACATCATGCACTGAGGCACTCCTGGGGCAATACATCATGTAGTAGAGACTCACCTGGGGCAATACATCATGTACTGAGGCACTCCCGAGGCAATACATCATGTGGTAGAGACTCACCTGGGGCAATACATCATGTACTGAGGCAATCCCGGGGCAATACATCATGTGGTAGAGACTCACCTGGGGCAATACATCATGTACTGAGGCACACTTGGGGCAATACATCATTCACTGCGGCCCCCTTGGGGCAATACATCATGCACTGGGGCACACCTGGGGCAATACATCACGTGGTAGAGACTCATCTAGGGCAATACATCTTGTATTGAGGCACACCTGGGGAAATACATCATGTACTGAGGCACACCTGGGGCAATACATCATGTCATAGAGACCACCTGGGGCAATACATCATGCACTGAGGCACTCCCGGGGTAATACATCATGTAGTAGAGGCTCACCTGGGGCAATACATCATGTACTGAGGCACTCCCGGGGCAATACATCATGTACTGAGGCACACCGGGGGTAATGCATCATGTACTGGGGCACACCTGGGGCAATACATCATGTAGTAGAGAGTCACCCGGGGCAATACATCATGTACTGAGGTACACCTGGGGTAATATATCATGCACTGAGGCACACCTGGGGCAATACATCATGCTGTAGAGACTCACCTGGGCAATAGATCGTGTAGTAGAGACTCACCTGGGGCAAAATATCATGTAGTAGAGACTCACCTAGGGCAATACATCATGTATTGAGGCACTTCTGGGGAAATACATCATGCACTGAGGCACACCTGGGGCAATACATCATGTACTGAGGCACAAGGTTGGCGGGGTGATAATTCCCCATTTACCATTGGCCCTTCCCCGTTCCCATTTTTGCCCCATAGGGCTTAATGGGACTGGGGAAGGCGGTAATTACGGTACCACAAATTGCGGTACCGCAATTACCTCAGAAGTCCCTTTGCGGGTTTCTACTTTAACGGCTGGTCCAGACGAGCCGTTAAAGTCGGGAGCCGCAAAGGGACTTCGTAATCAGGTGTTAAGGGTTTAACGGCGCCAACACCTTTTACGGCGCCGTTAACCCCTTAAAGCCAGGGTCGTAATGAGGGTCCTTGTATTGTTTTAGTCTAGTGCCATCCCAGCTACCTCGTTTAGCCACCAACGTAGTGATTTGCACACGAGCCATGAGTATCTTCCTCTGCCTCCCTTGCCTCCTTCATGAGTGTTGGTGCACTGCAAAGGACCAGAACTAAAGGCGTTACTTCAGGAGGTAAATGCAGCCTACTGTTTTTACTGTTGCCCGTGGCAATTCCACCAAAGTTGGAATCTTTAGTCAGTCTCTCATATATATTCGACTGGACTTACACTCTGTTGTTGTATTCCCTACCGCTTTTTTCTCCCATTATTAGACTGTTGACTTGTATAATTACTGTGGGTTAACACAACTTCACTAGTTTGATAATGAGAAAGTAAATCGATAAACTCGGTAAATGAATTGTGGTTTATTATGTAGTATTTCAATAACAAGATTGTCTTCATAAGGTAAGCATTTTAATTTAAAACTTGGTTAAACTGGAGCTGGTTTAACGAGAACATGTATTAGGGGGTTATGGAAAAGTAAATGGTTTTCTATTCGAACGTGCAAGCATTTTGCAATGTTTTAGCATCCTTCTTGGTATTTTATATAGGATATTGCATTCAATCGAAGAAGTCCCTCTATAGACTATGTGACTTGTTGAGCAAAATTATGCCTGGAAATTGCATTATTGTTTCCTTGTCCGATGATGTAGTTGGAATATTCTGAATGCCGCCAATACCAGTAGTTATTGACTGCACTCTGAACTTTCTGATTGGCTGAGGTCTATAACGATCTATAATAATATCTCATTTCCCCTCATTCCTCCTCAATTGCTCATTGATATTAATTTTCACAGTTTCCATTCATTTTAACCTTTTCACTACAGCATATTCTCCTGTAGGTCGCTTTGAACAATTGTCTCATATCTTGGCAACACCTCTGTTGGTGATGAACCATTTCTTTCCTTCATTTGGCATCATTTATTTTCCCTTTGGTTTTACCCACCGGTCATTTGTTCTTCTGATAGACCTTGGAGTTCCCTGTTCTTTGTCATAAGTGTTCAGAGAGGGAAGTCCGTTTAATGGCAAGTACACCAAACAGGGAAACAAATGGAAATCAGCAGCATTGCGATCACCTCTCTCGCCCCGACTTCCATGAACTTCAGTTGAACAGCCACTTTTATGCATAAAACTCGTCATCATTGACGTCTAACTTTACAAAATCATCATGCAATATAATTGATTAGGAAAGGTAACTTAAGTATAGGTGCTATATCTGTATACGGTAACAGTGCATGTGGATTGGATAACTCTTATCGGGTGGGCGTCTATGTCAACCCTCTACATCACTCGTGATAGACGTCACTACAAGTATGACGTCTCATTGGTTCTACTGGCTATAGGACCCTAGATTACTTGGTCTATTGTGATTGGGCAGGTTACACCCCTAGACATAAATCCCCATTTTAATTAGCAGCATGCAGAATGGAAACCCAGGTGCCTGGTGTCCCAGGTTTCACCCTGCCTCCCTTTCATCAATCAGTATTTTAGGGCTATGTGTCAAATAGTTGGGTAAGGATGGCCTCGAAACTGTAGTCTCTTATCGGGAAAAGTTATGGCATCCTCGGGTTCTGGATGACATCAGGCGGTGGTACTTCTTTGCGCCTGGCTGGTCACCTGTCTGTTCACCATGAACCTGCTTCAGTTTCCAGCTTTTATTGTATTTAATTCTGCTTCGGCTCTGCCACCTGTCTGGGCCTCTCTTATCTTGACCTTCACAAGTGAGCTGGTATGCTTCGGAGCCTGATTCTTGCGCGTTAATGCTCTCCTCCCCTTCTCTGGCTGACCTTGATTTCCTAGGCATGAGCCGCTCTTTGTTGAGTTTCGATTCCGCTCCTTCTCTCGCCTTTGGCTGGGTTTCGAAAACTTGGCCTGTCAGGCCTCTGGCTGCCTGGGTACATTTCTGCTTTTACAAAATGGAGTTGCACTTGTATAATGTGCTTCTTGAGGTAGACATATAGTCGGCGCATGCCGCTTCTATTATTCTACTAAGCATTGCAAGCAGTATCGGGTTCTTAGAATCTTGCGTTTCAAGCCTATTTAAACACGTTTAACAGGACGGTTGCTTCCATCTTGTCTTGCAGAACCGTTTCCTTACGTTTTAACATTGTCTCTTCCCTGTGCCCATTACATTTATTTTCGTAGCTACTCGCACTGGCGTGCTTGCCTTCGATAGCCACGTTTGTTCATTTGTGGTCTGTTCAGGCACTTATGTCATTTCTCCTGGCCTTCCATTAGGGCTTTTGGGGTCTCTTCGTGGACCGCATGAAGGTACTCCTCATTTCATATCAGCGGCTGGTATGGCTGTCTGATAGGGTACCGCGCTGCCCAGGGTTCGTCTTGTTATGGGCACTTCAACAGGCAAAATGTATATTGGGCAGAGTCCCAGTGCGGCTCTCTGTTGGTTCATTTGCTCTTCATACGTCACAGCCCTTGACGGGTACCGTCCTAGCAGATCGAACTGAGGGGCAGCGGTGCAGGTCATGTCTGGAACCTCCTCTACACTCCCCCCTCTGGTCGGTTCATCGACCACTGCTTCTTAAATATTCGTCTCCATTTCTCTTGATTCTTCAGTGTTTTGTTCATCATCTTCAGGGTTGGTACATGATGGCGTGAACATATGCGTCTTTAGAGTCCACATTTTTATCACGCCTTTCAAACTCCTTGCTGTTTTGACATGTTCATCCTTGTTCCAGGTCATTAGCTGGCATTGTCCATTTGGACTGCAGTAAATCCATTTTCCTTCATAATTTCTTCGTTTCTTAGGGTATGCAAATTTGGTTCCTTCTGGCGCAAACTCACTGGCCTTCACAGCGTCCTTTATCTCTTCATCAGTCAGGTCTGTGGGCTTCCATCCTGGCTCTATATCGACCATAATATTCATACCAATGGCTTCTTTGCTGTTTTCTGGCACTGTGTGATGATTATTTTGATCACACAGAAACCTAGTAGTATCATTACTAGCAGGGCTCACAGAAACTTGAATATATCAGCCATCCATTGTGGGACCCATGGGAACAGGTTCCCAAACCAGCTGTCATCGTCCACTTCATCCATTTCGTCAATCATTTGGTTCTTTAGCTTTGTCAACATGCTTATGGCCTCTGTGAGGGTTCCATTCTCTTCATCGTGAGATGGTGTAAATGTGCAACATGATTCTCCAATTTTTGTGCAAACACATCCATCCATTGCAGTAATCATGTCAAGCACATATCTGTTTTGGAGAGTCATCAGTCTGATTGCTCTCAGTTCCTCCTTGATCACGTGAATCCTTTTACAGTGGTGTTGATGGTCTGCAGTAATTTCCATCTGGTTATCTGCAACCATTTAGTATTTGCTCCAACTTGGATGTGTGGCAAGAGTATTGTTGTGAATACTGATGAGGTGAGGCTAAACAGCCTGTGGGATTGCATCGAATGCTTCCTTCGATTTGGTAGAAAAGTAATTCTCTCTCTTCATTCATTCGGGATACTAGCTCAGCAGATCTCCTTTTCCTCAGGTGAGCATCTGCTTTCGGGAAGCTGTCAATACTCAGGTCACTTTTTGGGATCACTAGCGCAGGAACGTGGACATTTAGTATTGTGCATATGCCTCCCCAGTTCTTCGGAAGTCTTATATATGCCTTGGATCCACATGCCCAGTAATGATCCATAATTACTTCGGTATCATGTACCATTCCTGGGGCGTCAAAGACTCGTCTGCAGTTCTGGTTCTCTCCCATCTTCCTCGTACCATTGTTTCTGAAGCAGAACTTTGGGTTTTCCAGTGGTACTATCTGCAGGGGTCCTCCTCTGTCTTCGACCCTTGTGAGCAATTTTGCACGTTTTGTCCATAATGGCTTGCATCCGTTCAGTACTGTGATGATGGTAGGTTCGTATTGACCAATGACCATCCAGGCTCTGCAGATCACCACTCCCTTTTCCCATCCGTCTGGTGAAAGCACTGTCCCCCAAATCTGCATTTGGCCTCTGTTCTTCCAACTTCGGGCCTCCTCTGGAGTTTTTCCTTGAACGTTCAGCTTCTGATTCACTTCCCGTCTAATTCCGGCTCCCTTCACTCCAGGGTTCTCGTATCGGATTACATGATTCTTAGTATGGGCTTTGTTTCTTGTCCTTATGTCCTGAACATAATCATCCTCGTCAGGGTCAGTTGCTTCTGTTGCCCATTTCAGGGAGGCATCATTGCCCATGAACTGGCCTCTGGTCTTGCACATTGCTACGTGTGACATACAGTGTGCTGTCTGGAAATCAATTTCTACAGCCATAAAGATCTTGGATTTTCCCATACTGTTTGGCAGGAGTGCACAGACGAAGCATTCTCCTTCTGACTGACTTCGTCCTACTTCCTTCATATGCTGGTACCATATGTTGTTTCCAAGATGGGCTGTGCTATCCAGGTAGTCGTTAAGTGCATTGGAATCTTCGTGAGGGCTTCTAATTACATTCAATTTCAAATCATTTGCTTCATCATTAGCTTTTCTTGGAACTGGAATAACTATACTGATAGTGGGACACTTTGCTCCCCAATAAAGAAAGCAGTTCAGATTGTTAATATTAGGAAAACAATAATTACTGTACATATGCACATTATCCTTCGGAACGATAATTTGCAGCATTTTCTTCCAGGGATGTGGAGGCACCCTTCTGCTGGGGGTAGAACTATGTTACTGTTCTGGGCCCCCATTTCGATAAAGTCCATAGTTAATTATTTATTCTTTTCATGCTTTGATCTCACGGTTCAAACGGTCTATTATTACTAAAGTGCGAGTGCTTTTTTTTTAAGAACTTTATTTTTGGTTTGCATGTCACAGTACACTCTGCTTGTCGCGCATCTACATAATACAGATTCGCATTACAAATTGACCACCCAACTCCCCTTGCAGACTTTTACTTCAGGTGCATGTCCTCGTATATACCCATAGAAAGAAGTTACATATAGCTAGCTGTGTGGCATGGCACATCATCCACGCTATCATTGTCCGAATTTTCAGTGTCTGTGGAGGTTTCATCTAAGTATGCCCTGAACGGGGCCCAAATGTCTTTTGGTTTACATGGAGCAGATATCATATTAACATAGTTTTCCTCACATTCATTCACGTAAGTGAGGGTCGCAAGGAACTGTTCTGTTGTTGGAGCCTGGCCGCTCTTCCATTTCTGAAGGATGCATTTCTTTGCTACTGCGCAGGCAACGTTGAACAGTCTCCTCGTTTTTTCCGGGGCCTTGCCAATGTCTCCAAACAGGTATTTAGGTGGATTGAGGTGTGCAGGGATTTGTGTTATTTCTTCAAGGATGTTGGCCACTGCAAGCCAGAAACCCGCTATCTGGGGGCAGGCCCAGTACATTTAAAATGAGTCCGCACCAGGGGCGTAGCATTTCGGGCAATTGTCGGGAGTGGTCTTGTAGAACTTTGCCATTTTGGCAGGAGTGTAATGTAGTTTGTTCAGAACCTTGAATTGTATTAGTCTCAGGCCTGCATTAAGTGAGATTTTCTTAGATAGGAGGCAATATCTGGCCCACTTCCCCTTCTCGATTGTAGTATACGTGTCTTTTTCCCACAATGCCTTGATGGTGTTCGATGATTTCGAGTGAGCCTGCACAATATTGTATAATTTGGACACCCCAGTGCCTGCCTGAGAATACAATGACTGGTAGCATACATGCTCGGGGGGTTCATCTGGGAATGATGGCCACCTTTCTTTGAACGCGGCTTTCATATGGTGGAACTGTAGGGTGGCTAGTTGGCTGCTCCCCACTGAGTTTTCGAAGTCTTCAGGAGTTACAAATTTACCATTAGGGAACATGGTTTTCATTGTGAATTCATATTCGGGTAGCCAGTTTTTCTGGATGGCAATGTCGCATGTTGGCTTAATGCCCGGGAAGTTCCAGAGCGGGGCTTGGGAATCATAAGGGCAGTCTATGTGCAGATGTTTGCTTATTGCAGCCCATGCCGCAACTGTGCAGGAGGCTGGGTCAAACTTACAATCATCTTTATGTGACTTTGTAAATATGATGGATCTCAAATCGGTTGGGCGGACCGAATGACGCTCGATGGTGTGTTATCCGAGGGGTCCTGCCAGAACTTTGCATAGTGTGCCTGTGCCAGATAATAGTACAATTAGAAATCAGGGGCGCAAAGCCTCCCATATCATAGGGTTCGATCAATTTGTTCCATTTCATTCTATTCGCGACACCGTTCCACACGAAGGTGGTGGCCATGGAACGCAGATTGTCGAAGAAGAGTTTGCCTGGCCATATAGGTACATTACAGAAGATGTATAGGAGCTTAGGGAGTACCGTCATCTTGAGGACCGCTATCCGGCCGGCAGGAGATATGGGGAGTCTGGACCAAATTTGAAGCTTAGGGTGTATGGTTTGTATCGTGGATTCATACTTATCTATATAAAGGGAGTTCTTGTCATGAGAAAACAGGATTCCCAGGTATCGAATGTGATCGGGAGCCCATGACAGGCCATGAATGTTTGTAGGACAAGTAGTGGCACGTGTCAACGGAAAGATCTCAGATTTGGACGAATTGATCTTGTAGCCTGAGTGTGTAGTGAATTCGGTGATCACCGCTAAAATGGGGAATAGGTTCTTTTCTGGTTCCCGAACATATAGTAGTGCATCGTCTGCATACAATGAGATGGCTTGGTATACCCCGGCCATTTTTATACCCCTAAGGTCTTGTTCAGCTCTGACTTCAGCCGCCACTGGTTCGATGGTGAGGGCAAAAAGGCATCAAGTGAAATGGCTGCTGCTTGTGCCTCTGGTTTGATCTGTGCTAGAACACTGAATAGTCTGCACAGGTTCAGGGCCGTGGATCTCGTAGGGATAAATCCGCATTGGTCGGGATGAATTAAGGTGGTCATTTTGGGGTGCAGTCTAGTGGCCAGCACCTTTGCGTAAATCTTGGCGTCCGTGTTAATCAGGGACAAGGGACGGTAGGAGGAGCATTCATATGCCGGGCGTCTGGGTTTCAAGAGCACCGTAATCACTGCATCTGACATGGACTCAGGGAGTGAACCAGCGTTCATAGCCTCTTCCCAAACAAGGGACAATATTGGGGCGAGCATTCCTTATACAGGTCGGCGTTTAGGCCGTCCGGCCCTGGAGTTTTACCCGCTGCTAGGGCTTTGATCGCTTCAGCAATTTCCTCGGCTGTCATGGGTTGTTCAAGGCACCAGTTATCTTCTAAAGTTAGCCTAGGGAGGGAAATCTTACTTAAGTACGACTTTACGTCGTCTCATGTGGATCTATCGTGGTTGGCGTAAATATTAATGTAATAGTCCGTGAACTCAGAGTTTATTTCATCCTCCCCATGCACAGCCATTCCCCCATCTGTTAGAATAGTTGCAATAGGGGTGTGGGTGTGGTCATTGCGAAGTATACGGGCCAGGTGGTGGCCCGCCCTGTTGCCCTCCCCATATTTGCATGTCCTGGACGGGATGGCCATGTATTGTTGTTCTTTGGTAGCCAGTTCGTTAAAGGTTTGGAGGTGTAGACTAATGTCCGCCAAAATACATTTATCATGGGTCCTACTATAGGCAGATTCGAGCGATTGCAGGGTTGATTCTGTGTTGCCCAAGTTGGTTCTAACGGTTCTGAGGAGACCAGACGTCTTGGACATAAGATTGCCTCGTACCCACAACTTAAATGTTTCCCAGGTGGAAGCCCAGCTGCCCAGAGAGCCCTTATTCAGTTGGAAGAACTCCTCCGTCTCAGTATATAGAGCCTCCACCACATTCGGGAGGGGTATCGAGGCTTCCATGTAGGCCAAAGCTGTGGCAGGAGATTTGAAAAAGAGTGCTCTTCCAGCATGTTGTATACGAAGTTTCGATGGAAAGAGAAGGGCGTAGGGGACCTGTCTCAAACGTAGCTGGCGCTTGACAACTTTGTAGGATCGTCTTTGAGTCTGGACCCCTGTGGAGAAGTCCGGGTATACATGGATGTTGTCGTTACCAAACCTAAGGGGTCCTTTCTCTCTTGCCAGTCTGAGGATGGCGTCCCTGTCCCTGTAGTTCAACAGTTTGGCAATCACCGTGCGGGGAGGAGCCCCTGGTCTGGGTGGCGGAGCGAGGGATCGATGTGCCCGCTCGACGAGGAACTGGGGTGAGAGTGCCTCCTCCCCGAGGAGAGATTTCAAAAGGTCTTCGATTCGGGACTCTATTGGGCCTTTGCAAAAGGTCTCCGAGAGGCCGACTATGCGGATGTTGTTCCGTCTGGATCGGGATTCCAAATCGTCGCATTTATCGCAGAGTTTATTCATTTCCCCTCTAAGGAGTGCGATGTCCTCGGTGTTTTGCCGAGGAGAGTCCTCATTCGTGCCAATTCTGCTTTCAGCCTCTGTGATTCTGGCACTTTCCTTGTCTAGGCGAGTTTTTAGGGAGCCTATCGTGGAGACAATGTCATCAAGTTTGACATTAATGGCCAGGAATCCATTTTGAACTGTTGTCAGCAAGTGATCAAATTTCGTATCTTCTGCATTTAGGGGTGAGGCCGGAGATTGAGGGTCCGGGCGTTCAGGAGATGATTGTGAGCTAGTAAAGGAGTCCATCGGTCCCGTCTTCCTGGTTTTGCCTGCGTTTTTTCCAGGCATTGTGGAGGTGGAGAAACGGCCTGGGCCTGGTGGGATGAGAGGGCCATGTGTTAAAGTGTGGTAGAGGATGGCTCAGGAGAGCGCAAGGCCCGCAAGGATCCCGGTGCGCCCAAAACGGCGATTGTTCCAAGATGGCGTGCTCTGTGGCGTAAGCGGGGCAATGACCGCCAGAGCTGACAGGCGTGAATTTTCACAGTTTAATTTGATGGTAGAAGCTCCGAGTCAGATGAAGGGGAGCACAGGGTGACCCGGGGGGACACCAGCCGTGTCCGTCAGGGGGCAACCCCAGGATATGTTTGATTCAGGTCAGAGAGCCCCACACGTGCCCCGCGCCCAGCTGCTGTGCCAGCCCAGTCCCACGCAGCTCTCACCTCGGGAACGAGCAACGAGATA
The DNA here is from genome assembly GCF_040938575.1 of Ambystoma mexicanum. NCBI lineage: Eukaryota > Metazoa > Chordata > Amphibia > Caudata > Ambystomatidae > Ambystoma > Ambystoma mexicanum. The sequence continues at coordinate 1,206,513,835 of NC_090926.1, read as the reverse complement.
GGGAACGTCCAATCCAGGCCGCCGGGCTGCCACCCGGGACGCGCCCCGGGGCTGCCGCGAAGGTCCGCCGAAGGGCCCGGAAGCCGGTAGCCGGGCTCCGGGGAGGCACGGGCCGCAGTAACGAGGCTCCGGGAGGCCCCGCCGCGAGCACCTTCCACAGTGGAGGGACGTTGCAGGTTGCCCTATGCCGGGCAGGGCACAGTATGCCCAGAGAATGTGTGGCACGAAGTATCGTGGCCGCAGTCTGCCGGTCCCGCTCTGCCCACTGTGAGGCCCGGCGTAAGAGGGAGCGGCGGCGTCCTCGTAGATTATTGTGGCGCTACGAAGCGGCACGGGCCCGTGTCCTCAAGGTCCACCAGGGTTCCCAGGCTTGGGAAGTCCGATTTCGGTCGGGATTTCGCCTGCAAGGTCAGGATGTTCTCTGGGAACAGCGCGGGTAGCTTACGAGGTTCGATGCAGTCTGGAAACAGGGGATAATTCGATCAGGATTCATGCCAGAGAGGAGCTCCTCACTCAAGCGGCCATCTTGTTGCATAGCAGCGCCCCCTTCGCAAGTGCGAGTGCTTTTAAGTGTCCCCCCTCTTGTGGGTGATGATGACAGTCTCTGGGTATGCAGCACGGTTCTGTTCGCTAGACTATGGAAAAAGGTTATGCTACCAACTCTGGTACATCACATTTATTTATGCGTATCTGTAGTAGGTGAGGTCCCAATGAACGCCTCAAATTTGCCTTGGTCCTGAGGACATGCTGGAAACAGTTCAATGCGAAAGAATAAAACGATGGAACTGCTACAAAATCACACAAAATGGAATGCAGAAAAAGTAAAAAAAAAAATTAAAAAATTCAAACTGAAAATGTACGTGTGGCAAAAATAGGAAAACTGAGCTATACTCACAAAATCGAGCTGTAGCAATAGGAACAAAAATAAAAATGAACATATGGAAAAGGTAAAAAAAACAGTTAAAATCATAAACATAAGATGTTGCAAAAATAGGAACAAAACATAAAAGCAAAAGTGACCATATGAAAAAATAGAAAAATGGGAAGGTTGAAGAAAAAGAAAAATAAGATGGTGAAGTTCTTGTGTTCGCTCCTTTCGTTCCATCTCTCGGCGACATGTTGAAGAACAGTGTCTCTTTCCTCTGTCTGCTCCACGGCACTAAGATGACGAAATGTTCTATTTTGGATCTCCACCTTCTAAGGCTCTCCTCAGCAGTGGATGTCCATAATTGCTTCTTAGTTGCGCTATGATGGCTCTCAGGAGCCTGTTTAATTGGGTGTTCTTCACTGGATCTCCGAGAAATGTGGATACGTCAACATTGTTGGGTCTACCCACTAGTTCTGGAAAGTTCTCAATGAGATGGAAGAAGACTCGGTATGCATATCTAATGTCTTCTGGTGTCAACGACATTTGCTCTTGTTTTCTAGTCTCTAGATCACAGGCCTTTCTTGCAGCGTGAACCGTTTTTAAACTTTCTTGCTGCGTGGATTGCAACCACGTAGTTTAGTTTGTACCACACCTGGTTTAGGAATTTGTTGTTTCTTGGGTCTCTGATGAAGGTTAGGGTATCTTTGGTTCTCCCAACAGCTCCTGGGCACTCCTCTATGATTCGGAAAAATAGGGTGTAAGTCAATTCATTGATGATCACTTGAGGTGGCAGCATTTGTCCTTATTTCCAGTACTCTGGCACTTCAGCAAAAGCCTCTGCTAGGACAGTCAGTAGTTGCTGTATTATCTTCCTGTTATCTGGATTTTGGATGAAATCTGGGATACTTCTGTCTCTCCCTACGAGTGATGGATATGTCTCTAATACTAATCGGAAACAGGAAAGCACATCCTTTGTAATATTTCTACTGGGGGAGACCATGAGTTTTGTGGCACAGTCTTGGTTCTGTTTGCTTTGGGATATTGTTTTTGGTTCTCAGGAATGTCTTACTTTCCACTTATCAGAGTCTTAGGGTCTTTTCAGTGTTCAATGTGGCTCTAAACATTTATATGAGTAGCATTACTGCGGCTTTGGGTGCGCAATTCTCTTCTTTACCCTCTATCTTTGGCTGCACAGAGTGTTCGTTTTGTTGCTGTTATCCCTTTCAGTGCTTAGAGGAAAAGTTTGGTGTAATGCCGAGATTTTCACAAGAGCTCTTTTCGTCTTGTCTTTTCTGCTCATGCGCCCTTCTTCCTCGTCATGGATTTTATCTGCACTTGCTGAGGTTCTTTCCTGTTGTCTGTAGCTTCTTCACAGCTGGATGCAGCTGGAGGGCTTTCTCCTATGTAGGGTTTAATGTCATTTAGGAAGATCCAGGCTCTTATGCCCTTTAGCTTGACAGTCGACGGAGTGCAGTCCTCTATGATGAAGGGACCATTGAATCTTGGCTCGTCCCACCTCTTCCTTATGTGGTTCTTCACCAATACTGTGTCACCAGGGAAGACGAGGGGCGCACAAAGGATTTGAGCTGCGCCTGCATCAGCACTTTCTGTTGCGCTTTGCATTGCGCTGTCCCCTTTTCGCTGTCGCTGCAGCTGCTCTGTAATGACAGAGGCACTGGATGTCATACAGTTGAGATAGTCTTTCATTTCTGCTCCCAGAACCTCCCTAGTTGGCTGGGCATCACATCTAGCTCTATCTCGGGGGGTAAGAGTGGTCCTCATCCTTCTGCATGTAACTATTTTGTGCGGCGTGAGATGATGGTCGGATCCTGGTTGGTTCCGAAGTACATACAATGCCAATGGTAGACAGTGCAGCCATCCCTTCTTTAATGTGAGCTTCAACTTGGCTATCCCCTCCTTAAACAAGCCGTTGATCCGTTCACATATCCCATTCCCCTCAGGCTGATATTCCGACGAGAACATGTGCTTTATACCAAGCAACAAGCTAATCCGTTCGAAAACTGAATTTACAAAGTGAGCCCCGTTATCTGATCTCATTACTTTGCACCCCCCCCATCTAGGGAACACCTCCCTCACTAGGAACTTGGAAGCACAGGTAGCGTCGGGTTGTGTGCGGGGACCTGCTTCTATCCATCTAGAGAATGGACACACCACCACAATCAAATACCTGTACCCATTGCACACTTGAATAATATCGACATAATCGATGTGTAAGTGCTGAAACGGTCCATTTGGTCTAGGAATGATTCCTCTCACTACTTTTAATGTGTGCCCAGCAGTGAACTGCTGGCAGATAATGCAGTTCACCATGAAAAATGCAACATGCTCTGCTAAATTCGGTGTGAACCAGTCTTCTGCGAGCGTTGCGGCTATGTTTTCTTTTGACATGTGAATGGGGTAGTGAAGCTGTTCTAGCGCTACTTTCAGAAGGGCGACAGGCATTACTGGTTTACCAGTGCTGTCTTGCCTCCACAATCCGTCAGAGGGGTTTAAAGAACACCCTCTACGTTCCTACAGATTTTTCTCCTCCTGAGGTGCCTCCCCGTGGAGCTCCATTAGCTGAGTTTTCCCCATATTGCTATAGGGTTCTGGTGTGGCTCGCGCTACCATCATCCGCTCATGGGTACGTGCCACCTCCACGTCCATGATTGTCTTGTTCCTAGATGCCATACGCTTGGCTTCTGTGTCCGCTTCATGATTTCCACATGGCACGAAATCCGTCCCCTTGGTATGAGCGGTGCATTTCACGACCGCTATGCCCACTGGGAGCTGTAGTGCTTTTATCAGCCTGTCCAATAAGGCTGCGTGCTGCATCGGCGTGCCGTCTGTTCAAAGGTAGCCCCTCCTCTTCCAGCGTGCTAAGCCTGTGTGCACTGTGGACGTCACATAGGCAGAGTCACTGTACACTGTTACTTCCTGGCCTGCATGATTCTCAATGGCGAGTATCAGTGCCAATAGTTCTGCAGCTTGCGCAGATTAGTGGGATGGTATTCGTGCACTAACGAGTACTCAAAACTCCCCGTTCGCCAGGTGTTTCACCACGGCCACGCCTGTATACCTTTGTCCGTCTTCTTGGTCTATTCTCGAGGACCCGTCAATGAAGATGATCTCTCCACTCACCAGGGCATTTTCCTTTACCCTGGGGATTTCATCATAGAATTCCTCATAGTTCGCACAGTCGTGCGTGGGTCCTCCCTCTATGAATGGCTCAGCTATGAATGTAGCAGGGTTTACAGTTTTACATCGCACTATTTTGATTGATGGATTAGAGAAGATCACCTCATAGGCAGATGCTCTTTGAGACGTCAATGTGCCCTTTGACTTCTCTAGTATGGCGAACAGTGAGTGCTCAACGTACAGAGTCATGGAGCACCCCATCACAATGGATGACGCCTTCTCGATGGCGAACGCGGCAGCAGCTAGATTTTGTTCGCATGGGAAATGGCCCTTCATGACTGAGTCCAGATTCCCGCTGTAATATGCTAGGGGCTTGTACCCCAGTGAGGTTCGCTGCGCGAGCACTGCCATCATGAAATTACCATCGGTATGTGAGAACAGGTAGAACTCCTCTGCATAATTAGGAATCCCGAAAATTGGGGCCTTACAAATTGCCCCTTTGAGTTCTGTAAACCCCTTTTCCATTGCCTCAGTCCATTCGATATCTTCCCTTGTCGCCTGAGCCTTTTTAAGGGCCTGAAGCAAGGGCTTGGTATATGAGCTGTAGTCGTAGACCCATGCTCTGACGTAATTGCACAGGCCTAAGAAGCTTTGCATTTGTTTTATCGTGCGCGGCTTGGCAGTGTTCATGATAGCTTCAGCCCTCTCTGAGGTCACCTTCTTCCCTTCATGTGAAATCAGTTGCCCTATGTACAATACTTCTGGCTGACAGTACTACAGCTTCTCCTTATCAACTCTGTATCCCTTCTCAGCCATTATGGTTAGTAGCTGGACAGAGTCTTGTCTGCATTGCTCTTCAGTGGTGCTGCATATCAGAATGTCATCTACATACTGCAACACTACATTGTCCACCCGAATATTGCTTAGGTCCATTTGCAGGACTCTGTTGAATATAGACGGGGACTTGCAGTACCCCTGTGGCAACCTCGTGCTTTTCAGGCACATTTGTCTGAAAGTGAATGACGTCAGGTCTTGTGAGTCACGGTGCAATGGGATCGGAAAAAACGCTTTCTTCAGATCGATTACCATGAAATACTTTTCCTCAGTGGGTATGTTGCATAGGATTGTAGAGGGGTTCGGGACTAGAGGGAGCTCGGCTTCAACAATATCGTTTAAGGCTCTTAAATCTTGGATTAAACGGCAAGACCCTCCTTTTGATTTCTTGACAGGGTAAATCACTGTGTTACACGGCGATTCTGACGTCACAAGGATGCCCTGCACCACCATGGCGGAGATTATCTTCGCGATCCCTTCATCTGCCTCTCTGGACATAGCATACTGTCGCGCTCGCGGATAAATTGCTCCTGGCTTCTGTTTAATTTTCACTTCCCCTGGCCCCTTCAGGAGTCCTACATCGTAGGGTCCTGTTTTCCATAATGCGGCAGGCACTTGGGCCATGTCGTCGTCAAAGTGTTCTGGACGTACTAGTGCCAACGTCATTCTCTGTGGCACCTCTCGTTTGATCATTTTGACCCAAAATATGAGACTCACTTCCACCCTTGTCTCTTCTAGGTCAGGGTGTTCTTCGAACAGATCGTCATTGGTGACATCAGTCACTCTGTACCCTTCTTCAATGTCGACAATCACACCCCATTGTCTGCCTTCATCATCACATCCTTCGACCAATACCGCTTTCCCTCGTACTGCGGCAGATTGCACCCTTAAAGGAAATACTTGTCCCTCCTCTTCGTGCATGGGTATTCTTGGTCGGAATAGAAACTCAACTGGGGTTCTCATAGGTCTGTCCATGAGGCCTGGCAATCCCGCCATAAGCACCCGAACGCCATATGCGAAAAGCTCTGGTTCTAGCGGTATAGCCCTCACTGCTGCACGTCCAGAGTATGCTCTGATCATTTCGCACACGTTTGAATAATGCATTCCTGGAGTGGAGCACACTATACCATTCTCGGTAAACAAGATGGTCATGTGTAATTTAGTCATCAGGTCCTGACCCAAAATATTTACTGGAGTCTGACGTGAATATAATAGGGGTACATTCATTTTGCGCTCTCCCACTGAGACTGGGAGTGCGTCTGTAAAGGGAACTCTACTATGAGCTCCAGTGAAACTCTGAGTATCTATAGCCTCGCCAGACAAGGAAAACTTGCCTTCTCGAATGCACGAGCGCATTGCACCCGTATCAACTAAGAAGGAACATTCTCCCCCCCCTATGGTGACATTCACCCTTGGTTCCCTGTTAGGGTCTGGTGTCACTGATAGGATAGAGCACATTAGAGTCCCCCGTGAGCTGTCCTATTTTATATATAAGTTCGGTCCACTGTATACTTGTTGATTTCCCCCAGTCCCAGGGTTAACTCCCCCTCCGGAGCTGGTGCCCTACGACATTTGCGGTGGTGCCTGCTGGGGTTGTCCCTGCGGCAAGTTCCCCATGTTCGGTGGTTGAACCAATTGCTGTGCACCTTGCTGCACACCTGATGCCTGCGGCTGCACTGTGTAGCTTTGTGCACCGCCCGGTTGTGGGATGGCAGGTTGATTCATCATGCCTGCCCCCATCCCTTGGCTGTTTTGCCACATGCCTTGGCTTCTGCACATACGCGCTACGTGTCCCGTCATTCCACAAAGCCAACACAATGGCGGTGGTCGGGCCATCTGTCCATCTAGTGTAGCTGGACTGCCCATCTGTGCATTCTGGTGGCCCCCTTGAACATTCTGAAAACCTCCTTGGTTACCTCGAAACCCTCCCTGATTATTCTGCCGTCCTCTTCCTCCAAAGCCCCTTCCTCTTGGGTAGAACTCTGCATTACCCTGATTATTCTGCGATGGGTTGGTCGCTTGTTGTGCGCTTGGCTCAGCTGGGCTGGTGAGCATGGCTCCCTCGAGAGCATATTTTGAGAGTTTCTTTTGCACTAGCTTTGCCTCCTCTCCCTTATGCTTTGCCTCTTTTTTCCAATTTTTTTCTTGCAACAATCTACAGTAGTGTGCAATTGTCAAGTGTATTTCGGCCCATGGTTTTGCCTCCTACCAATTTTTTAAGCTGCTTCTGTAAACCTTGGCATAATATGTGGTAGAATACAGGGATAGATTTCATCCAAGACTCATGCGTTTCGAGTACACAGGCGTCCCGAAAAATCTGGATATAAATCAACAGATCCTCGGAATCTTTCATTTTCCGAGTCATTATAGCTCCCATATCGGACGTGTCTGGGTATAGCATTCAAAGCGCTTTCCACACTGCTGCTCTGCAGTTGTTAAATGGTGCTCCGTCATGGGAGGTATCAGTTAAGGTTACCCTAGGATTGCCTGCCCGTTTCCATACATCATCTGCTCTTTCACCAAGTATAGAAATTAGGAGGCCCTTGATGTCCCCTATAGCTAAGGTGACACCCCCCGTCATTTTCTGTAACTCGTGTATCCATTTTCCAGCTCCTGATGTCAGCATTGCAAGCTTATTTTTAAGATTCTCTCGGTCCATGTGTGGCCATGGAATATATTGTGGTCTTGCTCCCCCCTTTTCTAGCAATGGGAATTGGAATGCGCAGTACTCCTTCTCTTACCCCATAGCTCTCTGCTCTATTGCCGGGGTGGCATTCCCGCCTTGCCGCCTACCTGGCAATGCCCTTAGTCTGTCTGCATAGGCAGGTGCTGACGCCTCCCGCTGACCGTGGGGTGTTCCTTCATGACGGCCGGACTGAGCGGCAGACTTCGGTGCCCTACTTGTGGACCTGCTAGCGTCTGACCATCGTACCCCTTGGCACCCTGGGGTCCGTTTTTCGCACCGTCTCCCTTCTTCATATGCCACATTTCCCCACCAGAGTCAGATTCTGAGTACTCCTAGTTTACACAACTCCTAGCGTCTTCTTTGTTTTGCCCAATCTCCAGCCTGTCTAGGGACAGTCCCCTGCTCCCACTACTTCGGGTGACATCCTCAGTGTCATATAGCTGAGTTCTCTCTAAGCGCTCATCTTCCCTTCCCACTTGGTAAACTAGTTCCAGTCCCATCGCGTCATAGATTTTATCAATCGTTTCCCCGATGCTTCTGGTGTCGAAGTCATCTTCAATATTTGTCCCGCTTGTACCTTGTACTGCATCGCTTGCAGGAAAGAATTCTTCTATGCCTTCCCATTCTACTGTAGGATTGGGTTTAATCACTTCCCGCTCCAAATATTCAAGATCCCGTGCCCTCTGTTTGTGCTTGTGTTCTATTTCCTCGTCTGTTTCCTTTCGCTTTTTTGCTTCCTCCCTAGCCTTATCTACTTCCCTCATCCTTTAATTTCTACGTTCTGTTGCACTTCTATTCGTCATCTTCCCGCTTTTTTACTTTTCTTTCGTGCACTCTCCTTTCTTCCTCTAACTTTAGCATGTTCTGCCAGTACTTTTCATAGACTGCGTATTGTGTGCGACTGAGCGGTATTCCTTGCTCTTCGCGATATAGTTGTTCTCGTCTTAGCCTATCTTTCTTTCTTGTCCTTTCATCCCTTACTTCCTTCTCCTTTTCCTTCTCCCTTCGTTGTGCTTCATCAGTCCTTTCATTCGACTGTACCTCATCGCTTCCCTTTCCATCTAATTTCAGTAGTATCTGCCCTCCCATCCATTCGTCTTTTGCAAATGCTAACTCATCACTTCCTTTCCGCTTCTTTCCCTCTCTCTCTTTCTCGAGAGATGCACTAGTCTGTGCCTGATCCTTTTTTGCACCATCGCGTCTTTCCTTGTCCCTCGGTACTGCAGAGGCAAGATTACTCTCCTGCTCCCTCTCCTTGATCTCGTCACTACTGCACGTAGGTGACTCATATGCGGGGTTGCAATACCACGTAGCAGCCTTGAGTTCTCTTAGCGGTTAAAGCCCTTCTGTTTTGCTCCCTTCGATGACTGGCTCAGGCGGGGCTGGTGGCGGGGTAGGCATCTCACCCCCCTCCGTACATACATTTAGTATCCAGTCTGTGGGTGGTTCATCCACCTTTGTTTCTTCAAACATTTTCCATAACTCAAGGACAGCAAGACGCTTCTCTAGCTTCTTGCCTGTATATGTGGCGTGTAGGAAGGTTGTCATGTGCTGTAAAACAGCCTTAGAAAGCGACCCGTTCTGGGGCCAAGGCATAAACATCTTATTGGCGGTACGCTTAACCCACTCCTGCCTATATTTCTTCAGTTTTATTGCATGCTTGGGCAGTTGCTTGCATAAATGTGCAAGTGGGGTAACTTCCTCCATTCTTAATTTCGTCACCAACAATATTTACACAGTTCTTTAATCTTTCCACTAGTGAGCACCACATACGCAAGCTCCAATCCAATCCAATTTTTTCTTTTTTTGCCAAATTTTGTACCAACAATTTACTCAAAACTCATCAATTCAAAGGCGATTCCCTCTTAGTTACGAAATCGCGTAGAGCCAAAATGCATTTCAATCAATCATCAATACAATAATTTCACATTTGACATACACAGGACATATATGACAGACGCTTGACAGACTAGACAGACGCCAGCTGGTCACACATATACCTGCCTTCTAATCAATACCCCACCATGGGATGTGAACGAAACCCTTTTGTAACGTCTTTAATCGTCACCGTAGCCTAAATTGTCCCCCCGCTGTGGGCTCTGGGTTCACGTTCCTTCTGACCACTCTTTAAAGGCGAATCCTTACGTTTTTGCTCAGGTGCCCCCCTGGTATTCCTTATGTTTTTGCTCAGGTGCCCCCCTGGTATTCCTTACGTTTTTTGCTCAGGTGCCCCCCTGGTATTCCTTATGTTTTTGCTCAGGTACCCCCTTGGTATTCCTTACGTTTTTTGCTCAGGTGCCCCCCTGTTATTCCTTACGTTTTTTGCTCAGTTGCCCCCCTGGTATATCCACTCTTTATTTCCTAAGCTCGAGTCATTAATCCCATATATATATATATATATATATATATATATATATATATATATATATATATATATATATATATATATATATAGTCTTCTCTACTTCTACCTACTTTATTTATTCTCCGCCACCCTCCGTTACCTTTCCCTTACTTACTCTAATTCCTACGAGACATTTGCCAAAGTAACGAGTTAGTTGTTTCGCCGATCGCATCTTTTCCTCTCTGGGACTTCGGGATCACCGCCTGTTCCTCTTACTGCTTTTAAGGTTTTCGTCCGATCTGCTTCCCGTGGGAATGAGAAGGGTTATGCTTGGAAAGGTGGGTTCCTTCAGACCCAGTGCAGATTTTTGAAACTTTTACTCTATCATTGTCCACGGGGAGCTTCTCAGTCTACTCAGCCGGAATGGCAAAAGGGCTTGTGATCTTACCAAGGGCCAAGAGTTACGTTGTGCCGTCAGTCTGAAGGTGTCTTATAACTATCAATCGATAATCAATAATCGATGGCCGAAACCATCCTCACGCTACCAAGTGTTCAGAGAGGGGTGGAAGTTACTGACAGGCCCATAGGTCAGTACTCACCCTCTTGAGCTTGTAAGACAAGATAGCTGCACCATGTGAGGACAGGGGGTGCAGGATTCACATACTCCAGTACAACTCAATAATGAGGACTCAGTAAGTTTGCAAAGGGAAGTCCGTTTAATGGCAAGTACATCAAACAGGGAAACAAATGGAAATCAGCAGCATTGCGATCACCTCTCTCACCTCGACTTCCACGAACTTCAGTTGAACAGCCACCTTTATGCATACAACTCTTCATCATTGACGTCTAACTTTACAAAATCATCATGCAATATAATTGGTTAGGAAAGGTAACTTAAGTATAAGTGCTATATCTGTATACGGTAAGAGTGCATGTGGATTGGATAACTCTTATCGGGTGGGTGTCTATGGCCAACCCTCTACATCACTCGTGATAGACATCACTACAAGTACGACGTATCATTGGTTCTACTGGCTATAGGACCCTAGATTACTTGGTTTATTGTGATCGGGCAGGTTACCCCCTAGACATAAATCCCCATTTTAATTAGCAGCATGCAGAATGGAAACCCAGGTGCCTGGTGTCCCAAGTTTCACCCTGCCTCCCTCTCATCAATCAGCATCTTAGGGCTATGTGTCAATTAGTTGGCTAAGGATGGCCTCGAAACTGTAGTCTATTATCGATAAAAGTTATAGCATCCTCGGGTTCTGGATGACATCAGCCGGTGGTACTTCTTCGCGCCTGGCTGGTCACGTGGCTGTTCACCATGAATCTGCTTCAGTTTCCAGCTTTTATTGTATTTAATTCGGCTTCGGCTCTGCCACCTGTCTGGGCCTCTCTTATCTTGACCTTCACGGGTGAGCTGGTATGCTCCGGAGCCTGATTCCTGCGAGTTGATGCTCTCCTCCCCTTCTCTGGTTGACCTCGATTTCCTAGGCATAAGCCGCTCTTTGTTGAGTTTCGATTTCGCTCCTTCTCTCGCCTTTGGCTGGGTTTCGAAAACTTGGCCTGTCAGGCCTCTGGCTGCCTGGGTACATTTCTGCTTTTACAAAATGGAGTCGCACTTGTATAATGTGCTTCTTGAGGTAGATATATAGCCGGCGCATGCCGCTTCTAGTATTCTACTAAGCATTGCAAGTAGTATCGGTCTCTTAGCATCTTGCGTTTCAAGCCTATTTACACACGTTTAACAGGACAGTTGCTTCCATCTTGTCTTGCAGCACTGTTTCCTTACGTTTTAACATTGTCTCTTCTCTGAGCCCATTACATTTATTTTCATAGCTACTCTCACTGGCGTGCTTGTCTTCGATAGCCACGTTTGTTCATTTGCGAGTCTGTTCAGGCACTTATGTCATTTCTCCTGGCCTTCCATTAAGGCTTTTGGGGTCTCTTCATGGACTGCATGAAGGTACTCCTCATTTCGTATCAGCGGCTGGTATGGCTGTCTGATAGGGTACCGCGCTGCCCAGGGTTGTCTTGTTATGGGCACTTCAACAGGCACTGATCTCCGAATGTATACTGGGCAGAGTCCCAGTGCGGCTCTCTGTTGGTTCATTTGCTCTTTATACGTCACGCCCCTTGGCGGGTACCATCCTAGCAGATCGAACTGAGGGGCAGGGGTGCAGGTCATGTCTGGAACCTCCTCTACACTAGTGTCTCCTTCTCATTCATTTTGGGCTTGTGGATGTGCTCTTCCACCTTATATACTCCCTTTCCCAAATTTAACCCATGCAGCTTTTCTGTCGTAGCTATTGCATCTTTGTCTATATGGTGGAACCTAGAGCCTCTTATCTAAAGTCAAAGATTTAATATAAAAATTAAAAAGTCTATAAACTAAAAAAGTATTAAAATCCAAGAAATCCGAGAGATCTTCAGTACTCTATCAAGTTAATATTATATTATCAAGTTAATATATAAGTCAGGTTAATATAAGGTTAAATGTCTAATATGTTTCTCTTTCCTGGTCCTTCACTATGCAGTTGTGTCGGGAACACCCGACAGACTCAATGGGCTGATATTAGTCCGTCTCCCACTCCATGGATCGCTCAGTTCTTAGTGAGAGTTACAAGTTAACTCATCAAATTGAAAACTATATATAAATCTTCCATAAAAGGAGTTGAAATCCAAGTCCATGCAACACAATGTTCCGGTGCATTGCTCATTACTAATAGTTAGCGCAGCAGTGACGCCTCTTGGACACTCTTGTGCTCGGCAGCTTCCTTAGTGATGATAGTTACATCTGACAGTATCGATTAACATTAGCGGCGCTGTCTACTGAGTACAGTTGGCCTTGTCAGCCCGAATGCCATGACGACCATGACCGCCCTGCTCTGCCGCTACGCTACAGCATTCATTGGAGTGACTGAGGCCTGGGAAACTCCCCCTCCTTCTTCGTGTAACGCTGCAGGGCCACAACTGCTATGGCGTCCAAAAGCACTAATACTGTGTATTGGTGTCTTGACATGGTCTATCTATGTGAAATACTCTGTTGATTAACTAGGCACTATGATGTTTTTGTCAGGACAGGATTACATTTGTTTGGAAAACATGCTGACATGGCTGTTATCTGAGGTTCTACCCTTAGATGTAGGGCCATCTGGTTTGTGGAGATAAGCTATTGTAAACAATAAGGGTCCTCCAACTTCATGTAATCATCATTTTTATTCCATCACAGTTTTGACAGTAAATTTCAAAAAGTAGGGGCTGACATTTCTGTTAGATTATATGATTTTTTCATGATGCACAATTGAGAATATTGCACACATTTACCCTTCCAATAATCACTCCTGTTTTACTATGTTTTACAGTAAAATAAATGTGTTGACACAAGTTTCGTTGTCTATACTATGCATCAAGGATTTACAACGCAAAGACTCTCACCTTCCTCAGGACATTTTTCATCAGTTCAGGTTCTTTCTCAAACATATTTCATGCATATATAATTATTTGTCTATTACTTCAGTTTAACATCATACAGCAAAACATCCCCAGTCATTGACATAATCCTTCATCGACAGTTGTATATGATTTCCTAACAAGCATGCATGCTTGTAATATTACCACATTGGAATATTATGAACAGGTACGGGATCCCGTTTTGGTTCCATTGAAGAGGATAGCATACCCCCTTCCACTCCCCGCTGTATATCTGTTTGGTTATTACCTCTGAAAAGTGCTCCGTTATGCATCTGTACTCTTGTATACATCTGTAAAGCGCTCTCTTGCTTCTCGAAACTAGGTCCGCGCTCAATAAATAAATAATAATAATAATAAGCATGTTACATACACGAAAAATAAACTACTGAGTAGAGAGTTATAACCTCATCGCAACACGTGTCGGTGGAACAAGATCATGATATTGCCGGAATGTCTTAGGGTTTCATTTCTTTAACCCCTTAACTGCCAGGCTATTGTGCAAGTCTATGCAAAAAGGACGAGCATACCCGTCCTTGGCACTTGAGGAGAACTCCAAGGTTTTGACTTTTGAGACTCAGCTACACTCCTTTTGTGAACAAACAGTGAGATGGGAAGCTTATATTGGGGATTCAAGTATTCATTTGTAACTAGTCAGTTTCCATTGAATGTGTCAGTCTCAGTGGAGCTGCATGTTTCAGGTATGATATGATATGATATGATATGATATGTAAATAAGACTGGGAGGTTTCTGATTTTGGGAATTGGGGAAGAAAACATCAGCTTGTTGTTGATTGGATGGTCATACATGGTGTCCTCTCCAATTCCGGATATTGCTTCAACTGAGACTTCCGGTTCAATTAGAGTGCAGATCTAGGGGCTGAGCCTCAAGGGCCCTGCAGACCTCAGGATGTCTTGGTCGGCCCCCATATTCCGCAACAACCCCCACTAACCCATCCTCCAGCTCGCGAGGATAGATAGTCCAGGTCTGTCCAATCCTTCCAGAAAGACAGACTTGTTTACATTTCCGAACACGAATATTGCCGGTGGTCAACTCTCCATAAATCGGGGAACGTCATCTTCACCAAACGGGCGATCCATCAGGAGACATTAACTGCTGCTAAACACGGGCAAAAATAACATTCCCTGCACTCTCCTGTGACCAAAATAAGGAACGAAGTTACAAGATATAAAAATATCAATAAACAGAGCAAGAAATAGCCCGCTGTGCCGGAATGTTCTGGAAAAAGTGAGTGTTACTTTACTAGAAATCAGTGTTGTGGACTTGGATAAGTGCCAACACAGTCAGATGCTGTGCCAAGCGTCTTCCTCTTCTACGCCAAGAAGAGTGACGTGGGCGCCCATTTTAGGTAGGGGCAAGGGTTTTTCCCCCTACTTCCCCCCAACTTTCGTGGCACATCATTTTGTCCCCCTCATTTAGCATGGGCCTCTTTCCTTTACATGTCATGTCCCCCCAAAACGTTCAGCATAGTTACCCCACTGGTCCACCCCTAGGCGGATGGACCGACCAGCTAAGGGCACCAAAGACTTACACAGTCCCTATAAGCAATACACGGAGGGGGCCTTATTCGTGGACTTTGAAGTGATGTGCTGTGGGACACAGCGGGCAAGCACACGCACATCCCAAGCAATACACTATGTTCTGAAAGGCACACTCTACAGTGCACCGTGTGGGGCAAAGTAGCATGCACTAAGAGGCACACCTGGGGCAAAGCATCACGTGCCTGGAGCCACAACTGGGGCAATTCACAAAGCACTGGGGACACCCTTGTGTCAATGCACCATCCATCCAGGCATATCTTTGACAGTCCATCATGCACCTATGCCATGTACTGTCGGCACACCTATGCCATGTACTGTGCGGCACACCTATGCCATGTACTGTGCGGCACACCTGTGCCATGTGCAGTGTGGCACACCTATGCCATGTACTGTCGGCACACCTGTGCCATGTGCAGTGCGGCACACCTGTGCCATGTGCTGTGCGGCACACCTATGCCATGTGCTGTGCGGCACACCTATGCCATGCGCTGTGTGGCACACCTATGTTATATACTGTGCGGCACAACTATGCCATGTACTGTGTGGCACACGTATGCCATGTACTGTGCAGCACACCTATGCCATGTACTGTGTGGCACACCTATGCCATGTACCGTGTGGCACACCTATGCCATGTACCGTGTGGCACACCTATGCCATGGCAGCATATACCAGGCGACACAACTGGAGCAATGATAGTGTTAATAAAGATGTCAGGTTTTCACATAGCCATTCATGCTGTATTCATCCAGCTTCTCAGCGCCGTCATGACCGTCTTTATCATTGCCCCATGTATAAGAATGAAGATTCCAACTTTGCCACCTGCTGGCTGGCCACTTGCCAAAAGTGGCTGCATGAAGTGTGAGTTATCACCTGGGCAATGGATGCACTGAGGCAGGCCTGGGAGAAAAACACCAGGGACTTGGAATCATGTGCATAGAGAATGGGATATTGGTCTGGGACAATCACCTGGGGCAGAACAGGGACATTACACCAAATACTGGGACGGGCACCTAGGCAATACATCATGCACTGAGGCACACCTGGGGCAATACATCATGCACTGAGGCACACCTGGGGCAATACATCATGCAATGAGGCACACCTGGGCCAATACATGTGCACCTGGGTCAATACATCATTCACTGAGGCACACCCGGGGCAATACATCATGCACTGAGGCACACCTGGGGCAATACATCGTGCACTGAGGCAAACCTGGGGCAATACATCATGCAATGAGGCACACCTGGGCCAATACATGTGCACCTGGGTCAATACATCATTCACTGAGGCACACCCGGGGCAATACATCATGCACTGAGACACGCCTGGGGCAATACATCGTGCACTGAGGCACACCTGGGCCAATACATGTGCACCTGGGTCAATACATCATTCACTGAGGCACACCTGGGGCAATACATCATGCACTGAGGCAACCTGGGGCAATACATCATGCACTGAGGCACACCTGGGGCAATACATCATGCACTGAGGCAATCTGGGGCAATACATCATGCACTGAGGCACACCTGGGGCAATACATCATGCACTGAGGCACACCTGGGGCAATACATCATGCAATGAGGCACACCTGGGCCAATACATGTGCACGTGGGTCAATACTTCATTCACTGAGGCACACCCGGGGCAATACATCATGCACTGAGGCACACCTGGGGCAATACATCGTGCACTGAGGCACACCTGGGCCAATACATTTGCACCTGGGTCAATACATCATTCACTGAGGCAACCTGGGGCAATACGTCATGCACTGAGGCAACCTGGGGCAATACATCATGCACTGAGGCACACCTGGGGCAATACATCATGTACTGAGGCAACCTGGGGCAATACATCATGCACTGAGGCACACCTGGGGCAATACATCATGCACTGAGGCACACCTGGGGCAATACATCATGTCCTGAGGCACACCTGGGGCAATACATCATGCACTGAGGCACATCTGGGCCAATACATGTGCACCTGGGTCAATACATCATTCACTGAGGCACACCTGGGGCAATACATCATGCACTGAGGCAACATGGGGCAATACATCATGCACTGAGGCACACCTGGGGCAATACATCATGCACTGAGGCAACCTGGGGCAATACATCATGCACTGAGGCACACCTTGGGCAATACATCATGTACTGAGGCAACCTGGGGCAATACATCATGCACTGAGGCAACCTGGGGAAATACACCATGCACTGAGGCACACCTGGGGCAATACATCATGTACTGAGGCACACCTGGGGCAATACATCATGCACTGAGGCACACCTTCGGTAATACATCATGTAGTACAGACTCACCTGGGGCAATACATCATTTATTTATTTTTATTTTTTACATTTATAGAGCGCACTGCAGCCCAAATGCATCGAGGCGCTATTACATGAAAGTGAACGCAGGCAAGATTGTGAATACATAGAAGACGTGAGGTACTTAGTTACAGAATAGGAGCGTGGTTACATGCGCCGGTGGCCTGCATGCAGAAGTCAAGGAAGTGGGTCAGACAAACAGCCTAGTTCTAATGGCTTTGCGGAAGGATAGGTGAGAGTCAATCCCCCTGAGGTGCGTAGGTAGGGCATTCCAGTGTGAGGCTGCTAAAGCTGGGAATCTAGTGCTGCCCGCATGTACTCTGCAGGTCTTAG
This sequence comes from Ambystoma mexicanum, assembly GCF_040938575.1. Taxonomy (NCBI): domain Eukaryota; kingdom Metazoa; phylum Chordata; class Amphibia; order Caudata; family Ambystomatidae; genus Ambystoma; species Ambystoma mexicanum. The sequence goes on along the minus strand of NC_090926.1, from coordinate 1,206,496,253 downwards.
GGGTGTAAATCAGGCTGGTGTAGGCAGTTCTGGAGGGCCTAGCAGAAATTGACCGGGATATTCTTTGGGCAAGGTATGGAGGAGCAAGTTCATGGAGGCATTTATGGGTGAGGGAAAGGATTTTAAAGATGATTCTCTGCCTGATGGGCAGCCAGTGGACCTGCCTTCTAAGATCAGAAATGTGGTCCTTCTTGGAGGATCCTGTGGAGGCCCTAAGGGCATTGTTTTGGGCGAGTTGGAACTTAGAAATGTTTTTGCTGGATGTCCCACCAAGGAGAGCATTGTAATAATCCAACCTGGATCCTATCACGGTCCTGGCAATAGTGAGGCAATTTTGAGAGGATAGGGAGGGTCTTGCTGCATTAATCAATTTGGAATAGTATGCTGAGGACGAGGCTATAGCATTGACATGCCTGTCCATGGTGAGATTAGAGTCGAGATAGTCTCCTAGAGTCTTGACTGTTTGGGACACAGCAATTGGTATGTTGTCGATGGTGAAGGAAGAGTATTGTTTGTCGAGGTTACCCAGAATGGTCGGTGACCCAATAAGTAAGAGCTCAGTCTACTCACTATTAAGACATAGCCAATTGTCTACCATCCAGGCTTGGGTGGTGGCATAAATGGAGTTGAGGGTGTTGTTGTCCAAATCATAATCACCTGTGAGCGGGATGAGCACTTGGTGTCATCAGCATAATTGGTGTATGAGATGCCAAGGCGCCAAGGAGATTGAAGAGAGGCCGGGTGAACAGGTTATAGAGGCTGGGCGCTATGCAGGAGCCCTGTGGCACGCCACATTGGATGTGACTGGGAGAGGCGCATGCTGAGTCAGAGAAAACTTTCATGGCCCTTTCCTGTAGGAAAGAGGTGATACATGCGCATGCTTTGGGGGAGAAGTTGGCTGCTATAGAGAGATGGTGGCAGAGAGTGTTATGATCGACGAGGTGGAATGCAGCTGATAGATCAAGGAGCAGCAGGAGCGCTGGTTTGCCAGCATCTCGAATGTCGTCCATTTGATTTTTCAAGTCAAGGAGAGCTGTTTCAGTCCCGTGTCGAGGTCTGAATCCAGACTGCCGAAGGCCGAAAAGGCAGTGGTCCTCGAGGAATTATTGGACTTGCTGGTAGGCCGCTTTGCCCAATATTTTCAGTAGAAAGGGAACAGTGGTGATGGGCCTGTAGTTCCCTGGTACTGATGGGTCAAGGGAGGGTTTTTTGAGAAGCGGACAAACCCAAGCTTCCTTAAGATCAGTCGGAACATGGCCAGACTGAAAGGATCCATTTATAATAGCCCTGAGGAAGGGAGCAAGGGTAGGGCCACAGTCTTTGACTAGCTGAGTAGGGCAAACATCGCCCTTACAGTTGGAGGGTTTGATGGTTTTTAGGAGCGTGATGACCTCAGATTCAGTGATATCCTTGAAGTCGAATAGCGGGGAGGAGTTTATTTTAGTCTCTTTGCTTATGTTATTATTCTGGTTGGCAATTAGGAGGGTTATGGCTTTTTGGTGTGCCTGGATTTTGTTTTGCAGGGTGATGTAGTAGAGACTCACCTGTGGCAATACATCATGTACTGAGGCACTCCTGGGGCAATACATCATGTACTGAGGCACACATGGGGCAAGAAATCATGTGGTAGAGACTCACCTGGGGCAATACATCATGTACGGAGGCATTCCCGGGGCAATACATCATGTACTGAGGCACACCTGGGGCTCATCATGCACTGAGGCACACATGGGGTAATGCATCATGTAGTAGAGACTCATCTGGGGCAATACATCATGTAGTAGAGACTCACCTGGGGCAATACATCATGGAACGAGGCACTCCTGGGGTAATACATCATGTACTGAGGCACACCTGGGGCAATACATCATGCACTGAAGCGCACCTGGGGCAATACCTCATGCACTGAGGCACACCTGGGGCAATACATCATGCACTGAGGCACACCTGGGACAATACATCATGTGGTAGAGACTCACCTGGGGCAATACATCATGTAGTAGAGACTCACCTTGGGCAATACATCATATACTGAGGCACTCCTGGGGCAATACATCATGTACTGAGGTACACCTGGGGCAATATATCATGCACTGAGGCACTCCTGGGGCAATACATCATGTAGTAGAGACTCACCTTGGGCAATACATCATATACTGAGGCACTCCTGGGGCAATACATCATGTACTGAGGCACACATGGGGCAATAAATCATGTGGTAGAGACTCACCTGGGGCAATACATCATGTACGGAGGCATTCCCGGGGCAATACATCATGTACTGAGGCACACCTGGGGCTCATCATGCACTGAGGCACACATGGGGCAATACATCATTTAGTAGAGAATCATCTGGGGCAATACATCATGTAGTACAGACTCACCTGGGTCAATACATCATGTACTGAGGCACACCTGGGGCAATACATCATGTACTGAGGCACACCTGGGGCAATACATCATGCACTGAGGCACTCCTGGGGCAATACATCATGTAGTAGAGACTCACCTTGGGCAATACATCATATACTGAGGCACTCCTGGGGCAATACATCATGTACTGAGGCACACATGGGGCAATAAATCATGTGGTAGAGACTCACCTGGGGCAATACATCATGTACGGAGGCATTCCCGGGGCAATACATCATGTACTGAGGCACACCTGGGGCTCATCATGCACTGAGGCACACATGGGGTAATGCATCATGTAGTAGAGACTCATCTGGGGCAATACATCATGTAGTAGAGACTCACCTGGGGCAATACATCATGCACTGAGGCACTCCTGGGGTAATACATCATGTACTGAGGCACACCTGGGGCAATACATCATGCACTGAAGCGCACCTGGGGCAATACCTCATGCACTGAGGCACACCTGGGGCAATACATCATGCACTGAGGCACACCTGGGACAATACATCATGTGGTAGAGACTCACCTGGGGCAATACATCATGTAGTAGAGACTCACCTTGGGCAATACATCATATACTGAGGCACTCCTGGGGCAATACATCATGTACTGAGGTACACCTGGGGCAATATATCATGCACTGAGGCACACCTGGGACAATACATCATGTGGTAGAGACTCACCTGGGCAATACATCCTGTAGTAGATAATTGCCTGGGGCAAATCATCATGTACCGAGGCACTTCTGGGGCAATACATCATGTACTGAGGTACACCTGGGGCAATATATCATGCACTGAGGCACAACTGGGGCAATACAACATGTACTGAGGCACACCTGGGGCACATCATGCACCGAAGCACACATGGGGCAATACATCATTTAGTAGAGAATCATCTGGGGCAATACATCATGTAGTACAGACTCACCTGGGTCAATACATCATGTACTGAGGCACACCTGGGGCAATACCTCATGCACTGAGGCACACCTGGGGCAATACACCATGTGGTGGAGACTCACCAGGGGCCATACATCTTGTAATAGAGACTCACCTGGGGCAATACATCATGTACTGAGGCACACCTGGGGCAATACATCATGCACTGAGGCACACCCGGGGCAATACATCATGTAGTAGAGAATTGCCTGGGGGAATGCATCATGTACTGAGGCACTCCTGGGGCAATACACCATGTACTGAGGTACACCTGGGGCAATATATCATGCACTGAGGCACACCTGGGGCAATACATCATGCTGTAGAAACTCACCTGGGGCAATACATCATGTAGTAGAGACTCACCTGGGGCAATACATCATGTACTGAGGCACAACTGGGGCCAATCATCCACCGAGGCACATCTGGGGCAATACATCATTTAGTAGAGACTCACCTGAGGCAATACATCATGTACTGAGGCACTCCTGGCAGAATACATCATGCACTGAGGCACACATGGGGCAATACATCATGTGGTAGAGACTCACCTGGGGCAATACATCATGTAGTAGAGACTCACCTGGGGCAATACATCATGTACTGAGGGACTTCTGGTGCAATACATCATGCAGTAGAGACTCATCTGGAGCAATAGATCATGTAGTAGAGACTCACCTGGTGCAACAGATTATATACTGAGGCACTCCTGGCGCAATACATCATGTACTGAGGCACACCTGGGGCAATACATCATGTACTGAGGCACACCTGGGGCAATACATCATGTACTGAGGCACACCTGGGGCAATACATCATGTAGTAGAGACTCACCTGGGGCAATACATCATGTACTGAGGGACTTCTGGTGCAATACATCATGTAGTAGAGACTCACCTGGTGCAACAGATTATATACTGAGGCACTCCTGGCGCAATACATCATGTACTGAGGCACACCTGGGGCAATACATCATGTACTGAGGCACACCTGGGGCAATACATCATGTACTGAGGCACACCTGGGGCAATACATCATGTAGTAGAGACTCACCTGGGGCAATACATCATGTACTGAGGGACTTCTGGTGCAATACATCATGCAGTAGAGACTCATCTGGAGCAATAGATCATGTAGTAGAGACTCACCTGGTGCAACAGATCATATACTGAGGCACTCATGGCGAAATACATCATGCACTGAGGCACACCTGGGGCAATACATCATGCATTGAGGCACACCTGGGGCAATACATCATGCATTGAGGCACACCTGGGGCAATACATCATGCATTGAGGCACACCTGGGGCAATACATCATGCATTGAGGCACACCTGGGGCAATACATCATGCATTGAGGCTCACCTGGGGCAATACATCATGCATTGAGGCACACCTGGGGCAATACATCATGCACTGAGGCACACCTAGGACAATACATCATGTAGTAGAGACTCACCTGGGGCAAAACATCATGTACTGAGGCACACCTGGGGCAATACATCATGCAGTAGAGACTCATCTGGGGCAGTAGATCATGTAGTAGAGACTCACCTGGTGCAACAGATCATATACTGAGGCACTCCTGGCGCAATACATCATGCATTGAGGCACACCTGGGGCAATACATCATGCATTGAGGCTCACCTGGGGCAATACATCATGTACTGAGGCACACTTGGGGCAATACATAATGTACTGGGGCACACCTGGGGCAATACATCATGCACTGAGGCAAACCTAGGGCAATACATCATGTAGTAGAGACTCATCTGGGGCAATACATCATGTAGTAGAGACTCAGCTGGGTCAATACATCATGTGGAAGAGACTCATCTGGGCAATACATCATGCACTGAGGCACACAGGGGCAATACATCATGTACTGAGGCACACCTGGGGCAATGCATCATGCACTGAGGCACACCTGGGGCAGTACATCATGTGGTAGAGACTCACCTGGGGCAATAGATCATGTGGTAGAGACTCACCTGGGGCAATAGATCATGTAGTAGAGACTCACCTGGGGCAATACATCATGTACTGAGGCACTCCCGGGGCAATACATCATGTAGTAGCGACTCACCTGGGGCAATACATCATGTACTGAGGCAAACCTAGGGCAATGCATTGTGTAGTAGAGACTCTTCTGGGGCAATACATCATGTGGTAGAGACTCATCTGGGGCAATACATCATCCAGTAGAGACTCATCTGGGGCAATACATCATGTAGTAGAGACTCATCTGGGGCAATATATCATGTACTGAGGCACTCCCGGGGCAATACATCATGTACTGAGGCCCACCTTGGGCTATGCATCATGCACTGAGGCACACCTGGGGCAGTACATCATGTGGTAGAGACTCACCTGGGGCAATACATGATGTAGTAGAGACTCACCTGGGGCAATACATCATGTACTGAGGCACTCCTGGGGCAATACATCATGCAGTAGAGACTCACCTGCGGCAATACATCATGTAGTAGAGACTCTCCTGGGGCAATACATCATCCACAGAGGCACTCCAGGGGAAATACATCATGTACTGAGGCACTCCCGGGGCAGTACATCATGCAGTAGAGACTCACCTGGGGCAATACATCATGTGGTAGATACTCACCTGAGGCAATACATCATATACTGAGGCACTCCCGGGGCAATACATCATGTACTGAGGCACACCTGGGGCAATGCATCATGCACCGAGGCACACATGGGGAAATAAATCATGTGGTAGAGACTCACCTGGGGCAATACATTATGTAGTAGAGACTCACCTGGGGCAATACATCATATACTGAGGCACTTCCGGGGCAATACATCATGTAGTAGAGACTCACCTGGGGCAATACATTATGTACTGAGGCACACATGGGGCAATATATCATGTACTGAGGTACACCAGGGGCAATATATCATGCACTGTGGCACACCGGGGGTAATACATCATGTACTGGGGCACACCTGGGGCAATACATCATGTAGTAGAGAGTCACGTGGGGCAATACATCATGCACTGAGGCACACAGGGGGCAAAACATCATGCAGTAGAGACTCATCTGGGGCAATAGATCATGTAGTAGAGACTCACCTGGTGCAACAGATCATATACTGCGGCACTTCTGGTGCAATACATCATGTACCGAGGCACACCTGGGGCAATACATCATGTAGTAGAGACTCACCTGGGGCAAAACATCATGTAGTAGAGACTCACCTAGGGCAATACATCATGTATTGAGGCACTTCTGGGGCAATACATCATGCAGTAGAGACTCATCAGGGGAAATACATCATGTAGTAGAGACTCATCTGGGGCAATAGATCATGTAGTAGAGACTCACCTGGTGCAACAGATCATATACTGAGGCACACCTGGTGCAATACATCATGTACTGAGGCACACCTGTGGCAATATATCATGTAGTGGAGACTCACCTGGGGCAATACATCATGTACTGAGGTACACCTGGGGTAATATATCATGCACTGAGGCACACCTGGGGCAATACATCATGCTGTAGAGACTCACCTGGGCAATAGATCGTGTAGTAGAGACTCACCTGGGGCAAAATATCATGTAGTAGAGACTCACCTAGGGCAATACATCATGTATTGAGGCACTTCTGGGGAAATACATCATGCACTGAGGCACACCTGGGGCAATACATCATGTACTGAGGCACAAGGTTGGCGGGGCGATAATTCCCCATTTACCATTGGCCCTTCCCCGTTCCCATTTTTGCCCCATAGGGCTCAATGGGACTGGGGAAGGCGGTAATTACGGTACCACAAATTGCGGTACCGCAATTACCTCAAAAGTCCCTTTGCGGGTTTCTACTTTAACGGCTGGTCCAGACGAGCCGTTAAGGTCGGGAGCCGCAAAGGGACTTCGTAATCAGGTGTTAAGGGTTTAACGGCGCCAACACCTTTTACGGCGCCGTTAACCCCTTAAAGCCAGGGTCGTAATGAGGGTCCTTGTATTGTTTTAGTCTAGTGCCATCCCAGCTACCTCGTTTAGCCACCAACGTAGTGATTTGCACACGAGCCATGAGTATCTTCCTCTGCCTCCCTTGCCTCCTTCATGAGTGTTGGTGCACTGCAAAGGACCAGAACTAAAGGCGTTACTTCAGGAGGTAAATGCAGCCTACTGTTTTTACTGTTGCCCGTGGCAATTCCACCAAAGTTGGAATCTTTAGTCAGTCTCTCATATATCTTCGACTGGACTTACACTCTGTTGTTGTATTCCCTACCGCTTTTTTCTCCCATTATTAGACTGTTGACTTGTATAATTACTGTGGGTTAACACAACTTCACTAGTTTGATAATGAGAAAGTAAATCGATAAACTCGGTAAATGAATTGTGGTTTATTATGTAGTATTTCAACAACAAGATTGTCTTCATAAGGTAAGCATTTTAATTTAAAACTTGGTTAAACTGGAGCTGGTTTAACGAGAACATGTATTAGGGGGTTATGGAAAAGTAAATGGTTTTCTATTCGAACGTGCAAGCATTTTGCAATGTTTTAGCATCCTTCTTGGTATTTTATATAGGATATTGCATTCAATCGAAGAAGTCCCTCTATAGACTATGTGACTTGTTGAGCAAAATTATGCCTGGAAATTGCATTATTGTTTCCTTGTCCGATGATGTAGTTGGAATATTCTGAATGCCGCCAATACCAGTAGTTATTGACTGCACTCTGAACTTTCTGATTGGCTGAGGTCTATAACGATCTATAATAATATCTCATTTCCCCTCATTCCTCCTCAATTGCTCATTGATATTAATTTTCACAGTTTCCATTCATTTTAACCTTTTCACTACAGCATATTCTCCTGTAGGTCGCTTTGAACAATTGTCTCATATCTTGGCAACACCTCTGTTGGTGATGAACCATTTCTTTCCTTCATTTGGCATCATTTATTTTCCCTTTGGTTTTACCCACCGGTCATTTGTTCTTCTGATAGACCTTGGAGTTCACTGTTCTTTGTCATAAGTGTTCAGAGAGGGAAGTCCGTTTAATGGCAAGTACACCAAACAGGGAAACAAATGGAAATCAGCAGCATTGCGATCACATCTCTCGCCCCGACTTCCATGAACTTCAGTTGAACAGCCACTTTTATGCATAAAACTCGTCATCATTGACGTCTAACTTTACAAAATCATCATGCAATATAATTGATTAGGAAAGGTAACTTAAGTATAGGTGCTATATCTGTATACGGTAACAGTGCATGTGGATTGGATAACTCTTATCGGGTGGGCGTCTATGTCAACCCTCTACATCACTCGTGATAGACGTCACTACAAGTATGACGTCTCATTGGTTCTACTGGCTATAGGACCCTAGATTACTTGGTCTATTGTGATTGGGCAGGTTACACCCCTAGACATAAATCCCCATTTTAATTAGCAGCATGCAGAATGGACAACCAGGTGCCTGGTGTCCCAGGTTTCACCCTGCCTCCCTTTCATCAATCAGTATTTTAGGGCTATGTGTCAAATAGTTGGGTAAGGATGGCCTCGAAACTGTAGTCTCTTATCGGGAAAAGTTATGGCATCCTCGGGTTCTGGATGACATCAGGCGGTGGTACTTCTTTGCGCCTGGCTGGTCACCTGTCTGTTCACCATGAACCTGCTTCAGTTTCCAGCTTTTATTGTATTTAATTCTGCTTCGGCTCTGCCACCTGTCTGGGCCTCTCTTATCTTGACCTTAACAAGTGCGCTGGTATGCTCCGGAGCCTGATTCTTGCGCGTTAATGCTCTCCTCCCCTTCTCTGGCTGACCTTGATTTCCTAGGCATGAGCCGCTCTTTGTTGAGTTTCGATTCCGCTCCTTCTCTCGCCTTTGACTGGGTTTCGAAAACTTGGCCTGTCAGGCCTCTGGCTGCCTGGGTACATTTCTGCTTTTACAAAATGGAGTTGCACTTGTATAATGTGCTTCTTGAGGTAGACATATAGTCGGCGCATGCCGCTTCTATTATTCTACTAAGCATTGCAAGCAGTATCGGGTTCTTAGAATCTTGCGTTTCAAGCCTATTTAAACACGTTTAACAGGACGGTTGCTTCCATCTTGTCTTGCAGAACCGTTTCCTTACGTTTTAACATTGTCTCTTCCCTGTGCCCATTACATTTATTTTCGTAGCTACTCGCACTGGCGTGCTTGCCTTCGATAGCCACGTTTGTTCATTTGTGCGTCTGTTCAGGCACTTATGTCATTTCTCCTGGCCTTCCATTAGGGCTTTTGGGGTCTCTTCGTGGACCGCATGAAGGTACTCCTCATTTCATATCAGCGGCTGGTATGGCTGTCTGATAGGGTACCGCGCTGCCCAGGGTTCGTCTTGTTATGGGCACTTCAACAGGCACGGATCTCCTAATGTATATTGGGCAGAGTCCCAGTGCGGCTCTCTGTTGGTTCATTTGCTCTTCATACGTCACAGCCCTTGACGGGTACCGTCCTAGCAGATCGAACTGAGGGGCAGCGGTGCAGGTCATGTCTGGAACCTCCTCTACACTCCCCCCTCTGGTCGGTTCATCGACCACTGCTTCTTAAATATTCGTCTCCATTTCTCTTGATTCTTCAGTGTTTTGTTCATCATCTTCAGGGTTGGTACATGATGGCGTGAACATATGCGTCTTTAGAGTCCACATTTTTATCACGTCTTTTAAACTCCTTGTTGTTTTGACATGTTCATCCTTGTTCCAGGTCATTAGCTGGCATTGTCCATTTGGACTGCAGTAAATCCATTTTCCTTCATAATTTCTTCGTTTCTTAGGGTATGCAAATTTGGTTCCTTCTGGCGCAAACTCACTGGCCTTCACAGCGTCCTTTATCTCTTCATCAGTCAGGTCTGTGGGCTTCCATCCTGGCTCTATATCGACCATAATATTCATACCAATGGCTTCTTTGCTGTTTTCTGGCACTGTGTGATGATTATTTTGATCACACAGAAACCTAGTAGTATCATTACTAGCAGGGCTCACAGAAACTTGAATATATCAGCCATCCATTGTGGGACCCATGGGAACAGGTTCCCAAACCAGCTGTCATCGTCCACTTCATCCATTTCGTCAATCATTTGGTTCTTTAGCTTTGTCAACATGCTTATGGCCTCTGTGAGGGTTCCATTCTCTTCATCGTGAGATGGTGTAAATGTGCAACATGATTCTCCAATTTTTGTGCAAACACATCCATCCATTGCAGTAATCATGTCAAGCACATATCTGTTTTGGAGAGTCATCAGTCTGATTGCTCTCAGTTCCTCCTTGATCACGTGAATCCTTTTACAGTGGTGTTGATGGTCTGCAGTAATTTCCATCTGGTTATCTGCAACCATTTAGTATTTGCTCCAACTTGGATGTGTGGCAAGAGTATTGTTGTGAATACTGATGAGGTGAGGCTAAACAGCCTGTGGGATTGCATCGAATGCTTCCTTCGATTTGGTAGAAAAGTAATTCTCTCTCTTCATTCGGGATACTAGCTCAGCAGATCTCCTTTTCCTCAGGTGAGCATCTGCTTTCGGGAAGCTGTCAATACTCAGGTCACTTTTTGGGATCACTAGCGCAGGAACGTGGACATTTAGTATTGTGCATATGCCTCCCCAGTTCTTCGGAAGTCTTATATATGCCTTGGATCCACATGCCCAGTAATGATCCATAATTACTTCGGTACCATGTACCATTCCTGGGGCGTCAAAGACTCGTCTGCAGTTCTGGTTCTCTCCCATCTTCCTCGTACCATTGTTTCTGAAGCAGAACTTTGGGTTTTCCAGTGGTACTATCTGCAGGGGTCCTCCTCTGTCTTCGACCCTTGTGAGCAATTTTGCAAGTTTTGTCCATAATGGCTTGCATCCGTTCAGTACTGTGATGATGGTAGGTTCGTATTGACCAATGACCATCCAGGCTCTGCAGATCACCACTCCCTTTTCCCATCCGTCTGGTGAAAGCACTGTCCCCCAAATCTGCATTTGGCCTCTGTTCTTCCAACTTCGGGCCTCCTCTGGAGTTTTTCCTTGAACGTTCAGCTTCTGATTCACTTCCCGTCTAATTCCGGCTCCCTTCACTCCAGGGTTCTCGTATCGGATTACATGATTCTTAGTATGGGCTTTGTTTCTTGTCCTTATGTCCTGAACATAATCATCCTCGTCAGGGTCAGTTGCTTCTGTTGCCCATTTCAGGGAGGCATCATTGCCCATGAACTGGCCTCTGGTCTTGCACATTGCTACGTGTGACATACAGTGTGCTGTCTGGAAATCAATTTCTACAGCCATAAAGATCTTGGATTTTCCCATACTGTTTGGCAGGAGTGCACAGACGAAGCATTCTCCTTCTGACTGACTTCGTCCTACTTCCTTCATATGCTGGTACCATATGTTGTTTCCAAGATGGGCTGTGCTATCCAGGTAGTCGTTAAGTGCATTGGAATCTTCGTGAGGGCTTCTAATTACATTCAATTTCAAATCATTTGCTTCATCATTAGCTTTTCTTGGAACTGGAATAACTATACTGATAGTGGGACACTTCGCTCCCCAATAAAGAAAGCAGTTCTGATTGTTAATATTAGGAAAACAATAATTACTGTACATATGCACATTATCGTTCGGAACGATAATTTGCAGCATTTTCTTCCAGGGATGTGGAGGCACCCTTCTGCTGGGGGTAGAACTATGTTACTGTTCTGGGCCCCCATTTCGATAAAGTCCATAGTTAATTATTTATTCTTTTCATGCTTTGATCTCACGGTTCAAACGGTCTATTATTACTAAAGTGCGAGTGCTTTTTTTTTAAGAACTTTATTTTTGGTTTGCATGTCACAGTACACTCTGCTTGTCTCGCATCTACATAATACAGATTCGCATTACAAATTGACCACCCAACTCCCCTTGCAGACTTTTACTTCAGGTGCATGTCCTCGTATATACCCATAGAAAGAAGTTACATATAGCTAGCTGTGTGGCATGGCACATCATCCACGCTATCATTGTCCGGATTTTCAGTGTCTGTGGAGGTTTCATCTAAGTATGCCCTGAACGGGGCCCAAATGTCTTTTGGTTTACATGGAGCAGATATCATATTAACATAGTTTTCCTCACATTCATTCACGTAAGTGAGGGTCGCAAGGAACTGTTCTGTTGTTGGAGCCTGGCCGCTCTTCCATTTCTGAAGGATGCATTTCTTTGCTACTGCGCAGGCAACGTTGAACAGTCTCCTCGTTTTTTCCGGGGCCTTGCCAATGTCTCCAAACAGGTATTTAGGTGGATTGAGGTGTGCAGGGATTTGTGTTATTTCTTCAAGGATGTTGGCCACTGCAAGCCAGAAACCCGCTATCTGGGGGCAGGCCCAGTACATTTAAAATGAGTCCGCACCAGGGGCGTAGCATTTCGGGCAATTGTCGGGAGTGGTCTTGTAGAACTTTGCCATTTTGGCAGGAGTGTAATGTAGTTTGTTCAGAACCTTGAATTGTATTAGTCTCAGGCCTGCATTAAGTGAGATTTTCTTAGATAGGAGGCAATATCTGGCCCACTTCCCCTTCTCGATTGTAGTATACGTGTCTTTTTCCCACAATGCCTTGATGGTGTTCGATGATTTCGAGTGAGCCTGCACAATATTGTATAATTTGGACACCCCAGTGCCTGCCTGAGAATACAATGACTGGTAGCATACATGCTCGGGGGGTTCATCTGGGAATGATGGCCACCTTTCTTTGAACGCGGCTTTCATATGGTGGAACTGTAGGGTGGCTAGTTGGCTGCTCCCCACTGAGTTTTCGAAGTCTTCAGGAGTTACAAATTTACCATTAGGGAACATGGTTTTCATTGTGAATTCATATTCGGGTAGCCAGTTTTTCTGGATGGCAATGTCGCATATCGGCTTAATGCCCGGGAAGTTCCAGAGCGGGGCTTGGGAATCATAAGGGCAGTCTATGTGCAGATGTTTGCTTATTGCAGCCCATGCCGCAACTGTGCAGGAGGCTGGGTCAAACTTACAATCATGTTTATGTGACTTTGTAAATATGATGGATCTCAAATCGGTTGGGCGGACCGAATGACGCTCGATGGTGTGTTATCCGAGGGGTCCTGCCAGAACTTTGCATAGTGTGCCTGTGCCAGATAATAGTACAATTAGAAATCAGGGGCGCGAAGCCTCCCATATCATAGGGTTCAATCAATTTGTTCCATTTCATTCTATTCGCGACACCGTTCCACACGAAGGTGGTGGCCATGGAACGCAGATTGTCGAAGAAGAGTTTGCCTGGCCATATAGGTACATTACAGAAGATGTATAGGAGCTTAGGGAGTACCGTCATCTTGAGGACCGCTATCCGGCCGGCAGGAGATATGGGGAGTCTGGACCAAATTTGAAGCTTAGGGTGTATGGTTTGTATCGTGGATTCATACTTATCTATATAAAGGGAGTTCTTGTCATGAGAAACCAGGATTCCCAGGTATCGAATGTGATCGGGAGCCCATGACAGGCCATGAATGTTTGTAGGACAAGTAGTGGCACGTGTCAACGGAAAGATCTCAGATTTGGACGAATTGATCTTGTAGCCTGAGTGTGTAGTGAATTCGGTGATCACCGCTAAAATGGGGAATAGGTTCTTTTCTGGTTCCCGAATATAGTAGTGCATCGTCTGCATACAATGAGATGGCTTGGTATACCCCGGCCATTTTTATACCCCTAAGGTCTTGTTCAGCTCTGACTTCAGCCGCCATTGGTTCGATGGTGAGGGCAAAAAGGCATCAAGTGAAATGGCTGCTGCTTGTGCCTCTGGTTTGATCTGTGCTAGAACACTGAATAGTCTGCACAGGTTCAGGGCCGTGGATCTCGTAGGGATAAATCCGCATTGGTCGGGATGAATTAAGGTGGTCATTTTGGGGTGCAGTCTAGTGGCCAGCACCTTTGCGTAAATCTTGGCAACCGTGTTAATCAGGGACAAGGGACGGTAGGAGGAGCATTCATATGCCGGGCGTCTGGGTTTCAAGAGCACCGTAATCACTGCATCTGACATGGACTCAGGGAGTGAACCAGCGTTCATAGCCTCTTCCCAAACAAGGGACAATATTGGGGCGAGCATTCCTTATACAGGTCGGCGTTTAGGCCGTCCGGCCCTGGAGTTTTACCCGCTGCTAGGGCTTTGATCGCTTCAGCAATTTCCTCGGCTGTCATGGGTTGTTCAAGGGACCAGTTATCTTCTAAAGTTAGCCTAGGGAGGGAAATCTTACTTAAGTACGACTTTACGTCGTCTCGTGTGGATCTATCGTGGTTGGCGTAAAGATTAATGTAATAGTCCGTGAACTCAGAGTTTATTTCATCCTCCCCATGCACAGCCATTCCCCCATCTGTTAGAATAGTTGCAATAGGGGTGTGGGTGTGGTCATTGCGAAGTATACGGGCCAGGTGGTGGCCCGCCCTGTTGCCCTCCCCATATTTGCATGTCCTGGACGGGATGGCCATGTATTGTTGTTCTTTGGTAGCCAGTTCGTTAAAGGTTTGGAGGTGTAGACTAATGTCCGCCAAAATACATTTATCATGGGTCCTACTATAGGCAGATTCGAGCGATTGCAGGGTTGATTCTGTGTTGCCCAAGTTGGTTCTAACGGTTCTGAGGAGACCAGACGTCTTGGACATAAGATTGCCTCGTACCCACAACTTAAATGTTTCCCAGGTGGAAGCCCAGCTGCCCAGAGAGCCCTTATTCAGTTGGAAGAACTCCTCCGTCTCAGTATATAGAGCCTCCACCACATTCGGGAGGGGTATCGAGGCTTCCATGTAGGCCAAAGCTGTGGCAGGAGATTTGAAAAAGAGTGCTCTTCCAGCATGTTGTATACGAAGTTTCGATGGAAAGAGAAGGGCGTAGGGGACCTGTCTCAAACGTAGCTGGCGCTTGACAGCTTTGTAGGATCGTCTTTGAGTCTGGACCCCTGTGGAGAAGTCCGGGTATACATGGATGTTGTCGTTACCAAACCTAAGGGGTCCTTTCTCTCTTGCCAGTCTGAGGATGGCGTCCCTGTCCCTGTAGTTCAACAGTTTGGCAATCACCGTGCGGGGAGGAGCCCCTGGTCTGGGTGGCGGAGCGAGGGATCGATGTGCCCGCTCGACGAGGAACTGGGGTGAGAGTGCCTCCTCCCCGAGGAGAGATTTCAAAAGGTCTTCGATTCGGGACTCTATTGGGCCTTTGCAAAAGGTCTCCGAGAGGCCGACAATGCGGATGTTGTTCCGTCTGGATCGGGATTCCAAATCGTCGCATTTATCGCAGAGTTTATTCATTTCCCATCTAAGGAGTGCGATGTCCTGGGTGTTTTGCCGAGGAGAGTCCTCATTCGTGCCAATTCTGCTTTCAGCCTCTGTGATTCTGGCACTTTCCTTGTCTAGGCGAGTTTTTAGGGAGCCTATCGTGGAGACAATGTCATCAAGTTTGACATTAATGGCCAGGAATCCATTTTGAACTGTTGTCAGCAAGTGATCAAATTTCGTATCTTCTGCATTTAGGGGTGAGGCCGGAGATTGAGGGTCCGGGCGTTCAGGAGATGATTGTGAGCTAGTAAAGGAGTCCATCGGTCCCGTCTTCCTGGTTTTGCCTGCGTTTTTTCCAGGCATTGTGGAGGTGGAGAAACGGCCTGGGCCTGGTGGGATGAGAGGGCCATGTGTTAAAGTGTGGTAGAGGATGGCTCAGGAGAGCGCAAGGCCCGCAAGGATCCCGGTGCGCCCAAAAAGGCGATTGTTCCAAGATGGCGTGCTCCGTGGCGTAAGCTGGGCAATGACCGCCAGAGCTGACAGGCGTGAATTTTCACAGTTTAATTTGATGGTAGAAGCTCCGAGTCAGATGAAGGGGAGCACAGGGTGACCCGGGGGGACACCAGCCGTGTCCGTCAGGGGGCAACCCCAGGATATGTTTGATTCAGGTCAGAGAGCCCCACACGTGCCCCGCGCCCAGCTGCTGTGCCAGCCCAGTCCCACGCAGCTCTCACCTCGGGAACGAGGAACGAGATAGGGAACGTCCAATCCAGGCCGCCGGGCTGCCACCCGGGACGCGCCCCGGGGCTGCCGCGAAGGTCTGCCGAAGGGCCCGGAAGCCGGTAGCCGGGCTCCGGGGAGGCACGGGCCGCAGTAACGAGGCTCCGGGAGGCCCCGCCGTGAGCACCTTCCACAGTGGAGGGACGTTGCAGGTTTCCCTATGCCGGGCAGGGCACAGTATGCCCAGAGAATGTGTGGCACGAAGTATCGTGGCCGCAGTCTGCCGGTCCCGCTCTGCCCACTGTGAGGCCCGGCGTAAGAGGGAGCGGCGGCGTCCTCGTAGATTATTGTGGAGCTGCGAAGCGGCACGGGCCCGTGTCCTCAAGGTCCACCAGGGTTACCAGGCTTGGGAAGTCCGATTTCGGTCGGGATTTCGCCTGCAAGGTCAGGATGTTCTCTGGGAACAGCGCGGGTAGTTTACGAGGTTCGATGCAGTCTGGAAACAGGGGATAATTCGATCAGGATTCATGCCGGAGAGGAGCTCCTCACTCAAGCGGCCATCTTGTTGCACAGCAGCGCCCCCTTCCCAAGTGCGAGTGCTTTTAAGTGTCCCCCCTCTTGTGGGTGATGATGACAGTCTCTGGGTATGCAGCACGGTTCTACCAACTCTGGTACATCACATTTATTTATGCGTATCTGTAGTAGGTGAGGTCCCAATGAACGCCTCAAATTTGCCTTGGTCCTGAGGACATGCTGGAAACAGTTCAATGCGAAAGAATAAAACGATGGAACTGCTACAAAATCACACAAAATGGAATGCAGAAAAAGTAAAAAAAAAAAAAAAAAATTCTAACTGAAAATGTACGTGTGGCAAAAATAGGAAAACTGAGCTATACGCACAAAATCGAGCTGTAGCAATAGGAACAAAAATAAAAATGAACATATGGAAAAGGTAAAAAAAACAGTTAAAATCATAAACATAAGATGTTGCAAAAATAGGAACAAAACATAAAAGCAAAAGTGACCATATGAAAAAATAGAAAAATGGGCAGGTTGAAGAAAAAGAAAAATAAGATGGTGAAGTTCTTGTGTTCGCTCCTTTCGTTCCATCTCTCGGCGACATGTTGAAGAACAGTGTCTCTTTCCTCTGTCTGCTCCACGGCACTAAGATGACGAAATGTTCTATTTTGGATCTCCTCCTTCTAAGGCTCTCCTCAGCAGTGGATGTCCATAATTGCTTCTTAGTTGCGCTATGATGGCTCTCAGGAGCCTGTTTAATTGGGTGTTCTTCACTGGATCTCCGAGAAATGTGGATACGTCAACATTGTTGGGTCTACCCACTAGTTCTGGAAAGTTCTCAATGAGATGGAAGAAGACTCGGTATGCATATCTGCTGTCTTCTGGTGTCAACGACATTTGCTCTTGTTTTCTAGTCTCTAGATCACAGGCCTTTCTTGCAGCGTGAACCGGTTTTAAACTTTCTTGCTGCGTGGATTGCAACCACGTAGTTTAGTTTGTACCACACCTGGTTTAGGAATTTGTTGTTTCTTGGGTCTCTGATGAAGGTTAGGGTATCTTTGGTTCTCCCAACAGCTCCTGGGCACTCCTCTATGATTCGGAAAAATAGGGTGTAAGTCAATTCATTGATGATCACTTGAGGTGGCAGCATTTGTCCTTATTTCCAGTACTCTGGCACTTCAGCAAAAGCCTCTGCTAGGACAGTCAGTAGTTGCTGTATTATCTTCCTGTTATCTGGATTTTGGATGAAATCTGGGATACTTCTGTCTCTCCCTACGAGTGATGGATATGTCTCTAATACTAATCGGAAACAGGAAAGCACATCCTTTGTAATATTTCTACTGGGGGAGACCATGAGTTTTGTGGCACAGTCTTGGTTCTGTTTGCTTTGGGATATTGTTTTTGGTTCTCAGGAATGTCTTACTTTCCACTTATCAGAGTCTTAGGGTCTTTTCAGTGTTCAATGTGGCTCTAAACATTTATATGAGTAGCATTACTGCGGCTTTGGGTGCGCAATTCTCTTCTTTACCCTCTATCTTTGGCTGCACAGAGTGTTCGTTTTGTTGCTGTTATCCCTTTCAGTGCTTAGAGGAAAAGTTTGGTGTAATGCCGAGATTTTCACAAGAGCTCTTTTCGTCTTGTCTTTTCTGCTCATGCGCCCTTCTTCCTCGTCATGGATTTTATCTGCACTTGCTGAGGTTCTTTCCTGTTGTCTGTAGCTTCTTCACAGCTGGATGCAGCTGGAGGGCTTTCTCCTATGTAGGGTTTAATGTCATTTAGGAAGATCCAGGCTCTTATGCCCTTTAGCTTGACAGTCGACGGAGTGCAGTCCTCTATGATGAAGGGACCATTGAATCTTGGCTCGTCCCACCTCTTCCTTATGTGGTTCTTCACCAATACTGTGTCACCAGGGAAGACGAAGGGCGCACAAAGGATTTGAGCTGCGCCTGCATCAGCACTTTCTGTTGCGCTTTGCATTGCGCTGTCCCCTTTTCGCTGTCGCTGCAGCTGCTCTGTAATGACAGAGGCACTGGATGTCATACAGTTGAGATAGTCTTTCATTTCTGCTCCCAGAACCTCCCTAGTTGGCTGGGCATCACATCTAGCTCTATCTCGGGGGGGTAAGAGTGGTCCTCATCCTTCTGCATGTAACTATTTTGTGCGGCGTGAGATGATGGTCGGATCCTGGTTGGTTCCGAAGTACATACAATGCCAATGGTAGACAGTGCAGCCATCCCTTCTTTAATGTGAGCTTCAACTTGGCTATCCCCTCCTTAAACAAGCCGTTGATCCGTTCACATATCCCATTCCCCTCAGGCTGATATTCCGACGAGAACATGTGCTTTATACCAAGCAACAAGCTAATCCGTTCGAAAACTGAATTTACAAAGTGAGCCCCGTTATCTGATCTCATTACTTTGCACCCCCCCCATCTAGGGAACACCTCCCTCACTAGGAACTTGGCAGCACAGGTAGCGTCGGGTTGTGTGCAGGGACCTGCTTCTATCCATCTAGAGAATGGACACACCACCACAATCAAATACCTGTACCCATTGCACACTTGAATAATATCGACATAATCGATGTGTAAGTGCTGAAACGGTCCATTTGGTCTGGGAATGATTCCTCTCACTACTTTTAATGTGTGCCCAGCAGTGAACTGCTGGCAGATAATGCAGTTCACCATGAAAAATGCAACATGCTCTGCTAAATTCGGTGTGAACCAGTCTTCTGCGAGCGTTGCGGCTATGTTTTCTTTTGACATGTGAATGGGGTAGTGAAGCTGTTCTAGCGCTACTTTCAGAAGGGCGACAGGCATTACTGGTTTACCAGTGCTGTCTTGCCTCCACAATCCGTCAGAGGGGTTTAAAGAACACCCTCTACGTTCCTACAGATTTTTCTCCTCCTGAGGTGCCTGCCCGTGGAGCTCCATTAGCTGAGTTTTCCCCATATTGCTATAGGGTTCTGGTGTGGCTCGCGCTACCATCATCCGCTCATGGGTACGTGCCACCTCCACGTCCATGATTGTCTCGTTCCTAGATGCCATACGCTTGGCTTCTGTGTCCGCTTCATGATTTCCACATGGCACGAAATCCGTCCCCTTGGTATGAGCGGTGCATTTCACGACCGCTATGCCCACTGGGAGCTGTAGTGCTTTTATCAGCCTGTCCAATAAGGCTGCGTGCTGCACTGGCGTGCCGTCTGTTCAAAGGTAGCCCCTCCTCTTCCAGCGTGCTAAGCCTGTGTGCACTGTGGACGTCACATAGGCAGAGTCACTGTACACTGTTACTTCCTGGCCTGCATGATTCTCAATGGCGAGTATCAGTGCCAATAGTTCTGCAGCTTGCGCAGATTAGTGGGATGGTATTCGTGCACTAACGAGTACTCAAAACTCCCCGTTCGCCAGGTGTTTCACCACGGCCACGCCTGTATACCTTTGTCCGTCTTCTTGGTCTATTCTCGAGGACCCGTCAATGAAGATGATCTCTCCACTCACCAGGGCATTTTCCTTTACCCTGGGGATTTCATCATAGAATTCCTCATAGTTCGCACAGTCGTGCGTGGGTCCTCCCTCTATGAATGGCTCAGCTATGAATGTAGCAGGGTTTACAGTTTTACATCGCACTATTTTGATTGATGGATTAGAGAAGATCACCTCATAGGCAGATGCTCTTTGAGACGTCAATGTGCCCTTTGACTTCTCTAGTATGGCGAACAGTGAGTGCTCAACGTACAGAGTCATGGAGCACCCCATCACAATGGATGACGCCTTCTCGATGGCGAACGCGGCAGCAGCTAGATTTTGTTCGCATGGGAAATGGCCCTTCATGACTGAGTCCAGATTCCCGCTGTAATATGCTAGGGGCTTGTACCCCAGTGTACCATCGGTATGTGAGAACAGGTAGAACTCCTCTGCATAATTAGGAATCCCGAGAATTGGGGCCTTACAAATTGCCCCTTTGAGTTCTGTAAACCCCTTTTCCATTGCCTCAGTCCATTCGATATCTTCCCTTGTCGCCTGAGCCTTTTTAAGGGCCTGAAGCAAGGGCTTGGTATATGAGCTGTAGTCGAAGACCCATGCTCTGATGTAATTGCACAGGCCTAAGAAGCTTTGCATTTGTTTTATCGTGCGCGGCTTGGCAGTGTTCATGATAGCTTCAGCCCTCTCTGAGGTCACCTTCTTCCCTTCATGTGAAATCAGTTGCCCTATGTACAATACTTCTGGCTGACAGTACTACAGCTTCTCCTTATCAACTCTGTATCCCTTCTCAGCCATTATGGTTAGTAGCTGGACAGAGTCTTGTCTGCATTGCTCTTCAGTGGTGCTGCATATCAGAATGTCATCTACATACTGCAACACCACATTGTCCACCCGAATATTGCTTAGGTCCATTTGCAGGACTCTGTTGAATATAGACGGGGACTTGCAGTACCCCTGTGGCAACCTCGTGCTTTTCAGGCACATTTGTCTGAAAGTGAATGACGTCAGGCCTTGTGAGTCACGGTGCAATGAGATCGGAAAAAACGCTTTCTTCAGATCGATTACCATGAAATACTTTTCCTCAGTGGGTATGTTGCATAGGATTGTAGAGGGGTTCGGGACTAGAGGGAGCTCGGCTTCAACAATATCGTTTAAGGCTCTTAAATCTTGGATTAAACGGCAAGACCCTCCTTTAGATTTCTTGACAGGGTAAATCACTGTGTTACACGGCGATTCTGACGTCACAAGGATGCCCTGCACCACCATGGCGGAGATTATCTTCGCGATCCCTTCATCTGCCTCTCTGGACATAGCATACTGTCGCGCTCGCGGAAAAATTGCTCCTGGCTTCTGTTTAATTTTCACTTCCCCTGGCCCCTTCAGGAGTCCTACATCGTAGGGTCCTGTTTTCCATAATGCGGCAGGCACTTGGGCCATGTCGTCGTCAAAGTGTTCTGGACGTACTAGTGCCAACGTCATTCTCTGTGGCACCTCTCGTTTGATCATTTTGGCCCAAAATATGAGACTCACTTCCACCCTTGTCTCTTCTAGGTCAGGGTGTTCTTCGAACAGATCGTCATTGGTGACATCAGTCACTCTGTACCCTTCTTCAATGTCGACAATCACACCCCATTGTCTGCCTTCATCATCACATCCTTCGACCAATACCACTTTCCCTCGTACTGCGGCAGATTGCACCCTTAAAGGAAATACTTGTCCCTCCTCTTCGTGAATGGGTATTCTTGGTCGGAATAGAAACTCAACTGGGGTTCTCATAGGTCTGTCCATGAGGCCTGGCAATCCCGCCATAAGCACCCGAACGCCATATGCGAAAACCTCTGGTTCTAGCGGTATAGCCCTCACTGCTGCACGTCCAGAGTATGCTCTGATCATTTCGCACACGTTTGAATAATGCATTCCTGGAGTGGAGCACACTATACCATTCTCGGTAAACAAGATGGTCATGTGTAATTTAGTCATCAGGTCCTGACCCAAAATATTTACTGGAGTCTGACGTGAATATAATAGGGGTACATTCATTTTGCGCTCTCCCACTGAGACTGGGAGTGCGTCTGTAAAGGGAACTCTACTATGAGCTCCAGTGAAACTCTGAGTATCTATAGCCTCGCCAGACAAGGAAAACTTGCCTTCTCGAATGCACGAGCGCATTGCACCCGTATCAACTAAGAAGGAACATTCTCCCCCCCCTATGGTGACATTCACCCTTGGTTCCCTGTTAGGGTCTGGTGTCACTGATAGGATAGAGCACATTAGAGTCCCCCGTGAGCTGTCCTATTTTATATATAAGTTCGGTCCACTGTATACTTGTTGATTTCCCCCAGTCCCAGGGTTAACTCCCCCTCCGGAGCTGGTGCCCTACGACATTTGCGGTGGTGCCTGCTGGGGTTGTCCCTGCGGCAAGTTCCCCATGTTCGGTGGTTGAACCAATTGCTGTGCACCTTGCTGCACACCTGATGCCTGCGGCTGCACTGTGTAGCTTTGTGCACCGCCCGGTTGTGGGATGGCAGGTTGATTCATCATGCCTGCCCCCATCCCTTGGCTGTTTTGCCACATGCCTTGGCTTCTGCACATACGCGCTACGTGTCCCGTCATTCCACAAAGCCAACACAATGGCGGTGGTCGGGCCATCTGTCCATCTAGTGTAGCTGGACTGCCCATCTGTGCATTCTGGTGGCCCCCTTGAACATTCTGAAAACCTCCTTGGTTACCTCGAAACCCTCCCTGATTATTCTGCCGTCCTCTTCCTCCAAAGCCCCTTCCTCTTGGGTAGAACTTTGCATTACCCTGATTATTCTGCGATGGGTTGGTCGCTTGTTGTGCGCTTGGCTCAGCTGGGCTGGTGAGCATGGCTCCCTCGAGAGCATATTTCGAGAGTTTCTTTTGCACTAGCTTTGCCTCCTCTCCCTTATGCTTTGCCTCTTTTTTCCAATTTTTTTCTTGCAACAGTCTACAGTAGTGTGCAATTGTCAAGTGTATTTCGGCCCATGGTTTTGCCTCTACTCCTACCAATTTTTTAAGCTGCTTCTACACCGGTTCAGGTAAACCTTGGCATAATATGTGGTAGAATACAGGGATAGATTTCATCCAAGACTCATGCGTTTCGAGTAC
Source organism: Ambystoma mexicanum (assembly GCF_040938575.1). Lineage (NCBI taxonomy): Eukaryota > Metazoa > Chordata > Amphibia > Caudata > Ambystomatidae > Ambystoma > Ambystoma mexicanum. Next base: position 1,206,472,802 of record NC_090926.1, on the reverse strand, counting down.
ACAGGCGTCCCGAAAAATCTGGATATAAATCAACAGATCCTCGGAATCTTTCATTTTCCGAGTCATTATAGCTCCCATATCGGACGTGTCTGGGTATAGCATTCAAAGCGCTTTCCACACTGCTGCTCTGCAGTTGTTAAATGGTGCTCCGTCATGGGAGGTATCAGTTAAGGTTACCCTAGGATTGCCTGCCCGTTTCCATACATCATCTGCTCTTTCACCAAGTATAGAAATTAGGAGGCCCTTGATGTCCCCTATAGCTAAGGTGACACCCCCCGTCATTTTCTGTAACTCGTGTATCCATTTTCCAGCTCCTGATGTCAGCATTGCAAGCTTATTTTTAAGATTCTCTCGGTCCATGTGTGGCCATGGAATATATTGTGGTCTTGCTCCCCCCTTTTCTAGCAATGGGAATTGGAATGCGCAGTACTCCTTCTCTTTCCCCATAGCTCTCTGCTCTATTGCCGGGGTGGCATTCCCGCCTTGCCGCCTACCTGGCAATGCCCTTAGTCTGTCTGCATAGGCAGGTGCTGACGCCTCCCGCTGACCGTGGGGTGTTCCTTCATGACGGCCGGACTGAGCGGCAGACTTCGGTGCCCTACTTGTGGACCTGCTAGCGTCTGACCATCGTACCCCTTGGAACCCTGGGGTCCGTTTTTCGCACCGTCTCCCTTCTTCATATGCCACATTTCCCCACCAGAGTCAGATTCTGAGTACTCCTAGTTTACACAACTCCTAGCGTCTTCTTTGTTTTGCCCAATCTCCAGCCTGTCTAGGGACAGTCCCCTGCTCCCACTACTTCGGGTGACATCCTCAGTGTCATATAGCTGAGTTCTCTCTAAGCGCTCATCTTCTCTTCCCACTTGGTAAACTAGTTCCAGTCCCATCGCGTCATAGATTTTATCAATCGTTTCCCCGATGCTTCTGCTGTCGAAGTCATCTTCAATATTTGTCCCGCTTGTACCTTGTACTGCATCGCTTGCAGGAAAGAATTCTTCTATGCCTTCCCATTCTACTGTAGGATTGGGTTTAATCACTTCCCGCTCCAAATATTCAAGATCCCGTGCCCTCTGTTTGTGCTTGTGTTCTATTTCCTCGTCTGTTTCCTTTCGCTTTTTTGCTTCCTCCCTAGCCTTATCTACTTCCCTCATCCTTTAATTTCTACGTTCTGTTGCACTTCTATTCGTCATCTTCCCGCTTTTTTACTTTTCTTTCGTGCACTCTCCTTTCTTCCTCTAACTTTAGCATGTTCTGCCAGTACTTTTCATAGACTGCGTATTGTGTGCGACTGAGCGGTATTCCTTGCTCTTCGCGATATAGTTGTTCTCGTCTTAGCCTATCTTTCTTTCTTGTCCTTTCATCCCTTACTTCCTTCTCCTTTTCCTTCTCCCTTCGTTGTGCTTCATCAGTCCTTTCTTTCGACTGTACCTCATCGCTTCCCTTTCCATCTAATTTCAGTAGTATCTGCCCTCCCATCCATTCGTCTTTTGCAAATGCTAACTCATCACTTCCTTTCCGCTTCTTTCCCTCTCTCTCTTTCTCGAGAGATGCACTAGTCTGTGCCTGATCCTTTTTTGCACCATCGCGTCTTTCCTTGTCCCTCGGTACTGCAGAGGCAAGATTACTCTCCTGCTCCCTCTCCTTGATCTCGTCACTACTGCACGTAGGTGACTCATATGCGGGGTTGCAATACCACGTAGCAGCCTTGAGTTCTCTTAGCGGTTAAAGCCCTTCTGTTTTGCTCCCTTCGATGACTGGCTCAGGCGGGGCTGGTGGCGGGGTAGGCGTCTCACCCCCCTCCGTAGATACATTTAATATCCAGTCTGTGGGTGGTTCTTCCACCTTTGTTTCTTCAAACATTTTCCATAACTCAAGGACAGCAAGACGCTTCTCTAGCTTCTTGCCTGTATATGTGGCGTGTAGGAAGGTTGTCATGTGCTGTAAAACAGCCTTAGAAAGCGACCCGTTCTGGGGCCAAGGCATAAACATCTTATTGGCGGTACGCTTAACCCACTCCTGGCTATATTTCTTCAGTTTTATTGCATGCTTGGGCAGTTGCTTGCATAAATGTGCAAGTGGGGTAACTTCCTCCATTCTTAATTTCGTCACCAACAATATTTACACATTCTTTAATCTTTCCACTAGCGAGCACCACATACGCAAGCTCCAATCCAATCCAATTTTTTCTTTTTTTGCCAAATTTTGTACCAACAATTTACTCAAAACTCATCAGATCAAAGGCGATTCCCTCTTAGTTACGAAATCGCGTAGAGCCAAAATGCATTTCAATCAATCATCAATACAATAATTTCACATTTGACATACACAGGACATATATGACAGACGCTTGACAGACTAGACAGACGCCAGCTGGTCACACATATACCTGCCTTCTAATCAATACCCCACCATGGGATGTGAACGAAACCCTTTTGTAACGTCTTTAATCGTCACCGTAGCCTAAATTGTCCCCCCGCTGTGGGCTCTGGGTTCACGTTCCTTCTGACCACTCTTTAAAGGCGAATCCTTACGTTTTTGCTCAGGTGCCCCCCTGGTATTCCTTATGTTTTTGCTCAGGTGCCCCCCTGGTATTCCTTACGTTTTTTGCTCAGGTGCCCCCCTGGTATTCCTTATGTTTTTGCTCAGGTACCCCCTTGGTATTCCTTACGTTTTTTGCTCAGGTGCCCCCCTGTTATTCCTTACGTTTTTTGCTCAGTTGCCCCCCTGGTATATCCACTCTTTATTTCCTAAGCTCGAGTCATTAATCCCCTATATATATATATATATATATATATACAGTCTTCTCTACTTCTACCTACTTTATTTATTCTCCGCCACCCTCCGTTACCTTTCCCTTACTTACTCTAATTCCTACGAGACATTTGCCAAAGTAACGAGTTAGTTGTTTCGCCGATCGCATCTTTTCCTCTCTGGGACTTCGGGATCACCGCCTGTTCCTCTTCCTGCTTTTAAGGTTTTCGTCCGATCTGCTTCCCGTGGGAATGAGAAGGGTTATGCTTGGAAAGGTGGGTTCCTTCAGACCCAGTGCAGATTTTTGAAACTTTTACTCTATCATTGTCCACGGGGAGCTTCTCAGTCTACTCAGCCGGAATGGCAAAAGGGCTTGTGATCTTACCAAGGGCCAAGAGTTACGTTGTGCCGTCAGTCTGAAGGTGTCTTATAACTATCAATCGATAATCAATAATCGATGGCCGAAACCATCCTCACGCTACCAAGTGTTCAGAGAGGGGTGGAAGTTACTGACAGGCCCATAGGTCAGTACTCACCCTCTTGAGCTTGTAAGACAAGATAGCTGCACCATGTGAGGACAGGGGGTGCAGGATTCACATAATCCAGTACAACTCAATAATGAGGACTCAGTAAGTTTGCAAAGGGAAGTCCGTTTAATGGCAAGTACATCAAACAGGGAAACAAATGGAAATCAGCAGCATTGCGATCACCTCTCTCGCCTCGACTTCCACGAACTTCAGTTGAACAGCCACCTTTATGCATACAACTCGTCATCATTGACGTCTAACTTTACAAAATCATCATGCAATATAATTGGTTAGGAAAGGTAACTTAAGTATAAGTGCTATATCTGTATACGGTAAGAGTGCATGTGGATTGGATAACTCTTATCGGGTGGGTGTCTATGTCCAACCCTCTACATCACTCGTGATAGACATCACTACAAGTACGACGTCTCATTGGTTCTACTGGCTATAGGACCCTAGATTACTTGGTCTATTGTGATCGGGCAGGTTACCCCCTAGACATAAATCCCCATTTTAATTAGCAGCATGCACAATGGAAACCCAGGTGCCTGGTGTCCCAAGTTTCACCCTGCCTCCCTCTCATCAATCAGCATCTTAGGGCTATGGGCCTCATTCCGAGTACGGCGCTAACCAATGGCGCTATTAACGCCTTGGTTGACGCCGTACCCGGACCGGCAGCGCCTTGGTGGTTGGCGGAATTACCGCCCCATTCCAAGGTTGGCGGGGCGGTAATTCCCCAATCCCCATTTACCCTTCCCCATTCCCATTCTTGCCCCATAGGGCATAATGGGAGTGGGGAAGGCGTCAATTACGCCACCGTAAATTACGGTGGCGTAATTAACATCAAGGTCCCTTAGCGCCATGGTATTTAACGCCTGCTAAAAGCAGGTGTTAAAAGCACCATGGCGCTAAGGGAACTCGGAGTATGGCGGTAAGGGATTACCGCCACCGCTCTCGTTAGCGGTGGCCGCTATCCCTTACCGCCATACTCGGAATGAGGCCCTATGTGTCAATTAGTTGGCTAAGGATGGCCTCGAAACTGTAGTCTATTATCGATAAAAGTTATAGCATCCTCGGGTTCTGGATGACATCAGCCGGTGGTACTTCTTCGCGCCTGGCTGGTCACGTGGCTGTTCACCATGAATCTGCTTCAGTTTCCAGCTTTTATTGTATTTAATTCGGCTTCGGCTCTGCCACCTGTCTGGGCCTCTCTTATCTTGACCTTCACGGGTGAGCTGGCATGCTCCGGAGCCTGATTCCTGCGAGTTGATGCTCTCCTCCCCTTCTCTGGTTGACCTCGATTTCCTAGGCATAAGCCGCTCTTTGTTGAGTTTCGATTTCGCTCCTTCTCTCGCCTTTGGCTGGGTTTCGAAAACTTGGCCTGTCAGGCCTCTGGCTGCCTGGGTACATTTCTGCTTTTACAAAATGGAGTCGCACTTGTATAATGTGCTTCTTGAGGTAGATATATAGCCGGCGCATGCCGCTTCTAGTATTCTACTAAGCATTGCAAGTAGTATCGGTCTCTTAGCATCTTGCGTTTCAAGCCTATTTACACACGTTTAACAGGACAGTTGCTTCCATCTTGTCTTGCAGCACTGTTTCCTTACGTTTTAACATTGTCCCTTCTCTGAGCCCATTACATTTATTTTCATAGCTACTCTCACTGGCGTGCTTGTCTTCGATAGCCACGTTTGTTCATTTGCGAGTCTGTTCAGGCACTTATGTCATTTCTCCTGGCCTTCCATTAAGGCTTTTGGGGTCTCTTCATGGACTGCATGAAGGTACTCCTCATTTCGTATCAGCGGCTGGTATGGCTGTCTGATAGGGTACCGCGCTGCCCAGGGTTGTCTTGTTATGGGCACTTCAACAGGCACTGATCTCCGAATGTATACTGGGCAGAGTCCCAGTGCGGCTCTCTGTTGGTTCATTTGCTCTTCATACGTCACGCCCCTTGGCGGGTACCATCCTAGCAGATCGAACTGAGGGGCAGGGGTGCAGGTCATGTCTGGAACCTCCTCTACACTAGTGTCTCCTTCTCATTCATTTTGGGCTTGTGGATGTGCTCTTCCACCTTATATACTCCCTTTCCCAAATTTAACCCATGCAGCTTTTCTGTCGTAGCTATTGCATCTTTGTCTATATGGTGGAACCTAGAGCCTCTTATCTAAAGTCAAAGATTTAATATAAAAATTAAAAAGTCTATAAACTAAAAAATTATTAAAATCCAAGAAATCCGAGAGATCTTCAGTACTCTATCAAGTTAATATTATATTATCAAGTTAATATATAAGTCAGGTTAATATAAGGTTAAATGTCTAATATGTTTCTCTTTCCTGGTCCTTCACTATGCAGTTGTGTCGGGAACACCCGACAGACTCAATGGGCTGATATTAGTCCGTCTCCCACTCCATGGATCGCTCAGTTCTTAGTGAGAGTTACAAGTTAACTCATCAAATTGAAAACTATATATAAATCTTCCATAAAAGGAGTTGAAATCCAAGTCCATGCAACACAATGTTCCGGTGCATTGCTCATTACTAATAGTTAGCGCAGCAGTGACGCCTCTTGGACACTCTTGTGCTCGGCAGCTTCCTTAGTGATGATAGTTACATCTGACAGTATCGATTAACATTAGCGGCGCTGTCTACTGAGTACAGTTGGCCTTGTCAGCCCGAATGCCATGACAACCATGACCGCCCTGCTCTGCCGCTACGCTACAGCATTCAATGGAGTGACTGAGGCCTGGGAAACTCCCCCTCCTTCTTCGTGTAACGCTGCAGGGCCACAACTGCTATGGCGTCCAAAAGCACTAATACTGTGTATTGGTGTCTTGACATGGTCTATCTATGTGAAATACTCTGTTGATTAACTAGGCACTGTGATGTTTTTGTCAGGACAGGATTACATTTGTTTGGAAAACATGCTGACATGGCTGTTACCTGAGGTTCTACCCTTAGATGTAGGGCCATCTGGTTTGTGGAGATAAGCTATTGTAAACAATAAGGGTCCTCCAACTTCATGTAATCATCATTTTTATTCCATCACAGTTTTGACAGTAAATTTCAAAAAGTAGGGGCTGACATTTCTGTTAGATTATATGATTTTTTCATGATGCACAATTGAGAATATTGCACACATTTACCCTTCCAATAATCACTCCAGTTTTACTATGTTTTACAGTAAAATAAATGTGTTGACACAAGTTTCGTTGTCTATACTATGCATCAAGGATTTACAACGCAAAGACTCTCACCTTCCTCAGGACATTTTTCATCAGTTCAGGTTCTTTCTCAAACATATTTCATGCATATATAATTATTTGTCTATTACTTCAGTTTAACATCATACAGCAAAACATCCCCAGTCATTGACATAATCCTTCATCGACAGTTGTATATGATTTCCTAACAAGCATGCATGCTTGTAATATTACCACATTGGAATATTATGAACAGGTACGGGATCCCGTTTTGGTTCCATTGAAGAGGCTAGCATACCCCCTTCCACTCCCCGCTGTATATCTGTTTGGTTATTACCTCTGAAAAGTGCTCCGTTATGCATCTGTACTCTTGTATACATCTGTAAAGCGCTCTCTTGCTTCTCGAAACTAGGTCCGCGCTCAATAAATAAATAATAATAATAATAAGCATGTTACATACACGAAAAATAAACTACTGAGTAGAGAGTTATAACCTCATCGCAACACGTGTCGGTGGAACAAGATCATGATATTGCCGGAATGTCTTAGGGTTTCATTTCTTTAACCCCTTAACTGCCAGGCTATTGTGCAAGTCTATGCAAAAAGGACGAGCATACCCGTCCTTGGCACTTGAGGAGAACTCCAAGGTTTTGACTTTTGAGACTCAGCTACACTCCTTTTGTGAACAAACAGTGAGATGGGAAGCTTATATTGGGGATTCAAGTATTCATTTGTAACTAGTCAGTTTCCATTGAATGTGTCAGTCTCAGTGGAGCTGCATGTTTCAGGTATGATATGATATGATATGATATGATATGTAAATAAGACTGGGAGGTTTCTGATTTTGGGAATTGGGGAAGAAAACATCAGCTTGTTGTTGATTGGATGGTCATACATGGTGTCCTCTCCAATTCCGGATATTGCTTCAACTGAGACTTCCGGTTCAATTAGAGTGCAGATCTAGGGGCTGAGCCTCAAGGGCCCTGCAGACCTCAGGATGTCTTGGTCGGCCTCCATATTCCGCAACAACCCCCACTAACCCATCCTCCAACTCGCGAGGATAGATAGTCCAGGTCTGTCCAATCCTTCCAGAAAGACAGACTTGTTTACATTTCCGAACACGAATATTGGCCGGTGGTCAACTCTCCATAAATCGGGGAACGTCATCTTCACCAAACGGGCGATCCATCAGGAGACATTAACTGCTGCTAAACACGGGCAAAAATAACATTCCCTGCACTCTCCTGTGACCAAAATAAGGAACGAAGTTACAAGATATAAAAATATCAATAAACAGAGCAAGAAATAGCCCGCTGTCCCGGAATGTTCTGGAAAAAGTGAGTGTTACTTTACTAGAAATCAGTGTTGTGGGCTTGGATAAGTGCCAACACAGTCAGATGCTGTGCCAAGCGTCTTCCTCTTCTACGCCAAGAAGAGTGACGTGGGCGCCCATTTTAGGTAGGGGCAAGGGTTTTTCCCCCTACTTCCACCCAACTTTCGTGGCACATCATTTTGTCCCCCTCATTTAGCATGGGCCTCTTTCCTTTACATGTCATGTCCCCCCAAAACGTTCAGCATAGTTACCCCACTGGTCCACCCCTAGGCGGATGGACCGACCAGCTAAGGGCACCAAAGACTTACACAGTCCCTATAAGCAATACACGGAGGGGGCCTTATTCGTGGACTTTGAAGTGATGTGCTGTGGGACACAGCGGGCAAGCACACGCACATCCCAAGCAATACACTATGTTCTGAAAGGCACACTCTACAGTGCACCGTGTGGGGCAAAGTAGCATGCACTAAGAGGCACACCTGGGGCAAAGCATCACGTGCCTGGAGCCACAACTGGGGCAATTCACAAAGCACTGGGGACACCCTTGTGTCAATGCACCATCCATCCAGGCATATCTTTGACAGTCCATCATGCACCTATGCCATGTACTGTCGGCACACCTATGCCATGTACTGTGCGGCACACCTATGCCATGTACTGTGCGGCACACCTGTGCCATGTGCAGTGTGGCACACCTATGCCATGTACTGTCGGCACACCTGTGCCATGTGCAGTGCGGCACACCTGTGCCATGTGCTGTGCGGCACACCTATGCCATGTGCTGTGCGGCACACCTATGCCATGCGCTGTGTGGCACACCTATGTTATATACTGTGCGGCACAACTATGCCATGTACTGTGTGGCACACGTATGCCATGTACTGTGCAGCACACCTATGCCATGTACTGTGTGGCACACCTATGCCATGTACCGTGTGGCACACCTATGCCATGTACCGTGTGGCACACCTATGCCATGGCAGCATATACCAGGCGACACAACTGGAGCAATGATAGTGTTAATAAAGATGTCAGGTTTTCACATAGCCATTCATGCTGTATTCATCCAGCTTCTCAGCGCCGTCATGACCGTCTTTATCATTGCCCCATGTATAAGAATGAAGATTCCAACTTTGCCACCTGCTGGCTGGCCACTTGCCAAAAGTGGCTGCATGAAGTGTGAGTTATCACCTGGGCAATGGATGCACTGAGGCAGGCCTGGGAGAAAAACACCAGGGACTTGGAATCATGTGCATAGAGAATGGGATATTGGTCTGGGACAATCACCTGGGGCAGAACAGGGACATTACACCAAATACTGGGACGGGCACCTAGGCAATACATCATGCACTGAGGCACACCTGGGGCAATACATCATGCACTGAGGCACACCTGGGGCAATACATCATGCAATGAGGCACACCTGGGCCAATACATGTGCACCTGGGTCAATACATCATTCACTGAGGCACACCCGGGGCAATACATCATGCACTGAGGCACACCTGGGGCAATACATCGTGCACTGAGGCAAACCTGGGGCAATACATCATGCAATGAGGCACACCTGGGCCAATACATGTGCACCTGGGGCAATACATCATGCACTGAGGCACACCTGGGGCAATACATCATGCACTGAGGCAATCTGGGGCAATACATCATGCACTGAGGCACACCTGGGGCAATACATCATGCACTGAGGCACACTTGGTGCAATACATCATGCACTGAGGCACACCTTCGGTAATACATCATGTAGTACAGACTCACCTGGGGCAATACATCATTTATTTATTTTTATTTTTTACATTTGTAGAGCGCACTGCAGCCCAAATGCATCGCGGCGCTATTACATGAAAGTGAACGCAGGCAAGATTGTGAATACATAGAAGACGTGAGGTACTTAGTTACAGAATAGGAGCGTGGTTACATGCGCCGGTGGCCTTCATGCAGAAGTCAAGGAAGTGGGTCAGACAAACAGCCTAGTTCTAATGGCTTTGCGGAAGGCTAGGTGAGAGTCAATCCCCCTGAGGTGCTTAGTTAGGGCATTCCAGTGTGAGGCTGCTAAAGCTGGGAAGCTAGTGCCGCCCGCATGTACTCTGCAGGTTTTAGGGGTGTAAATCAGGCTGGTGTAGGCAGTTCTGGAGGGCCTAGCAGAAATTGACCGGGATATTCTTTGGGCAAGGTATGGAGGAGCAAGTTCATGGAGGCATTTATGGGTGAGGGAAAGGATTTTAAAGATGATTCTCTGCCTGATGGGCAGCCAGTGGACCTGCCTTCTAAGATCAGAAATGTGGTCCTTCTTGGAGGATCCTGTGGAGGCCCTAAGGGCATTGTTTTGGGCGAGTTGGAACTTAGAAATGTTTTTGCTGGATGTCCCACCAAGGAGAGCATTGTAATAATCCAACCTGGATCCTATCATGGCCCTGGCAATAGTGAGGCAATTTTGAGAGGATAGGAAGGGTCTTGCTGCATTAATCAATATGGAATAGTATGCTGAGGACGAGGCTATAGCATTGACATGCCTGTCCATGGTGAGATTAGAGTCAAGATGGTCTCCTAGAGTCTTGACTGTTTGGGACACAGCAATTTGTATGTTGTCGATGGTGAAGGAAGAGTATTGTTTGTCGAGGTTACCCAGAATGGTCGGTGACCCAATAAGTAAGAGCTCAGTCTACTCACTATTAAGACATAGCCAATTGTCTGCCCTCCAGGCTTGGGTGGTGGCATAAATGGAGTTGAGGGTGTTGTTGTCCAAATCATAGTCACCTGTGAGCGGGATGAGCACTTGGTGTCATCAGCATAATTGGTGTATGAGATGCCAAGGCGCCAAGGAGATTGAAGAGAGGCCGGGTGAACAGGTTATAGAGGCTGGGCGCTATGCAGGAGCCCTGTGGCACGCCACATTGGATGTGACTGGGAGAGGCGCATGCTGAGTCAGAGAAAACTTTCATGGCCCTTTCCTGTAGGAAAGAGGTGATACAGGCGCATGCTTTGGGGGAGAAGTTGGCTGCTATAGAGAGATGGTGGCAGAGAGTGTTAGGATCGACGAGGTGGAATGCAGCTGATAGATCAAGGAGCAGCATCTGGTTTGCCAGCATCTCGAATGTCGTCCATTTGATTTTTCAAGTCAAGGAGAGCCGTTTCAGTCCCGTGTCGAGGTCTGAATCCAGACTGCCGAAGGCCCAAAAGGCAGTGGTCCTCGAGGAATTATTGGACTTGCTGGTAGGTCGCTTTGTCCAATATTTTCAGTAGAAAGGGACCAGTGGTGATGGGCCTGTAGTTCCCTGGTACTGATGGGTCAAGGGAGGGTTTTCTGAGAAGCGGACAAACCCAAGCTTCCTTAAGATCAGTCGGAACATGGCCAGACTGAAAGGATCCATTTATGAAAGCCGTGAGGAAGGGAGCAAGGGTAGGGCCACAGTCTTTGACTAGCTGAGTAGGGCAAACATCGCCCTTACAGTTGGAGGGTTTGATGGTTTTTAGGAGCGTGATGACCTCAGATTCAGTGATATCCTTGAAGTCGAATAGCGGGGAGGAGTTTATTTTAGTCTCTTTGCTTATGTTATTATTCTGGTTGGCAATTAGGAGGGTTATGGCTTTTTGGTGTGCCTGGATTTTGTTTTGCAGGGTGATGTAGTAGAGACTCACCTGTGGCAATACATCATGTACTGAGGCACTCCTGGGGCAATACATCATGTACTGAGGCACACATGGGGCAATAAATCATGTGGTAGAGACTCACCTGGGGCAATACATCATGTACGGAGGCATTCCCGGGGCAATACATCATGTACTGAGGCACACCTGGGGCTCATCATGCACTGAGGCACACATGGGGTAATGCATCATGTAGTAGAGACTCATCTGGGGCAATACATCATGTAGTAGAGACTCACCTGGGGCAATACATCATGCACTGAGGCACTCCTGGGGTAATACATCATGTACTGAGGCACACCTGGGGCAATACATCATGCACTGAAGCGCACCTGGGGCAATACCTCATGCACTGAGGCACACCTGGGGCAATACATCATGCACTGAGGCACACCTGGGACAATACATCATGTGGTAGAGACTCACCTGGGGCAATACATCATGTAGTAGAGACTCACCTTGGGCAATACATCATATACTGAGGCACTCCTGGGGCAATACATCATGTACTGAGGTACACCTGGGGCAATATATCATGCACTGAGGCACACCTGGGACAATACATCATGTGGTAGAGACTCACCTGGGCAATACATCCTGTAGTAGATAATCGCCTGGGGCAAATCATCATGTACCGAGGCACTCCTGGGGCAATACATCATGTACTGAGGTACACCTGGGGCAATATATCATGCACTGAGGCACAACTGGGGCAATACAACATGTACTGAGGCACACCTGGGGCACATCATGCACCGAAGCACACATAGGGCAATACATCATTTAGTAGAGAATCATCTGGGGCAATACATCATGTAGTACAGACTCACCTGGGTCAATACATCATGTACTGAGGCACACCTGGGGCAATACCTCATGCACTGAGGCACACCTGGGGCAATACACCATGTGGTAGAGACTCACCAGGGGCCATACATCTTGTAATAGAGACTCACCTGGGGCAATACATCATGTACTGAGGCACACCTGGGGCAATACATCATGCACTGAGGCACACCCGGGGCAATACATCATGTAGTAGAGAATTGCCTGGGGGAATGCATCATGTACTGAGGCACTCCTGGGGCAATACACCATGTACTGAGGTACACCTGGGGCAATACATCATGTACTGAGGCACACCTGGGGCAATACATCATGCACTGAGGCACACCCGGGGCAATACATCATGTAGTAGAGAATTGCCTGGGGGAATGCATCATGTACTGAGGCACTCCTGGGGCAATACACCATGTACTGAGGTACACCTGGGGCAATATATCATGCACTGAGGCACACCTGGGGCAATACATCATGCTGTAGAAACTCACCTGGGGCAATACATCATGTAGTAGAGACTCACCTGGGGCAATACATCATGTAGTAGAGACTCACCTGGGGCAATACATTATGTACTGAGGCACAACTGGGGCCAATCATCCACCGAGGCACATCTGGGGCAATACATCATGTAGTAGAGACTCACCTGAGGCAATATATCATGTACTGAGGCACTCCTGGCAGAATACATCATGCACTGAGGCACACATGGGGCAATACATCATGTGGTAGAGACTCACCTGGGGCAATACATCATGTAGTAGAGACTCACCTGGGGCAATACATCATGTACTGAGGGACTTCTGGTGCAATACATCATGCAGTAGAGACTCATCTGGAGCAATAGATCATGTAGTAGAGACTCACCTGGGGCAATACATCATGCATTGAGGCACACCTGGGGCAATACATCATGCATTGAGGCACACCTGGGGCAATACATCATGCATTGAGGCACACCTGGGGCAATACATCATGCATTGAGGCACACCTGGGGCAATACATCATGCACTGAGGCACACCTAGGACAATACATCATGTAGTAGAGACTCACCTGGGGCAAAACATCATGTACTGAGGCACACCTGGGGCAATACATCATGCAGTAGAGACTCATCTGGGGCAGTAGATCATGTAGTAGAGACTCACCTGGTGCAACAGATCATATACTGAGGCACTCCTGGCGCAATACATCATGCATTGAGGCACACCTGGGGCAATACATCATGCAGTAGAGACTCATGTGTGGTAATACATCATGTACTGAGGCACACCTGGGGCAATACATAATGTACTGGGGCACACCTGGGGCAATACATCATGTATGTAGTAGAGACTCACCTGGGGCAATACATCATGCAGTAGAGACTCATGTGTGGTAATACATCATGTACTGAGGCACACCTGGGGCAATACATAATGTACTGAGGCAAACCTAGGGCAATACATCATGTAGTAGAGACTCATCTGGGGCAATACATCATGTAGTAGAGACTCAGCTGGGTCAATACATCATGTGGAAGAGACTCATCTGGGCAATACATCATGCACTGAGGCACACAGGGGCAATACATCATGTACTGAGGCACACCTGGGGCAATGCATCATGCACTGAGGCACACCTGGGGCAGTACATCATGTGGTAGAGACTCACCTGGGGCAATAGATCATGTAGTAGAGACTCACCTGGGGCAATACATCATGTACTGAGGCACTCCCGGGGCAATACATCATGTAGTAGTGACTCACCTGGGGCAATACATCATGTACTGAGGAAAACCTAGGGCAATACATCGTGTAGTAGAGACTCTTCTGGGGCAATACATCATGTGGTAGAGACTCATCTGGGGCAATACATCATCCAGTAGAGACTCATCTGGGGCAATACATCATGTAGTAGAGACTCATCTGGGGCAATATATCATGTACTGAGGCACTCCCGGGGCAATACATCATGTACTGAGGCCCACCTTGGGCTATGCATCATGCACTGAGGCACACCTGGGGCAGTACATCATGTGGTAGAGACTCACCTGGGGCAATACATGATGTAGTAGAGACTCACCTGGGGCAATACATCATGTACTGAGGCACTCCCGGGGCAATACATCATGCAGTAGAGACTCACCTGGGGCAATACATCATGTAGTAGAGACTCTCCTGGGGCAATACATCATCCACAGAGGCACTCCAGGGGAAATACATCATGTACTGAGGCACTCCCGGGGCAGTACATCATGCAGTAGAGACTCACCTGGGGCAATACATCATGTGGTAGATACTCACCTGAGGCAATACATCATATACTGAGGCACTCCCGGGGCAATACATCATGTACTGAGGCACACCTGGGGCAATGCATCATGCACCGAGGCACACATGGGGCAATAAATCATGTGGTAGAGACTCACCTGGGGCAATACATCATGTAGTAGAGACTCACCTGGGGCAATACATTATGTACTGAGGCACACATGGGGCAATATATCATGTACTGAGGTACACCAGGGGCAATATATCATGCACTGTGGCACACCGGGGGTAATACATCATGTACTGGGGCACACCTGGGGCAATACATCATGTAGTAGAGAGTCACCTGGGGCAATACATCATGCACTGAGGCACACAGGGCGCAAAACATCATGCAGTAGAGACTCATCTGGGGCAATAGATCATGTAGTAGAGACTCACCTGGTGCAACAGATCATATACTGAGGCACTTCTGGTGCAATACATCATGTACCGAGGCACACCTGGGGCAATACATCATGTAGTAGAGACTCACCTGGGGCAAAACATCATGTAGTAGATACTCACCTAGGGCAATACATCATGTATTAAGGCACTCCTGGGGCAATACATCATGCAGTAGAGACTCATCAGGGGAAATACATCATGTAGTAGAGACTCACCTGGGGCAATACATCATGTAGTAGAGACTCACCTGGTGCAACAGATTATATACTGAGGCACTCCTGCCGAAATACATCATGTACTGAGGCACACCTGGGGCAATACATCATGCACTGAGGCACACCTGGGGCAATACATCATGCACTGAGGCACACCTGGGGCAATACATCATGTTGCAGAGACTCACCTGGGGCAATACATCACGTGGTAGAGACTCATCTAGGGCAATACATCTTGTATTGAGGCACACCTGGGGAAATACATCATGTACTGAGGCACACCTGGGGCAATACATCATGTCGTAGAGACCACCTGGGGCAATACATCATGCACTGAGGCACTCCCGGGGTAATACATCATGTAGTAGAGGCTCACCTGGGGCAATACATCATGTACTGAGGCACTCCCGGGGCAATACATCATGTACTGAGGCACACCGGGGGTAATGCATCATGTACTGGGGCACACCTGGGGCAATACATCATGTAGTAGAGAGTCACCTGGGGCAATACATCATGTACTGAGGCACACCTGGGGCAATACGTCATGCAGTAGAGACTCATCTGGGGAAATAGATCATGTAGTAGAGACTCACCTGGTGCAACAGATAATATACTGAGGCACTCCTGGCGCAAAACATCATGTACTGAGGCACACCTGTGGCAATATATCATGTAGTGGAGACTCACCTGGGGCAATACATCATGTACTGAGGTACACCTGGGGTAATATATCATGCACTGAGGCACACCTGGGGCAATACATCATGCTGTAGAGACTCACCTGGGCAATAGATCGTGTAGTAGAGACTCACCTGGGGCAAAATATCATGTAGTAGAGACTCACCTAGGGCAATACATCATGTATTGAGGCACTTCTGGGGAAATACATCATGCACTGAGGCACACCTGGGGCAATACATCATGTACTGAGGCACAAGGTTGGCGGGGCGATAATTCCCCATTTACCATTGGCCCTTTCCCGTTCCCATTTTTGCCCCATAGGGCTCAATGGGACTGGGGAAGGCGGTAATTACGGTACCACAAATTGCGGTACCGTAATTACCTCAAAAGTCCCTTTGCGGGTTTCTACTTTAACGGCTGGTCCAGACGAGCCGTTAAGGTCGGGAGCCGCAAAGGGACTTCGTAATCAGGTGTTAAGGGTTTAACGGCGCCAACACCTTTTACGGCGCCGTTAACCCCTTAAAGCCAGGGTCGTAATGAGGGTCCTTGTATTGTTTTAGTCTAGTGCCATCCCAGCTACCTCGTTTAGCCACCAACGCAGTGATTTGCACACGAGCCATGAGTATCTTCCTCTGCCTCCCTTGCCTCCTTCATGAGTGTTGGTGCACTGCAAAGGACCAGAACTAAAGGCGTTACTTCAGGAGGTAAATGCAGCCTACTGTTTTTACTGTTGCCCGTGGCAATTCCACCAACGTTGGAATCTTTAGTCAGTCTCTCATATATATTCGACTGGACTTACACTCTGTTGTTGTATTCCCTACCGCTTTTTTCTCCCATTATTAGACTGTTGACTTGTATAATTACTGTGGGTTAACACAACTTCACTAGTTTGATAATGAGAAAGTAAATCGATAAACTCGGTAAATGAATTGTGGTTTATTATGTAGTATTTCAACAACAAGATTGTCTTCATAAGGTAAGCATTTTAATTTAAAACTTGGTTAAACTGGAGCTGGTTTAACGAGAACATGTATTAGGTGGTTATGGAAAAGTAAATGGTTTTCTATTCGAACGTGCAAGCATTTTGCAATGTTTTAGCATCCTTCTTGGTATTTTATATAGGATATTGCATTCAATCGAAGAAGTCCCTCTATAGACTATGGGACTTGTTGAGCAAAATTATGCCTGGAAATTAGATTATTGTTTCCTTGTCCGATGATGTAGTTGGAATATTCTGAATGCCGCCAATACCAGTAGTTATTGACTGCACTCTGAACTTTCTGATTGGCTGAGGTCTATAACGATCTATAATAATATCTCATTTCCCCTCATTCCTCCTCAAATGCTCATTGATATTAATTTTCACAGTTTCCATTCATTTTAACCTTTTCACTACAGCATATTCTCCTGTAGGTCGCTTTGAACAATTGTCTCATATCTTGGCAACACCTCTGTTGGTGATGAACCATTTCTTTCCTTCATTTGGCATCATTTATTTTCCCTTTGGTTTTACCCACCGGTCATTTGTTCTTCTGATAGACCTTGGAGTTCCCTGTTCTTTGTCATAAGTGTTCAGAGAGGGAAGTCCGTTTAATGGCAAGTACACCAAACAGGGAAACAAATGGAAATCAGCAGCATTGCGATCACCTCTCTTGCCCCGACTTCCATGAACTTCAGTTGAACAGCCACTTTTATGCATAAAACTCGTCATCATTGACGTCTAACTTTACAAAATCATCATGCAATATAATTGATTAGGAAAGGTAACTTAAGTATAGGTGCTATATCTGTATACGGTAACAGTGCATGTGGATTGGATAACTCTTATCGGGTGGGCGTCTATGTCAACCCTCTACATCACTCGTGATAGACGTCACTACAAGTATGACGTCTCATTGGTTCTACTGGCTATAGGACCCTAGATTACTTGGTCTATTGTGATTGGGCAGGTTACACCCCGAGACATAAATCCCCATTTTAATTAGCAGCATGCAGAATGGAAACCCAGGTGCCTGGTGTCCCAGGTTTCACCCTGCCTCCCTTTCATCAATCAGTATTTTAGGGCTATGTGTCAAATAGTTGGGTAAGGATGGCCTCGAAACTGTAGTCTCTTATCGGGAAAAGTTATGGCATCCTCGGGTTCTGGATGACATCAGGCGGTGGTACTTCTTTGCGCCTGGCTTTTCACCTGTCTGTTCACCATGAACCTGCTTCAGTTTCCAGCTTTTATTGTATTTAATTCTGCTTCGGCTCTGCCACCTGTCTGGGCCTCTCTTATCTTGACCTTCACAAGTGAGCTGGTATGCTCCGGAGCCTGATTCTTGCGCGTTAATGCTCTCCTCCCCTTCTCTGGCTGACCTTGATTTCCTAGGCATGAGCCGCTCTTTGTTGAGTTTCGATTCCGCTCCTTCTCTCGCCTTTGGCTGGGTTTTCGAAAACTTGGCCTGTCAGGCCTCGGCTGCCTGGGTACATTTCTGCTTTTACAAAATGGAGTTGCACTTGTATAATGTGCTTCTTGAGGTAGACATATAGTCGGCGCATGCCGCTTCTATTATTCTACTAAGCATTGCAAGCAGTATCGGGTTCTTAGAATCTTGCGTTTCAAGCCTATTTAAACACGTTTAACAGGACGGTTGCTTCCATCTTGTCTTGCAGAACCGTTTCCTTACGTTTTAACATTGTCTCTTCTCTGTGCCCATTACATTTATTTTCGTAGCTACTCGCACTGGCGTGCTTGCCTTCGATAGCCACGTTTGTTCATTTGTGCGTCTGTTCAGGCACTTATGTCATTTCTCCTGGCCTTCCATTAGGGCTTTTGGGGTCTCTTCGTGGACCGCATGAAGGTACTCCTCATTTCATATCAGCGGCTGGTATGGCTGTCTGATAGGGTACCGCGCTGCCCAGGGTTGTCTTTTTATGGGCACTTCAACAGGCACGGATCTCCTAATGTATATTGGGCAGAGTCCCAGTGCGGCTCTCTGTTGGTTCATTTGCTCTTCATACGTCACAGCCCTTGACGGGTACCGTCCTAGCAGATCGAACTGAGGGGCAGCGGTGCAGGTCATGTCTGGAACCTCCTCTACACTCCCCCCTCTGGTCGGTTCATCGACCACTGCTTCTTAAATATTCGTCTCCATTTCTCTTGATTCTTCAGTGTTTTGTTCATCATCTTCAGGGTTGGTACATGATGGCGTGAACATATGCGTCTTTAGAGCCCACATTTTTATCACGCCTTTCAAACTCCTTGCTGTTTTGACATGTTCATCCTTGTTCCAGGTCATTAGCTGGCATTGTCCATTTGGACTGCAGTAAATCCATTTTCCTTCATAATTTCTTCGTTTCTTAGGGTATGCAAATTTGGTTCCTTCTGGTGCAAACTCACTGGCCTTCACAGCGTCCTTTATCTCTTCATCAGTCAGGTCTGTGGGCTTCCATCCTGGCTCTATATCGACCATAATATTCATACCAATGGCTTCTTTGCTGTTTTCTGGCACTGTGTGATGATTATTTTGATCACACAGAAACCTAGTAGTATCATTACTAGCAGGGCTCACAGAAACTTGAATATATCAGCCATCCATTGTGGGACCCATGGGAACAGGGTCCCAAACCAGCTGTCATCGTCCACTTCATCCATTTCGTCAATCATTTGGTTCTTTAGCTTTGTCAACATGCTTATGGCCTCTGTGAGGGTTCCATTCTCTTCATCGTGAGATGGTGTAAATGTGCAACATGATTCTCCAATTTTTGTGCAAACACATCCATCCATTGCAGTAATCATGTCAAGCACATATCTGTTTTGGAGAGTCATCAGTCTGATTGCTCTCAGTTCCTCCTTGATCACGTGAATCCTTTTACAGTGGTGTTGATGGTCTGCAGTAATTTCCATCTGGTTATCTGCAACCATTTAGTATTTGCTCCAACTTGGATGTGTGGCAAGAGTATTGTTGTGAATACTGATGAGGTGAGGCTAAACAGCCTGTGGGATTGCATCGAATGCTTCCTTCGATTTGGTAGAAAAGTAATTCTCTCTCTTCATTCGGGATACTAGCTCAGCAGATCTCCTTTTCCTCAGGTGAGCATCTGCTTTCGGGAAGCTGTCAATACTCAGGTCACTTTTTGGGATCACTAGCGCAGGAACGTGGACATTTAGTATTGTGCATATGCCTCCCCAGTTTTTCGGAAGTCTTATATATGCCTTGGATCCACATGCCCAGTAATGATCCATAATTACTGCGGTACCATGTACCATTCCTGGGGCGTCAAAGACTCGTCTGCAGTTCTGGTTCTCTCCCATCTTCCTCGTACCATTGTTTCTGAAGCAGAACTTTGGGTTTTCCAGTGGTACTATCTGCAGGGGTCCTCCTCTGTCTTCGAACCTTGTGAGCAATTTTGCAAGTTTTGTCCATAATGGCTTGCATCCGTTCAGTACTGTGATGATGGTAGGTTCGTATTGACCAATGACCATCCAGGCTCTGCAGATCACCACTCCCTTTTCCCATCCGTCTGGTGAAAGCACTGTCCACCAAATCTGCATTTGGCCTCGGTTCTTCCAACTTCGGGCCTCCTCTGGAGTTTTTCCTTGAACGTTCAGCTTCTGATTCACTTCCCGTCTAATTCCGGCTCCCTTCACTCCAGGGTTCTCGTATCGGATTACATGATTCTTAGTATGGGCTTTGTTTCTTGTCCTTATGTCCTGAACATAATCATCCTCGTCAGGGTCAGTTGCTTCTGTTGCCCATTTCAGGGAGGCATCATTGCCCATGAACTGGCCTCTGGTCTTGCACATTGCTACGTGTGACATACAGTGTGCTGTCTGGAAATCAATTTCTACAGCCATAAAGATCTTGGATTTTCCCATACTGTTTGGCAGGAGTGCACAGACGAAGCATTCTCCTTCTGACTGACTTCGTCCTACTTCCTTCATATGCTGGTACCATATGTTGTTTCCAAGATGGGCTGTGCTATCCAGGTAGTCGTTAAGTGCATTGGAATCTTCGTGAGGGCTTCTAATTACATTCAATTTCAAATCATTTGCTTCATCATTAGCTTTTCTTGGAACTGGAATAACTATACTGATAGTGGGACACTTCGCTCCCCAATAAAGAAAGCAGTTCTGATTGTTAATATTAGGAAAACAATAATTACTGTACATATGCACATTATCGTTCGGAACGATAATTTGCAGCATTTTCTTCCAGGGATGTGGAGGCACCCTTCTGCTGGGGGTAGAACTATGTTACTGTTCTGGGCCCCCATTTCGATAAAGTCCATAGTTAATTATTTATTCTTTTCATGCTTTGATCTCACGGTTCAAACGGTCTATTATTACTAAAGTGCGAGTGCTTTTTTTTTAAGAACTTTATTTTTGGTTTGCCTGTCACAGTACACTCTGCTTGTCTCGCATCTACATAATACAGATTCGCATTACAAATTGACCACCCAACTCCCCTTGCAGACTTTTACTTCAGGTGCATGTCCTCGTATATACCCATAGAAAGAAGTTACATATAGCTAGCTGTGTGGCATGGCACATCATCCACGCTATCATTGTCCAAATTTTCAGTGTCTGTGGAGGTTTCATCTAAGTATGCCCTGAACGGGGCCCAAATGTCTTTTGGTTTACATGGAGCAGATATCATATTAACATAGTTTTCCTCACATTCATTCACGTAAGTGAGGGTCGCAAGGAACTGTTCTGTTGTTGGAGCCTGGCCGCTCTTCCATTTCTGAAGGATGCATTTCTTTGCTACTGCGCAGGCAACGTTGAACAGTCTCCTCGTTTTTTCCGGGGCCTTGCCAATGTCTCCAAACAGGTATTTAGGTGGATTGAGGTGTGCAGGGATTTGTGTTATTTCTTCAAGGATGTTGGCCACTGCAAGCCAGAAACCCGCTATCTGGGGGCAGGCCCAGTACATTTAAAATGAGTCCGCACCAGGGGCGTGGCATTTAGGGCAATTGTCGGGAGTGGTCTTGTAGAACTTTGCCATTTTGGCAGGAGTGTAATGTAGTTTGTTCAGAACCTTGAATTGTATTAGTCTCAGGCCTTTCTTAGATAGGAGGCAATATCTGGCCCACTTCCCCTTCTCGATTGTAGTATACGTGTCTTTTTCCCACAATGCCTTGATGGTGTTCGATAATTTTGAGTGAGCCTGCACAATATTGTATAATTTGGACACCCCAGTGCCTGCCTGAGAATACAATGACTGGTAGCATACATGCTCGGGGGGTTCATCTGGGAATGATGGCCACCTTTCTTTGAACGCGGCTTTCATATGGTGGAACTGTAGGGTGGCTAGTTGGCTGCTCCCCACTGAGTTTTCGAAGTCTTCAGGAGTTACAAATTTACCATTAGGGAACATGGTTTTCATTGTGAATTCATATTCGGGTAGCCAGTTTTTCTGGATGGCAATGTCGCATGTCGGCTTAATGCCCGGGAAGTTCCAGAGCGGGGCTTGGGAATCATAAGGGCAGTCTATGTGCAGATGTTTGATTATTGCAGCCCATGCCGCAACTGTGCAGGAGGCTGGGTCAAACTTACAATCATCTTTATGTGACTTTGTAAATATGATGGATCTCAAATCGGTTGGGTGGACCGAATGACGCTCGATGGTGTGTTATCCGAGGGGTCCTGCCAGAACTTTGCATAGTGTGCCTGTGCCAGATAATAGTACAATTAGAAATCAGGGGCGCGAAGCCTCCCATATCATAGGGTTCGATCAATTTTTTCCATTTCATTCTATTCGCGACACCGTTCCACACGAAGGTGGTGGCCATGGAACGCAGATTGTCGAAGAAGAGTTTGCCTAGCCATATAGGTACATTACAGAAGATGTATAGGAGCTTAGGGAGTACCGTCATCTTGAGGACCGCTATCCGGCCGGCAGGAGATATGGGGAGTCTGGATAAAATTTGAAGCTTAGGGTGTATGGTTTGTATCGTGGATTCATACTTATCTATATGAAGGGAGTTCTTGTCATGAGAAACCAGATTCCCAGGTATCGAATGTGATCGGGAGCCCATGACAGGCCATGAATGTTTGTAGGACAAGTAGTGGCACGTGTCAACGGAAAGATCTCAGATTTGGACGAATTGATCTTGTAGCCTGAGTGTGTAGTGAATTCGGTGATCACTGCTAAAATGGGGAATAGGTTCTTTTCTGGTTCCCGAACATATAGTAGTGCATCGTCTGCATACAATGAGATGGCTTGGTATACCCCGGCCATTTTTATACCCCTAAGGTCTTGTTCAGCTCTGACTTCAGCCGCCACTGGTTCGATGGTGAGGGCAAAAAGGCATCAAGTGAAATGGCTGCTGCTTGTGCCTCTGGTTTGATCTGTGCTAGAACACTGAATAGTCTGCACAGGTTCAGGGCCGTGGATCTCGTAGGGATGAATCCGCATTGGTCGGGATGAATTAAGGTGGTCATTTTGGGGAGCAGTCTAGTGGCCAGCACCTTTGCGTAAATCTTGGCGTCCGTGTTAATCAGGGACAAGGGACGGTAGGAGGAGCATTCATATGCCGGGCGTCTGGGTTTCAAGAGCACCGTAATCACTGCATCTGACATGGACTCAGGGAGTGAACCAGCGTTCATAGCCTCTTCCCAAACAAGGGACAATATTGGGGCGAGCATTCCTTATACAGGACGGCGTTTAGGCCGTCCGGCCCTGGAGTTTTACCCGCTGCTAGGGCTTTGATCGCTTCAGCAATTTCCTCGGCTGTCATGGGTTGTTCAAGGGACCAGTTATCTTCTAAAGTTAGCCTAGGGAGGGAAATCTTACTTAAGTACGACTTTACGTCGTCTCGTTTGGATCTATCGTGGTTGGCGTAAAGATTAATGTAATAGTCCGTGAACTCAGAGTTTATTTCATCCTCCCCATGCACAGCCATTCCCCCATCTGTTAGAATAGTTGCAATAGGGGTGTGGGTGTGGTCATTGCGAAGTATACGGGCCAGGTGGTGGCCCGCCCTGTTGCCCTCCCCATATTTGCATGTCCTGGACGGGATGGCCATGTATTGTTGTTCTTTGGTAGCCAGTTCGTTAAAGGTTTGGAGGTGTAGACTAATGTCCGCCAAAATACATTTATCATGGGTCCTACTATAGGCAGATTCGAGCGATTGCAGGGTTGATTCTGTGTTGCCCAAGTTGGTTCTAACGGTTCTGAGGAGACCAGACGTCTTGGACATAAGATTGCCTCGTACCCACAACTTAAATGTTTCCCAGATGGAAGCCCAGCTGCCCAGAGAGCCCTTATTCAGTTGGAAGAACTCCTCCGTCTCAGTATATAGAGCCTCCACCACATTCGGGAGGGGTATCGAGGCTTCCATGTAGGCCAAAGCTGTGGCAGGAGATTTGAAAAAGAGTGCTCTTCCAGCATGTTGTATACGAAGTTTCGATGGAAAGAGAAGGGCGTAGGGGACCTGTCTCAAACGTAGCTGGCGCTTGACAGCTTTGTAGGATCGTCTTTGAGTCTGGACCCCTGTGGAGAAGTCCGGGTATACATGGATGTTGTCGTTACCAAACCTAAGGGGTCCTTTCTCTCTTGCCAGTCTGAGGATGGCGTCCCTGTCCCTGTAGTTCAACAGTTTGGCAATCACCGTGCGGGGAGGAGCCCCTGGTCTGGGTGGCGGAGCGAGGGATCGATGTGCCCGCTCGACGAGGAACTGGGGTGAGAGTGCCTCCTCCCCGAGGAGAGATTTCAAAAGGTCTTCGATTCGGGACTCTATTGGGCCTTTGCAAAAGGTCTCCGAGAGGCCGACAATGCGGATGTTGTTCCGTCTGGATCGGGATTCCAAATCGTCGCATTTATCGCAGAGTTTATTCATTTCCCCTCTAAGGAGTGCGATGTCCTGGGTGTTTTGCCGAGGAGAGTCCTCATTCGTGCCAATTCTGCTTTCAGCCTCTGTGATTCTGGCACTTTCCTTGTCTAGGCGAGTTTTTAGGGAGCCTATCGTGGAGACAATGTCATCAAGTTTGACATTAATGGCCAGGAATCCATTTTGAACTGTTGTCAGCAAGTGATCAAATTTCGTATCTTCTGCATTTAGGGGTGAGGCCAGAGATTGAGGGTCCGGGCGTTCAGGAGATGATTGTGAGCTAGTAAAGGAGTCCATCGGTCCCGTCTTCCTGGTTTTGCCTGCGTTTTTTCCAGGCATTGTGGAGGTGGAGAAACGGCCTGGGCCTGGTGGGATGAGAGGGCCATGTGTTAAAGTGTGGTAGAGGATGGCTCAGGAGAGCGCAAGGCCCGCAAGGATCCCGGTGCGCCCAAAACGGCGATTGTTCCAAGATGGCGTGCTCCGTGGCGTAAGCGGGGCAATGACCGCCAGAGCTGACAGGCGTGAATTTTCACAGTTTAATTTGATGGTAGAAGCTCCGAGTCAGATGAAGGGGAGCACAGGGTGACCCGGGGGGACACCAGCCATGTCCGTCAGGGGGCAACCCCAGGATATGTTTGATTCAGGTCAGAGAGCCCCACACGTGCCCCGTGCCCAGCTGCTGTGCCAGCCCAGTCCCACGCAGCTCTCACCTCGGGAACGAGGAACGAGATAGGGAACGTCCAATCCAGGCCGCCGGGCTGCCACCCGGGACGCGCCCCGGGGCTGCCGCGAAGGTCTGCCGAAGGGCCCGGAAGCCGGTAGCCGGGCTCAGGGGAGGCACGGGCCGCAGTAACGAGGCTCCGGGAGGCCCCGCCGCGAGCACCTTCCACAGTGGAGGGACGTTGCAGGTTGCCCTATGCCGGGCAGGGCACAGTATGCCCAGAGAATGTGTGGCACGAAGTATCGTGGCCGCAGTCTGCCGGTCCCGCTCTGCCCACTGTGAGGCCCGGCGTAAGAGGGAGCGGCGGCGTCCTCGTAGATTATTGTGGAGCTACGAAGCGGCACGGGCCCGTGTCCTCAAGGTCCACCAGGGTTCCCAGGCTTGGGAAGTCCAATTTCGGTCGGGATTTCGCCTGCAAGGTCAGGATGTTCTCTGGGAACAGCGCGGGTAGCTTACGAGGTTCGATGCAGTCTGGAAACAGGGGATAATTCGATCAGGATTCATGCCGGAGAGGAGCTCCTCACTCAAGCGGCCATCTTGTTGCACAGCAGCGCCCCCTTCCCAAGTGAGAGTGCTTTTAAGTGTCCCCCCTCTTGTGGGTGATGATGACAGTCTCTGGGTATGCAGCACGGTTCTGTTCGCTAGACTATGGAAAAAGGTTATGCTACCAACTCTGGTACATCACATTTATTTATGCGTATCTGTAGTAGGTGAGGTCCCAATGAACGCCTCAAATTTGCCTTGGTCCTGAGGACATGCTGGAAACAGTTCAATGCGAAAGAATAAAACGATGGAACTGCTACAAAATCACACAAAATGGAATGCAGAAAAAGTAAAAAAAAAAATTAAAAAATTCATACTGAAAATGTACGTGTGGCAAAAATAGGAAAACTGAGCTATACTCACAAAATCGAGCTGTAGCAATAGGAACAAAAATAAAAATGAACATATGGAAAAGGTAAAAAAAACAGTTAAAATCATAAACATAAAATGTTGCAAAAATAGGAACAAAACATAAAAGCAAAAGTGACCATATGAAAAAATAGAAAAATGGGAAGGTTGAAGAAAAAGAAAAATAAGATGGTGAAGTTCTTGTGTTCGCTCCTTTCGTTCCATCTCTCGGCGACATGTTGAAGAACAGTGTCTCTTTCCTCTGTCTGCTCCACGGCAGTAAGATGACGAAATGTTCAATTTTGGATCTCCTCTTTCTAAGGCTCTCCTCAGCAGTGGATGTCCATAATTGCTTCTTAGTTGCGCTATGATGGCTCTCAGGAGCCTGTTTAATTGGGTGTTCTTCACTGGATCTCCGAGAAATGTGGATACGTCAACATTGTTGGGTCTACCCACTAGTTCTGGAAAGATCTCAATGAGATGGAAGAAGACTCGGTATGCTGATCTGCTGTCTTCTGGTGTCAACGACATTTGCTCTTGTTTTCTAGTCTCTAGATCACAGGCCTTTCTTGCAGCGTGAACCGTTTTTAAACTTTCTTGCTGCGTGGATTGCAACCACGTAGTTTAGTTTGTACCACACCTGGTTTAGGAATTTGTTGTTTCTTGGGTCTCTGATGAAGGTTAGGGTATCTTTGGTTCTCCCAACAGCTCCTGGGCACTGCTCTATGATTCGGAAAAATAGGGTGTAAGTCAATTCATTGATGATCACTTGAGGTGGCAGCATTTGTCCTTATTTCCAGTACTCTGGCACTTCAGCAAAAGCCTCTGCTAGGACAGTCAGTAGTTGCTGTATTATCTTCCTGTTATCTGGATTTTGGATGAAATCTGGGATACTTCTGTCTCTCCCTACGAGTGATGGATATGTCTCTAATACTAATCGGAAACAGGAAAGCACATCCTTTGTAATATTTCTACTGGGGGAGACCATGAGTTTTGTGGCACAGTCTTGGTTCTGTTTGCTTTGGGATATTGTTTTTGGTTCTCAGGAATGTCTTACTTTCCACTTATCAGAGTTTTAGGGTCTTTTCAGTGTTCAATGTGGCTCTAAACATTTATATGAGTAGCATTACTGCGGCTTTGGGTGCGCAATTCTCTTCTTTACCCTCTATCTTTGGCTGCACAGAGTGTTCGTTTTGTTGCTGTTATCCCTTTCAGTGCTTAGAGGAAAAGTTTGGTGTAATGCCGAGATTTTCACAAGAGCTCTTTTCGTCTTGTCTTTTCTGCTCATGCGCCCTTCTTCCTCGTCATGGATTTTATCTGCACTTGCTGAGGTTCTTTCCTGTTGTCTGTAGCTTCTTCACAGCTGGATGCAGCTGGAGGGCTTTCTCCTATGTAGGGTTTAATGTCATTTAGGAAGATCCAGGCTCTTATGCCCTTTAGCTTGACAGTCGACGGAGTGCAGTCCTCTATGATGAAGGGACCATTGAATCTTGGCTCGTCCCACCTCTTCCTTATGTGGTTCTTCACCAATACTGTGTCACCAGGGAAGACGAGGGGCGCACAAAGGATTTGAGCTGCGCCTGCATCAGCACTTTCTGTTGCGTTTTGCATTGCGCTGTCCCCTTTTCGCTGTCGCTGCAGCTGCTCTGTAATGACAGAGGCACTGGATGTCACACAGTTGAGATAGTCTTTCATTTCTGCTCCCAGAACCTCCCTAGTTGGCTGGGCATCACATCTAGCTCTATCTCGGGGGGTAAGAGTGGTCCTCATCCTTCTGCATGTAACTATTTTGTGCGGCGTGAGATGATGGTCGGATCCTGGTTGGTTCCGAAGTACATACAATGCCAATGGTAGACAGTGCAGCCATCCCTTCTTTAATGTGAGCTTCAACTTGGCTATCCCCTCCTTAAACAAGCCGTTGATCCGTTCACATATCCCATTCCCCTCAGGCTGATATTCCGACGAGAACATGTGCTTTATACCAAGCAACAAGCTAATCCGTTCGAAAACTGAATTTACAAAGTGAGCCCCGTTATCTGATCTCATTACTTTGCACCCCCCCTATCTAGGGAACACCTCCCTCATTAGGAACTTGGCAGCACAGGTAGCGTCGGGTTGTGTGCAGGGACCTGCTTCTATCCATCTAGAGAATGGACACACCACCACAATCAAATACCTGTACCCATTGCACACTTGAATAATATCGACATAATCGATGTGTAAGTGCTGAAACGGTCCATTTGGTCTGGGAATGATTCCTCTCACTACTTTTAATGTGTGCCCAGCAGTGAACTGCTGGCAGATAATGCAGTTCACCATGAAAAATGCAACATGCTCTGCTAAATTCGGTGTGAACCAGTCTTCTGCGAGCGTTGCGGCTATGTTTTCTTTTGACATGTGAATGGGGTAGTGAAGCTGTTCTAGCGCTACTTTCAGAAGGGCGACAGGCATTACTGGTTTACCAGTGCTGTCTTGCCTCCACAATCCGTCAGAGGGGTTTAAAGAACACCCTCTACGTTCCTACAGATTTTTCTCCTCCTGAGGTGCCTCCCCGTGGAGCTCCATTAGCTGAGTTTTCCCCATATTGCTATAGGGTTCTGGTGTGGCTCGCGCTACCATCATCCGCTCATGGGTACGTGCCACCTCCACGTCCATGATTGTCTCGTTCCTAGATGCCATACGCTTGGCTTCTGTGTCCGCTTCATGATTTCCACATGGCACGAAATCCGTCCCCTTGGTATGAGCGGTGCATTTCACGACCGCTATGCCCACTGGGAGCTGTAGTGCTTTTATCAGCCTGTCCAATAAGGCTGCGTGCTGCACTGGCGTGCCGTCTGTTCAAAGGTAGCCCCTCCTCTTCCAGCGTGCTAAGCCTGTGTGCACTGTGGACGTCACATAGGCAGAGTCACTGTACACTGTTACTTCCTGGCCTGCATGATTCTCAATGGCGAGTATCAGTGCCAATAGTTCTGCAGCTTGCGCAGATTAGTGGGATGGTATTCGTGCACTAACGAGTACTCAAAACTCCCCGTTCGCCAGGTGTTTCACCACGGCCACACCTGTATACCTTTGTCCATCTTCTTGGTCTATTCTCGAGGACCCGTCAATGAAGATGATCTCTCCACTCACCAGGGCATTTTCCTTTACCCTGGGGATTTCATCATAGAATTCCTCATAGTTCGCACAGTCGTGCGTGGGTCCTCCCTCTATGAATGGCTCAGCTATGAATGTAGCAGGGTTTACAGTTTTACATTGCACTATTTTGATTGATGGATTAGAGAAGATCACCTCATAGGCAGATGCTCTTTGAGACGTCAATGTGCCCTTTGACTTCTCTAGTATGGCGAACAGTGAGTGCTCAACGTACAGAGTCATGGAGCACCCCATCACAATGGATGACGCCTTCTCGATGGCGAACGCGGCAGCAGCTAGATTTTGTTCGCATGGGAAATGGCCCTTCATGACTGAGTCCAGATTCCCGCTGTAATATGCTAGGGGCTTGTACCCCAGTGAGGTTCGCTGCGCGAGCACTGCCATCATGAAATTACCATCGGTATGTGAGAACAGGTAGAACTCCTCTGCATAATTAGGAATCCCGAGAATTGGGGCCTTACAAATTGCCCCTTTGAGTTCTGTAAACCCCTTTTCCATTGCCTCAGTCCATTCGATATCTTCCCTTGTCGCCTGAGCCTTTTTAAGGGCCTGAAGCAAGGGCTTGGTATATGAGCTGTAGTCGAAGACCCATGCTCTGACGTAATTGCACAGGCCTAAGAAGCTTTGCATTTGTTTTATCGTGCGCGGCTTGGCAGTGTTCATGATAGCTTCAGCCCTCTCTGAGGTCACCTTCTTCCCTTCATGTGAAATCAGTTGCCCTATGTACAATACTTCTGGCTGACAGTACTACAGCTTCTCCTTATCAACTCTGTATCCCTTCTCAGCCATTATGGTTAGTAGCTGGACAGAGTCTTGTCTGCATTGCTCTTCAGTGGTGCTGCATATCAGAATGTCATCTACATACTGCAACACCACATTGTCCACCCGAATATTGCTTAGGTCCATTTGCAGGACTCTGTTGAATATAGACGGGGACTTGCAGTACCCCTGTGGCAACCTCGTGCTTTTCAGGCACATTTGTCTGAAAGTGAATGACGTCAGGTCTTGTGAGTCACGGTGCAATGGGATCGGAAAAAACGCTTTCTTCAGATCGATTACCATGAAATACTTTTCCTCAGTGGGTATGTTGCATAGGATTGTAGAGGGGTTCGGGACTAGAGGGAGCTCGGCTTCAACAATATCGTTTAAGGCTCTTAAATCTTGGATTAAACGGCAAGACCCTCCTTTTGATTTCTTGACAGGGTAAATCACTGTGTTACACGGCGATTCTGATGTCACAAGGATGCCCTGCACCACCATGGCGGAGATTATCTTCGCGATCCCTTCATCTGCCTCTCTGGACATGGCATACTGTCGCGCTCGCGGAAAAATTGCTCCTGGCTTCTGTTTAATTTTCACTTCCCCTGGCCCCTTCAGGAGTCCTACATCGTAGGGTCCTGTTTTCCATAATGCGGCAGGCACTTGGGCCATGTCGTTGTCAAAGTGTTCTGGACGTACTAGTGCCAACGTCATTCTCTGTGGCACCTCTCGTTTGATCATTTTGACCCAAAATATGAGACTCACTTCCACCCTTGTCTCTTCTAGGTCAGGGTGTTCTTCGAACAGATCGTCATTGGTGACATCAGTCACTCTGTACCCTTCTTCAATGTCGACAATCACACCCCATTGTCTGCCTTCATCATCACATCCTTCGACCAATACCACTTTCCCTCGTACTGCGGCAGATTGCACCCTTAAAGGAAATACTTGTCCCTCCTCTTCGTGCATGGGTATTCTTGGTCGGAATAGAAACTCAACTGGGGTTCTCATAGGTCTGTCAATGAGGCCTGGCAATCCCCCCATAAGCACCCGAACGCCATATGCGAAAACCTCTGGTTCGAGCGGTATAGCCCTCATTGCTGCACGTCCAGAGTATGCTCTGATCATTTCGCACACGTTTGAATAATGCATTCCTGGAGTGGAGCACACTATACCATTCTCGGTAAACAAGATGGTCATGTGTAATTTAGTCATCAGGTCCTGACCCAAAATATTTACTGGAGTCTGACGTGAATATAATAGGGGTACATTCATTTTGCGCTCTCCCACTGAGACTGGGAGTGCGTCTGTAAAGGGAACTCTACTATGAGCTCCAGTGAAACTCTGAGTATCTATAGCCTCGCCAGACAAGGAAAACTTGCCTTCTCGAATGCACGAGCGCATTGCACCCGTATCAACTAAGAAGGAACATTCTCCCCCCCCCCATGGTGACATTCACCCTTGGTTCCCTGTTAGGGTCTGGTGTCACTGATAGGATAGAGCACATTAGAGTCCCCCGTGAGCTCTCCTATTTTATATATAAGTTCGGTCCACTGTATACTTGTTGATTTCCCCCAGTCTCAGGGTTAACTCCCCCTCCGGAGCTGGTGCCCTACGACATTTGGGTTGGAGCCTGCTGGGGTTGTCCCTGCGGCAAGTTCCCCATGTTCGGTGGTTGAACCAATTGCTGTGCACCTTGCTGCACACCTGATGCCTGCGGCTGCACTGTGTAGCTTTGTGCACCGCCCGGTTGCGGGATGGCAGGTTGATTCATCATGCCTGCCCCCATCCCTTGGCTGTTTTGCCACATGCCTTGGCTTCTGCACATACGCGCTACGTGTCCCGTCATTCCACAAAGCCAACACAATGGCGGTGGTCGGGCCATCTGTCCATCTAGTGTAGCTGGACTGCCCATCTGTGCATTCTGGTGGCCCCCTTGAACATTCTGAAAACCTCCTTGGTTACCTCGAAACCCTCCCTGATTATTCTGCCGTCCTCTTCCTCCAAAGCCCCTTCCTCTTGGGTAGAACTCTGCATTACCCTGATTATTCTGCGATGGGTTGGTCGCTTGTTGTGCGCTTGGCTCAGCTGGGCTGGTGAGCATGGCTCCCTCGAGAGCATATTTCGAGAGTTTCTTTTGCACTAGCTTTGCCTCCTCTCCCTTATGCTTTGCCTCTTTTTTCCAATTTTTTTCTTGCAACAATCTACAGTAGTGTGCAATTGTCAAGTGTATTTCGGCCCATGGTTTTGCCTCTACTCCTACCAATTTTTTAAGCTGCTTCTGCACCGGTTCAGGTAAACCTTGGCATAATATGTGGTAGAATACAGGGATAGATTTCATCCAAGACTCATGCGTTTCGAGTACACAGGCGTCCCGAAAAATCCGGATATAAATCAACAGATCCTCGGAATCTTTCATTTTCCGAGTCATTATAGCTCCCATATCGGACGTGTCTGGGTATAGCATTCAAAGCGCTTTCCACACTGCTGCTCTGCAGTTGTTAAATGGTGCTCCGTCATGGGAGGTATCAGTTAAGGTTACCCTAGGATTGCCTGCCCGTTTCCATACATCATCTGCTCTTTCACCAAGTATAGAAATTAGGAGGCCCTTGATGTCCCCTATAGCTAAGGTGACACCCCCCGTCATTTTCTGTAACTCGTGTATCCATTTTCCAGCTCCTGATGTCAGCATTGCAAGCTTATTTTTAAGATTCTCTCGGTCCATGTGTGGCCATGGAATATATTGTGGTCTTGCTCCCCCCTTTTCTAGCAATGGGAATTGGAATGCGCAGTACTCCTTCTCTTTCCCCATAGCTCTCTGCTCTATTGCCGGGGTGGCATTCCCGCCTTGCCGCCTACCTGGCAATGCCCTTAGTCTGTCTGCATAGGCAGGTGCTGACGCCTCCCGCTGACCGTGGGGTGTTCCTTCATGACGGCCGGACTGAGCGGCAGACTTTGGTGCCCTACTTGTGGACCTGCTAGCGTCTGACCATCGTACCCCTTGGCCCCCTGGGGTCCGTTTTTCGCACCGTCTCCCTTCTTCATATGCCACATTTCCCCACCAGAGTCAGATTCTGAGTACTCCTAGTTTACACAACTCCTAGCGTCTTCTTTGTTTTGCCCAATCTCCAGCCTGTCTAGGGACAGTCCCCTGCTCCCACTACTTCGGGTGACATCCTCAGTGTCATATAGCTGAGTTCTCTCTAAGCGCTCATCTTCCCTTCCCACTTGGTAAACTAGTTCCAGTCCCATCGCGTCATAGATTTTATCAATCGTTTCCCCGATGCTTCTGGTGTCGAAGTCATCTTCAATATTTGTCCCGCTTGTACCTTGTACTCCATCGCTTGCAGGAAAGAATTCTTCTATGCCTTCCCATTCTACTGTAGGATTGGGTTTAATCACTTCCCGCTCCAAATATTCAAGATCCCGTGCCCTCTGTTTGTGCTTGTGTTCTATTTCCTCGTCTGTTTCCTTTCGCTTTTTTGCTTCCTCCCTAGCCTTATCTACTTCCCTCATCCTTTAATTTCTACGTTCTGTTGCCCTTCTATTCGTCATCTTCCCGCTTTTTTACTTTTTTTTCGTGCACTCTCCTTTCTTCCTCTAACTTTAGCATGTTCTGCCAGTACTTTTCATAGACTGCGTATTGTGTGCGACTGAGCGGTATTCCTTGCTCTTCGCGATATAGTTGTTCTCGTCTTAGCCTATCTTTCTTTCTTGTCCTTTCATCCCTTACTTCCTTCTCCTTTTCCTTCTCCCTTCGTTGTGCTTCATCAGTCCTTTCTTTCGACTGTACCTCATCGCTTCCCTTTCCATCTAATTTCAGTAGTATCTGCCCTCCCATCCATTCGTCTTTTGCAAATGCTAACTCATCACTTCCTTTCCGCTTCTTTCCCTCTCTCTCTTTCTCGAGAGATGCACTAGTCTGTGCCTGATCCTTTTTTGCACCATCGCGTCTTTCCTTGTCCCTCGGTACTGCAGAGGCAAGATTACTCTCCTGCTCCCTCTCCTTGATCTCGTCACTACTGCACGTAGGTGACTCATATGCGGGGTTGCAATACCACGTAGCAGCCTTGAGTTCTCTTAGCGGTTAAAGCCCTTCTGTTTTGCTCCCTTCGATGACAGGCTCAGGCGGGGCTGGTGGCGGGGTAGGCGTCTCACCCCCCTGCGTACATACATTTAGTATCCAGTCTGTGGGTGGTTCTTCCACCTTTGTTTCTTCAAACATTTTCCATAACTCAAGGACAGCAAGACGTTTCTCTAGCTTCTTGCCTGTATATGTGGCGTGTAGGAAGGTTGTCATGTGCTGTAAAACAGCCTTAGAAAGCGACCCGTTCTGGGGCCAAGGCATA
This sequence comes from Ambystoma mexicanum, assembly GCF_040938575.1. Classification (NCBI taxonomy): domain Eukaryota; kingdom Metazoa; phylum Chordata; class Amphibia; order Caudata; family Ambystomatidae; genus Ambystoma; species Ambystoma mexicanum. Next base: position 1,206,438,200 of record NC_090926.1, on the reverse strand, counting down.
AACATCTTATTGGCGGTACGCTTAACCCACTCCTGGCTATATTTCTTCAGTTTTATTGCATGCTTGGGCAGTTGCTTGCATAAATGTGCAAGTGGGGTAACTTCCTCTATTCTTAATTTCGTCACCAACAATATTTACACAGTTCTTTAATCTTTCCACTAGCGAGCACCACATACGCAAGCTCCAATCCAATCCAATTTTTTCTTTTTTTGCCAAATTTTGTACCAACAATTTACTCAAAACTCATCAATTCAAAGGCGATTCCCTCTTAGTTACGAAATCGCGTAGAGCCAAAATGCATTTCAATCAATCATCAATACAATAATTTCACATTTGACATACACAGGACATATATGACAGACGCTTGACAGACTAGACAGACGCCAGCTGGTCACACATATACCTGCCTTCTAATCAATACCCCACCATGGGATGTGAACGAAACCCTTTTGTAACGTCTTTAATCGTCACCGTAGCCTAAATTGTCCCCCCGCTGTGGGCTCTGGGTTCACGTTCCTTCTGACCACTCTTTAAAGCGCAGGAACAAGGCGAATCCTTACGTTTTTGCTCAGGTGCCCCCCTGGTATTCCTTATGTTTTTGCTCAGGTGCCCCCCTGGTATTCCTTACGTTTTTTGCTCAGGTGCCCCCCTGGTATTCCTTATGTTTTTGCTCAGGTGCCCCCTTGGTATTCCTTACGTTTTTTGCTCAGGTGCCCCCCTGTTATTCCTTACGTTTTTTGCTCAGTTGCCCCCCTGGTATATCCACTCTTTATTTCCTAAGCTCGAGTCATTAATCCCCTATATATATATATATATATATACAGTCTTCTCTACTTCTACCTACTTTATTTATTCTCCGCCACCCTCCGTTACCTTTCCCTTACTTACTCTAATTCCTACGAGACATTTGCCAAAGTAACGAGTTAGTTGTTTCGCCGATCGCATCTTTTCCTCTCTGGGACTTCGGGATCACCGCCTGTTCCTCTTCCTGCTTTTAAGGTTTTCGTCCGATCTGCTTCCCGTGGGAATGAGAAGGGTTATGCTTGGAAAGGTGGGTTCCTTCAGACCCAGTGCAGATTTTTGAAACTTTTACTCTATCATTGTCCACGGGGAGCTTCTCAGTCTACTCAGCCGGAATGGCAAAAGGGCTTGTGATCTTACCAAGGGCCAAGAGTTACGTTGTGCCATCAGTCTGAAGGTGTCTTATAACTATCAATCGATAATCAATAATCGATGGCCGAAACCATCCTCACGCTACCAAGTGTTCAGAGAGGGGTGGAAGTTACTGACAGGCCCATAGGTCAGTACTCACCCTCTTGAGCTTGTAAGACAAGATAGCTGCACCATGTGAGGACAGGGGGTGCAGGATTCACATACTCCAGTACAACTCAATAATGAGGACTCAGTAAGTTTGCAAAGGGAAGTCCGTTTAATGGCAAGTACATCAAACAGGGAAACAAATGGAAATCAGCAGCATTGCGATCACCTCTCTCGCCTCGACTTCCACGAACTTCAGTTGAACAGCCACCTTTATGCATAAAACTCGTCATCATTGACGTCTAACTTTACAAAATCATCATGCAATATAATTGGTTAGGAAAGGTAACTTAAGTATAAGTGCTATATCTGTATACGGTAAGAGTGCATGTGGATTGGATAACTCTTATCGGGTGGGTGTCTATGTCCAACCCTCTACATCACTCGTGATAGACATCACTACAAGTACGACGTCTCATTGGTTCTACTGGCTATAGGACCCTAGATTACTTGGTCTATTGTGATCGGGCAGGTTACCCCCTAGACATAAATCCCCATTTTAATTAGCAGCATGCAGAATGGAAACCCAGGTGCCTGGTGTCCCAAGTTTCACCCTGCCTCCCTCTCATCAATCAGCATCTTAGGGCTATGTGTCAATTAGTTGGCTAAGGATGGCCTCGAAACTGTAGTCTATTATCGATAAAAGTTATAGCATCCTCGGGTTCTGGATGACATCAGCCGGTGGTACTTCTTCGCGCCTGGCTGGTCATGTGGCTGTTCACCATGGATCTGCTTCAGTTTCCAGCTTTTATTGTATTTAATTCTGCTTCGGCTCTGCCACCTGTCTGGGCCTCTCTTATCTTGACCTTCACGGGTGAGCTGGTATGCTCCGGAGCCTGAATCCTGCGAGTTGATGCTCTCCTCCCCTTCTCTGGTTGACCTCGATTTCCTAGGCATAAGCCGCTCTTTGTTGAGTTTCGATTTCGCTCCTTCTCTCGCCTTTGGCTGGGTTTCGAAAACTTGGCCTGTCAGGCCTCTGGCTGCCTGGGTACATTTCTGCTTTTACAAAATGGAGTCGCACTTGTATAATGTGCTTCTTGAGGTAGATATATAGCCGGCGCATGCCGCTTCTAGTATTCTACTAAGCATTGCAAGTAGTATCGGTCTCTTAGCATCTTGCGTTTCAAGCCTATTTACACACGTTTAACAGGACAGTTGCTTCCATCTTGTCTTGCAGCACTGTTTCCTTACGTTTTAACATTGTCTCTTCTCTGTGCCCATTACATTTATTTTCATAGCTACTCTCACTGGCGTGCTTGTCTTCGATAGCCACGTTTGTTCATTTGCGAGTCTGTTCAGGCACTTATGTCATTTCTCCTGGCCTTCCATTAAGGCTTTTGGGGTCTCTTCATGGACTGCATGAAGGTACTCCTCATTTCATATCAGCGGCTGGTATGGCTGTCTGATAGGGTACCGCGCTGCCCAGGGTTGTCTTGTTATGGGCACTTCAACAGGCACTGATCTCCGAATGTATACTGGGCAGAGTCCCAGTGCGGCTCTCTGTTGGTTCATTTGCTCTTCATACGTCACGCCCCTTGGCGGGTACCATCCTAGCAGATCGAACTGAGGGGCAGGGGTGCAGGTCATGTCTGGATCCTCCTCTACACTAGTATCTCCTTCTCATTCATTTTGGGCTTGTGGATGTGCTCTTCCACCTTATATACTCCCTTTCGCAAATTTAACCCATGCAGCTTTTCTGTCGTAGCTATTGCATCTTTGTCTATATGGTGGAACCTAGAGCCTCTTATCTAAAGTCAAAGATTTAATATAAAAATTAAAAAGTCTATAAACTAAAAAATTATTAAAATCCAAGAAATCCGAGAGATCTTCAGTACTCTATCAAGTTAATATTATATTATCAAGTTAATATATAAGTCAGGTTAATATAAGGTTAAATGTCTAATATGTTTCTCTTTCCTGGTCCTTCACTATGCAGTTGTGTCGGTAACACCCGACAGACTCAATGGGCTGATATTAGTCCGTCTCCCACTCCATGGATCGCTCAGTTCTTAGTGAGAGTTACAAGTTAACTCATCAAATTGAAAACTATATATAAATCTTCCATAAAAGGAGTTGAAATCCAAGTCCATGCAACACAATGTTCCGGTGCATTGCTCATTACTAATAGCTAGCGCAGCAGTGACGCCTCTTGGACACTCTTGTGCTCGGCAGATTCCTTAGTGATGATAGTTACATCTGACAGTATCGATAAACATTAGCGGCGCTGTCTACTGAGTACAGTTGGCCTTGTCAGCCCGAATGCCATGACAACCATGACCGCCCTGCTCTGCCGCTACGCTACAGCATTCAATGGAGTGACTGAGGCCTGGGAAACTCCCCCTCCTTCTTCGTGTAACGCTGCAGGGCCACAACTGCTATGGCGTCCAAAAGCACTAATACTGTGTATTGGTGTCTTGACATGGTCTATCTATGTGAAATACTCTGTTGATTAACTAGGCACTGTGATTTTTTTGTCAGGACAGGATTACATTTGTTTGGAAAACATGCTGACATGGCTGTTATCTGAGGTTCTACCCTTAGATGTAGGGCCATCTGGTTTGTGGAGATAAGCTATTGTAAACAATAAGGGTCCTCCAACTTCATGTAATCATCATTTTTATTCCATCACAGTTTTGACAGTAAATTTCAAAAAGTAGGGGCTGACATTTCTGTTAGATTATATGATTTTTTCATGATGCACAATTGAGAATATTGCACACATTTACCCTTCCAATAATCACTCCAGTTTTACTATGTTTTACAGTAAAATAAATGTGTTGACACAAGTTTCGTTGTCTATACTATGCATCAAGGATTTACAACGCAAAGACTCTCACCTTCCTCAGGACATTTTTCATCAGTTCAGGTTCTTTCTCAAACATATTTCATGCATATATAATTATTTGTCTATTACTTCAGTTTAACATCATACAGCAAAACATCCCCAGTCATTGACATAATCCTTCATCGACAGTTGTATATGATTTCCTAACAAGCATGCATGCTTGTAATATTACCACATTGGAATATTATGAACAGGTACGGGATCCCGTTTTGGTTCCATTGAAGAGGCTAGCATACCCCCTTCCACTCCCCGCTGTATATCTGTTTGGTTATTACCTCTGAAAAGTGCTCCGTTATGCATCTGTACTCTTGTATACATCTGTAAAGCGCTCTCTTGCTTCTCGAAACTAGGTCCACGCTCAATAAATAAATAATAATAATAATAAGCATGTTACATACACGAAAAATAAACTACTGAGTAGAGAGTTATAACCTCATCGCAACACGTGTCGGTGGTACAAGATCATGATATTGCCGGAATGTCTTAGGGTTTCATTTCTTTAACCCCTTAACTGCCAGGCTATTGTGCAAGTCTATGCAAAAAGGACGAGCATACCCGTCCTTGGCACTTGAGGAGAACTCCAAGGTTTTGACTTTTGAGACTCAGCTACACTCCTTTTGTGAACAAACAGTGAGATGGGAAGCTTATATTGGGGATTCAAGTATTCATTTGTAACTAGTCAGTTTCCATTGAATGTGTCAGTCTCAGTGGAGCTGCATGTTTCAGGTATGATATGATATGATATGATATGATATGTAAATAAGACTGGGAGGTTTCTGATTTTGGGAATTGGGGAAGAAAACATCAGCTTGTTGTTGATTGGATGGTCATACATGGTGTCCTCTCCAATTCCGGATATTGCTTCAACTGAGACTTCCGGTTCAATTAGAGTGCAGATCTAGGGGCTGAGCCTCAAGGGCCCTGCAGACCTCAGGATGTCTTGGTCTGCCTCCATATTCCGCAACAACCCCCACTAACCCATCCTCCAGCTCGCGAGGATAGATAGTCCAGGTCTGTCCAATCCTTCCAGAAAGACAGACTTGTTTACATTTCCGAACACGAATATTGGCCGGTGGTCAACTCTCCATAAATCGGGGAACGTCATCTTCACCAAACGGCGATCCATCAGGAGACATTAACTGCTGCTAAACACGGGCAAAAATAACATTCCCTGCACTCTCCTGTGACCAAAATAAGGAACGAAGTTACAAGATATAAAAATATCAATAAACAGAGCAAGAAATAGCCGGCTGTGCCGGAATGTTCTGGAAAAAGTGAGTGTTACTTTACTAGAAATCAGTGTTGTGGACTTGGATAAGTGCCAACACAGTCAGATGCTGTGCCAAGCGTCTTCCTCTTCTACGCCAAGAAGAGTGGCGTGGGCGCCCATTTTAGGTAGGGGCAAGGGTTTTTCCCCCTACTTCCCCCCAACTTTCGTGGCACATCATTTTGTCCCCCTCATTTAGCATGGGCCTCTTTCCTTTACATGTCATGTCCCCCCAAAACGTTCAGCATAGTTACCCCACTGGTCCACCCCTAGGCGGATGGACCGACCAGCTAAGGGCACCAAAGACTTACACAGTCCCTATAAGCAATACACGGAGGGGGCCTTATTCGTGGACTTTGAAGTGATGTGCTGTGGGACACAGCGGGCAAGCACACGCACATCCCAAGCAATACACTATGTTCTGAAAGGCACACTCTACAGTGCACCGTGTGGGGCAAAGTAGCATGCACTAAGAGGCACACCTGGGGCAAAGCATCACGTGCCTGGAGCCACAACTGGGGCAATTCACAAAGCACTGGGGACACCCTTGTGTCAATGCACCATCCATCCAGGCATATCTTTGACAGTCCATCATGCACCTATGCCATGTACTGTCGGCACACCTATGCCATGTACTGTGCGGCACACCTATGCCATGTACTGTGCGGCACACTTGTGCCATGTGCAGTGTGGCACACCTATGCCATGTACTGTCGGCACACCTGTGCCATGTGCAGTGCGGCACACCTGTGCCATGTGCTGTGCGGCACACCTATGCCATGTGCTGTGCGGCACACCTATGCCATGCGCTGTGTGGCACACCTATGTTATATACTGTGCGGCACAACTATGCCATGTACTGTGTGGCACACGTATGCCATGTACTGTGCAGCACACCTATGCCATGTACTGTGTGGCACACCTATGCCATGTACCGTGTGGCACACCTATGCCATGTACCGTGTGGCACACCTATGCCATGGCAGCATATACCAGGCGACACAACTGGAGCAATGATAGTGTTAATAAAGATGTCAGGTTTTCACATAGCCATTCATGCTGTATTCATCCAGCTTCTCAGCGCCGTCATGACCGTCTTTATCATTGCCCCATGTATAAGAATGAAGATTCCAACTTTGCCACCTGCTGGCTGGCCACTTGCCAAAAGTGGCTGCATGAAGTGTGAGTTATCACCTGGGCAATGGATGCACTGAGGCAGGCCTGGGAGAAAAACACCAGGGACTTGGAATCATGTGCATAGAGAATGGGATATTGGTCTGGGACAATCACCTGGGGCAGAACAGGGACATTACACCAAATACTGGGACGGGCACCTAGGCAATACATCATGCACTGAGGCACACCTGGGGCAATACATCATGCACTGAGGCACACCTGGGGCAATACATCATGCAATGAGGCACACCTGGGCCAATACATGTGTACCTGGGGCAATACATCATGCACTGAGGCACACCCGGGGCAATACATCATGCACTGAGGCACACCTGGGGCAATACATCGTGCACTGAGGCAAACCTGGGGCAATACATCATGCAATGAGGCACACCTGGGCCAATACATGTGCACCTGGGTCAATACATCATTCACTGAGGCACACCCGGGGCAATACATCATGCACTGAGACACACCTGGGGCAATACATCGTGCACTGAGGCACACCTGGGCCAATACATGTGCACCTGGGTCAATACATCATTCACTGAGGCACACCCGGGGCAATACATCATGCACTGAGGCAACCTGGGGCAATACATCATGCACTGAGGCACACCTGGGGCAATACATCATGCACTGAGGCAATCTGGGGCAATACATCATGCACTGAGGCACACCTGGGGCAATACATCATGCACTGAGGCACACCTGGGGCAATACATCATGCAATGAGGCACACCTGGGCCAATACATGTGCACGTGGGTCAATACTTCATTCACTGAGGCACACCCGGGGCAATACATCATGCACTGAGGCACACCTGGGGCAATACATCGTGCACTGAGGCACACCTGGGCCAATACATTTGCACCTGGGTCAATACATCATTCACTGAGGCACACCTGGGGCAATACATCATGCACTGAGGCAACCTGGGGCAATACGTCATGCACTGAGGCAACCTGGGGCAATACATCATGCACTGAGGCACACCTGGGGCAATACATCATGTACTGAGGCAACCTGGGGCAATACATCATGCACTGAGGCACACCTGGGGCAATACATCATGCACTGAGGCACACCTGGGGCAATACATCATGTCCTGAGGCACACCTGGGGCAATACATCATGCACTGAGGCACACCTGGGGCAATACATCATGCACTGAGGCACATCTGGGCCAATACATGTGCACCTGGGTCAATACATCATTCACTGAGGCACACCTGGGGCAATACATCATGCACTGAGGCAACATGGGGCAATACATCATGCACTGAGGCACACCTGGGGCAATACATCATGTGGTAGAGACTCACCTGGGGCAATACATCATGTACGGAGGCATTCCCGAGGCAATACATCATGTACTGAGGCACACCTGGGGCTCATCATGCACTGAGGCACACATGGGGTAATGCATCATGTAGTAGAGACTCATCTGGGGCAATACATCATGTAGTAGAGACTCACCTGGGGCAATACATCATGCACTGAGGCACTCCTGGGGTAATACATCATGTACTGAGGCACACCTGGGGCAATACATCATGCACTGAAGCGCACCTGGGGCAATACCTCATGCACTGAGGCACACCTGGGGCAATACATCATGCACTGAGGCACACCTGTGACAATACATCATGTGGTAGAGACTCACCTGGGGCAATACATCATGTAGTAGAGACTCACCTTGGGCAATACATCATATACTGAGGCACTCCTGGGGCAATACATCATGTACTGAGGTACACCTGGGGCAATATATCATGCACTGAGGCACACCTGGGACAATACATCATGTGGTAGAGACTCACCTGGGCAATACATCCTGTAGTAGATAATCGCCTGGGGCAAATCATCATGTACCGAGGCACTCCTGGGGCAATACATCATGTACTGAGGTACACCTGGGGCAATATATCATGCACTGAGGCACAACTGGGGCAATACAACATGTACTGAGGCACACCTGGGGCACATCATGCACCGAAGCACACATGGGGCAATACATCATTTAGTAGAGAATCATCTGGGGCAATACATCATGTAGTACAGACTCACCTGGGTCAATACATCATGTACTGAGGCACACCTGGGGCAATACCTCATGCACTGAGGCACACCTGGGGCAATACACCATGTGGTAGAGACTCACCAGGGGCCATACATCTTGTAATAGAGACTCACCTGGGGCAATACATCATGTACTGAGGCACACCTGGGGCAATACATCATGCACTGAGGCACACCGGGGCAATACATCATGTAGTAGAGAATTGCCTGGGGGAATGCATCATGTACTGAGGCACTCCTGGGGCAATACACCATGTACTGAGGTACACCTGGGGCAATACATCATGTACTGAGGCACACCTGGGGCAATACATCATGCACTGAGGCACACCCGGGGCAATACATCATGTAGTAGAGAATTGCCTGGGGGAATGCATCATGTACTGAGGCACTCCTGGGGCAATACACCATGTACTGAGGTACACCTGGGGCAATATATCATGCACTGAGGCACACCTGGGCCAATACATCATGCTGTAGAAACTCACCTGGGGCAATACATCATGTAGTAGAGACTCACCTGGGGCAATACATCATGTACTGAGGCACAACTGGGGCCAATCATCCACCGAGGCACATCTGGGGCAATGCATCATTTAGTAGAGACTCACCTGAGGCAATACATCATGTACTGAGGCACTCCTGGCAGAATACATCATGCACTGAGGCACACATGGGGCAATACATCATGTGGTAGAGACTCACCTGGGGCAAGACATCATGTAGTAGAGACTCACCTGGGGCAATACATCATGTACTGAGGGACTTCTGGTGCAATACATCATGCAGTAGAGACTCATCTGGAGCAATAGATCATGTAGTAGAGACTCACCTGGTGCAACAGATCATATACTGAGGCACTCATGGCGAAATACATCATGCACTGAGGCACACCTGGGGCAATACATCATGCATTGAGGCACACCGGGGCAATACATCATGCATTGAGGCACACCTGGGGCAATACATCATGCATTGAGGCACACCTGGGGCAATACATCATGCATTGAGGCACACCTGGGGCAATACATCATATACTGAGGCACTCCTGGGGCAATACATCATGTACTGAGGTACACCTGGGGCAATATATCATGCACTGAGGCACACCTGGGGCAATACATCATGTGGTAGAGACTCACCTGGGCAATACATCCTGTAGTAGATAATCGCCTGGGGCAAATCATCATGTACCGAGGCACTCCTGGGGCAATACATCATGTACTGAGGTACACCTGGGGCAATATATCATGCACTGAGGCACAACTGGGGCAATACAACATGTACTGAGGCACACCTGGGGCACATCATGCACCGAAGCACACATGGGGCAATACATCATTTAGTAGAGAATCATCTGGGGCAATACATCATGTAGTACAGACTCACCTGGGTCAATACATCATGTACTGAGGCACACCTGGGGCAATACCTCATGCACTGAGGCACACCTGGGGCAATACACCATGTGGTAGAGACTCACCAGGGGCCATACATCTTGTAATAGAGACTCACCTGGGGCAATACATCATGTACTGAGGCACATCTGGGGCAATACATCATGCACTGAGGCACACCCGGGGCAATACATCATGTAGTAGAGAATTGCCTGGGGGAATGCATCATGTACTGAGGCACTCCTGGGGCAATACACCATGTACTGAGGTACACCTGGGGCAATACATCATGTACTGAGGCACACCTGGGGCAATACATCATGCACTGAGGCACACCCGGGGCAATACATCATGTAGTAGAGAATTGCCTGGGGGAATGCATCATGTACTGAGGCACTCCTGGGGCAATACACCATGTACTGAGGTACACCTGGGGCAATATATCATGCACTGAGGCACACCTGGGGCAATACATCATGCTGTAGAAACTCACCTGGGGCAATACATCATGTAGTAGAGACTCACCTGGGGCAATACATCATGTACTGAGGCACAACTGGGGCCAATCATCCACCGAGGCACATCTGGGGCAATACATCATTTAGTAGAGACTCACCTGAGGCAATACATCATGTACTGAGGCACTCCTGGCAGAATACATCATGCACTGAGGCACACATGGGGCAATACATCATGTAGTAGAGACTCACCTGGGGCAATACATCATGTACTGAGGGACTTCTGGTGCAATACATCATGCAGTAGAGACTCATCTGGAGCAATAGATCATGTAGTAGAGACTCACCTGGTGCAACAGATCATATACTGAGGCACTCATGGCGAAATACATCATGCACTGAGGCACACCTGGGGCAATACATCATGCATTGAGGCACACCTGGGGCAATACATCATGCATTGAGGCACACCTGGGGCAATACATCATGCATTGAGGCACACCTGGGGCAATACATCATGCATTGAGGCACACCTGGGGCAATACATCATGCATTGAGGCACACCTGGGGCAATACATCATGCATTGAGGCTCACCTGGGGCAATACATCATGCATTGAGGCACACCTGGGGCAATACATCATGCACTGAGGCACACCTAGGACAATACATCATGTAGTAGAGACTCACCTGGGGCAAAACATCATGTACTGAGGCACACCTGGGGCAATACATCATGCAGTAGAGACTCATCTGGGGCAGTAGATCATGTAGTAGAGACTCACCTGGTGCAACAGATCATATACTGAGGCACTCCTGGCGCAATACATCATGCATTGAGGCACACCTGGGGCAATACATCATGCAGTAGAGACTCATGTGTGGTAATACATCATGTACTGAGGCACACCTGGGGCAATACATAATGTACTGGGGCACACCTGGGGCAATACATCATGTATGTAGTAGAGACGCATCTGGGGCAATACATCATGTAGTCGAGACTCATCTCGAGCAATATATCATGCACTGAGGCAAACCTAGGGCAATACATCATGTAGTAGAGACTCATCTGGGGCAATACATCATGTAGTAGAGACTCAGCTGGGTCAATACATCATGTGGAAGAGACTCATCTGGGCAATACATCATGCACTGAGGCACACAGGGGCAATACATCATGTACTGAGGCACACCTGGGGCAATGCATCATGTGGTAGAGACTCACCTGGGGCAATAGATCGTGTGGTAGAGACTCACCTGGGGCAATAGATCATGTAGTAGAGACTCACCTGGGGCAATACATCATGTACTGAGGCGCTCCCGGGGCAATACATCATGTAGTAGCGACTCACCTGGGGCAATACATCATGTACTGAGGCAAACCTAGGGCAATACATTGTGTAGTAGAGACTCTTCTGGGGCAATACATCATGTGGTAGAGACTCATCTGGGGCAATACATCATCCAGTAGAGACTCATCTGGGGCAATACATCATGTAGTAGAGACTCATCTGGGGCAATATATCATGTACTGAGGCACTCCCGGGGCAATACATCATGTACTGAAGCCCACCTTGGGCTATGCATCATGCACTGAGGCACACCTGGGGCAGTACATCATGTGGTAGAGACTCACCTGGGGCAATACATGATGTAGTAGAGACTCACCTGGGGCAATACATCATGTACTGAGGCACTCCCGGGGCAATACATCATGCAGTAGAGACTCACCTGGGGCAATACATCATGTAGTAGAGACTCTCCTGGGGCAATACATCATCCACAGAGGCACTCCAGGGGAAATACATCATGTACTGAGGCACTCCCGGGGCAGTACATCATGCAGTAGAGACTCACCTGGGGCAATACATCATGTGGTAGATACTCACCTGAGGCAATACATCATATACTGAGGCACTCCCGGGGCAATACATCATGTACTGAGGCACACCTGGGGCAATGCATCATGCACCGAGGCACACATGGGGCAATAAATCATGTGGTAGAGACTCACCTGGGGCAATACATTATGTAGTAGAGACTCACCTGGGGCAATACATCATATACTGAGGCACTTCCGGGGCAATACATCATGTAGTAGAGACTCACCTGGGGCAATACATTATGTACTGAGGCACACATGGGGCAATATATCATGTACTGAGGTACACCAGGGGCAATATATCATGCACTGTGGCATACCGGGGGTAATACATCATGTACTGGGGCACACCTGGGGCAATACATCATGTAGTAGAGAGTCACCTGGGGCAATACATCATGCACTGAGGCACACAGGGGGCAAAACATCATGCAGTAGAGACTCATCTGGGGCAATAGATCATGTAGTAGAGACTCACCTGGTGCAACAGATCATATACTGAGGCACTTCTGGTGCAATACATCATGTACTGAGGCACACTTGGGGCAATACATCATGTAGTAGAGACTCACCTGGGGCAACACATCATGTAGTAGAGACTCACCTAGGGCAATACATCATGTATTGAGGCACTCCTGGGGCAATACATCATGCAGTAGAGACTCATCAGGGGAAATACATCATGTAGTAGAGACTCACCTGGTGCAACAGATTATATACTGAGGCACTCCTGCCGAAATACATCATGTACTGAGGCACACCTGGGGCAATACATCATGCACTGAGGCACACCTGGGGCAATACATCATGCACTGAGGCACACCTGGGGCAATACATCATGTGGCAGAGACTCACCTGGGGCAATACATCATGTAGTAGAGACTCACCTAGGGCAATACATCATGTATTGAGGCACTCCTGAGGCAATACATCATGTACTGAGGCACACCTGGGGCAATACATCATGCACTGAGGCACTCCTGGGGCAATACATCATGCACTGAGGCACTCCTGGGGCAATACATCATGTAGTAGAGACTCACCTGGGGCAATACATCATGTACTGAGGCACTCCCGGGGCAATACATCATGTGGTAGAGACTCACCTGGGGCAATACATCATGTACTGAGGCAATCCCGGGGCAATACATCATGTGGTAGAGACTCACCTGGGGCAATACATCATGTACTGAGGCACACTTGGGGCAATACATCATTCACTGCGGCCCCCTTGGGGCAATACATCATGCACTGGGGCACACCTGGGGCAATACATCACGTGGTAGAGACTCATCTAGGGCAATACATCTTGTATTGAGGCACACCTGGGGAAATACATCATGTACTGAGGCACACCTGGGGCAATACATCATGTCGTAGAGACCACCTGGGGCAATACATCATGCACTGAGGCACTCCCGGGGTAATACATCATGTAGTAGAGGCTCACCTGGGGCAATACATCATGTACTGAGGCACTCCCGGGGCAATACATCATGTACTGAGGCACACCGGGGGTAATGCATCATGTACTGGGGCACACCTGGGGCAATACATCATGTAGTAGAGAGTCACCCGGGGCAATACATCATGTACTGAGGCACACCTGGGGCAATACGTCATGCAGTAGAGACTCATCTGGGGAAATAGATCATGTAGTAGAGACTCACCTGGTGCAACAGATCATATACTGAGGCACACCTGGTGCAATACATCATGTACTGAGGCACACCTATGGCAATATATCATGTAGTGGAGACTCACCTGGGGCAATACATCATGTACTGAGGTACACCTGGGGTAATATATCATGCACTGAGGCACACCTGGGGCAATACATCATGCTGTAGAGACTCACCTGGGCAATAGATCGTGTAGTAGAGACTCACCTGGGGCAAAATATCATGTAGTAGAGACTCACCTAGGGCAATACATCATGTATTGAGGCACTTCTGGGGAAATACATCATGCACTGAGGCACACCTGGGGCAATACATCATGTACTGAGGCACAAGGTTGGCGGGGCAATAATTCCCCATTTACCATTGGCCCTTCCCCGTTCCCATTTTTGCCCCATAGGGCTCAATGGGACTGGGGAAGGCGGTAATTACGGTACCACAAATTGCGGTACCGCAATTACCTCAAAAGTCCCTTTGCGGGTTTCTACTTTAACGGCTGGTCCAGACGAGCCGTTAAGGTCGGGAGCCGCAAAGGGACTTCGTAATCAGGTGTTAAGGGTTTAACGGCGCCAACACCTTTTACGGCGCCGTTAACCCCTTAAAGCCAGGGTCGTAATGAGGGTCCTTGTATTGTTTTAGTCTAGTGCCATCCCAGCTACCTCGTTTAGCCACCAACGTAGTGATTTGCACACGAGCCATGAGTATCTTCCTCTGCCTCCCTTGCCTCCTTCATGAGTGTTGGTGCACTGCAAAGGACCAGAACTAAAGGCGTTACTTCAGGAGGTAAATGCAGCCTACTGTTTTTACTGTTGCCCGTGGCAATTCCACCAAAGTTGGAATCTTTAGTCAGTCTCTCATATATATTCGACTGGACTTACACTCTGTTGTTGTATTCCCTACCGCTTTTTTCTCCCATTATTAGACTGTTGACTTGTATAATTACTGTGGGTTAACACAACTTCACTAGTTTGATAATGAGAAAGTAAATCGATAAACTCGGTAAATGAATTGTGGTTTATTATGTAGTATTTCAACAACAAGATTGTCTTCATAAGGTAAGCATTTTAATTTAAAACTTGGTTAAACTGGAGCTGGTTTAACGAGAACATGTATTAGGGGGTTATGGAAAAGTAAATGGTTTTCTATTCGAACGTGCAAGCATTTTGCAATGTTTTAGCATCCTTCTTGGTATTTTATATAGGATATTGCATTCAATCGAAGAAGTCCCTCTATAGACTATGTGACTTGTTGAGCAAAATTATGCCTGGAAATTGCATTATTGTTTCCTTGTCCGATGATGTAGTTGGAATATTCTGAATGCTGCCAATACCAGTAGTTATTGACTGCACTCTGAACTTTCTGATTGGCTGAGGTCTATAACGATCTATAATAATATCTCATTTCCCCTCATTCCTCCTCAATTGCTCATTGATATTAATTTTCACAGTTTCCATTCATTTTAACCTTTTCACTACAGCATATTCTCCTGTAGGTCGCTTTGAACAATTGTCTCATATCTTGGCAACACCTCTGTTGGTGATGAACCATTTCTTTCCTTCATTTGGCATCATTTATTTTCCCTTTGGTTTTACCCACCGGTCATTTGTTCTTCTGATAGACCTTGGAGTTCCCTGTTCTTTGTCATAAGTGTTCAGAGAGGGAAGTCCGTTTAATGGCAAGTACACCAAACAGGGAAACAAATGGAAATCAGCAGCATTGCGATCACCTCTCTCGCCCCGACTTCCATGAACTTCAGTTGAACAGCCACTTTTATGCATAAAACTCGTCATCATTGACGTCTAACTTTACAAAATCATCATGCAATATAATTGATTAGGAAAGGTAACTTAAGTATAGGTGCTATATCTGTATACGGTAACAGTGCATGTGGATTGGATAACTCTTATCGGGTGGGCGTCTATGTCAACCCTCTACATCACTCGTGATAGACGTCACTACAAGTATGACGTCTCATTGGTTCTACTGGCTATAGGACCCTAGATTACTTGGTCTATTGTGATTGGGCAGGTTACACCCCTAGACATAAATCCCCATTTTAATTAGCAGCATGCAGAATGGAAACCCAGGTGGGTGGTGTCCCAGGTTTCACCCTGCCTCCCTTTCATCAATCAGTATTTTAGGGCTATGTGTCAAATAGTTGGGTAAGGATGGCCTCGAAACTGTAGTCTCTTATCGGGAAAAGTTATGGCATCCTCGGGTTCTGGATGACATCAGGCGGTGGTACTTCTTTGCGCCTGGCTGGTCACCTGTCTGTTCACCATGAACCTGCTTCAGTTTCCAGCTTTTATTGTATTTAATTCTGCTTCGGCTCTGCCACCTGTCTGGGCCTCTCTTATCTTGACCTTCACAAGTGAGCTGGTATGCTCCGGAGCCTGATTCTTGCGCGTTAATGCTCTCCTCCCCTTCTCTGGCTGACCTTGATTTCCTAGGCATGAGCCGCTCTTTGTTGAGTTTCGATTCCGCTCCTTCTCTCGCCTTTGGCTGGGTTTCGAAAACTTGGCCTGTCAGGCCTCTGGCTGCCTGGATACATTTCTGCTTTTACAAAATGGAGTTGCACTTGTATAATGTGCTTCTTGAGGTAGACATATAGTCGGCGCATGCCGCTTCTATTATTCTACTAAGCATTGCAAGCAGTATCGGGTTCTTAGAATCTTGCGTTTCAAGCCTATTTAAACACGTTTAACAGGACGGTTGCTTCCATCTTGTCTTGCAGAACCGTTTCCTTACGTTTTAACATTGTCTCTTCCCTGTGCCCATTACATTTATTTTCGTAGCTACTCGCACTGGCGTGCTTGCCTTCGATAGCCACGTTTGTTCATTTGTGCGTCTGTTCAGGCACTTATGTCATTTCTCCTGGCCTTCCATTAGGGCTTTTGGGGTCTCTTCGTGGACCGCATGAAGGTACTCCTCATTTCATATCAGCGGCTGGTATGGCTGTCTGATAGGGTACCGCGCTGCCCAGGGTTCGTCTTGTTATGGGCACTTCAACATGCACGGATCTCCTAATGTATATTGGGCAGAGTCCCAGTGCGGCTCTCTGTTGGTTCATTTGCTCTTCATACGTCACAGCCCTTGACGGGTACCGTCCTAGCAGATCGAACTGAGGGGCAGCGGTGCAGGTCATGTCTGGAACCTCCTCTACACTCCCCCCTCTGGTCGGTTCATCGACCACTGCTTCTTAAATATTCGTCTCCATTTCTCTTGATTCTTCAGTGTTTTGTTCATCATCTTCAGGGTTGGTACATGATGGCGTGAACATATGCGTCTTTAGAGTCCACATTTTTATCACGCCTTTCAAACTCCTTGCTGTTTTGACATGTTCATCCTTGTTCCAGGTCATTAGCTGGCATTGTCCATTTGGACTGCAGTAAATCCATTTTCCTTCATAATTTCTTCGTTTCTTAGGGTATGCAAATTTGGTTCCTTCTGGCGCAAACTCACTGGCCTTCACAGCGTCCTTTATCTCTTCATCAGTCAGGTCTGTGGGCTTCCATCCTGGCTCTATATCGACCATAATATTCATACCAATGGCTTCTTTGCTGTTTTCTGGCACTGTGTGATGATTATTTTGATCACACAGAAACCTAGTAGTATCATTACTAGCAGGGCTCACAGAAACTTGAATATATCAGCCATCCATTGTGGGACCCATGGGAACAGGTTCCCAAACCAGCTGTCATCATCCACTTCATCCATTTCGTCAATCATTTGGTTCTTTAGCTTTGTCAACATGCTTATGGCCTCTGTGAGGGTTCCATTCTCTTCATCGTGAGATGGTGTAAATGTGCAACATGATTCTCCAATTTTTGTGCAAACACATCCATCCATTACAGTAATCATGTCAAGCACATATCTGTTTTGGAGAGTCATCAGTCTGATTGCTCTCAGTTCCTCCTTGATCACGTGAATCCTTTTACAGTGGTGTTGATGGTCTGCAGTAATTTCCATCTGGTTATCTGCAACCATTTAGTATTTGCTCCAACTTGGATGTGTGGCAAGAGTATTGTTGTGAATACTGATGAGGTGAGGGTAAACAGCCTGTGGGATTGCATCGAATGCTTCCTTCGATTTGGTAGAAAAGTAATTCTCTCTCTTCATTCGGGATACTAGCTCAGCAGATCTCCTTTTCCTCAGGTGAGCATCTGCTTTCGGGAAGCTGTCAATACTCAGGTCACTTTTTGGGATCACTAGCGCAGGAACGTGGACATTTAGTATTGTGCATATGCCTCCCCAGTTCTTCGGAAGTCTTATATATGCCTTGGATCCACATGCCCAGTAATGATCCATAATTACTGCGGTACCATGTACCATTCCTGGGGCGTCAAAGACTCGTCTGCAGTTCTGGTTCTCTCCCATCTTCCTCGTACCATTGTTTCTGAAGCAGAACTTTGGGTTTTCCAGTGGTACTATCTGCAGGGGTCCTCCTCTGTCTTCGACCCTTGTGAGCAATTTTGCACGTTTTGTCCATAATGGCTTGCATCCGTTCAGTACTGTGATGATGGTAGGTTCGTATTGACCAATGACCATCCAGGCTCTGCAGATCACCACTCCCTTTTCCCATCCGTCTGGTGAAAGCACTGTCCCCCAAATCTGCATTTGGCCTCTGTTCTTCCAACTTCGGGCCTCCTCTGGAGTTTTTCCTTGAACGTTCAGCTTCTGATTCACTTCCCGTCTAATTCCGGCTCCCTTCACTCCAGGGTTCTCGTATCGGATTACATGATTCTTAGTATGGGCTTTGTTTCTTGTCCTTATGTCCTGAACATAATCATCCTCGTCAGGGTCAGTTGCTTCTGTTGCCCATTTCAGGGAGGCATCATTGCCCATGAACTGGCCTCTGGTCTTGCACATTGCTACGTGTGACATACAGTGTGCTGTCTGGAAATCAATTTCTACAGCCATAAAGATCTTGGATTTTCCCATACTGTTTGGCAGGAGTGCACAGACGAAGCATTCTCCTTCTGACTGCCTTCGTCCTACTTCCTTCATATGCTGGTACCGTCCTACTTCCTTCATATGCTGGTACCACATGTTGTTTCCAAGATGGGCTGTGCTATCCAGGTAGTCGTTAAGTGCATTGGAATCTTCGTGAGGGCTTCTAATTACATTCAATTTCAAATCATTTGCTTCATCATTAGCTTTTCTTGGAACTGGAATAACTATACTGATAGTGGGACACTTCGCTCCCCAATAAAGAAAGCAGTTCTGATTGTTAATATTAGGAAAACAATAATTACTGTACATATGCACATTATCGTTCGGAACGATAATTTGCAGCATTTTCTTCCAGGGATGTGGAGGCACCCTTCTGCTGGGGATAGAACTATGTTACTGTTCTGGGCCCCCATTTCGATAAAGTCCATAGTTAATTATTTATTCTTTTCATGCTTTGATCTCACGGTTCAAACGGTCTATTATTACTAAAGTGCGAGTTTTTTTTTTTTTAAGAACTTTATTTTTGGTTTGCATGTCACAGTACACTCTGCTTGTCTCGTATCTACATAATACAGATTCGCATTACAAATTGACCACCCAACTCCCCTTGCAGACTTTTACTTCAGGTGCATGTCCTCGTATATACCCATAGAAAGAAGTTACATATAGCTAGCTGTGTGGCATGGCACATCATCCACGCTATCATTGTCCGAATTTTCAGAGTCTGTGGAGGTTTCATCTAAGTATGCCCTGAACGGGGCCCATATGTCTTTTGGTTTACATTGAGCAGATATCATATTAACATAGTTTTCCTCACATTCATTCACGTAAGTGAGGGTCGCAAGGAACTGTTCTGTTGTTGGAGCCTGGCCGCTCTTCCATTTCTGAAGGATGCATTTCTTTGCTACTGCGCGGGCAACGTTGAACAGTCTCCTCGTTTTTTCCGGGGCCTTGCCAATGTCTCCAAACAGGTATTTAGGTGGATTGAGGTGTGCAGGGATTTGTGTTATTTCTTCAAGGATGTTGGCCACTGCAAGCCAGAAACCCGCTATCTGGGGGCAGGCCCAGTACATTTAAAATGAGTCCGCACCAGGGGCGTGGCATTTCGGGCAATTGTCGGGAGTGGTCTTGTAGAACTTTGCCATTTTGGCAGGAGTGTAATGTAGTTTGTTCAGAACCTTGAATTGTATTAGTCTCAGGCCTGCATTAAGTGAGATTTTCTTAGATAGGAGGCAATATCTGGCCCACTTCCCATCCTCGATTGTAGTATACGTGTCTTTTTCCCACAATGCCTTGATGGTGTTCGATGATTTCGAGTGAGCCTGCACAATATTGTATAATTTGGACACCCCAGTGCCTGCATGAGAATACAATGGCTGGTAGCATACATGCTCGGGGGGTTCATCTGGGAATGATGGCCACCTTTCTTTGAACGCGGCTTTCATATGGTGGAACTGTAGGGTGGCTAGTTGGCTGCTCCCCACTGAGTTTTCGAAGTCTTCAGGAGTTACAAATTTACCATTAGGGAACATGGTTTTCATTGTGAATTCATATTCGGGTAGCCAGTTTTTCTGGATGGCAATGTCGCATGTCGGCTTAATGCCCGGGAAGTTCCAGAGCGGGGCTTGGGAATCATAAGGGCAGTCTATGTGCAGATGTTTGCTTATTGCAGCCCATGCCGCAACTGTGCAGGAGGCTGGGTCAAACTTACAATCATCTTTATGTGACTTTGTAAATATGATGGATCTCAAATCGGTTGGGCGGACCGAATGACGCTCGATGGTGTGTTATCCGAGGGGTCCTGCCAGAACTTTGCATAGTGTGCCTGTGCCAGATAATAGTACAATTAGAAATCAGGGGCGCGAAGCCTCCCATATCATAGGGTTCGATCAATTTGTTCCATTTAATTCTATTCGCGACACCGTTCCACACGAAGGTGGTGGCCATGGAACGCAGATTGTCGAAGACGAGTTTGCCTGGCCATATAGGTACATTACAGAAGATGTATATTAGCTTAGGGAGTACCGTCATCTTGAGGACCGCTATCCGGCCGGCAGGAGATATGGGGAGTCTGGACCAAATCTGAAGCTTAGGGTGTATGGTTTGTAGCGTGGATTCATAGATATCTATATAAAGAGAGTTCTTGTCATGAGAAACCAGGATTCCCAGGTATCGAATGTGATCGGGAGCCCATGACAGGCCATGAATGTTTGTAGGGCAAGTAGTGGCACGTGTCAACGGAAAGATCTCAGATTTGGACGTATTGATCTTGTAGCCTGAGTGTGTAGTGAATTCGGTGATCACCGCTAAAATGGGGAATAGGTTCTTTTCTGGTTCCCGAACATATAGTAGTGCATCGTCTGCATACAATGAGATGGCTTGGTATACCCCGGCCATTTTTATACCCCTAAGGTCTTGTTCAGCTCTGACTTCAGCCGCCACTGGTTCGATGGTGAGGGCAAAAAGGCATCAAGTGAAATGGCTGCTGCTTGTGCCTCTGGTTTGATCTGTGCTAGAACACTGAATAGTCTGCACAGGTTCAGGGCCGTGGATCTCGTAGGGATAAATCCGCATTGGTCGGGATAAATTAAGGTGGTCATTTTGGGGAGCAGTCTAGTGGCCAGCACCTTTGCGTAAATCTTGGCGTCCGTGTTAATCAGGGACAAGGGACGGTAGGAGGAGCGTTCATATGCCGGGCGTCTGGGTTTCAAGAGCACCGTAATCACTGCATCTGACATGGACTCAGGGAGTGAACCAGCGTTCATGGCCTCTTCCCAAACAAGGGACAATATTGGGGCGAGCATTCCTTATACAGGTCGGTGTTTAGGCCGTCCGGCCCTGGAGTTTTACCCGCTGCTAGGGCTTTGATCGCTTCAGCAATTTCCTCGGCTGTCATGGGTTGTTCAAGGGACCAGTTATCTTCTAAAGTTAGCCTAAGGAGGGAAATCTTACTTAAGTACAACTTTACGTCGTCTCGTGTGGATCTATCGTGGTTGGCGTAAAGATTAATGTAATAGTCTGTGAACTCAGAGTTTATTTCATCCTCCCCATGCACAGCCATTCCCCCATCTGTTAGAATAGTTGCAATAGGGATGTGGGTGTGGTCATTGCGAAGTATACGGGCCAGGTGGTGGCCCGCCCTGTTGCCCTCCCCATATTTGCATGTCCTGGACGGGATGGCCATGTATTGTTGTTCTTTGGTAGCCAGTTCGTTAAAGGTTTGGAGGTGTAGACTAATGTCCGCCAAAATACATTTATCATGGGTCCTACTATAGGCAGATTCGAGCGATTGCAGGGTTGATTCTGTGTTGCCCAAGTTGGTTCTAACGGTTCTGAGGAGACCAGACGTCTTGGACATAAGATTGCCTCGTACCCACACCTTAAATGTTTCCCAGATGGAAGCCCAGCTGCCCAGAGAGCCCTTATTCAGTTGGAAGAACTCCTCCGTCTCAGTATATAGAGCCTCCACCACATTCGGGAGGGGTATCGAGGCTTCCATGTAGGCCAAAGCTGTGGCAGGAGATTTGAAAAAGAGTGCTCTTCCAGCATGTTGTATACGAAGTTTCGATGGAAAGAGAAGGGCGTAGGGGACCTGTCTCAAACGTAGCTGGCGCTTGACAGCTTTGTAGGATCGTCTTTGAGTCTGGACCCCTGTGGAGAAGTCCGGGTATACATGGATGTTGTCGTTACCAAACCTAAGGGGTCCTTTCTCTCTTGCCAGTCTGAGGATGGCGTCCCTGTCCCTGTAGTTCAACAGTTTGGCAATCACCGTGCGGGGAGGAGCCCCTGGTCTGGGTGGCGGAGCGAGGGATCGATGTGCCCGCTCGACGAGGAACTGGGGTGAGAGTGCCTCCTCCCCGAGGAGAGATTTCAAAAGGTCTTCGATTCGGGACTCTATTGGGCCTTTGCAAAAGGTCTCTGAGAGGCCGACTATGCGGATGTTGTTCCGTCTGGATCGGGATTCCAAATCGTCGCATTTATCGCAGAGTTTATTCATTTCCCCTCTAAGGAGTGCGATGTCCTGGGTGTTTTGCCGAGGAGAGTCCTCATTCATGCCAATTCTGCTTTCCGCCTCTGTGATTCTGGCACTTTCCTTGTCTAGGCGAGTTTTTAGGGAGCCTATCGTGGAGACAATGTCATCAAGTTTGACATTAATGGCCAGGAATCCATTTTGAACTGTTGTCAGCAAGTGATCAAATTTCGTATCTTCTGTATTTAGGGGTGAGGCCGGAGATTGAGGGTCCGGGCGTTCAGGAGATGATTGTGAGCTAGTAAAGGAGTCCATCGGTCCCATCTTCCTGGTTTTGCCTGCGTTTTTTCCAGGCATTGTGGAGGTGGAGAAACGGCCTGGGCCTGGTGGGATGAGAGGGCCATGTGTTAAAGTGTGGTAGAGGATGGCTCAGGAGAGCGCAAGGCCCGCAAGGATCCCGGTGCGCCCAAAACGGCGATTGTTCCAAGATGGCGTGCTCCGTGGCGTAAGCTGGGCAATGACCGCCAGAGCTGACAGGCGTGAATTTTCACAGTTTAATTTGATGGTAGAAGCTCCGAGTCAGATGAAGGGGAGCACAGGGTGACCCGGGGGGACACCAGCCGTGTCCGTCAGGGGGCAACCCCAGGATATGTTTGATTCAGGTCAGAGAGCCCCACACGTGCCCCGCGCCCAGCTGCTGTGCCAGCCCAGTCCCACGCAGCTCTCACCTCGGGAACGAGGAACGAGATAGGGAACGTCCAATCCAGGCCGCCGGGCTGCCACCCGGGACGCGCCCCGGGGCTGCCGCGAAGGTCTGCCAAAGGGCCCGGAAGCCGGTAGCCGGGCTCCGGGGAGGCACGGGCCGCAGTAACGAGGCTCCGGGAGGCCCCGCCGTGAGCACCTTCCACAGTGGAGGGACGTTGCAGGTTTCCCTATGCCGGGCAGGGCACAGTATGCCCAGAGAATGTGTGGCACGAAGTATCGTGGCCGCAGTCTGCCGGTCCCGCTCTGCCCACTGTGAGGCCCGGCGTAAGAGGGAGCGGCGGCGTCCTCGTAGATTATTGTGGAGCTGCGAAGCGGCACGGGCCCGTGTCCTCAAGGTCCACCAGGGTTCCCAGGCTTGGGAAGTCCGATTTCGGTCGGGATTTCGCCTGCAAGGTCAGGATGTTCTCTGGGAACAGCGCGGGTAGCTTACGAGGTTCGATGCAGTCTGGAAACAGGGGATAATTCGATCAGGATTCATGCCGGAGAGGAGCTCCTCACTCAAGCGGCCATCTTGTTGCACAGCAGCGCCCCCTTCCCAAGTGCGAGTGCTTTTAAGTGTCCCCCCTCTTGTGGGTGATGATGACAGTCTCTGGGTATGCAGCACGGTTCTACCAACTCTGGTACATCACATTTATTTATGCGTATCTGTAGTAGGTGAGGTCCCAATGAACGCCTTAAATTTGCCTTGGTCCTGAGGACATGCTGGAAACAGTTCAATGCGAAAGAATAAAACGATGGAACTGCTACAAAATCACACAAAATGGAATGCAGAAAAAGTAAAAAAAAAATTTAAAAAATTCAAACTGAAAATGTACGTGTGGCAAAAATAGGAAAACTGAGCTATACTCACAAAATCGAGCTGTAGCAATAGGAACAAAAATAAAAATGAACATATGGAAAAGGTAAAAAAAACAGTTAAAATCATAAACATAAGATGTTGCAAAAATAGGAACAAAACATAAAAGCAAAAGTGACCATATGAAAAAATAGAAAAATGGGAAGGTTGAAGAAAAAGAAAAATAAGATGGTGAAGTTCTTGTGTTCGCTCCTTTCGTTCCATCTCTCGGCGACATGTTGAATAACAGTGTCTCTTTCCTCTGTCTGCTCCACGGCAGTAAGATGACGAAATGTTCTATTTTGGATCTCCTCCTTCTAAGGCTCTCCTCAGCAGTGGATGTCCATAATTGCTTCTTAGTTGCGCTATGATGGCTCTCAGGAGCCTGTTTAATTGGGTGTTCTTCACTGGATCTCCGAGAAATGTGGATACGTCAACATTGTTGGGTCTACCCACTAGTTCTGGAAAGTTCTCAATGAGATGGAAGAAGACTCGGTATGCATATCTGCTGCCTTCTGGTGTCAACGACATTTGCTCTTGTTTTCTAGTCTCTAGATCACAGGCCTTTCTTGCAGCGTGAACCGTTTTTAAACTTTCTTGCTGCGTGGATTGCAACCACGTAGTTTAGTTTGTACCACACCTGGTTTAGGAATTTGTTGTTTCTTGGGTCTCTGATGAAGGTTAGGGTATCTTTGGTTCTCCCAACAGCTCCTGGGCACTCCTCTATGATTCGGAAAAATAGGGTGTAAGTCAATTCATTGATGATCACTTGAGGTGGCAGCATTTGTCCTTATTTCCAGTACTCTGGCACTTCAGCAAAAGCCTCTGCTAGGACAGTCAGTAGTTGCTGTATTATCTTCCTGTTATCTGGATTTTGGATGAAATCTGGAATACTTCTGTCTCTCCCTACGAGTGATGTATATGTCTCTAATACTAATCGGAAACAGGAAAGCACATCCTTTGTAATATTTCTACTGGGGGAGACCATGAGTTTTGTGGCACAGTCTTGGTTCTGTTTGCTTTGGGATATTGTTTTTGGTTCTCAGGAATGTCTTACTTTCCACTTATCAGAGTCTTAGGGTCTTTTCAGTGTTCAATGTGGCTCTAAACATTTATATGAGTAGCATTACTGCGGCTTTGGGTGCGCAATTCTCTTCTTTACCCTCTATCTTTGGCTGCACAGAGTGTTCGTTTTGTTGCTGTTATCCCTTTCAGTGCTTAGAGGAAAAGTTTGGTGTAATGCCGAGATTTTCACAAGAGCTCTTTTCGTCTTGTCTTTTCTGCTCATGCGCCCTTCTTCCTCGTCATGGATTTTATCTGCACTTGCTGAGGTTCTTTCCTGTTGTCTGTAGCTTCTTCACAGCTGGATGCAGCTGGAGGGCTTTCTCCTATGTAGGGTTTAATGTCATTTAGGAAGATCCAGGCTCTTATGCCCTTTAGCTTGACAGTCGACGGAGTGCAGTCCTCTATGATGAAGGGACCATTGAATCTTGGCTCGTCCCACCTCTTCCTTATGTGGTTCTTCGCCAATACTGTGTCACCAGGGAAGACGAGGGGCGCACAAAGGATTTGAGCTGCGCCTGCATCAGCACTTTCTGTTGCGTTTTGCATTGCGCTGTCCCCTTTTCGCTGTCGCTGCAGCTGCTCTGTAATGACAGAGGCACTGGATGTCATACAGTTGAGATAGTCTTTCATTTCTGCTCCCAGAACCTCCCTAGTTGGCTGGGCATCACATCTAGCTCTATCTCGGGGGGTAAGAGTGGTCCTCATCCATCTGCCTGTAACTATTTCGTGCGGCGTGAGATGATGGTCGGATCCTGGTTGGTTCCGAAGTACATGCAATGCCAATGGTAGACAGTGCAGCCATCCCTTCTTTAATGTGAGCTTCAACTTGGCTACCCCCTCCTTACACAAGCCGTTGATCCGTTCACATATCCCATTCCCCTCAGGCTGATATTCCGACGAGAACATGTGCTTTATACCAAGCAACAAGCTAATCCATTCGAAAACTGAATTTACAAAGTGAGCCCCGTTATCTGATCTCATTACTTTGCACCCCCCCCATCTAGGGAACACCTCCCTCACTAGGAACTTGGCAGCACAGGTAGCGTCGGGTTGTGTGCAGGGACCTGCTTCTATCCATCTAGAGAATGGACACACCACCACAATCAAATACCTGTACCCATTGCACACTTGAATAATATCGACATAATCGATGTGTAAGTGCTGAAACGGTCCATTTGGTCTGGGAATGATTCCTCTCACTACTTTTAATGTGTGCCCAGCAGTGAACTGCTGGCAGATAATGCAGTTCACCTTGAAAAATGCAACATGCTCTGCTAAATTCGGTGTGAACCAGTCTTCTGCGAGCGTTGCGGCTATGTTTTCTTTTGACATGTGAATGGGGTAGTGAAGCTGTTCTAGCGCTACTTTCAGAAGGGCGACAGGCATTACTGGTTTACCAGTGCTGTCTTGCCTCCACAATCCGTCAGAGGGGTTTAAAGAACACCCTCTACGTTCCTACAGATTTTTCTCCTCCTGAGGTGCCTCCCCGTGGAGCTCCATTAGCTGAGTTTTCCCCATATTGCTATAGTGTTCTGGTGTGGCTCGCGCTACCATTATCCGCTCATGGGTACGTGCCACCTCCACGTCCATGATTGTCTCGTTCCTAGATGCCATACGCTTGGCTTCTGTGTCCGCTTCATGATTTCCACATGGCACGAAATCCGTCCCCTTGGTATGAGCGGTGCATTTCACGACCGCTATGCCCACTGGGAGCTGTAGTGCTTTTATCAGCCTGTCCAATAAGGCTGCGTGCTGCACTGGCGTGCCGTCTGTTCAAAGGTAGCCCCTCCTCTTCCAGCGTGCTAAGCCTGTGTGCACTGTGGACGTCACATAGGCAGAGTCACTGTACACTGTTACTTCCTGGCCTGCATGATTCTCAATGGCGAGTATCAGTGCCAATAGTTCTGCAGCTTGCGCAGATTAGTGGGATGGTATTCGTGCACTAACGAGTACTCAAAACTCCCCGTTCGCCAGGTGTTTCACCACGGCCACGCCTGTATACCTTTGTCCGTCTTCTTGGTCTATTCTCGAGGACCCGTCAATGAAGATGATCTCTCCACTCACCAGGGCATTTTCCTTTACCCTGGGGATTTCATCATAGAATTCCTCATAGTTCGCACAGTCGTGCGTGGGTCCTCCCTCTATGAATGGCTCAGCTATGAATGTAGCAGGGTTTACAGTTTTACATCGCACTATTTTGATTGATGGATTAGAGAAGATCACCTCATAGGCAGATGCTCTTTGAGACGTCAATGTGCCCTTTGACTTCTCTAGTATGGCGAACAGTGAGTGCTCAACGTACAGAGTCATGGAGCACCCCATCACAATGGATGACGCCTTCTCGATCGCGAACGCGGCAGCAGCTAGATTTTGTTCGCATGGGAAATGGCCCTTCATGACTGAGTCCAGATTCCCGCTGTAATATGCTAGGGGCTTGTACCCCAGTGAGGTTCGCTGCGCGAGCACTGCCATCATGAAATTACCATCGGTATGTGAGAACAGGTAGAACTCCTCTGCATAATTAGGAATCCCGAGAATTGGGGCCTTACAAATTGCCCCTTTGAGTTCTGTAAACCCCTTTTCCATTGCCTCAGTCCATTCGATATCTTCCCTTGTCGCCTGAGCCTTTTTAAGGGCCTGAAGCAAGGGCTTGGTATATGAGCTGTAGTCGAAGACCCATGCTCTGACGTAATTGCACAGGCCTAAGAAGCTTTGCATTTGTTTTATCGTGCGCGGCTTGGCAGTGTTCATGATAGCTTCAGCCCTCTCTGAGGTCACCTTCTTCCCTTCATGTGAAATCAGTTGCCCTATGTACAATACTTCTGGCTGACAGTACTACAGCTTCTCCTTATCAACTCTGTATCCCTTCTCAGCCATTATGGTTAGTAGCTGGACAGAGTCTTGTCTGCATTGCTCTTCAGTGGTGCTGCATATCAGAATGTCATCTACATACTGCAACACCACATTGTCCACCCGAATATTGCTTAGGTCCATTTGCAGGACTCTGTTGAATATAGACGGGGACTTGCAGTACCCCTGTGGCAACCTCGTGCTTTTCAGGCACATTTGTCTGAAAGTGAATGACGTCAGGTCTTGTGAGTCACGGTGCAATGGGATCGGAAAAAACGCTTTCTTCAGATCGATTACCATGAAATACTTTTCCTCAGTGGGTATGTTGCATAGGATTGTAGAGGGGTTCGGGACTAGAGGGAGCTCGGCTTCAACAATATCGTTTAAGGCTCTTAATTCTTGGATTAAACGGCAAGACCCTCCTTTTGATTTCTTGACAGGGTAAATCACTGTGT
This sequence comes from Ambystoma mexicanum, assembly GCF_040938575.1. NCBI lineage: Eukaryota > Metazoa > Chordata > Amphibia > Caudata > Ambystomatidae > Ambystoma > Ambystoma mexicanum. The sequence goes on along the minus strand of NC_090926.1, from coordinate 1,206,409,201 downwards.
TACACGGCGATTCTGACGTCACAAGGATGCCCTGCACCACCATGGCGGAGATTATCTTCGCGATCCCTTCATCTGCCTCTCTGGACATGGCATACTGTCGCGCTCGTGGAAAAATTGCTCCTGGCTTCTGTTTAATTTTCACTTCCCCTGGCCCCTTCAGGAGTCCTACATCGTAGGGTCCTGTTTTCCATAATGCGGCAGGCACTTGGGCCATGTCGTCGTCAAAGTGTTCTGGACGTACTAGTGCCAACGTCATTCTCTGTGGCACCTCTCGTTTGATCATTTTGACCCAAAATATGAGACTCACTTCCACCCTTGTCTCTTCTAGGTCAGGGTGTTCTTCGAACAGATTGTCATCGGTGACATCAGTCACTCTGTACCCTTCTTCAATGTCGACAATCACACCCCATTGTCTGCCTTCATCATCACATCCTTCGACCAATACCACTTTCCCTCGTACTGCGGCAGATTGCACCCTTAAAGGAAATACTTGTCCCTCCTCTTCGTGCATGGGTATTCTTGGTCGGAATAGAAACTCAACTGGGGTTCTCATAGGTCTGTCCATGAGGCCTGGCAATCCCGCCATAAGCACCCGAACGCCATATGCGAAAACCTCTGGTTCTAGCGGTATAGCCCTCATTGCTGCACGTCCAGAGTATGCTCTGATCATTTCGCACACGTTTGAATAATGCATTCCTGGAGTGGAGCACACTATACCATTCTCGGTAAACAAGATGGTCATGTGTAATTTAGTCATCAGGTCCTGACCCAAAATATTTACTGGAGTCTGACGTGAATATAATAGGGGTACATTCATTTTGCGCTCTCCCACTGAGACTGGGAGTGCGTCTGTAAAGGGAACTCTACTATGAGCTCCAGTGAAACTCTGAGTATCTATAGCCTCGCCAGACAAGGAAAACTTGCCTTCTCGAATGCATGAGCGCATTGCACCCGTATCAACTAAGAAGGAACATTCTTCCCCCCCTATGGTGACATTCACCCTTGGTTCCCTGTTAGGGTCTGGTGTCACTGATAGGATAGAGCACATTAGAGTCCCCCGTGAGCTGTCCTATTTTATATATAAGTTGGGTCCACTGTATACTTGTTGATTTCCCCCAGTCCCAGGGTTAACTCCCCCTCCGGAGCTGGTGCCCTACGACATTTGCGGTGGTGCCTGCTGGGGTTGTCCCTGCGGCAAGTTCCCCATGTTCGGTGGTTGAACCAATTGCTGTGCACCTTGCTGCACACCTGATGCCTGCGGCTGCACTGTGTAGCTTTGTGCACCGCCCGGTTGCGGGATGGCAGGTTGATTCATCATGCCTGCCCCCATCCCTTGGCTGTTTTGCCACATGCCTTGGCTTCTGCACATACGCGCTACGTGTCCCGTCATTCCACAAAGCCAACACAATGGCGGTGGTCGGGCCATCTGTCCATCTAGTGTAGCTGGACTGCCCATCTGTGCATTCTGGTGGCCCCCTTGAACATTCTGAAAACCTCCTTGGTTACCTCGAAACCCTCCCTGATTATTCTGCCGGCCTCTTCCTCCAAAGCCCCTTCCTCTTGGGTAGAACTCTGCATTACCCTGATTATTCTGCGATGGGTTGGTCGCTTGTTGTGCGCTTGGCTCAGCTGGGCTGGTGAGCATGGCTCCCTCGAGAGCATATTTCGAGAGTTTCTTTTGCACTAGCTTTGCCTCCTCTCCCTTATGCTTTGCCTCTTTTTTCCAATTTTTTTCTTGCAACAATCTACAGTAGTGTGCAATTGTCAAGTGTATTTCGGCCCATGGTTTTGCCTCTACTCCTACCAATTTTTTAATCTGCTTCTGCACCGGTTCAGGTAAACCTTGGCATAATATGTGGTAGAATACAGGGATAGATTTCATCCAAGACTCATGCGTTTCGAGTACACAGGCGTCCCGAAAAATCCGGATATAAATCAATAGATCCTCGGAATCTTTCATTTTCCGAGTCATTATAGCTCCCATATCGGACGTGTCTGGGTATAGCATTCAAAGCGCTTTCCACACTGCTGCTCTGCAGTTGTTAAATGGTGCTCCGTCATGGGAGGTATCAGTTAAGGTTACCCTAGGATTGCCTGCCCGTTTCCATACATCATCTGCTCTTTCACCAAGTATAGAAATTAGGAGGCCCTTGATGTCCCCTATAGCTAAGGTGTCACCCCCCGTCATTTTCTGTAACTCGTGTATCCATTTTCCAGCTCCTGATGTCAGCATTGCAAGCTTATTTTTAAGATTCTCTCGGTCCATGTGTGGCCATGGAATATATTGTGGTCTTGCTCCCCCCTTTTCTAGCAATGGGAATTGGAATGCGCAGTACTCCTTCTCTTTCCCCATAGCTCTCTGCTCTATTGCCGGGGTGGCATTCCCGCCTTGCCGCCTACCTGGCAATGCCCTTAGTCTGTCTGCATAGGCAGGTGCTGACGCCTCCCGCTGACCGTGGGGTGTTCCTTCATGACGGCCGGACTGTGCGGCAGACTTCGGTGCCCTACTTGTGGACCTGCTAGCGTCTGACCATCGTACCCCTTGGCCCCCTGGGGTCCGTTTTTCGCACCGTCTCCCTTCTTCATATGCCACATTTCCCCACCAGAGTCAGATTCTGAGTACTCCTAGTTTACACAACTCCTAGCGTCTTCTTTGTTTTGCCCAATCTCCAGCCTGTCTAGGGACAGTGCCCTGCTCCCACTACTTCGGGTGACATCCTCAGTGTCATATAGCTGAGTTCTCTCTAAGCGCTCATCTTCCCTTCCCACTTGGTAAACTAGTTCCAGTCCCATCGCGTCATAGATTTTATCAATCGTTTCCCCGATGCTTCTGGTGTCGAAGTCATCTTCAATATTTGTCCCGCTTGTACCTTGTACTGCATCGCTTGCAGGAAAGAATTCTTCTATGCCTTCCCATTCTACTGTAGGATTGGGTTTAATCACTTCCCGCTCCAAATATTCAAGATCCCGTGCCCTCTGTTTGTGCTTGTGTTCTATTTCCTCGTCTGTTTCCTTTCGCTTTTTTGCTTCCTCCCTAGCCTTATCTACTTCCCTCATCCTTTAATTTCTACGTTCTGTTGCCCTTCTATTCGTCATCTTCCCGCTTTTTTACTTTTCTTTCGTGCACTCTCCTTTCTTCCTCTAACTTTAGCATGTTCTGCCAGTACTTTTCATAGACTGCGTATTGTGTGCGACTGAGCGGTATTCCTTGCTCTTCGCGATATAGTTGTTCTCGTCTTAGCCTATCTTTCTTTCTTGTCCTTTCATCCCTTACTTCCTTCTCCTTTTCCTTCTCCCTTCGTTGTGCTTCATCAGTCCTTTCTTTCGACTGTACCTCATCGCTTCCCTTTCCATCTAATTTCAGTAGTATCTGCCCTCCCATCCATTCGTCTTTTGCAAATGCTAACTCATCACTTCCTTTCCGCTTCTTTCCCTCTCTCTCTTTCTCGAGAGATGCACTAGTCTGTGCCTGATCCTTTTTTGCACCATCGCGTCTTTCCTTGTCCCTCGGTACTGCAGAGGCAAGATTACTCTCCTGCTCCCTCTCCTTGATCTCGTCACTACTGCACGTAGGTGACTCATATGCGGGGTTGCAATACCACGTAGCAGCCTTGAGTTCTCTTAGCGGTTAAAGCCCTTCTGTTTTGCTCCCTTCGATGACTGGCTCAGGCGGGGCTGGTGGCGGGGTAGGCGTCTCACCCCCCTCCGTACATACATTTAGTATCCAGTCTGTGGGTGGTTCTTCCACCTTTGTTTCTTCAAACATTTTCCATAACTCAAGGACAGCAAGACGCTTCTCTAGCTTCTTGCCTGTATATGTGGCGTGTAGGAAGGTTGTCATGTGCTGTAAAACAGCCTTAGAAAGCGACCCGTTCTGGGGCCAAGGCATAAACATCTTATTGGCGGTACGCTTAACCCACTCCTGGCTATATTTCTTCAGTTTTATTGCATGCTTGGGCAGTTGCTTGCATAAATGTGCAAGTGGGGTAACTTCCTCCATTCTTAATTTCGTCACCAACAATATTTACACAGTTCTTTAATCTTTCCACTAGCGAGCACCACATACGCAAGCTCCAATCCAATCCAATTTTTTCTTTTTTTGCCAAATTTTGTACCAACAATTTACTCAAAACTCATCAATTCAAAGGCGATTCCCTCTTAGTTACGAAATCGCGTAGAGCCAAAATGCATTTCAATCAATCATCAATACAATAATTTCACATTTGACATACACAGGACATATATGACAGACGCTTGACAGACTAGACAGACGCCAGCTGGTCACACATATACCTGCCTTCTAATCAATACCCCACCATGGGATGTGAACGAAACCCTTTTGTAACGTCTTTAATCGTCACCGTAGCCTAAATTGTCCCCCCGCTGTGGGCTCTGGGTTCACGTTCCTTCTGACCACTCTTTAAAGGCGAATCCTTACGTTTTTGCTCAGGTGCCCCCCTGGTATTCCTTATGTTTTTGCTCAGGTGCCCCCCTGGTATTCCTTACGTTTTTTGCTCAGGTGCCCCCCTGGTATTCCTTATGTTTTTGCTCAGGTACCCCCTTGGTATTCCTTACGTTTTTTGCTCAGGTGCCCCCCTGTTATTCCTTACGTTTTTTGCTCAGTTGCCCCCCTGGTATATCCACTCTTTATTTCCTAAGCTCGAGTCATTAATCCCCTATATATATATATATATATATATATATATATATATATATATATATATATATATATATATATATATATATATACAGTCTTCTCTACTTCTACCTACTTTATTTATTCTCCGCCACCCTCCGTTACCTTTCCCTTACTTACTCTAATTCCTACGAGACATTTGCCAAAGTAACGAGTTAGTTGTTTCGCCGATCGCATCTTTTCCTCTCTGGGACTTCGGGATCACCGCCTGTTCCTCTTCCTGCTTTTAAGGTTTTCGTCCGATCTGCTTCCCGTGGGAATGAGAAGGGTTATGCTTGGAAAGGTGGGTTCCTTCAGACCCAGTGCAGATTTTTGAAACTTTTACTCTATCATTGTCCACGGGGAGCTTCTCAGTCTACTCAGCCGGAATGGCAAAAGGGCTTGTGATCTTACCAAGGGCCAAGAGTTACGTTGTGCCGTCAGTCTGAAGGTGTCTTATAACTATCAATCGATAATCAATAATCGATGGCCGAAACCATCCTCACGCTACCAAGTGTTCAGAGAGGGGTGGAAGTTACTGACAGGCCCATAGGTCAGTACTCACCCTCTTGAGCTTGTAAGACAAGATAGCTGCACCATGTGAGGACAGGGGGTGCAGGATTCACATACTCCAGTACAACTCAATAATGAGGACTCAGTAAGTTTGCAAAGGGAAGTCCGTTTAATGGCAAGTACATCAAACAGGGAAACAAATGGAAATCAGCAGCATTGCGATCACCTCTCTCGCCTCGACTTCCACGAACTTCAGTTGAACAGCCACCTTTATGCATACAACTCTTCATCATTGACGTCTAACTTTACTAAATCATCATGCAATATAATTGGTTAGGAAAGGTAACTTAAGTATAAGTGCTATATCTGTATACGGTAAGAGTGCATGTGGATTGGATAACTCTTATCGGGTGGGTGTCTATGTCCAACCCTCTACATCACTCGTGATAGACATCACTACAAGTACGACGTCTCATTGGTTCTACTGGCTATAGGACCCTAGATTACTTGGTCTATTGTGATCGGCAGGTTACCCCCTAGACATAAATCCCCATTTTAATTAGCAGCATGCAGAATGGAAACCCAGGTGCCTGGTGTCCCAAGTTTCACCCTGCCTCCCTCTCATCAATCAGTATCTTAGGGCTATGTGTCAATTAGTTGGCTAAGGATGGCCTCGAAACTGTAGTCTATTATCGATAAAAGTTATAGCATCCTCGGGTTCTGGATGACATCAGCCGGTGGTACTTCTTCGCGCCTGGCTGGTCACGTGGCTGTTCACCATGAATCTGCTTCAGTTTCCAGCTTTTATTGTATGTAATTCGACTTCGGCTCTGCCACCTGTCTGGGCCTCTCTTATCTTGACCTTCACGGGTGAGCTGGTATACTCCGGAGCCTGATTCCTGCGAGTTGATGCTCTCCTCCCCTTCTCTGGTTGACCTCGATTTCCTAGGCATAAGCCGCTCTTTGTTGAGTTTCGATTTCGCTCCTTCTCTCGCCTTTGGCTGGGTTTCGAAAACTTGGCCTGTCAGGCCTCTGGCTTCCTGGGTACATTTCTGCTTTTACAAAATGGAGTCGCACTTGTATAATGTGCTTCTTGAGGTAGATATATAGCCGGCGCATGCCGCTTCTAGTATTCTACTAAGCATTGCAAGTAGTATCGGTCTCTTAGCATCTTGCGTTTCAAGCCTATTTACACACGTTTAACAGGACAGTTGCTTCCATCTTGTCTTGCAGCACTGTTTCCTTACGTTTTAACATTGTCTCTGCTCTGTGCCCATTACATTTATTTTCATAGCTACTCTCACTGGCGTGCTTGTCTTCGATAGCCACGTTTGTTCATTTGCGAGTCTGTTCAGGCACTTATGTCATTTCTCCTGGCCTTCCATTAAGGCTTTTGGGGTCTCTTCATGGACTGCATGAAGGTACTCCTCATTTCGTATCAGCGGCTGGTATGGCTGTCTGATAGGGTACCGCGCTGCCCAGGGTTGTCTTGTTATGGGCACTTCAACAGGCACTGATCTCCGAATATATACTGGGCAGAGTCCCAGTGCGGCTCTCTGTTGGTTCATTTGCTCTTCATACGTCACGCCCCTTGGCGGGTACCATCCTAGCAGATCGAACTGAGGGGCAGGGGTGCAGGTCATGTCTGGAACCTCCTCTACACTAGTGTCTCCTTCTCATTCATTTTGGGCTTGTGGATGTGCTCTTCCACCTTATATACTCCCTTTCCCAAATTTAACCCATGCAGCTTTTCTGTCGTAGCTATTGCATCTTTGTCTATATGGTGGAACCTAGAGCCTCTTATCTAAAGTCAAAGATTTAATATAAAAATTAAAAAGTCTATAAACTAAAAAATTATTAAAATCCAAGAAATCCGAGAGATCTTCAGTACTCTATCAAGTTAATATTATATTATCAAGTTAATATATAAGTCAGGTTAATATAAGGTTAAATGTCTAATATGTTTCTCTTTCCTGGTCCTTCACTATGCAGTTGTGTCGGGAACACCCGACAGACTCAATGGGCTGATATTAGTCCGTCTCCCACTCCATGGATTGCTCAGTTCTTAGTGAGAGTTACAAGTTAACTCATCAAATTGAAAACTATATATAAATCTTCCATAAAAGGAGTTGAAATCCAAGTCCATGCAACACAATGTTCCGGTGCATTGCTCATTACTAATAGTTAGCGCAGCAGTGACGCCTCTTGGACACTCTTGTGCTCGGCAGCTTCCTTAGTGATGATAGTTACATCTGACAGTATCGATTAACATTAGCGGCGCTGTCTACTGAGTACAGTTGGCCTTGTCAGCCCGAATGCCATGACGACCATGACCGCCCTGCTCTGCCGCTACGCTACAGCATTCATTGGAGTGACTGAGGCCTGGGAAACTCCCCCTCCTTCTTCGTGTAACGCTGCAGGGCCACAACTGCTATGGCGTCCAAAAGCACTAATACTGTGTATTGGTGTCTTGACATGGTCTATCTATGTGAAATACTCTGTTGATTAACTAGGCACTGTGATGTTTTTGTCAGGACAGGATTACATTTGTTTGGAAAACATGCTGACATGGCTGTTATCTGAGGTTCTACCCTTAGATGTAGGGCCATCTGGTTTGTGGAGATAAGCTATTGTAAACAATAAGGGTCCTCCAACTTCATGTAATCATCATTTTTATTCCATCACAGTTTTGACAGTAAATTTCAAAAAGTAGGGGCTGACATTTCAGTTAGATTATATGATTTTTTCATGATGCACAATTGAGAATATTGCACACATTTACCCTTCCAATAATCACTCCTGTTTTACTATGTTTTACAGTAAAATAAATGTGTTGACACAAGTTTCGTTGTCTATACTATGCATCAAGGATTTACAACGCCAAGACTCTCACCTTCCTCAGGACATTTTTCATCAGTTCAGGTTCTTTATCAAACATATTTCATGCATATATAATTATTTGTCTATTACTTCAGTTTAACATCATACAGCAAAACATCCCCAGTCATTGACATAATCCTTCATCGACAGTTGTATAGGATTTCCTAACAAGCATGCATGCTTGTAATATTACCACATTGGAATATTATGAACAGGTACGTGATCCCGTTTTGGTTCCATTGAAGAGGCTAGCATACCCCCTTCCACTCCCCGCTGTATATCTGTTTGGTTATTACCTCTGAAAAGTGCTCCGTTATGCATCTGTACTCTTGTATACATCTGTAAAGCGCTCTCTTGCTTCTCGAAACTAGGTCCGCGCTCAATAAATAAATAATAATAATAATAAGCATGTTACATACACGAAAAATAAACTACTGAGTAGAGAGTTATAACCTCATCGCAACACGTGTCGGTGGTACAAGATCATGATATTGCCGGAATGTCTTAGGGTTTCATTTCTTTAACCCCTTAACTGCCAGGCTATTGTGCAAGTCTATGCAAAAAGGACGAGCATACCCGTCCTTGGCACTTGAGGAGAACTCCAAGGTTTTGACTTTTGAGACTCAGCTACACTCCTTTTGTGAACAAACAGTGAGATGGGAAGCTTATATTGGGGATTCAAGTATTCATTTGTAACTAGTCAGTTTCCATTGAATGTGTCAGTCTCAGTGGAGCTGCATGTTTCAGGTATGATATGATATGATATGATATGATATGTAAATAAGACTGGGAGGTTTCTGATTTTGGGAATTGGGGAAGAAAACATCAGCTTGTTGTTGATTGGATGGTCATACATGGTGTCCTCTCCAATTCCGGATATTGCTTCAACTGAGACTTCCGGTTCAATTAGAGTGCAGATCTAGGGGCTGAGCCTCAAGGGCCCTGCAGACCTCAGAATGTCTTGGTTGGCCCCCATATTCCGCAACAACCCCCACTAACCCATCCTCCAGCTCGCGAGGATAGATAGTCCAGGTCTGTCCAATCCTTCCAGAAAGACAGACTTGTTTACATTTCCGAACACGAATATTGGCCGGTGGTCAACTCTCCATAAATCGGGGAACGTCATCTTCACCAAACGGGCGATCCATCAGGAGACATTAACTGCTGCTAAACACGGGCAAAAATAACATTCCCTGCACTCTCCTGTGACCAAAATAAGGAACGAAGTTACAAGATATAAAAATATCAATAAACAGAGCAAGAAATAGCCCGCTGTCCCGGAATGTTCTGGAAAAAGTGAGTGTTACTTTACTAGAAATCAGTGTTGTGGGCTTGGATAAGTGCCAACACAGTCAGATGCTGTGCCAAGCGTCTTCCTCTTCTACGCCAAGAAGAGTGACGTGGGCGCCCATTTTAGGTAGGGGCAAGGGTTTTTCCCCCTACTTCCCCCCAACTTTCGTGGCACATCATTTTGTCCCCCTCATTTAGCATGGGCCTCTTTCCTTTACATGTCATGCCCCCCCAAAACGTTCAGCATAGTTACCCCACTGGTCCACCCCTAGGCGGATGGACCGACCAGCTAAGAGCACCAAAGACTTACACAGTCCCTATAAGCAATACAAGGAGGGGGCCTTATTCGTGGACTTTGAAGCGATGTGCTGTGGGACACAGCGGGCAAGCACACGCACATCCCAAGCAATACACTATGTTCTGAAAGGCACACTCTACAGTGCACCGTGTGGGGCAAAGTAGCATGCACTGAGAGGCACACCTGGGGAAAAGCATCACGTGCTGGAGCCACAACTGGGGCAATTCACAAAGCACTGGGGACACCCTTGTGTCAATGCACCATCCATCCAGGCATATCTTTGACAGTCCATCATGCACCTATGCCATGTACTGTCGGCACACCTATGCCATGTACTGTGCGCACACCTATGCCATGTACTGTCGGCACACCTATGCCATGTACTATGCGGCACACCTGTGCCATGTGCAGTGTGGCACACCTATGCCATATACTGTCGGCACACCTGTGCCATGTACTGTGCGGCACACCTATGCCATGTGCAGTGCGGCACACCTGTGCCATGTGCTGTGCGGCACACCTATGCCATGTGCTGTGCGGCACACCTATGCCATGCGCTGTGTGGCACACCTATGTTATATACTGTGCGGCACAACTATGCCATGTACTGTGTGGCACACGTATGCCATGTACTGTGCAGCACACCTATGCCATGTACTGTGTGGCACACCTATGCCATGTACCGTGTGGCACACCAATGCCATGGCAGCATATACCAGGCGACACAACTGGAGCAATGATAGTGTTAATAAAGATGTCAGGTTTTCCCATAGCCATCCATGCTGTATTCATCCAGCTTCTCAGCGCCGTCATGACCGTCTTTATCATTGCCCCATGTATAAGAATGAAGATTCCAACTTTGCCACCTGCTGGCTGGCCACTTGCCAAAAGTGGTTGCATGAAGTGTGAGTTATCACCTGGGCAATGGATGCACTGAGGCAGGCCTGGGAGAAAAACACCAGGGACTTGGAATCATGTGCATAGAGAATGGGATATTGGTCTGGGACAATCACCTGGGGCAGAACAGGGACATTACACCAAATACTGGGACGGGCACCTAGGCAATACATCATGCACTGAGGGACACCTGGGGCAATACATCATGCACTGAGGCACACCTGGGCCAATACATGTGCCCCTGGGTCAATACATTATTCACTGAGGCACACCCTGGGCAATACATCATGCACCGAGGCACACCTGGGGCAATACATCGTGCACTAAGGCACACCTGGGGCAATACATCATGCAATGAGGCACACCTGTGCCAATACATGTGCACCTGGGTCAATACATCATTCACTGAGGCACACCCGGGGCAATACATCATGCACTGAGGCACACCTGGGGCAATACATCATGCACTGAGGCAACCTGGGGCAATACATCATGCACTGAGGCACACCTGGGGCAATACATCATGCACTGAGGCACACCTGGGGCAATACATCATGCAATGAGGCACACCTGGGCCAATACATGTGCACGTGGGTCAATACATCATTCACTGAGGCACACCCGGGCAATACATCATGCACTGAGGCACACCTTGGGCAATACATCGTGCACGAGGCACACCTGGGCCAATACATGTGCACCTGGGTCAATACATCATTCACTGAGGCAACCTGGGGCAATACATCATGCACTGAGGCAACCTGGGGCAATACATCATGCACTGAGGCAACCTGGGGCAATACATCATGCACTGAGGCACACCTGGGGCAATACATCATGCACTGAGGCAACCTGGGGCAATACATCATGCACTGAGGCACACCTGGGGCAATACATCATGCACGGAGGCACACCTGGGGCAATACATCATGCAATGAGGCACACCTGGGCCAATACATGTGCACGTGGGTCAATACATCATTCACTGAGGCACACCCGGGGCAATACATCATGCACTGAGGCACACCTTGGGCAATACATCGTGCACGAGGCACACCTGGGCCAATACATGTGCACCTGGGTCAATACATCATTCACTGAGGCAACCTGGGGCAATACATCATGCACTGAGGCAACCTGGGGCAATACCTCATGCACTGAGGCACACCTGGGGCAATACATCATGCACGGAGGCAACCTGGGGCAATACATCATGCACTGAGGCACACCTGGGCCAATACATGTGCACCTGGGTCAATACATCATTCACTGAGGCAACCTGGGGCAATACATCATGCACTGAGGCAACCTGGGGCAATACATCATGCACTGAGGCACACCTGGGGCAATACATCATGCACTGAGGCACACCTGGGGCAATACATCATGCACTGAGGCACACCTGGGGCAATACATCATGCACTGAGGCACACCTGGGCCAATACATGTGCACCTGGGTCAATACATCATTCACTGAGGCACACCTGGGGCAATACATCATGCACTGAGGCAACCTGGGGCAATACATCATGCACTGAGGCACACCTGGGGCAATACATCATGCACTGAGGCAACCTGGGGCAATACATCATGCACTGAGGCACACCTTGGGCAATACATCATGTACTGAGGCAACCTGGGGCAATACATCATGCACTGAGGCAACCTGGGGCAATACACCATGCACTGAGGCACACCTGGGGCAATACATCATGTACTGAGGCACACCTGGGGCAATACATCATGCACTGAGGCACACCTTGGGCAATACATCATGCACTGAGGCACACTTGGTGCAATACATCATGCACTGAGGCACACCTTCGGTAATACATCATGTAGTACAGACTCACCTGGGGCAATACATCATTTATTTATTTTTATTTTTTACAAATGCATCGAGGCGCTATTACATGAAAGTGAACGCAGGCAAGATTGTGAATACATAGAAGACGTGAGGTACTTAGTTACAGAATAGGAGCGTGGTTACATGCGCCGGTGGCCTGCATGCAGAAGTCAAGGAAGTGGGTCAGACAAACAGCCTAGTTCTAATGGCTTTGCGGAAGGCTAGGTGAGAGTCAATCCCCCTGAGGTGCGTAGGTAGGGCATTCCAGTGTGAGGCTGCTAAAGCTGGGAAGCTAGTGCCGCCCGCATGTACTCTGCAGGTCTTAGGGGTGTAAATCAGGCTGGTGTAGGCAGTTCTGGAGGGCCTAGCAGAAATTGACCGGGATATTCTTTGGGCAAGATATGGAGGAGCAAGATCATGGAGGCATTTATGGGTGAGGGAAAGGATTTTAAAGATGATTCTCTGCCTGATGGGCAGCCAGTGGACCTGCCTTCTAAGATCAGAAATGTGGTCCTTCTTGGAGGATCCTGTGGAGGCCCTAAGGGCATTGTTTTGGGCGAGTTGGAACTTAGAAATGTTTTTGCTGAATGTCCCACCAAGGAGAGCATTGTAATAATCCAACCTGGATCCTATCATGGCCCTGGCAATAGTGAGGCAATTTTGAGAGGATAGGAAGGGTCTTGCTGCATTAATCAATTTGGAATAGTATGCTGAGGACGAGGCTATAGCATTGACATGCCTGTCCATGGTGAGATTAGAGTCGAGATAGTCTCCTAGAGTCTTGACTGTTTGGGACACAGCAATTGGTATGTTGTCGATGGTGAAGGAAGAGTATTGTTTGTCGAGGTTACCCAGAATGGTCGGTGACCCAATAAGTAAGAGCTCAGTCTACTCACTATTAAGACATAGCCAATTGTCTGCCATCCAGGTTTGGGTGGTGGCATAAATGGAGTTGAGGGTGTTGTTGTCCAAATCATAGTCACCTGTGTGCGGGATGAGCACTTGGTGTCATCAGCATAATTGGTGTATGAGATGCCAAGGCGCCAAGGAGATTGAAGAGAGGCCGGGTGAACAGGTTATAGAGGCTGGGCGCTATGCAGGGGCCCTGTGGCACGCCACATTGGATGTGACTGGGAGAGGCGCATGCTGAGTCAGAGAAAACTTTCATGGCCCTTTCCTGTAGGAAAGAGGTGATACAGGCGCATGCTTTGGGGGAGAAGTTGGCTGCTATAGAGAGATGGTGGCAGAGAGTGTTATGATCGACGAGGTGGAATGCAGCTGATAGATCAAGGAGCAGCAGGAGCGCTGGTTTGCCAGCATCTCGAATGTCGTCCATTTGATTTTTCAAGTCAAGGAGAGCCGTTTCAGTCCCGTGTCGAGGTCTGAATCCAGACTGCCGAAGGCCCAAAAGGCAGTGGTCCTCGAGGAATTATTGGACTTGCTGGTCGGCCGCTTTGTCCAATATTTTCAGTAGAAAGGGAACAGTGGTGATGGGCCTGTAGTTCCCTGGTACTGATGGGTCAAGGGAGGGTTTTTTGAGAAGCGGACCAACCCAAGCTTCCTTAAGATGAGTCGGAACATGGCCAGACTGAAAGGATCCATTTATGAAAACCGTGAGGAAGGGAGCAAGGGTAGGGCGACAGTCTTTGACTAGCTGAGTAGGGCAAACATCGCCCTTACAGTTGGAGGGTTTGATGGTTTTTAGGAGCGTGATGACCTCAGATTCAGTGATATCCTTGAAGTCGAATAGCGGGGAGGAGTTTATTTTAGTCTCTTTGCTTATGTTATTATTCTGGTTGGCAATTAGGAGGGTTATGGCTTTTTGGTGTGCCTGGATTTTGTTTTGCAGGGTGATGTAGTAGAGACTCACCTGTGGCAATACATCATGTACTGAGGCACTCCTGGGGCAATACATCATGTACTGAGGCACACATGGGGCAATAAATCATGTGGTAGAGACTCACCTGTGGCAATACATCATGTACGGAGGCATTCCCGGGGCAATACATCATGTACTGAGGCACACCTGGGGCACATCATGCACTGAGGCACACATGGGGTAATGCATCATGTAGTAGAGACTCATCTGGGGCAATACATCATGTAGTAGAGACTCACCTGGGGCAATACATCATGTACTGAGGCACTCCTGGGCCAATACCTCATGCACTGAGGCACACCTGGGGCAATACATCATGCACTGAGGCACACCTGGGACAATACATCATGTGGTAGAGACTCACCTGGGGCAATACATCATGTAGTAGAGACTCACCTTGGGCAATACATCATATACTGAGGCACTCCTGGGGCAATACATCATGTACTCAGGTACACCTGGGGCATTATATCATGCACTGAGGCACACCTGGGACAATACATCATGTGGTAGAGACTCACCTGGGGCAATATATCATGTAGTAGAGACTCACCTGGGGCAATACATCATGTACTGAGGGACTTCTGGTGCAATACATAATGCAGTAGAGACTCACCTTGGGCAATACATGATATACTGAGGCACTCCTGGGGCAATACATCATGTACTGAGGTACACCTGGGGCAATATATCATGCACTGAGGCACAACTTGGGCAATACAACATGTACTGAGGCACACCTGGGGCACATCATGCACCGAAGCACACATGGGGCAATACATCATTTAGTAGAGACTCATCTGGGGCAATACATCATGTAGTACAGACTCACCTGGGTCAATACATCATGCACTGAGGCACACCTGGGACAATACATCATGTGGTAGAGACTCACCTGGGGCAATACATCATGTAGTAGAGACTCACCTTGGGCAATACATCATATACTGAGGCACTCCTGGGGCAATACATCATGTACTCAGGTACACCTGGGGCATTATATCATGCACTGAGGCCAGTGCTTTAAGTGGGGTAAGAAATTGAGGGGGGGCCCTCGTTTGGGGGCGTGGCTTTCATTGTGGGCATGGCCTAAAAGTGCACAAATCATAGTAAGGTGCGCAAACAAATATATAAATGTATGTGAGCATTTATATGTTTGTATGCGTACTACTATGGTGTGTGTACTTTTCAAGCCATATTTTATAAACATAGCAATGTTACATATTTCTATGTTTATAAAAGGTGGCTTGAAAAGTGCACAAACCATAGTAAGTTACGCACACTTGTGTGCTTACCTTACTATGGTTTGTGTACTTTTCAAGCCACCTTTTATAAACATAGATATTTGTAACATGTTTCTATGTTTCTAAAAGATGGCTTGACACGTAAACAATTCAAGGCATCTTTTATGAAGCGTTGATGACAGATAAAACAAACCGCAAGGTGGCTTTGTCCGTCGACAAAGCTTTATAAAAGATGCCTTGAATTGTGCACGTTTCAAGCCGTCTTTTATAAACATAGAAATATTTCTACCTTTATAAAAGATGGCTTGAAACGTACACAGTACAAGGCATCTTTTATAAAGCTTTGCCAACGGAGAAAGCACCTCGGGCTCTGTGATCTATCTGCTCAGAGCACATAGATCACTGAGCCCGAGGCGTCTTTCACCCTCTGCGAACCCGCGGGCTCCGTGATTTAATCTGCATATTAGATCACGGAGCCTGCAGGGGTCAGTGACCTGGGGAGGGAAAACAAAGGGACAGTAACTTCCTCTGATGACCCTGATGAGGGGTCATCAGAGGGAGTTACACTAACTGACAGAAGTGCCGCCAGCCTCAGCGTCGCTCTGGCTGGCTGGCACTTCTGTCAGCTTGGCCGACATAATGACGGGCGCATCTCCCGTCGCGGCTGCGGCCGCGGCGGGATAATGCATCCCGCCAATGTTGTGTGGGACGGGGGGCCCCGGCTGGGCCCCGGCTCAGCCCCACTTTCTGGAGACTGCCGGGGCCCGGCCCCGGCAGGCCCCGGCCCACTTAAAGCACTGACTGAGGCACACCTGGGACAATACATCATGTGGTAGAGACTCACCTGGGGCAATATATCATGTAGTAGAGACTCACCTGGGGCAATACATCATGTACTGAGGGACTTCTGGTGCAATACATAATGCAGTAGAGACTCACCTTGGGCAATACATCATATACTGAGGCACTCCTGGGGCAATACATCATGTACTGAGGTACACCTGGGGCAATATATCATGCACTGAGGCACAACTTGGGCAATACAACATGTACTGAGGCACACCTGGGGCACATCATGCACCGAAGCACACATGGGGCAATACATCATTTAGTAGAGACTCATCTGGGGCAATACATCATGTAGTACAGACTCACCTGGGTCAATACATCATGTACTGAGGCACACCTGGGGCAATACCTCATGCACTGAGGCACACCTGGGGCAATACACCATGTGGTAGAGACTCACCAGGGGCCATACATCTTGTAATAGAGACTCACCTGGGGCAATACATCATGTACTGAGGCACACCTGGGGCAATACATCATGCACTGAGGCACACCTGGGGCAATACATCATGCACTGAGGCACACCTGGGGCAATACATCATGTAGTAGAGACTTGCCTGGGGGAATGCATCATGTACTGAGGCACTCCTGGGGCAATACACCATGTACTGAGGTACACCTGGGGCAATATATCATGAACTGAGGCACACCTGGGGCAATACATCATGCTGTAGAAACTCACCTGGGCCAATACATCATGTAGTAGAGACTCACCTGGGGCAATACATCATGTACTGAGGCACAACTGGGGCCAATCATCCACCGAGGCACATCTGGGGCAATACATCATGTAGTAGAGACTCACCTGAGGCAATACATCATGTACTGAGGCACTCCTAGCAGAATACATCATGCACTGAGCAACACATGGGCCAATACATCATGTGGTAGAGACTCACCTGGGGCAATACATCATGTAGTAGAGACTCACCTGGGGCAATACATCATGCATTGAGGCACACCTGGGGCAATGCATCATGCACTGAGGCACACCTGGGGCAATACATCATGCAGTAGAGACTCATCTGGGGCAATAGATCATGTAGTAGAGACTCACCTGGTGCAACAGATCATATACTGAGGCACTCCTGGCGCAATAAAGCATGTACTGAGGCACACCTGGGGCAATGCATCATGTAGTAGAGACTCACCTGGCGCAATACATCATGTACTGAGGCACACTTGGGGCAATACATCATGCACTGGGGCACACCTGGGGCAATACATCATGTATGTAGTAGAGACTCATCTGGGGCAATACATCATGTAGTAGAGACTCACCTGGGGCAACACATCATGTACTGAGGCACTCCCGGGGCAATACATCATGCACCGAGGCAAACCTAGGGCAATACATTGTGTAGTAGAGACTCTTCCGGGGCAATACATCATGTGGTAGAGACTCATCTCGAGCAATACATCATGAACTGAGGAACACCTGGGGCAATATATCATGCACTGAGGCAAACCTAGGGCAATACATCATGTAGTAGAGACTCATCTGGGGCAATACATCATGTAGTAGAGACTCAGCTGGGTCAATACATCATGTGGAAGAGACTCATCTGGGGCAATACATCATGCACTGAGGCACTCCCGGGGCAATACATCATGTAGTAGCGACTCACCTGGGGCAATACATCATGTACTGAGGCAAACCTAGGGCAATACATTGTGTAGTAGAGACTCTTCCGGGGCAATACATCATGTGGTAGAGACTCATCTGGGGCAATACATCATGCAGTAGAGACTCATCTGGGGCAATACATCATGTAGTAGAGACTGATCTGGGGCAATATATCATGTACTGAGGCACTCCCGGGGCAATACATCCTGTACTGAGGCCCACCTTGGGCCATGCATCATGCACTGAGGCACACCTGGGGCAGTACATCATGTGGTAGAGACTCACCTGGGGCAAAACATGATGTAGTAGAGACTCACCTGGGGCAACACATCATGTACTGAGGCACTCCCGGGGCAATACATCATGCAGTAGAGACTCACCTGGGGCAATACATCATGTAGTAGAGACTCTGCTGGGGCAATACATCATCCACTGAGGCACTCCTGGGGCAATACATCATGCAGTAGAGACTCACCTGGGGCAATACATCATGTGGTAGATACTCACCTGGGGCAATACATCATATACTGAGGCACTCCCGGGGCAATACATAATGTACTGAGGCACACCTGGGGCAATGCATCAGGCACCGAGGCACACATGGGGCAATAAATCATGTGGTAGAGACTCACCTGGGGCAATACATTATGTAGTAGAGACTCACCTGGGGCAATACATCATATACTGAGGCACTCCCGGGGCAATACATCATGTAGTAGAGACTCACCTGGGGCAATACATTATGTACTGAGGCACACATGGGGCAATATATCATGTACTGAGGTACACCAGGGGCAATATATCATGCACTGTGGCACACCGGGGGTAATACATCATGTACTGGGGCACACCTGGGGCAATATATCATGTAGTAGAGAGTCACCTGGGGCAATACATCATGCACTGAGGCACACAGGGGGCAAAACATCATGCAGTAGAGACTCATCTGGGGCAATAGATCATGTAGTAGAGACTCACCTGGTGCAACAGATCATATACTGAGGCACTTCTGGTGCAATACATCATGTACTGAGGCACACCTGGGGCAATACATCATGTAGTAGAGACTCACCTGGGGCAAAACATCATGTAGTAGAGACTCACCTAGGGCAATACATCATGTATTGAGGCACTTCTGGTGCAATACATCATGTACTGAGGCACACTTGGGCCAATACATCATGTACTGAGGCACAACTGGGGAAATGCATGCACTGAAGCACACCTGGGGCAACCCCTCATGCACTGAGGCACACCTGGGGCAATACATCATGCACTGAGGCACACCTGCGCAATACATCATGTAATAGAGACTCACCTGGGGCAATACATCATGAACCGAGGCACTCCCTGGGCAATAGATCATGTAGTAGAGACTCATCTGGGGCAATACATCATGCACTGAGGCACATTTTGGGCAATACATCATGCACTGAGGCACACTTGGGGCAATACATCATGCACTGAGGCACTCTTGGTGCAATACATCATGTACTGATGCACACCGGAGGTAATACATCATGTACTGAGGCACACCTGGGGCAATACATCATGCATTGAGGCACACCTGGGGCAATACATCATGCATTGAGGCACACCTGGGGCAATACATCATGCACTGAGGCACACCTGGGACAATACATCATGTAGTAGATACTCACCTGGGGCAAAACATCATGTACTGAGGCACTCTCTGGGCAATACATCATGCAGTAGAGACTCATCTGGGGCAATAGATCATGTAGTAGAGACTCTCCTGGTGCAACAGATGATATAATGAGGCACTCCTGGCACAATACATCATGTATTGAGGCACACCTGGGGCAATACATCATGCAGTAGAGACTCAACTGTGGCAATACATAATGTACTGGGGCACACCTGGGGCAATTCATCATGTAGTAGAGACTCATCTGGGGCAATACATCATGTAGTCGAGACTCATCTCGAGCAATACATCATGCACTGAGGCAAACCTAGGGCAATATATCATGCACTGAGGCAAAACTAGGGCAATATATTGTGTAGTAGAGACTCACCTGGGGCAATACATCATGTACTGAGGCACTCCCGGGGCAATACATCATGTAGTAGTGACTCGCCTGGGGCAATACATCATGTAATGAGGCAAACCTAGGGCAATACATCATGTACTGAGGCACACCTGGGGAAGTACATCATGTGTTAGAGACTCACCTGGGGCAATACATCATGTAGTAGAGACTCACCTGGGGCAATACATCATGTACTGGGGCACACCTGGGGCAATACATCATGTAGTAGAGACTCATCTGGGGCAATACATCATGTAGTCGAGACTCATCTGGTGCAATACATCATGCACTGAGGCACACAGGGGCAATACATCATGTACTGAGGCACACCTGGGGCAATGCATCATGCACTGAGGCACACCTGGGGCAGTACATTATGTGGTAGAGACTCACCTGGGGCAATACATCATGTAGTAGAGACTCACCTGGGGCAATACATCATGTACTGAGGTACTCCAGGGGCAATACATCATGTAGTAGTGACTCACCTGGGGCAATACATCATGTACTGAGGCAAACCTAGGGCAATACATTGAGTAGTAGACACTCTTCTGGGGCAATACATCATGTGTTAGAGACTCATCTGGGGCAATACATCATGCAGTAGAGACTCATCTGGGGCAATACATCATGTAGTAGAGACTCATCTGGGGAAACATATCATGTACTGAGGCACATCTGGGGCAGTACATCATGTGTTAGAGACTCACCTGGGGCAATACATCATGTAGTAGAGACTCACCTGGGGCAATACATCATGTACTGAGGCACTCCCGGGGCAATACAACATGCAGTAGAGACTCACCTGGGGCAATACATCATCCACTGAGGAACTCCAGGGGCAATACATCATGTACTGAGGCACTCCCGGGGCAATACATCATGCAGTAGAGACTCACCTGGGGCAATACATCATGTGGTAGATACTCACCAGGGGCAATACATCATGTACTGAGGCACTCCCGGGGCAATACATCATGTACTGAGGCACACCTGGGGCAATGCATCATGCAACGAGGCACACCTGGGGCAATACATCATGCTGTAGATACTCACCTGGGCAATAGATCATGTAGTAGAGACTCACCTGGGGCAAAACAGCATGCAGTAGAGACTCACCTGGGGCAATACATCATGTGGTAGATACTCACCTGGGGCAATACATCATGTACTGAGGCACTCCCGGGGCAATACATCATGTACTGAGGCACACCTGGGGCAATGCATCATGCACCGAGGCACACCTGGGGTAATACATCATGTGGTAGAGACTCACCTGGGGAAATACATCATGTAGTAGAGACCACCTGGGGCAATACATCATGTAATGAGGCACTCCCGGGGCAATACATCATGTACTGAGGCACACCGGGGGTAATACATCATGTACTGGAGCACACCTGGGGCAATACATCATGTAGAAGAGACTCATCTGGGGCAATACATCATGTGGTAGAGACTCACCTGGGGCAATACACCATGTAGTAGAGACTCACCTGGGGCAATACATCATGTACCCAGGCACTCCTGGGGCAATATCTCATGTACTGAGGAACACCTGGGGCAATACATCATGTGCTAGAGACTCACCTGGGGCAATACATCATGTAGTAGAGACTCACCTGGGGCAATATATCATGTACCCAGGCACTCCTGGGGCAATATCTCATGTACTGAGGAACACCTCGGGCAATACATCATGTGCTAGAGGCACACCTGGGGCAATACATCATGCACTGAGGCACACCTGGGGAAATACATCATGCACTGAGGCACACCTGGGGCAATACATCATGCACTGAGGCACACCTGGGGCAATACATCATGTGGTAGAGACTCACCTGGGGCAATACATCATGTAGTAGACACTCGCCTGGGGCAATACATCATGTACTGAGGCACACCTGGGGCAATACATCATGTGGTAGAGACTCACCTGGGGCAATACATCATGTAGTAGAGACTCACCTGGAGCAATGCATCATGTACTGAGGCACTCCCAGGGCAATACATCATGTACTGAGGCACACCTGGGGCAATGCATCATGCACCGAGGCACACCTGGGGAAATACATCATGCTGTAGAGACTCACCTGGGCAATAGATCATGTAGTAGAGACTCACCTGGGGCAAAACAGCATGTAGTAGAGACTCATCTAGGGCAATACATCATGCATTGAGGCACATCTGGGTAAATACATCATGTACTGAGGCACACCTGGGGAAATACATCATGTCGTAGAGACCACCTGGGGCAATATATCATGCACTGAGGCACTCCCGGGGCAATACATCATGTAGTAGAGACTCACCTGGGGCAATACATCATGTACTGAGGCACTCCTGGGGCAATACATCATGTACTGGGGCACACCGGGGGTAATACATCATGTACTGGGGCACACCTGGGGCAATACATCATGTAGTAGAGAGTCACCTGGGGCAATATATCATGTACTGAGGCACACCTGGGGCAATATGTCATGCAGTAGAGACTCATCTGGGGCAATAGATCATGTAGTAGAGACTCACCTGGGGCAATACATCATGTACTGAGGCACTCCTGGGGCAATACATCATGTACTGGGGCACACCGGGGGTAATACATCATGTACTGAGGCACTCCTGGTGCAATACATCATGTACTGAGGCACACCTGGGGCATTATATCATGTAGTGGAGACTCACCTGGTGCAATACATCATGTACTGAGGTACACCTGGGGTAATATATCATGCACTGAGGCACACCTGGGGCAATACATCATGCTGTAGAGACTCACCTGGGCAATAGATCATGTAGTAGAGACTCACCTGGGGCAAAACAGCATGTAGTAGGGACTCATCTAGGGCAATACATCATGTATTGAGGCACACCTGGGAAAATACATCATGTACTGAGGCACACCTGGGGAAATACATCATGTCGTAGAGACCACCTGGGGCAATATATCATGCACTGAGGCACTCCCGGGGCAATACATCATGTAGTAGAGGCTCACCTGGGGCAATACATCATGTACTGAGGCACTCCCGGGGCAATACATCATATACTGAGGCACTCCTGGTGCAATACATCATGTACTGAGGCACACCTGGGGAAATACATCATGCTGTAGAGACTCACCTGGGCAATAGATCATGTAGTAGAGACTCACCTGGGGCAAAACAGCATGTAGTAGAGACTCATCTCGGGCAATACATCATGCATTGAGGCACATCTGGGTAAATACATCATGTACTGAGGCACACCTGGGGAAATACATCATGTCGTAGAGACCACCTGGGGCAATATATCATGCACTGAGGCACTCCCGGGGCAATACATCATGTAGTAGAGACTCACCTGGGGCAATACATCATGTACTGAGGCACTCCTGGGGCAATACATCATGTACTGGGGCACACCGGGGGTAATACATCATGTACTGGGGCACACCTGGGGCAATACATCATGTAGTAGAGAGTCACCTGGGGCAATATATCATGTACTGAGGCACACCTGGGGCAATATGTCATGCAGTAGAGACTCATCTGGGGCAATAGATCATGTAGTATAGACTCACCTGGGGCAATACATGATGTACTGAGGCACTCCTGGGGCAATACATCATGTACTGGGGCACACCGGGGGTAATACATCATGTACTGAGGCACTCCTGGTGCAATACATCATGTACTGAGGCACACCTGGGGCATTATATCATGTAGTGGAGACTCACCTGGTGCAATACATCATGTACTGAGGTACACCTGGGGTAATATATCATGCACTGAGGCACACCTTGGGCAATACATCATGCTGTAGAGACTCACCTGGGCAATAGATCATGTAGTAGAGACTCACCTGGGGCAAAACAGCATGTAGTAGGGACTCATCTAGGGCAATACATCATGTATTGAGGCACTCCTGGGGAAATACATCATGTCGTAGAGACCACCTGGGGCAATATATCATGCACTGAGGCACTCCCGGGGCAATACATCATGTAGTAGAGGCTCACCTGGGGCAATACATCATGTACTGAGGCACTCCCGGGGCAATACATCATATACTGAGGCACTCCTGGTGCAATACATCATGTACTGAGGTACACCTGGGGTAATATATCATGCACTGAGGCACACCTGGGGCAATACTTAATGCTGTAGAGACTCACCTGGGCAATAGATCGTGTAGTAGAGACTCACCTAGGGCAATACATCATGTATTGAGGCACTTCTGGGGAAATACATCATGCACTGAGGCACACCTGGGGCAATACATCATGTACTGAGGCACACCTGGGGCAATACATCATGTAGTACTAGAGACTCATCTGGGGCAATACATCATGCAGTAGAGACTCACCTGGGGCAATACATCATGTAGTAGAGACTCATCTGGGGCAATACATCATGTATTGAGGCACTTCTAGGGAAATACATCATGCACCGAGGCACACCTGGGCAATACATCATGTACTGAGGCACACCTGGGGCAATACATCATGTAGTAGAGACTCACCTGGGGCAATATTTCATGTAGTAGAGACTCAACTGGGTCAATACATCATGTACTGAGGCACTCTCGGGCTAAACATCATGTACTGAGGCACACCTGGGGCAATACATCCTGTAATAGAGACTCACTTGGGGCAAAACATCATGTAGTTGAGACTCACCTAGGGCAATACATCATGTAGTAGAGACTCACCTGGTGCAACAGATAATGCACTGAGGCACTCCTGGCGAAATACATCATGTACTGAGGCACACCTGGGGCAATACATCATGCACTGAGGCACACCTGGGGAAATACATCATGCACTGAGGCACACCTGGGGCAATACATCATGCACTTAGGCACTCCTGGGGCAATACATCATGCAGTAGAGACTCGCCTGGTGCAATAGATTATATACCGAGGCACTCCTGGCGAAATACATCATGTACTGAGGCACACCTGGGGCAATACATCATGCACTGAGGCACACCTGGGGCAATACATCATGCACTGAGGCACACCTGGGGCAATACATCATGTAGTAGAGACTCACCTGGTGCAACAGATAATGCACTGAGGCACTCCTGGCGAAATACATCATGTACTGAGGCACACCTGGGGCAATACATCATGCACTGAGGCACACCTGGGGAAATACATCATGCACTGAGGCACACCTGGGGCAATACATCATGCACTTAGGCACACCTGGGGCAATACATCATGTGGTAGAGACTCACCTGGGGCAGTACATCATGTAGTAGAGACTCACCTGGGGCAATACATCATGTACTGAGGCACTCCCGGGCAATACATCATGTAGTAGAGACTCACCTGGGGCAATACATCATGTACTGAGGCACACCTGGGGCAATACATCATGTGGTAGAGACTCACCTGGGGCAATACATCATGTAGTAGAGACTCACCTGGAACAATACATCATGTACTGAGGCACTCCCGGGGCAATACATCATGTACTGAGGCACCCCTGGGGCAATGCATCATGCACCGAGGCACACCTGGGGCAATACATCATGCTGAAGAGACTCACCTGGGCAATAGATCATGTAGTAGAGACTCACCTGGGGCAAAACAGCATGTATTGAGGCACACCTGGGGAAATACATCATGTACTGAGGCACACCTGGGGAAATACATCATGTCGTAGAGACCACCTGGGGCAATATATCATGCACTGAGGCACTCCTGGGGCAATACATCATGTAGTAGAGACTCACCTGTGACAATACATCATGTATTGAGGCACTCCCGGGGCAATACATCATGTACTGAGGCACACCGGGGGTAATACATCATGTACTGGGGCACACCTGGGGCAATACATCATGTAGTAGAGAGTCACCTGGGGCAATACATCATGTACTGAGGCACACCTGGGGTAATACGTCATGCAGTAGAGACTCATCTGGGGCAATACTTCATGTACTGAGGCACACCTGGGGCAATACATCATGTGGTAGAGACTCACTTGGGGCAATACATCATGTAGTAGAGACTCACCTGGAGCAATACATCATGTACTGAGGCACACCTGGGGCAATACATCATGTACTGAGGCACACCTGGGGCAATATATCATGTAGTGGAGACTCCCCTGGTGCAATACATCATGTACTGAGGTACACCTGGGGTAATATATCATGCACTGAGGCACACCTGGGGCAATACATCATGCTGTATAGACTCTCCTGGGCAATAGATCGTGTAGTAGAGACTCACCTGGGGCAAAACATCATGTAGTAGAGACTCACCTAGGGCAATACATCATGTATTGAGGCACTTCTGGGGAAATACATCATGCACCGAGGCACACCTGGGCAATACATCATGTACTGAGGCACACCTGGGGCAATGCATCATGCACCAAGGCACACCTGGGGCAATACATCATGTAGTAGAGACTCAACTGGGTCAATACATCATGTACTGAGGCACTCTCGGGCTAAACATCATGTACTGAGGCACACCTGGGGCAATACATCATGTAGTAGAGACTCACCTGGGGCAAAACATCATGTAGTTGAGACTCACCTAGGGCAATACATCATGTATTGAGGCACTCCTGGGGCAATACATCATGCACTGAGGCACACCTGGGGCAATACATCATGCACTGAGGCACACCTGGGTTAATACATCATGTAGTAGAGACTCACCTGGTGCAACAGATCATGCACTGAGGCACTCCTGGCGAAATACATTATGTACTGAGGCACACCTGGGGCAATACATCATGCACTGAGGCACACCTGGGGCAATACATCATGTAGTAGAGACTCACCTGGTGCAACAGATCATGCACAGAGGCACTCCTGGCGAAATACATCATGTACTGAGGCACACCTGGGGCAATACATCATGCACTGAGGAACACCTGGGGAAATACATCATGCACTGAGGCACACCTGGGGCAATACATCATGCACTTAGGCACACCTGGGGCAATACATCATGTGGTAGAGACTCACCTGGGGCAGTGCATCATGTAGTAGAGACTCACCTGGGGCAATACATCATGTAGTAGAGACTCACCTGGGGCAATAGATCATGTACTGAGGCACACCTGGTGCAATACATCATGTGGTAGAGACTCACCTGGGGCAATACATCATGTAGTAGAGACTCACCTGGAGCAATACATCATGTACTGAGGCACTCCCGAGGCAATACATCATGTACTGAGGCACACCTGGGGCAATGCATCATGCACCGAGGCACACCTGGGGCAATACATCATGCTGTAGAGACTCATCTGGGGCAATACATCATGTAGTGAGGCACTCTCGGGCTAAACATCATGTGCTGAGGCACACCTGGGGCAATACATCATGCTGTAGAGACTCCCTGGGCAATAGAACGTGTAGTAGAGACCCACCTGGGGCAAAACATCATGTAGTAGAGACTCACCTAGGGCAATACATCATGTACTGAGGCACTTCTGGGGAAATACATCATGCACCGAGGCACACCTGGGCAATACATCATGTACTGAGGCACACCTGGGGCAAAACATCATGTACTGAGGCACACCTGGGGCAATATATCATGTAGTAGAGACTCATCTGGGGCAATACATCATGTAGTGAGGCACTCTCGGGCTAAACATCATGTGCTGAGGCACACCTGGGGCAATACATCATGCTGTAGAGACTCCCTGGGCAATAGAACGTGTAGTAGAGACCCACCTGGGGCAAAACATCCTGTAGTAGAGACTCACCTAGGGCAATACATCATGTACTGAGGCACTTCTGGGGAAATACATCATGCACCGAGGCACACCTGGGCAATACATTATGTACTGAGGCACACCTGGGGCACATCATGCACCGAGGCACACCTGGGGCAATACATCATGTAGTAGAGACTCACCTGGGGAAAAACATCATGTAGTAGAGACTCACCTAGGGCAATACATCATGTACTGAGGAACCCCTGGGGCACATCATGCACCGAGGCACACCTGGGGCAATACATCATGCAGTAGAGACTCGCCTGGTGCAATAGATTATATACTGAGGCACTCCTGGCGAAATACATCATGTACTGAGGCACACCTGGGGCAATACATCATGCACTGAGGCACAGCTGGAGCAATACAGCATGCACTGAGACACACCTGGGGCAATACATCATGTGGCAGAGACTCACCTGGGGCAATACATCATGTAGTAGAGACTCACCTGGGGCAATACATCATGTAGTAGAGACTTGCCTGGGGCAATACATCATGTACTGAGGCAATCCTGGGGCAATACATCATGTACTGAGGTACACCTGGGGCAATATATCATGCACTGAGTCACACCTGGGGCAATATATCATGCACTGAGGAACACCTGGGGAAATAAATCATGCTGTAGAGACTCACCTAGGGCAATACATCATGCATTGAGGCACTCCTGGGGCAATACATCATGTAGTAGAGACTCACCTGGAGCAATACATCATGTAGTAGAGACTCACCGGGGGCAATACATCATGTAGTAGAGACTCACCGGGGGCAATACATCATGTAGTAGAGACTTGCCTGGGGCAATACATCATGTACTGAGGCACTCCTGGGGCAATACATCATGTACTGAGGTACACCTGGGGCAATATATCATGCACTGAGTCACACCTGGGGCAATATATCATGCGCTGAGGCACACCTGGGGCAATATATCATGCACTGAGGCACACATGGGGCAATACATCATGTACTGCGGCACACCGGGGGCAATATATCATGAAGTAGGCGGCAATGCATCATGTACTGAGGCACTCCTGGTGAAAAACATCATGTACTGAGGCACACATGGGGCAATATATCATGTAGTAGAGACTCACCTGGGGCAAAACATCATGTAGTAGAGACTTACCTAGGGCAATACAGCATGTATTGAGGCACTCCTGGGGCAATACATCATGCAGTAGAGACTCACCTGGGGCAAAACTTCATGGAGTAAAGACTTACCTAGGGCAATACATCATGTACTGAGGCACTCCTGGTGCAAAACATCATGTACTGAGGCACACATGGGGCAATATATCATGTAGTAGAGACTCGCCTGGGGCAAAACATCATGTAGTAGAGACTTACCTAGGGCAATACATCATGTACTGAGGCACACCTGGGGCAATACATCATGTGCTAGAGACTCACGTGGGGCAATACATCATGTAGTAGAGACTCACCTGGGGCAATACATCATGTAGTAGAGACTCACCTGGTGCAACAGATCATGCACTGAGGCACTCCTGGCGAAATACGTCATGCACTGAGAAACACCTGGGGCAATACATCATGTGGTAGAGACTCACCTGGGGCAATACATCATGTACTGAGGCACTCCCGGGCAATACATCATGTAGTAGAGACTCACCTGGGGCAATACATCATGTACTGAGGCACACCTGGGGCAATACATCATGTGGTAGAGACTCACCTGGGGCTACACATCATGTAGTAGAGACTCACCTGGAGCAATACATCATGTACTGAGGCACTCCCGGGGCAATGTACTGAGGCACACCTGGGGCAATACATCATGCTCTAGAGACTGACCTGGGCAATAGATCATGTAGTATAGACTCACCTGGGGCAAAACAGCATGTAGTAGAGACTCATCTAGGGCAATACATCATGTATTGAGGCACACCTGGGGAAATACATCATGTACTGAGGCACACCTGGGGAAATACATTATGTCGTAGAGACCACCTGGGGCAATATATCATGCACTGAGGCACTCCCGGGGCAATACATCATGTAGTAGAGACTCACCTGGGGCAATACATTATGTACTGAGGCACTCCCGGGGTAATACATCATGTACTGAGGCACACCGGGGGTAATACTTCATGTATTGGGGCACACCTGGGGCAATAGATCGTGTAGTAGAGACTCACCTGGGGCAAAACATCATGTAGTACAGACTCACCTGGGGCAAAACAGCATGTAGTAGAGACTCATCTAGGGCAATACATCATGTATTGAGGCACACCTGGGGAAATACATCATGTACTGAGGCACACCTGGGGCAATACATCATGTAGTACTAGAGACTCATCTGGGGCAATCCATCATGTACTGAGGCACTCCTGGTGCAAAACATCATTTACTGAGGCACACCTGGGGCAATATATCATGTAGTAGAGATTCATCTGGGGCAATACATCTTGTACTGAGGCACTCTCGGGCTAAACATCATGTGCTGAGGCACACCTGGGGAAATACATCATGCACTGAGGCACTCCCGGGGCAATATATCATGCGCTGAGGCACACCTGGGGCAATACATCATGTACTGAGGTACACCTGGGGCAATATATCATGCACTGAGTCACACCTGGGGCAATATATCATGCGCTGAGGCACACCTGGGGCAATATATCATGCACTGAGGCACATATGGGGCAATACATCATGTACTGAGGCACACCGGGGGTAATACATCATGCACTGAGGCACACAGGGGGCAATACATCATGTAGAGACTCACCTGGGGCAATACATCATGTAGTAGAGACTCACCGGGGGCAATACATCATGTAGTAGAGACTTGCCTGGGGCAATACATTATGTACTGAGGCACTCCTGGGGCAATACATCATGTACTGAGGTACACCTGGGGCAATATATCATGCACTGAGTCACACCTGGGGCAATATATCATGCGCTAAAGCACACCTGGGGCAATATATCATGCACTGAGGCACACATGGGGCAATACATCATGTACTGAGGCACACCGGGGGTAATACATCATATACTGAGGCACACCGGGGGTAATACATCATGCACTGAGGCACACAGGGGGCAATACATCATGCAGTAGAGACTCATCCGGGGCAATAGATCATGTAGTAGAGACTCACCTGGTGCAACAGATTATATACTGAGGCACTCCTGGCGAAATACATCATGTACTGAGGCTCACCTGGGGAAAAACGTCATGTACTGAGGCACACCTGGGGCAATACATCATGCACTGAGGAACACCTGGGGCAATACATCATGTACTGAGGCACACTTGGGGCAATACATCATGAAGTAGGGGGCAATACATCATGTACTGAGGCACTCCTGGTGCAAAACATCATGTACTGAGGCACACATGGGGCAATATATCATGTAGTAGAGACTCGCCTGGGGCAATACATCATGTAGTAGAGACTTACCTAGGGCAATACATCATGTACTGAGGCACACCTGGGGCAATACATCATGTGCTAGAGACTCACCTGGGGCAATACATCATGTAGTAGAGACTCACCTGGGGCAATACATCATGTAGTAGAGACTTACCTAGGGCAATACATCAGGTACTGAGGCACACCTGGGGCAATACATCATGTAGTACTAGAGACTCATCTGGGGCAATACATCATGCACTGAGGCACTCCTGGCGAAATACATCATGTACTGAGGCACGCCTGGGGCAATACATCATGCACTGAGGCACACCTGGGGCAATACATCATGAAGTAGGGGGCAATACATCATGTACTGAGGCACTCCTGGTGCAAAACATCATGTACTGAGGCACACATGGGGCAATATATCATGTAGTAGAGACTCGCCTGGGGCAATACATCATGTAGTAGAGACTTACCTAGGGCAATACATCATGTACTGAGGCACACCTGGGGCAATACATCATGTGCTAGAGACTCACCTGGGGCAATACATCATGTAGTAGAGACTCACCTGGGGCAATACATCATGTAGTAGAGACTTACCTAGGGCAATACATCAGGTACTGAGGCACACCTGGGGCAATACATCATGTAGTACTAGAGACTCATCTGGGGCAATACATCATGCACTGAGGCACTCCTGGCGAAATACATCATGTACTGAGGCACGCCTGGGGCAATACATCATGCACTGAGGCACACCTGGGGAAATACATCATGCACTGAGAAACACCTGGGGCAATACATCATGCACTGAGGCACACCTGGGGCAATACATCATGTGGTAGAGACTCACCTGGGGCAATACATCATGTAGTAGAGACTCACCTGGGGCAATACATCATGTACTGAGGCACTCCCGGGCAATACATCATGTAGTAGAGACTCACCTGGGGCAATACATCATGTACTGAGGCACACCTGGGGCAATACATCATGTGGTAGAGACTCACCTGGGGCAACATATCAAGTAGTAGAGACTCACCTGGAGCAATACATCATGTACTGAGGCACTCCCGGGCAATGTACTGAGGCACACCTGGGGCAATACATCATGCTGTAGAGACTCACCTGGGAAATAGATCATGTAGTATAGACTCACCTGGGGCAAAACAGCATGTAGTAGGGACTCATCTAGGGCAATACATCATGTATTGAGGCACACCTGGGGAAATACATCATGTACTGAGGCACACCTGGGGAAATACATCATGTCGTAGAGACCACCTGGGGCAATATATCATGCACTGAGGCACTCCCGGGGCAATACATCATGTAGTAGAGACTCACCTGGGGCAATACATTATGTACTGAGGCACTCCCGGGGCAATACATCATGTACTGAGGCACACCGGGGGTAATACTTCATGTACTGGGGCACACCTGGGGCAATACATCATGTACTAGAGAGTCACCTGGGGCAATACATCATGTACTGAGACTCATCTGGGGCAATATATCATGTAGTGGATACTCACCTGGGCAATACTTCATGTACTGAGGTACACCTGGGGTAATATATCATGCACTGAGGCACACCCGGGGCAATACATCATGCTGTAGAGACTCACCTGGGCAATAGATCGTGTAGTAGAGATTCACCTGGGGCAAAACATCATGTAGTACAGACTCACCTAGGGCAATACATCATGGACTGAGGCACTCCCGGGGCAATACATCATGTACTGAGGCACACCGGAGGTAATACTTCATGTACTGGGGCACACCTGGGGCAATACATCATGTACTAGAGAGTCACCTGGGGCAATACATCATGTACTGAGGCACACCTGGGGCAATACGTCATGCAGTAGAGACTCATCTGGGGCAATAGATCATGTAGTAGAGACTCACCTGGTGCAACAGATCATATACTGAGGCACTCCTGGTGCAATACATCATGTACTGAGGCACACCTGGGGCAATATATCATGTAGTGGATACTCACCTGGGGCAATACATCATGTACTGAGGTACACCTTGGGTAATATATCATGTACTGAGGCACACCTGGGGCAATACATCATGCGGTAGAGACTCACCTGGGCAATAGATTGTGTAGTAGAGACTCACCTGGGGCAAAACATCATGTAGTACAGACTCACCTAGGGCAATACATCATGTATTGAGGCACTTCTGGGGAAATACATCATGCACTGAGGCACACCTGGGGCAATACATCATGTACTGAGGCACACCTGGGGCAATACATCATGTAGTACTAGAGACTCATCTGGGGCAATACATCATGTACTGAGGCACTCCTGGTGCAAGACATCATTTACTGAGGCACACCTGGGGCAATATATTATGTAGTAGAGACTCATCTGGGGCAATACATCATGTACTGAGGCACTCTTGGGCTAAACATCATGTGCTGAGGCACACATGGGGCAATACATCATGCTGTAGAGACTCCCTGGGCAATAGATTGTGTAGTAGAGACCCACCTGGGGCAAAACATCATGTAGTAGAGACTCACCTAGGGCAATACATCATGTATTGAGGCACTTCTGGGGAAATACATAATGCACCGAGGCACACCTGGGCAATACATCATGTACTGAGGCACACCTGGGGCAATATTTCATGTAGTAGAGACTCATCTGGGTCAATACATCATGTACTGAGGCACTCTCGGGCTAAACATCATGTACTGAGGCACACCTGGGGCAATACATCATGTAGTAGAGACTCACCTGGGGCAAAACATCATGTACTGAGGCACTCCCGGGACAATACATCATGTGGTAGAGATTCACCTGGGGCAATACATCATGTACTGAGGCAATCCCGAGGCAATACATCATGTGGTAGAGACTCACCTGGGGCAATACCTCATGTACTGAGGCACACCTGGGGCAATACATCATGCGGTAGAGACTCACCTGGGGCAATACATCATGTAGTAGAGACTCACCTAGGGCAATACATCATGTATTGAGGCACTCCTGAGGCAATACATCATGTACTGAGGCACACTTGGGGCAATACATCATGCACTGAGGCACACCTGGGGCAATACATCATGTGGCAGAGACTCACCTGGGGCAATACATCATGTAGTAGAGACTCACCTAGGGCAATACATCATGTATTGTGGCACTCTGAGGCAATACATCATGTACTGAGGCACTCCCGGGGCAATACATCATATACTGAGGCACACCTGGGGCAATACATCATGTGGCAGAGACTCACCTGGGGTAATACATCATGTGGTAGAGACTCACCTGGGGAAATACATCATGTAGTAGAGACTCACCTGGGGCAATACATCATGTACTGAGGCACACCTGGGGCAATACATCATGTGGCAGAGACTCACCTGGGGTAATACATCATGTGGTAGAGACTCACCTGGGGAAATACATCATGTAGTAGAGACTCACCTGGGGCAATACATCATGTACTGAGACACTCCCGGGGCAATACATCATGTAGTAGAGACTCACCTGGGGCAATACATTATGTACTGAGGCACACATGGGGCAATATATCATGTACTGAGGAACACCATGGGCAATATATTATGCACTGAGGCACACCTGGGGCAATACATTATGTAGTAGAGAGTCACCTGGGGCAATACATCATGCACTGAGGCACACAGGGGGCAAAACATCTTGCAGTAGAGACTCATCTGGGGCAATAGATCATGTAGTAGAAACTCACCTGGTGCAACAGATAATATACTGAGGCACTTCTGGCGAAATACATCATGTACTGAGGCACTCCCGGGGCAATACATCATGTACTGAGGCCCACATGGGGAAATACATCATGTACTGAGGCACACCTGGTGCAAAACATCATGTACTGAGACACACCTGGGGCAATATATCATGTAGTAGAGACTCATCTGGGGCAATAGATCATGTAGTAGAGACTCACCTGGTGCAACAGATCATATACTGAGGCACACCTGGTGCAAAACATCATGTACAGAGGCACACCTGGGGCAATATATCATGTAGTAGAGACTCATCTGGGGCAATACATCATGTACTGAGGCACTCTCGGGGCAATACATCATGTACTGAGGTACACCTGGGGTAATATATCATGCACTGAGGCACACCTGGGGCAATAAATCATGCTGTAGAGACTCACCTGGGGAAAAACATCATGTAGTAGAGACTCACCTAGGGCAATACATCATGCATTGAGGCACTCCTGGGGCAATACATCATGTACTGAGGCACACCTGGGGCAATACATCATGTAGTAGAGACTTCCCTGGGGCAATACATCATGTACTGAGGCACTCCTGGGGCAATACATCATGTACTGAGGTACACCTGGGGCAATATATCATGCACTGAGTCACACCTGGGGCAATATATCATGCACTGAGGCACACCTGGGGCAATACATTATGTGGTAGAGACTCACGTGGGGCAATACATCATGTAGTAGAAACTTTCCTGGGGCAATACATCATGTACTGAGGCACTCCTGGGGCAATACATCATGTACTGAGGTACACCTGGGGTAATATATCATGCACTGAGTCACACCTGGGGCAATATATCATGCCCTGAGGCACACATGGGGCAATACATCATTTAGTAGAGACTCATCTGGGGCAATACATCACGTACTACAGACTCACCTGGGTCAATACATAATGTACTGAGGCACACCTGGGGCAATACATCATGCACTGAGGCACACCTGGGGCAACGCATCATGTACTGAGGCACACCCGGGGCAATACATCATGCAGTAGAGACTCATCTGGGGCAATACATCATGTGGTAGAGACTCACCAGGGGCCATACATCATGTAATAGAGACTCACCTGGGGCAATACATCATGTACTGAGGCACTCCCGGGGCAATACGTCATGTACTGAGGCACACCTGGGGCAACGCATCATGTACTGAGGCACACCCGGGGCAATACATCATGCAGTAGAGACTCACCAGGGGCAATACATCATGTAGTAGAGACTCACCTAGGGCAATACATCATGTATTGAGGCACTTCTGGGGAAATACATCATGCACCGAGGCACACCTGGGCAATACATCATGTACTGAGGCACACCTGGGGCAATACATCATGTAGTAGAGACTCACCTGGGGCAATACATCATGTACTGAGGCACTCCCGGGACAATACATCATGTGGTAGAGATTCACCTGGGGCAATACATCATGTACTGAGGCAATCCCGAGGCAATACATCATGTGGTAGAGACTCACCTGGGGCAATACCTCATGTACTGAGGCACACCTGGGGCAATACATCATGCGGTAGAGACTCACCTGGGGCAATACATCATGTAGTAGAGACTCACCTAGGGCAATACATCATGTATTGAGGCACTCCTGAGGCAATACATCATGTACTGAGGCACACTTGGGGCAATACATCATGCACTGAGGCACACCTGGGGCAATACATCATGCACTGAGGCACACCTGGGGCAATACATCATGTGACAGAGACTCACCTGGGCCAATACATAATGTAGTAGAGACTCACATAGGGCAATACATCATGTATTGAGGCACTCCTGAGGCAATACATCATGTACTGAGGCACTCCCGGGGCAATACATCATGTACTGAGGCACACCTGGGGCAATGCATCATGCACTGAGGCACACCTGGGGCAATGCATCATACATACAGGCACACCTGGGGTAATACATCATGTGGTAGAGACTCACCTTGGGCAATACATCATGTAGTAGAGACTCACCTGGGGCAATACATCATGTACTGAGGCACTCCCGGGGCAATACATCATGTAGTAGAGACTCACCTGGGGCAATACATTATGTACTGAGGCACACATGGGGCAATATATCATGTACTGAGGTACACCAGGGGCAATATATCATGCACTGTGGCACACCGGGGGTAGTACATCATGTACTGGGCACACCTGGGGCAAAACATCTTGCAGTAGAGACTCATCTGGGGCAATAGATCATGTAGTAGAGACTCACCTGGTGCAACAGATAATATACTGAGGCACACCTGGGGCAAAACATCATGTACTGAGGCACACCTGGTGCAAAACATCATGTAGTAGAGACTCACCTGGGGCAATACATCATGTAGTAGAGACTTGCCTGGGGCAATACATCATGTACTGAAGCACTCCTGGGGCAATACATCATGTACTGAGGTCCACATGGGGCAATATATCATGCACTGAGGCACACCTGGGGCAATACATCATGTGGTAGAGACTCACGTGGGGCAATACATCATGTAGTAGAAACTTTCCTGGGTCAATACATCATGTACTGAGGCACTCTGGGGCAATACATCATGTACTGAGGTACACCTGGGGTAATATATCATGCACTGAGTCACACCTGGGGCAATATATCATGCACTGAGGCACACATGGGGCAATACATCATGTACTACAGACTCACCTGGGTCAATACATCATGTACTGAGGCACTCCTGGGTCAATACATAATGTAATGAGGCACACCTGGGGCAATACATCATGTAGTAGAGAGTCACCTGGGGCAATACATCATGTACTGAGGCGCACCTGGGGCAATACATCATGCACTGAGGCACACCTGGGGCAATACAGAGGCACACCCGGGTCAATACATCATGTGGTAGAGACTCACAAGGGGCCATACATCATGTAATAGAGACTCACCTGGGGCAATACATCATGTACTGAGGCACTCCCGGGGCAATACATCATGTACTGAGGCACACCTGGGGCAACGCATCATGTACTGAGGCACACCCGGGGCAATACATCATGCAGTAGAGTCTCACCTGGGGCAATACATCATGCTCTAGAGACTCACCTGGGCAATAGATCGTGTAGTAGAGACCCACCTGGGGCAAAACATCATGTAGTAGAGACTCACCTAGGGCAATACATCATGTATTGAGGCACTTCTGGGGAAATACATCATGCACCGAGGCACACCTGGGCAATACATCATGTACTGAGGCACACCTGGGGCAATACATCATGTAGTAGAGACTCACCTGCGGCAATACATCATGTACTGAGGCACTCCCGGGACAATACATCATGTGGTAGAGATTCACCTGGGGCAATACATCATGTACTGAGGCAATCCCGAGGCAATACATCATGTGGTAGAGACTCACCTGGGGCAATACCTCATGTACTGAGGCACACCTGGGGCAATACATCATGCGGTAGAGACTCACCTGGGGCAATACATCATGTAGTAGAGACTCACCTAGGGCAATACATCATGTATTGAGGCACTCCTGAGGCAATACATCATGTACTGAGGCACACTTGGGGCAATACATCATGCACTGAGGCACACCTGGGGCAATACATCATGCACTGAGGCACACCTGGGGCAATACATCATGCACTGAGGCACACCTGGGCCAATACATCATGTGGCAGAGACTCACCTGGGGCAATACATCATGTAGTAGAGACTCATCTGGGTCAATACATCATGTACTGAGGCACACCTGGGGCAATACATCATGTAGTAGAGACTCATCTGGTGCAAAACATCATGTACTGAGGCACCCCTGGGGCAATACATCATGCACTGAGGCACTCCTGGGGCAATACATCATGTAGTAGAGACTCACCTGGGGCAATACATCATGTACTGAGGCACTCCCGGGACAATACATCATGTGGTAGAGATTCACCTGGGGCAATACATCATGTACTGAGGCAATCCCGAGGCAATACATCATGTGGTACAGACTCACCTGGGGCAATACCTCATGTACTGAGGCACACCTGGGGCAATACATCATGCGGTAGAGACTCACCTGGGGCAATACATCATGTAGTAGAGACTCACCTAGGGCAATACATCATGTATTGAGGCACTCCTGAGGCAATACATCATGTACTGAGGCACACTTGGGGCAATACATCATGCACTGAGGCACACCTGGGGCAATACATCATGCACTGAGGCACACCTGGGGCAATACATCATGTGACAGAGACTCACCTGGGCCAATACATAATGTAGTAGAGACTCACATAGGGCAATACATCATGTATTGAGGCACTCCTGAGGCAATACATCATGTACTGAGGCACTCCCGGGGCAATACATCATGTACTGAGGCACACCTGGGGCAATGCATCATGCATACAGGCACACCTGGGGTAATACATCATGTAGTAGAGAGTCACCTGGGGCAATACATCATGCATATAGTAGAGACTCATCTGGGGCAATACATCATGTGGTAGAGACTCACAAGGGGCAATACATCATGTACTGAGGCACTCCCGGGGCAATACATCATGTACTGAGGCACACCTGGGGCAACGCATCATGTACTGAGGCACTCCCGGGGCAATACATCATGCAGTAGAGACTCACCAGGGGCAATACATCATGTAGTAGAGACTCACCTGGGGCAATACATCATGCAGTAGAGACCCAACTGGGGCAATACATCATGTAGTAGAGACTCACCTAGGGCAATACATCATGTATTGAGGCACTTCTGGGGAAATACATCATGCACCGAGGCACACCTGGCCAATACATCATGTACTGAGGCACACCTGGGGCAATACATCATGTAGTAGAGACTCATCTGGTGCAAAACCTCATGTACTGAGGCACATCTGGGGCAATATTTCATGTAGTAGAGACTCATCTGGGTCAATACATCAAGTACTGAGGCACTCTCGGGCTAAACATCATGTACTGAGGCACACCTGGGGCAATACATCATGTAGTAGAGACTCATCTGGTGCAAAACATCATGTACTGAGGCACCCCTGGGGCAATACATCATGCACTGAGGCACTCCTGGGGCAATACATCATGTAGTAGAGACTCACCTGGGGCAAAACATCATGTAGTAGAGACTCACCTAGGGCAATACATCATGTATTGAGGCACTCCTGGGGCAATACATCATGCAGTAGAGACTCGCCTGGTGCAACAGATTATATACTGAGGCATTCCTGGCGAAATACATCATGTACTGAGGCACACTTGGGGCAATACATCATGCACTGAGGCACACCTGGGGCAATACATCATGCACTGAGGCACACCTGGGCCAATACATCATGTGGCAGAGACTCACCTGGGGCAATACATCATGTAGTAGAGACTCATCTGGGTCAATACATCATGTACTGAGGCACTCTCGGGCTAAACATCATGTACTGAGGCACACCTGGGGCAATACATCATGTAGTAGAGACTCATCTGGTGCAAAACATCATGTACTGAGGCACCCCTGGGGCAATACATCATGCACTGAGGCACTCCTGGGGCAATACATCATGTAGTAGAGACTCACCTGGGGCAATACATCATGTACTGAGGCACTCCCGGGACAATACATCATGTGGTAGAGATTCACCTGGGGCAATACATCATGTACTGAGGCAATCCCGAGGCAATACATCATGTGGTAGAGACTCACCTGGGGCAATACCTCATGTACTGAGGCACACCTGGGGCAATACATCATGCGGTAGAGACTCACCTGGGGCAATACATCATGTAGTAGAGACTCACCTAGGGCAATACATCATGTATTGAGGCACTCCTGAGGCAATACATCATGTACTGAGGCACACTTGGGGCAATACATCATGCACTGAGGCACTTCTGGGGCAATACATCATGTGACAGAGACTCACCTGGGCCAATACATCATGTAGTAGAGACTCACATAGGGCAATACATCATGTATTGAGGCACTCCTGAGGCAATACATCATGTACTGAGGCACTCCCGGGGCAATACATCATGTACTGAGGCACACCTGGGGCAATGCATCATGCACTGAGGCACACCTGGGGCAATACATCATGTTGTAGAGACTCACCTTGGGCAATACATCATGTAGTAGAGACTCACCTGGGGCAATACATCATGTACTGAGGCACTCCGGGGGCAATACATCATGTAGTAGAGACTCACCTGGGGCAATACATTATGTACTGAGGCACACATGGGGCAATATATCATGTACTGAGGTACACCAGGGGCAATATATCATGCACTGTGGCACACCGGGGGTAGTACATCATGTACTGGGCACACCTGGGGCAATACATCATGTAGTAGAGAGTCAACTGGGGCAATACATCATGCACTGAGGCAAACATGGGGCAAAACATCTTGCAGTAGAGACTCATCTGGGGCAATAGATCATGTAGTAGAGACTCACCTGGTGCAACAGATTATATACTGAGGCACTTCTGGGGCAATACATCATGTGACAGAGACTCACCTGGGCCAATACATCATGTAGTAGAGACTCACATAGGGCAATACATCATGTATTGAGGCACTCCTGAGGCAATACATCATGTACTGAGGCACTCCCGGGGCAATACATCATGTACTGAGGCACACCTGGGGCAATGCATCATGCACTGAGGCACACCTGGGGCAATACATCATGTTGTAGAGACTCACCTTGGGCAATACATCATGTACTGAGGCCCACCTGGTGCAAAACATCATGTACTGAGGCACAAGTGGGGCAATACATCATGTACTGGGGCACACCTGGTGCAAAACATCATGTACAGAGGCACACCTGGGGCAATATATCATGTAGTAGAGACTCATCTGGGGCAATACATCATGTACTGAGGCACTCTCGGGGCAATAAATCATGTACTGAGGTACACCTGGGGTAATATATCATGCACTGAGGCACACCTGGGGCAATACATCATGCAGTAGAGACTCATCTGGGGCAATACATCATGTAGTAGAGACTCACCTGGGGCAATACATCATGTAGTAGAGACTTGCCTGGGGCAATACATCATGTACTGAAGCACTCCTGGGGCAATACATCATGTACTGAGGTCCACATGGGGCAATATATCATGCACTGAGTCACACCTGGGGCAATACACCATGTGGTAGAGACTCACGTGGGGCAATACATCATGTAGTAGAAACTTTCCTGGGTCAATACATCATGTACTGAGGCACTCTGGGGCAATACATCATGTACTGAGGTACACCTGGGGTAATATATCATGCACTGAGTCACACCTGGGGCAATATATCATGCACTGAGGCACACATGGGGCAATACATCATGTACTACAGACTCACCTGGGTCAATACATCATGTACTGAGGCACTCCTGGGTCAATACATAATGTACTGAGGCACACCGGGGGTAATACATCATGTACTGGAGCACACCTGGGCAATACATCATGTAGTAGAGAGTCACCTGGGGCAATACATCATGCATATAGTAGAGACTCATCTGGGGCAATACATCATGTAGAGACTCACAAGGGGCCATACATCATGCAATAGAGACTCACCTGGGGCAATACATCATGTACTGAGGCACTCCCGGGGCAATACATCATGTACTGAGGCACACCTGGGGCAACGCATCATGTACTGAGGCACTCCCGGGGCAATACATCATGCAGTAGAGACTCACCAGGGGCAATACATCATGTAGTAGAGACTCAGCTGGGGTAATACATCATGCTGTAGAGACTCACCTGGGCAATAGATCGTGTAGTAGAGACCCAACTGGGGCAAAACATCATGTAGTAGAGACTCACCTAGGGCAATACATCATGTACTGAGGCACTCCCGGGGCAATACATTATGTAGTGGAGACTCATCTGGTGCAAAACATCATGTACTGAGGCACATCTGGGGCAATATTTCATGTAGTAGAGACTCATCTGGGTCAATACATCATGTACTGAGGCACTCCCGGGGCAATACATCATGTAGTGGAGACTCACCTGGGGCAAAACATCATGTAGTAGAGACTCACCTGGGGCAATACATCATGTACTGAGGCACTCCTGGCGAAATACATCGTGTACTGAGGCACACTTGGGGCAATACATCATGCACTGAGGCACACCTGGGGCAATACATCATGCACTGAGGCACACCTGGGTCAATACATCATGTGGCAGAGACTCACCTGGGGCAATACATCATGTAGTAGAGACTCATCTGGGTCAATACATCATGTACTGAGGCACTCTCGGGCTAAACATCATGTACTGAGGCACACCTGGGGCAATACATCATGTAGTAGAGACTCATCTGGTGCAAAACATCATGTACTGAGGCACCCCTGGGGCAATACATCATGCACTGAGGCACTCCTGGGGCAATACATCATGTAGTAGAGACTCACCTGGGGCAATACATCATGTACTGAGGCACTCCCGGGACAATACATCATGTGGTAGAGATTCACCTGGGGCAATACATCATGTACTGAGGCAATCCCGAGGCAATACATCATGTGGTAGAGACTCACCTGGGGCAATACCTCATGTACTGAGGCACACCTGGGGCAATACATCATGCGGTAGAGACTCACCTGGGGCAATACATCATGTAGTAGAGACTCACCTAGGGCAATACATCATGTATTGAGGCACTCCTGAGGCAATACATCATGTATTGAGGCACACTTGGGGCAATACATCATGCACTGAGGCACACCTGGGGCAATACATCATGCACTGAGGCACACCTGGGGCAATACATCATGTGGCGGAGACTCACCTGGGGCAATACATCATGTAGTAGAGACTCACCTAGGGCAATACATCATGTATTGAGGCACTCCTGAGGCAATACATCATGTACTGAGGCACTCCCGGGGCAATACATCATGTACTGAGGCACACCTGGGGCAATGCATCATGCACCGAGGCACACCTGGGGTAATACATCATGTGGTAGAGACTCACCTGGGGCAATACATCATGTAGTAGAGACTCACCTGGGGCAATACATTATGTACTGAGGCACACATGGGGCAATATATCATGCACTGTGGCACACCGGGGGTAATACATCATGTACTGGGGCACACCTGGGGCAATACATCATGTAGTAGAGAGTCACCTGGGGCAATACATCATGCACTGAGGCACACAGGGGGCAAAACATCTTGCAGTAGAGACTCATCTGGGGCAATAGGTCATGTAGTAGAGACTCACCTGGTGCAACAGATAATATACTGAGGCACTTCTGGCGCAATACATCATGTACTGAGGCCCACATGGGGAAATACATCATGTACTGAGGCACACCTGGTGCAAAACATCATGTACTGAGACACACCTGGGGCAATATATCATGTAGTAGAGACTCACCTGGTGCAACAGATCATATACTGAGGCACTTCTGGCGCAATACATCATGTACTGAGGCACAAGTGGGGAAATACATTATGTACTGAGGCACAACTGTTGCAAAAAATCATGTACTGAGGCACACCTGGTGCAAAACATCATGCACTGATGCACACCTTGGGCAATACATCATGTACTGAGGCACACCTGGTGCAAAACATCATGTACTGAAGTACACCTGGGGTAATATATCATGCACTGAGGCACACCTGGGGCAATAAATCATGCTGTAGAGACTCACCTGGGGAAAAACATCATGTAGTAGA
The DNA here is from genome assembly GCF_040938575.1 of Ambystoma mexicanum. Lineage (NCBI taxonomy): Eukaryota > Metazoa > Chordata > Amphibia > Caudata > Ambystomatidae > Ambystoma > Ambystoma mexicanum. The sequence continues at coordinate 1,206,364,543 of NC_090926.1, read as the reverse complement.
GACTCACCTAGGGCAATACATCATGCATTGAGGCACTCCTGGGGCAATACATCATGCAGTAGAGACTCATCTGGGACAATACATCATGTAGTAGAGACTCACCTGGGGCAATACATCATGTAGTAGAGACTCATCTGGGGCAATACATCATGTACTGAGGCACTCTCGGGGCAATACATCATGTACTGAAGTACACCTGGGGTAATATATCATGCACTGAGGCACACCTGGGGCAATAAATCATGCTGTAGAGACTCACCTGGGGAAAAACATCATGTAGTAGAGACTCACCTAGGGCAATACATCATGCATTGAGGCACTCCTGGGGCAATACATCATGCAGTAGAGACTCATCTGGGACAATACATCATGTAGTAGAGACTCACCTGGGGCAATACATCATGTAGTAGAGACTTGCCTGGGGCAATACATCATGTACAGAGGCACTCCTGGGGCAATACATCATGTACTGAGGTACACCTGGGGCAATATATCATGCACTGAGTCACACCTGGGTCAATATATCATGCACCGAGGCACACCTGGGGCAATACATCATGTGGCAGAGACTCACCTGGGGCAATACATCATGTAGTAGGGACTCACCTAGGGCAATACATCATGTATTGAGTCACTCCTGAGGCAATGCATCATGTACTGAGGCACACCTGGGCAATACATCATGCACTTAGGCACTCCTGGGGCAATACATCATGTAGTAGAGACTCACCTGGGGCAATCCATCATGTACTGAGGCACTCCCGGGGCAATACATCATGTGGTAGAGACTCGCCTGGGGCAATACATCATGTACTGAGGCAATCCCTGGGCAATACATCATGTGGTAGAGACTCACCTGGGGCAATATCTCATGCACTGAGGCACACTTGGGGCAATGCATCATGCACCGGGTCACACTTGGGGCAATACATCATGCAATGGGGCACACCTGGGGCAATACATCAGGTGGTAGAGACTCACCTGGGGCAATACATCATGTACTGAGGCACTCCCGGGGCAATACATCATGTGGTAGAGACTCGCCTGGGGCAATACATCATGTACTGAGGCAATCCCGGGGCAATACATCATGTGGTAGAGACTCACCTGGGGCAATACGTCATGTACTGAGGCACACTTGGGGCAATACATCATGTACTGGGGCACACTTGGGGCAATACATCATGCAATGGGGCACACCTGGGGCAATACATCATGTGGTAGAGACTCACCTGGGGCAATACATCATGTACTGAGGCACACCTGGGGCAATACATTATGCACTGGGGCACACCTGTGGCAATACATCATGTGGTAGAGACTCACCTGGGGCAATACATCGTGCACTGGGGCAAACTTGGGGCAATACATCATGCACTGGGGCACACCTGGGGCAATACATCCTCTGGTGGACTCAGACTCACCTGAGGCAATACATCATGTACTGAGGCACACCTGGGGCAATACATCATGCAGTAGAGACTCATCTGGGGCAATAGATCATATACTGAGGCACACCTGGGGCAATACATCATGCACTGAGGCACACCTGGGGCAATATATCATGTAGTAGAGACTCATCTGGGGCAATACATCATGTAGTAGAGACTCATTTGGGGCAAAACATCATGTACTTAGGCACATCTGGGACAATACATCATGTACTGAGGCACACCTGGGGCAATGCATCATGCACCGATGCACACCTGGGGCAATACATCATGTGGGAGAGACTCACCTGGGGCAATACATTATGTTGTAGAGACTCACCTGGGGCAATACATCATGTACTGAGGCACTCCCGGGGCAATACATCATGTAGTGGAGACTCACCTGGGGTAATACATCATGTACTGAGGCACACATGGGGCAATATATCATGTACTGAGGTACACCTGGGGCAATATATCATGCACTGAGGCACACATGGGGCAATACATCATGCACTGAGGCACACCGGGTGTAATACATCATGTACTGAGGCACACCGGGGGTAATACATCATGCACTGAGGCACACAGGGGGCAATGCATCATGTAGAGACTCACCTGGGGCAATACATCATGTAGTAGAGACTCACCTGGGGCAATACACCATGTACTGAGGCACAACTGGGGCAATACATCATGCAGTAGAGACTCATCCGGGCAATAGATCATGTAGTAGAGACTCACCTGGTGCAACAGATTATGTTGTAGAGACTCACCTGGGGCAATACATCATGTACTGAGGCACTCCCGGGGCAATACATCATGTAGTGGAGACTCACCTGGGGTAATATATCATGTACTGAGGCACACCTGGGAAAAACTTCATGCACTGAGGCACACCTGGGCCAATACATCATGCACTGAGGCACACCTGGGCCAATACATCATGTGGCAGAGACTCACCTGGGGCAATACATCATGTAGTAGACACTCATCTGGGTCAATACATCATGTACTGAGGCACTCTCGGGCTAAACATCATGTACTGAGGCACACCTGGGGCAATATATCATGTAGTAGAGACTCATCTGGTGCAAAACATCATGTACTGAGGCACCCCTGGGGCAATACATCATGCACTGAGGCACTCCTGGGGCAATACATCATGTAGTAGAGACTCACCTGGGGCAATACATCATGTACTGAGGCACTCCCGGGACAATACATCATGTGGTAGAGATTCACCTGGGGCAATACATCATGTACTGAGGCAATCCCGAGGCAATACATAATGTGGTAGAGACTCACCTGGGGCAATACCTCATGTACTGAGGCACACCTGGGGCAATACATAATGCGGTAGAGACTCACCTGGGGCAATACATCATGTAGTAGAGACTCACCTAGGGCAATACATCATGTATTGAGGCACTCCTGAGGCAATACATCATGTACTGAGGCACACTTGGGGCAATACATCATGCACTGAGGCACACCTGGGGCAATACATCATGCACTGAGGCACACCTGGGGCAATACATCATGTGGCGGAGACTCACCTGGGGCAATACATCATGTAGTAGAGACTCACCTAGGGCAATACATCATGTATTGAGGCACTCCTGAGGCAATACATCATGTACTGAGGCACTCCCGGGCAATACATCATGTACTGAGGCACACCTGGGGCAATGCATCATGCACCGAGGCACACCTGGGGTAATACATCATGTGGTAGAGACTCACCTGGGGCAATACATCATGTAGTAGAGACTCACCTGGGGCAATACATTATGTACTGAGGCACACATGGGGCAATATATCATGCACTGTGGCACACCGGGGGTAATACATCATGTACTGGGGCACACCTGGGGCAATACATCATGTAGTAGAGAGTCACCTGGGGCAATACATCATGCACTGAGGCACACAGGGGGCAAAACATCTTGCAGTAGAGACTCATCTGGGGCAATAGGTCATGTAGTAGAGACTCACCTGGTGCAACAGATCATATACTGAGGCACTTCTGGCGCAATACATCATGTACTGAGGCACAAGTGGGGAAATACATTATGTACTGAGGCACAACCGTTGCAAAAAATCATGTACTGAGGCACACCTGGTGCAAAACATCATGCACTGATGCACACCTTGGGCAATACATCATGTACTGAGGCACACCTGGTGCAAAACATCATGTACAGAGGCACACCAGGGGCAATATATCATGTAGTAGAGACTCATCTGGGGCAATACATCATGTACTGAGGCACTCTCGGGGCAATACATCATGTACTGAAGTACACCTGGGGTAATATATCATGCACTGAGGCACACCTGGGGCAATAAATCATGCTGTAGAGACTCACCTGGGGAAAAACATCATGTAGTAGAGACTCACCTAGGGCAATACATCATGTAGTAGAGACTCACCTGGGGCAATACATCATGTAGTAGAGACTTGCCTGGGGCAATACATCATGTACAGAGGCACTCCTGGGGCAATACATCATGTACTGAGGTACACCTGGGGCAATATATCATGCACTGAGTCACACCTGGGGCAATACATCATGCAGTAGAGACTCATCTGGGACAATACATCATGTAGTAGAGACTCACCTGGGGCAATACATCATGTAGTAGAGACTTGCCTGGGGCAATACATCATGTACAGAGGCACTCCTGGGGCAATACATCATGTACTGAGGTACACCTGGGGCAATATATCATGCACTGAGTCACACCTGGGGCAATATATCATGCACTGAGGCACACCTGGGGCAATACATCATGTACTGAGGCACTCCCGGGACAATACATCATGTGGTAGAGATTCACCTGGGGCAATACATCATGTACTGAGGCAATCCCGAGGCAATACATCATGTGGTAGAGACTCACCTGGGGCAATACCTCATGTACTGAGGCACACCTGGGGCAATACATCATGGGGTAGAGACTCACCTGGGGCAATAGATCATGTAGTAGAGACTCACCTAGGGCAATACATCATGTATTGAGGCACTCCTGAGGCAATACATCATGTACTGAGGCACACTTGGGGCAATACATCATGCACTGAGGCACACCTGGGGCAATACATCATGCACTGAGGCACACCTGGGGCAATACATCATGTGGCGGAGACTCACCTGGGGCAATACATCATGTAGTAGAGACTCACCTAGGGCAATACATCATGTATTGAGGCACTCCTGAGGCAATACATCATGTACTGAGGCACTCCCGGGGCAATACATCATGTACTGAGGCACACCTGGGGCAATGCATCATGCACCGAGGCACACCTGGGGTAATACATCATGTGGTAGAGACTCACCTGGGGCAATATATCATGTAGTAGAGACTCACCTGGGGCAACACATTATGTACTGAGGCACACATGGGGCAATATATCATGCACTGTGGCACACCGGGGGTAATACATCATGTACTGGGGCACACCTGGGGCAATACATCATGTAGTAGAGAGTCACCTGGGGCAATACATCATGCACTGAGGCACACAGGGGGCAAAACATCTTGCAGTAGAGACTCATCTGGGGCAATAGGTCATGTAGTAGAGACTCACCTGGTGCAACAGATCATATACTGAGGCACAAGTGGGGAAATACATCATGTACTGAGGCACAAGTGGGGAAATACATTATGTACTGAGGCACAACTGTTGCAAAAAATCATGTACTGAGGCACACCTGGTGCAAAACATCATGTACAGAGGCACACCAGGGGCAATATATCATGTAGTAGAGACTCATCTGGGGCAATACATCATGTACTGAGGCACTCTCGGGGCAATACATCATGTACTGAAGTACACCTGGGGTAATATATCATGCACTGAGGCACACCTGGGGCAATAAATCATGCTGTAGAGACTCACCTGGGGAAAAACATCATGTAGTAGAGACTCACCTAGGGCAATACATCATGCATTGAGGCACTCCTGGGGCAATACATCATGCAGTAGAGACTCACCTGGGGCAATACATCATGTAGTAGTGACTTGCCTGGGGCAATACATCATGTACAGAGGCACTCCTGGGGCAATACATCATGTACTGAGGTACACCTGGGGCAATATATCATGCACTGAGTCACACCTGGGGCAATATATCATGCACTGAGGCACACCTGGGGCAATACATCATGTGGCAGAGACTCACCTGGGGCAATACATCATGTAGTAGAGACTCACCTAGGGCAATACATCATGTACTGAGGCACTCCTGGGGCAATACATCATGTACTGAGGCACACCTGGGGCAACGCATCATGTACTGAGGCACACCTGGGGCAATACATCATGCACTTATGCACTCCTGGGGCAATACATCATGTAGTAGAGACTCACCTGGGGCAATCCATCATGTACTGAGGCACTCCCGGGGCAATACATCATGTGGTAGAGACTCGCCTGGGGCAATACATCATGTACTGAGGCAATCCCTGGGCAATACATCATGTGGTAGAGACTCACCTGGGGCAATATCTCATGTACTGAGGCACACTTGGGGCAATGCATCATGCACTTAGGCACTCCTGGGGCAATACATCATGTAGTAGAGACTCACCTGGGGCAATCCATCATGTACTGAGGCACTCCCGGGGCAATACATCATGTGGTAGAGGCTCGCCTGGGGCAATACATCATGTACTGAGGCAATCCCTGGGCAATACATCATGTGGTAGAGACTCACCTGGGGCAATATCTCATGTACTGAGGCACACTTGGGGCAATGCATCATGCACTGGGGCACATTTGGGGCAATACATCATGCAATGGGGCACACCTGGGGCAATACATCAGGTGGTAGAGACTCACCTGGGGCAATACATCATGTACTGAGGCACTCCCGGGGCAATACATCATGTGGTAGAGACTCGCCTGGGGCAATACATCATGTACTTAGGCACATCTGGGACAATACATCATGTACTGAGGCACACCTGGGGCAATGCATCATGCACCGATGCACACCTGGGGCAATACATCATGTGGGAGAGAATCACCTGGGGCAATACATTATGTTGTAGAGACTCACCTGGGGCAATACATCATGTACTGAGGCACTCCCGGGGCAATACATCATGTAGTGGAGACTCACCTGGGGTAATACATCATGTACTGAGGCACACATGGGGCAATATATCATGTACTGAGGTACACCTGGGGCAATATATCATGCACTGAGGCACACATGGGGCAATACATGATGCACTGAGGCACACCGGGTGTAATACATCATGTATTGAGGCACACCGGGGGTAATACATCATGCACTGAGGCACACAGGGGGCAATACATCATATAGAGACTCACCTGGGGCAATACATCATGTAGTAGAGACTCACCTGGGGCAATACACCATGTACTGAGGCACAACTGGGGCAATACATCATGCAGTAGAGACTCATCCGGGGCAATAGATCATGTAGTAGAGACTCACCTGGTGCAACAGATTATATACTGAGGCACTCCTGGCGCAATATATCATGTACTGAGGCACACCTGGACCAATACATCATGCACTGAGGCACACCTGGGCCAATACATCATGTGCTTGAGACTCATCTGGGGCAATACATCATGTACTGAGGCACTCTCGGGCTAAACATCATGTACTGAGGCACACCTGGGGCAATACATCATGTAGTAGAGACTCATCTGGTGCAAAACATCATGTACTGAGGCACCCCTGGGGCAATACATCATGCACTGAGGCACTCCTGGGGCAATACATCATGTAGTAGAGACTCACCTGGGGCAATACATCATGTACTGAGGCACTCCCGGGACAATACATCATGTGGTAGAGATTCACCTGGGGCAATACATCATGTACTGAGGCAATCCCGAGGCAATACATCATGTGGTAGAGACTTACCTGGGGCAATACCTCATGTACTGAGGCACACCTGGGGCAATACATCATGCGGTAGAGACTCACCTGGGGCAATACATCATGTAGTAGAGACTCACCTAGGGCAATACATCATGTATTGAGGCACCCCTGAGGCAATACATCATGTACTGAGGCACACTTGGGGCAATACATCATGCACTGAGGCACACCTGGGGCAATACATCATGCACTGAGGCACACCTGGGGCAATACATCATGTGGCGGAAACTCACCTGGGGCAATACATCATGTAGTAGAGACTCACCTAGGGCAATACATCATGTATTGAGGCACTCCTGAGGCAATACATCATGTACTGAGGCACTCCCGGGGCAATACATCATGTACTGAGGCACACCTGGGGCAATGCATCATGCACCGAGGCACACCTGGGGTAATACATCATGTGGTAGAGACTCACCTGGGGCAATACATCATGTAGTAGAGACTCACCTGGGGCAATACATTATGTACTGAGGCACACATGGGGCAATATATCATGCACTGTGGCACACCGGGGGTAATACATCATGTACTGGGGCACACCTGGGGCAATACATCATGTAGTCGAGAGTCAACTGGGGCAATACATCATGCACTGAGGCACACCTGGGGCAATATATCATGTAGTGGATACTCACCTGGGGCAATACATCATGTACTGAGGTACACCTTGGGTAATATATCATGTACTGAGGCACACCTGGGGCAATACATCATGCTGTAGAGACTCACCTGGGGTAATATATCATGTAGTAGAGACTTGCCTGGGGCAATACATCATGTACAGAGGCACTCCTGGGGCAATACATCATGTACTGAGGTACACCTGGGGCAATATATCATGCACTGAGTCACACCTGGGGCAATATATCATGCACTGAGGCACACCTGGGGCAATACATCATGTGGCAGAGACTCACCTGGGGCAATACATCATGTAGTAGAGACTCACCTAGGGCAATACATCATGTATTGAGGCACTCCTGAGGCAATGCATCATGTACTGAGGCACACCTGGGGCAATACCTCATGCACTTAGGCACTCCTGGGGCAATACATCATGTAGTAGAGACTCACCTGGGGCAATCCATCATGTACTGAGGCACTCCCGGGGCAATACATCATGTGGTAGAGACTCGCCTGGGGCAATACATCATGTACTGAGGCAATCCATGGGCAATACATCATGTGGTAGAGACTCACCTGGGGCAATATCTCATGTACTGAGGCACACTTGGGGCAATGCATCATGCACTGGGGCACACTTGGGGCAATACATCATGCAATACATAATGTACTGAGGCACACCTGGGGAAATACATGCACTGAAGCACACCTGGGGCAATCCCTCATGCACTGAGGCACACCTGGGGCAATACATCATGCACTGAGGCACACCTGGGGCAATACATCATGTGGTAGAGACTCACCAGGGGCCATACATCATGTAATAGAGACTCACCTGGGGCAATACATCATGTACTGAGGCACACCTGGGGCAATACCTCATGTACTGAGGCACACTTGGGGAAATACATCATGCACTGGGGCACACTTGGGGCAATACATCAATACATCATGCAATGGGGCACACCTGTGGCAATACATCATGTGGTAGAGACTCACTTGGGGCAATACATCATGCAATGGGGCACACCTGGGGCAATACATCATGTGGTAGAGACTCACCTGGGGCAATACATCATGTACTGAGGCAATACATCAGGTGGTAGAGACTCACCTGGGGCAATACATCAGGTGGTAGAGACTCACCTGGGTCAATACATCATGTACTGAGGCACTACTGGGGCAATACATCATGTGGTAGAGACTCGCCTGGGGCAATACATCATGTACTGAGGCAATCCCGGGGCAATACATCATGTGGTAGAGACTCACCTGGGGCAATACGTCATGTACTGAGGCACACTTGGGGCAATACATCATGCACTGGGGCACACTTGGGGCAATACATCATGCAATGTGGCACACCTGGGGCAATACATCATGTGGTAGAGACTCACCTGGGGTAATACATCATGTACTGAGGCACACCTGGGGCAATACATCATGCACTGGGGCACACCTGTGGCAATACATCATGTGGTAGAGACTCACCTGGGGCAATACATCGTGCACTGGGGCACACTTGGGGCAATACATCATGCACTGGGGCACACCTGGGGCAATACATCCTCTGGTGGACTCAGACTCACCTGAGGCAATACATCATGTACTGAGGCACACCTGGGGCAATACATCATGCAGTAGAGACTCATCTGGGGCAATAGATCATATACTGAGGCACACCTGGGGCCATACATCATGCACTGAGGCACACCTGGGGCAATATATCATGTAGTAGAGACTCATCTGGGGCAATACATCATGTAGTAGAGACTCATTTGGGGCAATACATCATGTACTTAGGCACATCTGGGAAAATACATCATGTACTGAGTTACACCTGGGGCAATGCATCATGCACTGAGGCACACCTGGGACAATTCATCATGTTGTAGAGACTCACCTGGGGAAATTGATCATGTACTGAGGCACTCCCGGGGCAATACATCATGTACTGAGGCACACCTGGGGCAATGCATCATGCACCGATGCACACCTGGGGCAATACATCATGTGGGAGAGACTCACCTGGGGCAATACATTATGTTGTAGAGACTCACCTGGGGCAATACATCATGTACTGAGGCACTCCCAGGGCAATACATCATGTAGTGGAGACTCACCTGGGGTAATACATCATGTACTGAGGCACACATGGGGCAATATATCATGTACTGAGGTACACCCGGGGCAATATATCATGCACTGAGGCACACATGGGGCAATATATCATGTAGTAGAGACTCATCTGGGGCAATACATCATGTACTGAGGCAATCTCTGGGCAATACATCATGTACTTAAGTACACCTGGGGTAATATATCATGCACTGAGGCACACCTGGGGCAATAAATCATGCTGTAGAGACTCACCTGAGGAAAAACATCATGTAGTAGAGACTCAACTAGGGCAATACATCATGCATTGAGGCACTCCTGGGGCAATACATCATGCAGTAGAGACTCATCTGGGACAATACATCATGTAGTAGAGACTTGCCTGGGGCAATACATCATGTACAGAGGCACTCCTGGGGCAATACATCATGTACTGAGGTACACCTGGGGCAATATATCATGCACTGAGTCACACCTGGGGCAATATATCATGCACTGAGGCACACCTGGGGCAATACATCATGTGGCAGAGACTCACCTGGGGCAATACATCATGTAGTAGAGACTCACCTAGGGCAATACATCATGTATTGAGGCACTCCTGAGGCAATGCATCATGTACTGAGGCACACCTGGGGCAATACATCATGCACTTAGGCACTCCTGGGGCAATACATCATGTAGTGGAGACTCACCTGGGGCAATCCATCATGTACTGAGGCACTCCCGGGGCAATACATCATGTGGTAGAGACTCGCCTGGGGCAATACATCATGTACTGAGGCAATCCCTGGGCAATACATCATGTGGTAGAGACTCACCTGGGGCAATATCTCATGTACTGAGGCACACATGGGGCAATGCATCATGCACTGGGGCACACTTGGGGCAATACATCATGCAATACATCATGTACTGAGGCACACCTGGGGAAATACATGCACTGAAGCACACCTGGGGCAATCCCTCATGCACTGAGGCACACCTGGGGCAATACATCATGCACTGAGGCACACCTGGGGCAATACATCATGTGGTAGAGACTCACCAGGGGCCATACATCATGTAATAGAGATTCACCTGGGGCAATACATCATGTACTGAGGCACACCTGGGGCAATACCTCATGTACTGAGGCACACTTGGGGCAATACATCATGCACTGGGGCACACTTGGGGCAATACATCATGCAATGGGGCACACCTGGGGCAATACATCATGTGGTAGAGACTCACTTGGGGCAATACATCATGCAATGGGGCACACCTGGGGCAATACATCATGTGGTAGAGACTCACCTGGGGCAATACATCATGTACTGAGGCAATACATCAGGTGGTAGAGACTCACCTGGGGCAATACATCATGTACTGAGGCACTACCGGGGCAATACATCATGTGGTAGAGACTCGCCTGGGGCAATACATCATGTACTGAGGCAATCCCGGGGCAATACATCATGTGGTAGAGACTCACCTGGGGCAATACGTCATGTACTGAGGCACACTTGGGGCAAGACATCATGCACTGGGGCACACTTGGGGCAATACATCATGCAATGGGGCACACCTGGGGCAATACATCATGTGGTAGAGACTCACCTGGGGTAATACATCATGTACTGAGGCACACCTGGGGCAATACATCATGCACTGGGGCACACCTGTGGCAATACATCATGTGGTAGAGACTCACCTGGGGCAATACATCGTGCACTGGGGCACACTTGGGGCAATACATCATGCACTGGGGCACACCTGGGGCAATACATCCTCTGGTGGACTCAGACTCACCTGAGGCAATACATCATGTACTGAGGCACACCTGGGGCAATACATCATGCAGTAGAGACTCATCTGGGGCAATAGATCATATACTGAGGCACACCTGGGGCAATACATCATGCACTGAGGCACACCTGGGGCAATATATCATGTAGTAGAGACTCATCTGGGGCAATACATCATGTAGTAGAGACTCATTTGGGGCAATACATCATGTACTGAGTTACACCTGGGGCAATGCATCATGCACTGAGGCACACCTGGGGCAATGCATCATGCACTGAGGCACACCTGGGACAATTCATCATGTTGTAGAGACTCACCTGGGGCAATAAATCATGTAGTAGAGACTCACCTGGGGAAATTGATCATGTACTGAGGCACTCCTGGGGCAATACATCATGTACTGAGGCACACCTGGGGCAATGCATCATGCACCGATGCACACCTGGGGCAATACATCATGTGGGAGAGACTCACCTGGGGCAATACATTATGTTGTAGAGACTCACCTGGGGCAATACATCATGTACTGAGGCACTCCCAGGGCAATACATCATGTAGTGGAGACTCACCTGGGGTAATACATCATGTACTGAGGCACACACGGGGCAATATATCATGTACTGAGGTACACCTGGGGCAATATATCATGCACTGAGGCACACATGGGGCAATACATCATGCACTGAGGCACACCGGGTGTAATACATCATGTACTGAGGCACACCGGGGGTAATACATCATGCACCGAGGCACACAGGGGGCAATACATCATGCACTGAGGCACACCGGGTGTAATACATCATGTAGAGACTCACCTGGGGCAATACATCATGTAGTAGAGACTCACCTGGGGCAATACACCATGTACTGAGGCACAACTGGGGCAATACATCATGCAGTAGAGACTCATCCGGGGCAATAGATCATGTAGTAGAGACTCACCTGGTGCAACAGATTATATACTGAGGCACTCCTGGCGCAATACATCATGTACTGAGCCACACCTGGGAAAAACTTCATGCACTGAGGCACACCTGGGCCAATACATCATGTACTGAGGCACACCTGGGGCAATACATCATGTACTGAGGCACACTTGGGGCAATACATCATGAAGTAGGGGGCAATACATCATGTACTGAGGCACTCCTGGTGCAAAACATCATGTACTGAGGCACATATGGGGCAATATATCATGTAGTAGAGACTCACCTGGGGCAAAACATCATGTAGTAGAGACTTACCTAGGGCAATACATCATGTATTGAGGCACTCCTGGGGCAATACATCATGTAGTTGAGACTCATCTGGGGCAATACATCATGTATGTAGTAGAGGCTCATCTGGGGCAATACATCATGCACGGAGGCACGCTTGGGGCAATGCATCATGCACTGAGGCACATTTGGGGCAATACATCATGCACTGAGGCACACTTGGGGCAATACATCATGTACTGAGGCACTCCTGGGGCAATACATAATGTACTGAGGCACACCTGGGGAAATACATGCACTGAAGCACACCTGGGGCAATCCCTCATGCACTGAGGCACACCTGGGGCAATACATCATGCACTGAGGCACACCTGGGGCAATACATCATGTGGTAGAGACTCACCTGGGGCCATACATCATGTACTGAGGCACACCTGGGGCAATACCTCATGTACTGAGGCACACTTGGGGCAATAATTCATGCACTGGGGCACACTTGGGGCAATACATCATGCAATGGGGCACACCTGGGGCAATACATCATGTGGTAGAGACTCACCTGGGGCAATACATCATGTACTGAGGCACTCCCGGGGCAATACATGGTGTGGTAGAGACTCGCCTGGGGCAATACATCATGTACTGAGGCAATCCCGGGGCAATACATCATGTGGTAGAGACTCACCTGGGGCAATAACTCATGTACTGAGGCACACTTGGGGCAATACATCATGCACTGGGGCACACTTGGGGCAATATATCATGCAATGGGGCACACCTGGGGCAATACATCATGTGGTAGAGACTCACCTGGGGCAATACATCATGTACTGAGGCACACCTGGGGCAATGCATCATGCACTGGTTCACACCTGGGGCAATACATCATGTACTGAGGCACTCCCGGGGCAATACATCATGTACTGAGGCACACCTGGGGCAACGCATCATGTACTGAGGCACTCCCGGGGCAATACATCATGCAGTAGAGACTCACCAGGGGCAATACATCATGTAGTAGAGACTCACCTGGGCTAATACATCATGCTGTAGAGACTCACCTGGGCAATAGATCGTGTAGTAGAGACCCAACTGGGGCAAAACATCATGTAGTAGAGACTCACCTAGGGCAATACATCATGTACTGAGGCACTCCCGGGGCAATACATTATGTAGTGGAGACTCATCTGGTGCAAAACATCATGTACTGAGGCACATCTGGGGCAATATTTCATGTAGTAGAGACTCATCTGGGTCAATACATCATGTACTGAGGCACTCCCGGGGCAATACATCATGTAGTGGAGACTCACCTGGGGCAAAACATCATGTAGTAGAGACTCACCTGGGGCAATACATCATGTACTGAGGCACTCCTGGCGAAATACATCATGTACTGAGGCACACTTGGGGCAATACATCATGCACTGAGGCACACCTGGGGCAATACATCATGCACTGAGGCACACCTGGGCCAATACATCATGTGGCAGAGACTCACCTGGGGCAATACATCATGTAGTAGAGACTCATCTGGGTCAATACATCATGTACTGAGGCACTCTCGGGCTAAACATCATGTACTGAGGCACACCTGGGGCAATACATCATGTAGTAGAGACTCATCTGGTGCAAAACATCATGTACTGAGGCACCCCTGGGGCAATACATCATGCACTGAGGCACTCCTGGGGCAATACATCATGTAGTAGAGACTCACCTGGGGCAATACATCATGTACTGAGGCACTCCCGGGACAATACATCATGTGGTAGAGATTCACCTGGGGCAATACATCATGTACTGAGGCAATCCCGAGGCAATACATCATGTGGTAGAGACTCACCTGGGGCAATACCTCATGTACTGAGGCACACCTGGGGCAATACATCATGCGGTAGAGACTCACCTGGGGCAATACATCATGTAGTAGAGACTCACCTAGGGCAATACATCATGTATTGAGGCACTCCTGAGGCAATACATCATGTATTGAGGCACACTTGGGGCAATACATCATGCACTGAGGCACACCTGGGGCAATACATCATGCACTGAGGCACACCTGGGGCAATACATCATGTGGCGGAGACTCACCTGGGGCAATACATCATGTAGTAGAGACTCACCTAGGGCAATACATCATGTATTGAGGCACTCCTGAGGCAATACATCATGTACTGAGGCACTCCCGGGGCAATACATCATGTACTGAGGCACACCTGGGGCAATGCATCATGCACCGAGGCACACCTGGGGTAATACATCATGTGGTAGAGACTCACCTGGGGCAATACATCATGTAGTAGAGACTCACCTGGGGCAATACATTATGTACTGAGGCACACATGGGGCAATATATCATGCACTGTGGCACACCGGGGGTAATACATCATATACTGGGGCACACCTGGGGCAATACATCATGTAGTAGAGAGTCACCTGGGGCAATACATCATGCACTGAGGCACACAGGGGGCAAAACATCTTGCAGTAGAGACTCATCTGGGGCAATAGGTCATGTAGTAGAGACTCACCTGGTGCAACAGATAATATACTGAGGCACTTCTGGCGCAATACATCATGTACTGAGGCCCACATGGGGAAATACATCATGTACTGAGGCACACCTGGTGCAAAACATCATGTACTGAGACACACCTGGGGCAATATATCATGTAGTAGAGACTCATCTGGGGCAATAGATCATGTAGTAGAGACTCACCTGGTGCAACAGATCATATACTGAGGCACTTCTGGCGCAATACATCATGTACTGAGGCACAAGTGGGGAAATACATTATGTACTGAGGCACAACTGTTGCAAAAAATCATGTACTGAGGCACACCTGGTGCAAAACATCATGCACTGATGCACACCTTGGGCAATACATCATGTACTGAGGCACACCTGGTGCAAAACATCATGTACTGAAGTACACCTGGGGTAATATATCATGCACTGAGGCACACCTGGGGCAATAAATCAGGCTGTAGAGACTCACCTGGGGCAATACATCATGTAGTAGAGACTCACCTGGGGCAATACATTATGTACTGAGGCACACATGGGGCAATATATCATGCACTGTGGCACACCGGGGGTAATACATCATATACTGGGGCACACCTGGGGCAATACATCATGTAGTAGAGAGTCACCTGGGGCAATACATCATGCACTGAGGCACACAGGGGGCAAAACATCTTGCAGTAGAGACTCATCTGGGGCAATAGGTCATGTAGTAGAGACTCACCTGGTGCAACAGATAATATACTGAGGCACTTCTGGCGCAATACATCATGTACTGAGGCCCACATGGGGAAATACATCATGTACTGAGGCACACCTGGTGCAAAACATCATGTACTGAGACACACCTGGGGCAATATATCATGTAGTAGAGACTCATCTGGGGCAATAGATCATGTAGTAGAGACTCACCTGGTGCAACAGATCATATACTGAGGCACTTCTGGCGCAATACATCATGTACTGAGGCACAAGTGGGGAAATACATTATGTACTGAGGCACAACTGTTGCAAAAAATCATGTACTGAGGCACACCTGGTGCAAAACATCATGCACTGATGCACACCTTGGGCAATACATCATGTACTGAGGCACACCTGGTGCAAAACATCATGTACTGAAGTACACCTGGGGTAATATATCATGCACTGAGGCACACCTGGGGCAATAAATCAGGCTGTAGAGACTCACCTGGGGAAAAACATCATGTAGTAGAGACTCACCTAGGGCAATACATCATGCATTGAGGCACTCCTGGGGCAATACATCATGCAGTAGAGACTCATCTGGGACAATACATCATGTAGTAGAGACTCACCTGGGGCAATACATCATGTAGTAGAGACTCATCTGGGGCAATACATCATGTACTGAGGCACTCTCGGGGCAATACATCATGTACTGAAGTACACCTAGGGTAATATATCATGCACTGAGGCACACCTGGGGCAATAAATCATGCTGTAGAGACTCACCTGGGGAAAAACATCATGTAGTAGAGACTCACCTAGGGCAATACATCATGCATTGAGGCACTCCTGGGGCAATACATCATGCAGTAGAGACTCATCTGGGACAATACATCATGTAGTAGAGACTCACCTGGGGCAATACATCATGTAGTAGAGACTTGCCTGGGGCAATACATCATGTACAGAGGCACTCCTGGGGCAATACATCATGTACTGAGGTACACCTGGGGCAATATATCATGCACTGAGTCACACCTGGGTCAATATATCATGCACCGAGGCACACCTGGGGCAATACATCATGTGGCAGAGACTCACCTGGGGCAATACATCATGTAGTAGGGACTCACCTAGGGCAATACATCATGTATTGAGGCACTCCTGAGGCAATGCATCATGTACTGAGGCACACCTGGGCAATACATCATGCACTTAGGCACTCCTGGGGCAATACATCATGTAGTAGAGACTCACCTGGGGCAATCCATCATGTACTGAGGCACTCCCGGGGCAATACATCATGTGGTAGAGACTCGCCTGGGGCAATACATCATGTACTGAGGCAATCCCTGGGCAATACATCATGTGGTAGAGACTCACCTGGGGCAATATCTCATGCACTGAGGCACACTTGGGGCAATGCATCATGCACTGGGTCACACTTGGGGCAATACATCATGCAATGGGGCACACCTGGGGCAATACATCAGGTGGTAGAGACTCACCTGGGGCAATACATCATGTACTGAGGCACTCCCGGGGCAATACATCATGTGGTAGAGACTCGCCTGGGGCAATACATCATGTACTGAGGCAATCCCGGGGCAATACATCATGTGGTAGAGACTCACCTGGGGCAATACGTCATGTACTGAGGCACACTTGGGGCAATACATCATGCACTGGGGCACACTTGGGGCAATACATCATGCAATGGGGCACACCTGGGGCAATACATCATGTGGTAGAGACTCACCTGGGGCAATACATCATGTACTGAGGCACACCTGGGGCAATACATCATGCACTGGGGCACACCTGTGGCAATACATCATGTGGTAGAGACTCACCTGGGGCAATACATCGTGCACTGGGGCAAACTTGGGGCAATACATCATGCACTGGGGCACACCTGGGGCAATACATCCTCTGGTGGACTCAGACTCACCTGAGGCAATACATCATGTACTGAGGCACACCTGGGGCAATACATCATGCAGTAGAGACTCATCTGGGGCAATAGATCATATACTGAGGCACACCTGGGGCAATACATCATGCACTGAGGCACACCTGGGGCAATATATCATGTAGTAGAGACTCATCTGGGGCAATACATCATGTAGTAGAGACTCATTTGGGGCAAAACATCATGTACTTAGGCACATCTGGGACAATACATCATGTACTGAGGCACACCTGGGGCAATGCATCATGCACCGATGCACACCTGGGGCAATAGATCATGTGGGAGAGACTCACCTGGGGCAATACATTATGTTGTAGAGACTCACCTGGGGCAATACATCATGTACTGAGGCACTCCCGGGGCAATACATCATGTAGTGGAGACTCACCTGGGGTAATACATCATGTACTGAGGCACACATGGGGCAATATATCATGTACTGAGGTACACCTGGGGCAATATATCATGCACTGAGGCACACATGGGGCAATACATCATGCACTGAGGCACACCGGGTGTAATACATCATGTACTGAGGCACACCGGGGGTAATACATCATGCACTGAGGCACACAGGGGGCAATGCATCATGTAGAGACTCACCTGGGGCAATACATCATGTAGTAGAGACTCACCTGGGGCAATACACCATGTACTGAGGCACAACTGGGGCAATAAATCATGCAGTAGAGACTCATCCGGGCAATAGATCATGTAGTAGAGACTCACCTGGTGCAACAGATTATGTTGTAGAGACTCACCTGGGGCAATACATCATGTACTGAGGCACTCCCGGGGCAATACATCATGTAGTGGAGACTCACCTGGGGTAATATATCATGTAGTAGAGACTCATCTGGGTCAATACATCATGTACTGAGGCACTCTCGGGCTAAACATCATGTACTGAGGCACACCTGGGGCAATATATCATGTAGTAGAGACTCATCTGGGTCAATACATCATGTACTGAGGCACACCTAGGAAAAACTTCATGCACTGAGGCACACCTGGGCCAATACATCATGCACTGAGGCACACCTGGGCCAATACATCATGTGGCAGAGACTCACCTGGGGCAATACATCATGTAGTAGAGACTCATCTGGGTCAATACATCATGTACTGAGGCACTCTCGGGCTAAACATCATGTACTGAGGCACACCTGGGGCAATATATCATGTAGTAGAGACTCATCTGGTGCAAAACATCATGTACTGAGGCACCCCTGGGGCAATACATCATGCACTGAGGCACTCCTGGGGCAATACATCATGTAGTAGAGACTCACCTGGGGCAATACATCATGTACTGAGGCACTCCCGGGACAATACATCATGTGGTAGAGATTCACCTGGGGCAATACATCATGTACTGAGGCAATCCCGAGGCAATACATAATGTGGTAGAGACTCACCTGGGGCAATACCTCATGTACTGAGGCACACCTGGGGCAATACATAATGCGGTAGAGACTCACCTGGGGCAATACATCATGTAGTAGAGACTCACCTAGGGCAATACATCATGTATTGAGGCACTCCTGAGGCAATACATCATGTACTGAGGCACACTTGGGGCAATACAACATGCACTGAGGCACACCTGGGGCAATACATCATGCACTGAGGCACACCTGGGGCAATACATCATGTGGCGGAGACTCACCTGGGGCAATACATCATGTAGTAGAGACTCACCTAGGGCAATACATCATGTATTGAGGCACTCCTGAGGCAATACATCATGTACTGAGGCACTCCCGGGGCAATACATCATGTACTGAGGCACACCTGGGGCAATGCATCATGCACCGAGGCACACCTGGGGTAATACATCATGTGGTAGAGACTCACCTGGGGCAATACATCATGTAGTAGAGACTCACCTGGGGCAATACATTATGTACTGAGGCACACATGGGGCAATATATCATGCACTGTGGCACACCGGGGGTAATACATCATGTACTGGGGCACACCTGGGGCAATACATCATGTAGTAGAGAGTCACCTGGGGCAATACATCATGCACTGAGGCACACAGGGGGCAAAACATCTTGCAGTAGAGACTCATCTGGGGCAATAGGTCATGTAGTAGAGACTCACCTGGTGCAACAGATCATATACTGAGGCACTTCTGGCGCAATACATCATGTACTGAGGCACAAGTGGGGAAATACATTATGTACTGAGGCACAACCGTTGCAAAAAATCATGTACTGAGGCACACCTGGTGCAAAACATCATGCACTGATGCACACCTTGGGCAATACATCATGTACTGAGGCACACCTGGTGCAAAACATCATGTACAGAGGCACACCAGGGGCAATATATCATGTAGTAGAGACTCATCTGGGGCAATACATCATGTACTGAGGCACTCTCGGGGCAATACATCATGTACTGAAGTACACCTGGGGTAATATATCATGCACTGAGGCACACCTGGGGCAATAAATCATGCTGTAGAGACTCACCTGGGGAAAAACATCATGTAGTAGAGACTCACCTAGGGCAATACATCATGTAGTAGAGACTCACCTGGGGCAATACATCATGTAGTAGAGACTTGCCTGGGGCAATACATCATGTACAGAGGCACTCCTGGGGCAATACATCATGTACTGAGGTACACCTGGGGCAATATATCATGCACTGAGTCACACCTGGGGCAATACATCATGCAGTAGAGACTCATCTGGGACAATACATCATGTAGTAGAGACTCACCTGGGGCAATACATCATGTAGTAGAGACTTGCCTGGGGCAATACATCATGTACAGAGGCACTCCTGGGGCAATACATCATGTACTGAGGTACACCTGGGGCAATATATCATGCACTGAGTCACACCTGGGGCAATATATCATGCACTGAGGCACACCTGGGGCAATACATCATGTACTGAGGCACTCCCGGGACAATACATCATGTTGTAGAGATTCACCTGGGGCAATACATCATGTACTGAGGCAATCCCGAGGCAATACATCATGTGGTAGAGACTCACCTGGGGCAATACCTCATGTACTGAGGCACACCTGGGGCAATACATCATGCGGTAGAGACTCACCTGGGGCAATAGATCATGTAGTAGAGACTCACCTAGGGCAATACATCATGTATTGAGGCACTCCTGAGGCAATACATCATGTACTGAGGCACACTTGGGGCAATACATCATGCACTGAGGCACACCTGGGGCAATACATCATGCACTGAGGCACACCTGGGGCAATACATCATGTGGCGGAGACTCACCTGGGGCAATACATCATGTAGTAGAGACTCACCTAGGGCAATACATCATGTATTGAGGCACTCCTGAGGCAATACATCATGTACTGAGGCACTCCCGGGGCAATACATCATGTACTGAGGCACACCTGGGGCAATGCATCATGCACCGAGGCACACCTGGGGTAATACATCATGTGGTAGAGACTCACCTGGGGCAATACATCATGTAGTAGAGACTCACCTGGGGCAATACATTATGTACTGAGGCACACATGGGGCAATATATCATGCACTGTGGCACACCGGGGGTAATACATCATGTACTGGGGCACACCTGGGGCAATACATCATGTAGTAGAGAGTCACCTGGGGCAATACATCATGCACTGAGGCACACAGGGGGCAAAACATCTTGCAGTAGAGACTCATCTGGGGCAATAGGTCATGTAGTAGAGACTCACCTGGTGCAACAGATCATATACTGAGGCACAAGTGGGGAAATACATCATGTACTGAGGCACAAGTGGGGAAATACATTATGTACTGAGGCACAACTGTTGCAAAAAATCATGTACTGAGGCACACCTGGTGCAAAACATCATGTACAGAGGCACACCAGGGGCAATATATCATGTAGTAGAGACTCATCTGGGGCAATACATCATGTACTGAGGCACTCTCGGGGCAATACATCATGTACTGAAGTACACCTGGGGTAATATATCATGCACTGAGGCACACCTGGGGCAATAAATCATGCTGTAGAGACTCACCTGGGGAAAAACATCATGTAGTAGAGACTCACCTAGGGCAATACATCATGCATTGAGGCACTCCTGGGGCAATACATCATGCAGTAGAGACTCACCTGGGGCAATACATCATGTAGTAGAGACTTGCCTGGGGCAATACATCATGTACAGAGGCACTCCTGGGGCAATACATCATGTACTGAGGTACACCTGGGGCAATATATCATGCACTGAGTCACACCTGGGGCAATATATCATGCACTGAGGCACACCTGGGGCAATACATCATGTGGCAGAGACTCACCTGGGGCAATACATCATGTAGTAGAGACTCACCTAGGGCAATACATCATGTACTGAGGCACTCCCGGGGCAATACATCATGTACTGAGGCACACCTGGGGCAACGCATCATGTACTGAGGCACACCTGGGGCAATACATCATGCACTTAGGCACTCCTGGGGCAATACATCATGTAGTAGAGACTCACCTGGGGCAATCCATCATGTACTGAGGCACTCCCATGGGCAATACATCATGTGGTAGAGACTCGCCTGGGGCAATACATCATGTACTGAGGCAATCCCTGGGCAATACATCATGTGGTAGAGACTCACCTGGGGCAATATCTCATGTACTGAGGCACACTTGGGGCAATGCATCATGCACTTAGGCACTCCTGGGGCAATACATCATGTAGTAGAGACTCACCTGGGGCAATCCATCATGTACTGAGGCACTCCCGGGGCAATACATCATGTGGTAGAGACTCGCCTGGGGCAATACATCATGTACTGAGGCAATCCCTGGGCAATACATCATGTGGTAGAGACTCACCTGGGGCAATATCTCATGTACTGAGGCACACTTGGGGCAATGCATCATGCACTGGGGCACACTTGGGGCAATACATCATGCAATGGGGCACACCTGGGGCAATACATCAGGTGGTAGAGACTCACCTGGGGCAATACATCATGTACTGAGGCACTCCCGGGGCAATACATCATGTGGTAGAGACTCGCCTGGGGCAATACATCATGTACTTAGGCACATCTGGGACAATACATCATGTACTGAGGCACACCTGGGGCAATGCATCATGCACCGATGCACACCTGGGGCAATACATCATGTGGGAGAGAATCACCTGGGGCAATACATTATGTTGTAGACACTCACCTGGGGCAATACATCATGTACTGAGGCACTCCCGGGGCAATACATCATGTAGTGGAGACTCACCTGGGGTAATACATCATGTACTGAGGCACACATGGGGCAATATATCATGTACTGAGGTACACCTGGGGCAATATATCATGCACTGAGGCACACATGGGGCAATACATGATGCACTGAGGCACACCGGGTGTAATACATCATGTATTGAGGCACACCAGGGGTAATACATCATGCACTGAGGCACACAGGGGGCAATACATCATGTAGAGACTCACCTGGGGCAATACATCATGTAGTAGAGACTCACCTGGGGCAATACACCATGTACTGAGGCACAACTAGGGCAATACATCATGCAGTAGAGACTCATCCGGGGCAATAGATCATGTAGTAGAGACTCACCTGGTGCAACAGATTATATACTGAGGCACCCCTGGCGCAATATATCATGTACTGAGGCACACCTGGGCCAATACATCATGCACTGAGGCACACCTGGGCCAATACATCATGTGCTTGAGACTCATCTGGGGCAATACATCATGTACTGAGGCACTCTCGGGCTAAACATCATGTACTGAGGCACACCTGGGGCAATACATCATGTAGTAGAGACTCATCTGGTGCAAAGCATCATGTACTGAGGCACCCCTGGGGCAATACATCATGCACTGAGGCACTCCTGGGGCAATACATCATGTAGTAGAGACTCACCTGGGGCAATACATCATGTACTGAGGCACTCCCGGGACAATACATCATGTGGTAGAGATTCACCTGGGGCAATACATCATGTACTGAGGCAATCCCGAGGCAATACATCATGTGGTAGAGACTCACCTGGGGCAATACCTCATGTACTGAGGCACACCTGGGGCAATACATCATGCGGTAGAGACTCACCTGGGGCAATACATCATGTAGTAGAGACTCACCTAGGGCAATACATCATGTATTGAGGCACCCCTGAGGCAATACATCATGTACTGAGGCACACTTGGGGCAATACATCATGCACTGAGGCACACCTGGGGCAATACATCATGCACTGAGGCACACCTGGGCAATACATCATGTGGCGGAAACTCACCTGGGGCAATACATCATGTAGTAGAGACTCACCTAGGGCAATACATCATGTATTGAGGCACTCCTGAGGCAATACATCATGTACTGAGGCACTCCCGGGGCAATACATCATGTACTGAGGCACACCTGGGGCAATGCATCATGCACCGAGGCACACCTGGGGTAATACATCATGTGGTAGAGACTCACCTGGGGCAATACATCATGTAGTAGAGACTCACCTGGGGCAATACATTATGTACTGAGGCACACATGGGGCAATATATCATGCACTGTGGCACACCGGGGGTAATACATCATGTACTGGGGCACACCTGGGGCAATACATCATGTAGTAGAGAGTCAACTGGGGCAATACATCATGTACTGAGGTACACCTTGGGTAATATATCATGTACTGAGGCACACCTGGGGCAATACATCATGCTGTAGAGACTCACCTGGGGTAATATATCATGTAGTAGAGACTTGCCTGGGGCAATACATCATGTACAGAGGCACTCCTGGGGCAATACATCATGTACTGAGGTACACCTGGGGCAATATATCATGCACTGAGTCACACCTGGGGCAATATATCATGCACTGAGGCACACCTGGGGCAATACATCATGTGGCAGAGACTCACCTGGGGCAATACATCATGTAGTAGAGACTCACCTAGGGCAATACATCATGTATTGAGGCACTCCTGAGGCAATGCATCATGTACTGAGGCACACCTGGGGCAATACATCATGCACTTAGGCACTCCTGGGGCAATACATCATGTAGTAGAGACTCACCTGGGGCAATCCATCATGTACTGAGGCACTCCCGGGGCAATACATCATGTGGTAGAGACTCGCCTGGGGCAATACATCATGTACTGAGGCAATCCCTGGGCAATACATCATGTGGTAGAGACTCACCTGGGGCAATATCTCATGTACTGAGGCACACTTGGGGCAATGCATCATGCACTGGGGCACACTTGGGGCAATACATCATGCAATACATAATGTACTGAGGCACACCTGGGGAAATACATGCACTGAAGCACACCTGGGGCAATCCCTCATGCACTGAGGCACACCTGGGGCAATACATCATGCACTGAGGCACACCTGGGGCAATACATCATGTGGTAGAGACTCACCAGGGGCCATACATCATGTAATAGAGACTCACCTGGGGCAATACATCATGTACTGAGGCACACCTGGGGCAATACCTCATGTACTGAGGCACACTTGGGGCAATACATCATGCACTGGGGCACACTCGGGGCAATACATCATGCAATGGGGCACACCTGTGGCAATACATCATGTGGTAGAGACTCACTTGGGGCAATACATCATGCAATGGGGCACACCTGGGGCAATACATCATGTGGTAGAGACTCACCTGGGGCAATACATCATGTACTGAGGCAATACATCAGGTGGTAGAGACTCACCTGGGGCAATACATCAGGTGGTAGAGACTCACCTGGGGCAATACATCATGTACTGAGGCACTACCGGGGCAATACATCATGTGGTAGAGACTCGCCTGGGGCAATACATCATGTACTGAGGCAATCCCGGGGCAATACATCATGTGGTAGAGACTCACCTGGGGCAATACGTCATGTACTGAGGCACACTTGGGGCAATACATCATGCACTGGGGCACACTTGGGGCAATACATCATGCAATGGGGCACACCTGGGGCAATACATCATGTGGTAGAGACTCACCTGGGGTAATACATCATGTACTGAGGCACACCTGGGGCAATACATCATGCACTGGGGCACACCTGTGGCAATACATCATGTGGTAGAGACTCACCTGGGGCAATACATCGTGCACTGGGGCACACTTGGGGCAATACATCATGCACTGGGGCACACCTGGGGCAATACATCCTCTGGTGGACTCAGACTCACCTGAGGCAATACATCATGTACTGAGGCACACCTGGGGCAATACATCATGCAGTAGAGACTCATCTGGGGCAATAGATCATATACTGAGGCACACCTGGGGCAATACATCATGCACTGAGGCACACCTGGGGCAATATATCATGTAGTAGAGACTCATCTGGGGCAATACATCATGTAGTAGAGACTCATTTGGGGCAATACATCATGTACTTAGGCACATCTGGGAAAATACATCATGTACTGAGTTACACCTGGGGCAATGCATCATGCACTGAGGCACACCTGGGACAATTCATCATGTTGTAGAGACTCACCTGGGGAAATTGATCATGTACTGAGGCACTCCCGGGGCAATACATCATGTACTGAGGCACACCTGGGGCAATGCATCATGCACCGATGCACACCTGGGGCAATACATCATGTGGGAGAGACTCACCTGGGGCAATACATTATGTTGTAGAGACTCACCTGGGGCAATACATCATGTACTGAGGCACTCCCAGGGCAATACATCATGTAGTGGAGACTCACCTGGGGTAATACATCATGTACTGAGGCACACATGGGGCAATATATCATGTACTGAGGTACACCTGGGGCAATATATCATGCACTGAGGCACACATGGGGCAATATATCATGTAGTAGAGACTCATCTGGGGCAATACATCATGTACTGAGGCACTCTCTGGGCAATACATCATGTACTTAAGTACACCTGGGGTAATATATCATGCACTGAGGCACACCTGGGGCAATAAATCATGCTGTAGAGACTCACCTGAGGAAAAACATCATGTAGTAGAGACTCACCTAGGGCAATACATCATGCATTGAGGCACTCCTGGGGCAATACATCATGCAGTAGAGACTCATCTGGGACAATACATCATGTATTAGAGACTTGCCTGGGGCAATACATCATGTACAGAGGCACTCCTGGGGCAATACATCATGTACTGAGGTACACCTGGGGCAATATATCATGCACTGAGTCAGACCTGGGGCAATATATCATGCACTGAGGCACACCTGGGGCAATACATCATGTGGCAGAGACTCACCTGGGGCAATACATCATGTAGTAGAGACTCACCTAGGGCAATACATCATGTATTGAGGCACTCCTGAGGCAATGCATCATGTACTGAGGCACACCTGGGGCAATACATCATGCACTTAGGCACTCCTGGGGCAATACATCATGTAGTAGAGACTCACCTGGGGCAATCCATCATGTACTGAGGCACTCCCGGGGCAATACATCATGTGGTAGAGACTCGCCTGGGCCAATACATCATGTACTGAGGCAATCCCTGGGCAATACATCATGTGGTAGAGACTCACCTGGGGCAATATCTCATGTACTGAGGCACACATGGGGCAATGCATCATGCACTGGGGCACACTTGGGGCAATACATCATGCAATACATCATGTACTGAGGCACACCTGGGGAAATGCATGCACTGAAGCACACCTGGGGCAATCCCTCATGCACTGAGGCACACCTGGGGCAATACATCATGCACTGAGGCACACCTGGGGCAATACATCATGTGGTAGAGACTCACCAGGGGCCATACATCATGTAATAGAGACTCACCTGGGGCAATACATCATGTACTGAGGCACACCTGGGGCAATACCTCATGTACTGAGGCACACTTGGGGCAATACATCATGCACTGGGGCACACTTGGGGCAATACATCATGCAATGGGGCACACCTGGGGCAATACATCATGTGGTAGAGACTCACTTGGGGCAATACATCATGCAATGGGGCACACCTGGGGCAATACATCATGTGGTAGAGACTCACCTGGGGCAATACATCATGTACTGAGGCAATACATCAGGTGGTAGAGACTCACCTGGGGCAATACATCATGTACTGAGGCACTACCGGGGCAATACATCATGTGGTAGAGACTCGCCTGGGGCAATACATCATGTACTGAGGCAATCCCGGGGCAATACATCATGTGGTAGAGACTCACCTGGGGCAATACGTCATGTACTGAGGCACACTTGGGGCAAGACATCATGCACTGGGGCACACTTGGGGCAATACATCATGCAATGGGGCACACCTGGGGCAATACATCATGTGGTAGAGACTCACCTGGGGTGATACATCATGTACTGAGGCACACCTGGGCAATACATCATGCACTGGGGCACACCTGTGGCAATACATCATGTGGTAGAGACTCACCTGGGGCAATACATCGTGCACTGGGGCACACTTGGGGCAATACATCATGCACTGGGGCACACCTGTGGCAATACATCCTCTGGTGGACTCAGACTCACCTGAGGCAATACATCATGTACTGAGGCACACCTGGGGCAATACATCATGCAGTAGAGACTCATCTGGAGCAATAGATCATATACTGAGGCACACCTGGGGCAATACATCATGCACTGAGGCACACCTGGGGCAATATATCATGTAGTAGAGACTCATCTGGGGCAATACATCATGTAGTAGAGACTCATTTGGGGCAATACATCATGTACTGAGTTACACCTGGGGCAATGCATCATGCACTGAGGCACACCTGGGGCAATGCATCATGCACTGAGGCACACCTGGGACAATTCATCATGTTGTAGAGACTCATTTGGGGCAATACATCATGTACTGAGTTACACCTGGGGAAATTGATCATGTACTGAGGCACTCCCGGGGCAATACATCATGTACTGAGGCACTCCCGGGGCAATACATCATGTACTGAGGCACTCCCAGGGCAATACATCATGTAGTGGAGACTCACCTGGGGTAATACATCATGTACCGAGGCACACATGGGGCAATATATCATGTACTGAGGTACACCTGGGGCAATATATCATGCACTGAGGCACACATGGGGCAATACATCATGCACTGAGGCACACCGGGTGTAATACATCATGTACTGAGGCACACCGGGGGTAATACATCATGCACCGAGGCACACAGGGGGCAATACATCATGTAGAGACTCACCTGGGGCAATACATCACGTAGTAGAGACTCACCTGGGGCAATACACCATGTACTGAGGCACAACTGGGGCAATACATCATGCAGTAGAGACTCATCCGGGGCAATAGATCATGTAGTAGAGACTCACCTGGTGCAACAGATTATATACTGAGGCACTCCTGGCGCAATACATCATGTACTGAGGCACACCTGGGAAAAACTTCATGCACTGAGGCACACCTGGGCCAATACATCATGTACTGAGGCACACCTGGGGCAATACATCATGTACTGAGGCACACTTGGGGCAATACATCATGAAGTAGGGGGCAATACATCATGTACTGAGGCACTCCTGGTGCAAAACATCATGTACTGAGGCACATATGGGGCAATATATCATGTAGTAGAGACTCACCTGGGGCAAAACATCATGTAGTAGAGACTTACCTAGGGCAATACATCATGTATTGAGGCACTCCTGGGGCAATACATCATGTAGTTGAGACTCATCTGGGGCAATACATCATGTATGTAGTAGAGGCTCATCTGGGGCAATACATCATGCACGGAGGCACGCTTGGGGCAATGCATCATGCACTGAGGCACATTTGGGGCAATACATCATGCACTGAGGCACACTTGGGGCAATACATCATGTACTGAGGCACTCCTGGGGCAATACATAATGTACTGAGGCACACCTGGGGAAATACATGCACTGAAGCACACCTGGGGCAATCCCTCATGCACTGAGGCACACCTGGGGCAATACATCATGCACTGAGGCACACCTGGGGCAATACATCATGTGGTAGAGACTCACCTGGGGCCATACATCATGTACTGAGGCACACCTGGGGCAATACCTCATGTACTGAGGCACACTTGGGGCAATACATCATGCACTGGGGCACACTTGGGGCAATACATCATGCAATGGGGCACACCTGGGGCAATACATCATGTGGTAGAGACTCACCTGGGGCAATACATCATGTACTGAGGCACTCCCGGGGCAATACATGATGTGGTAGAGACTCGCCTGGGGCAATACATCATGTACTGAGGCAATACATCATGTGGTAGAGACTCACCTGGGGCAATAACTCATGTACTGAGGCACACTTGGGGCAATACATCATGCACTGGGGCACACTTGGGGCAATATATCATGCAATGGGGCACACCTGGGGCAATACATCATGTGGTAGAGACTCACCTGGGGCAATACATCATGTACTGAGGCACACCTGGGGCAATGCATCATGCACTGGTTCACACCTGGGGCAATACATCATGTGGTAGAGACTCACCTGGGGCAATATATCATGCACTGAGGCACACATGGGGCAATACATCATGTACTACAGACTCACCTGGGTCAATACATCATGTACTGAGGCACACCTGGGGCAACGCATCATGTACTGAGGCACACCCGGGGCAATACATCATGCAGTAGAGACTCACCAGGGGCAATACATCATGTAGTAGAGACTCACCTGGGGCAATACATCATGCTGTAGAGACTCACCTGGGCAATAGATCGTGTAGTAGAGACTCACCTGGGGCAATACATCATGCTGTAGAGACTCACCAGGGGCAATACATCATGTAGTAGAGACTCACCTGGGGCAAAACATCATGTAGTAGAGACTCACCTAGGGCAATACATTATGTATTGAGGCACTTCTTGGGAAATACATCATGCACCGAGGCACACCTGGCCAATACATCATGTACTGAGGCACATCTGGGGCAATATTTCATGTAGTAGAGACTCATCTGGGTCAATACATCATGTACTGAGGCACTCTCGGGCTAAACTTCATGTACTGAGGCACACATGGGGCAATACATCATGTAGTAGAGACTCACCTGGGGCAAAACATCATGTAGTAGAGACTCACCTAGGGCAATACATCATGTATTGAGGCACTCCTGGGGCAATACATCATGCAGTACAGACTCGCCTGGTGCAACAGATTATATACTGAGGCACTCCTGGCGAAATACATCATGTACTGAGGCACACTTGGGGCAATACATCATGCACTGAGGCACACCTGGGGCAATACATCATGCACTGAGGCACACCTGGGCCAATACATCATGTGGCAGAGACTCACCTGTGGCAATACATCATGTAGTATAGACTCATCTGGGTCAATACATCATGTACTGAGGCACTCTCGGGCTAAACATCATGTACTGAGGCACACCTGGGGCAATGCATCATGTAGTAGAGACTCATCTGGTGCAAAACATCATGTATTGAGGCACCCCTGGGGCAATACATCATGCACTGAGGCACTCCTGGGGCAATACATCATGTAGTAGAGACTCACCTGGGGCAATACATCATGTACTGAGGCACTCCCAGGACAATACATCATGTGGTAGAGATTCACCTGGGGCAATACATCATGTACTGAGGCAATCCCGAGGCAATACATCATGTGGTAGAGACTCACCTGGGGCAATACCTCATGTACTGAAGCACACCTGGGGCAATACATCATGCGGTAGAGACTCACCTGGGGCAATACATCATGTAGTAGAGACTCACCTAGGGCAATACATCATGTATTGAGGCACTCCTGAGGCAATACATCATGCAGTAGAGACTCACCTGGTGGAACAGATCATATACTGAGGCACAACTGGCGAAATACATCATGTACTGAGGCACTCCTGCGGCAATACATCATGCGCTGAGGCACACCTG
This sequence comes from Ambystoma mexicanum, assembly GCF_040938575.1. Lineage (NCBI taxonomy): Eukaryota > Metazoa > Chordata > Amphibia > Caudata > Ambystomatidae > Ambystoma > Ambystoma mexicanum. The sequence continues at coordinate 1,206,332,320 of NC_090926.1, read as the reverse complement.
GGGCAATACATCGTGTACTGAGGTACACCTGGGGCAATATATCATGCACTGAGTCACACCTGGGGCAATATATCATGCGCTGAGGCACACCTGGGGCAATACATCATGTACTGAGGCACACCTGGGGCAATACATCATGCACTGAAGCACACCTGGGGCAATACATCATGCACTGAGGCACACCCTGGGCAATACATCATGTGGTAGAGACTCACTTGGGGCAATACATCATGTAGTAGAGATTCACCTGGGGCAATACATCATGTACTGAGGCTCTCCCGGGCAATACATCATGTAGTAGAGACTCATCTGGGGCAAAACATCATGTAGTAGAGACTAGCCTAGGGCAATACATCATGTATTGAGGTACTCCTGAGGCAATCCATTATGTACTGAGGCACACCTGGGGCAATACATCATGTGGTAGAGACTTACCTGGGGCAATACATCATGTAGTAGAGACTCACCTAGGGCAATACATCATGATATGATATGATATGATGTGTTCTTTATAACACGCTTAATACCCAGAGGTTTCTAAGCGCGGACCCGGGGATCGAACCTGTGTAACTCCGTGTCGTCTTGTTTCCAAGACGGGCACGTTGCCGCTGAGCTATCCTCCCATCATGTAGTAGAGACTCACCTGGGGCAATACATCATGTACTGAGGCACTCCCGGGGCAATACATCATGTGGTAGAGACTCACCTGGGGCAATACATCATGTAGTAGAGACTCACCTGGGGCAATACATCATGTGGTAGAGACTCACCTGGGGCAATACATCATGCACTGGTGCACACCTGGGGCAATACATCATGTGGTAGACTCAGACTCAACTGAGACAATACATCATGTAATGAGGGACACCTGGGGCAATACATCATGTACTGAGGCACACTTGGGGCAATACATCATGCACTGGGGCACACCTGAGGCAATACATCCTGTGGAAACTCAGACTCACCTGAGGCAATACATCATGTACTGAGGCACACTTAGGGCAATGCATCATGCACTGAGGCACACCTGGGGCAATACATCATGTACTGAGGTACACCTGGGGAAATATATCATGCACTGAGGCACACCTGGGGCAATACATCATGCGCTAGAGACTCACCTGGGGCAATACATCATGTACCCAGGCACTCCTGGGGCAATATCTCATGTACTGAGGAACCCCTGGGGCACATCATGCACCGAGGCACACCTGGGGCAATACATCATGTAGTAGAGACTCACCTGGTGCAACAGATCATGCACTGAGGCACTCCTGGCGAAATACATCATGTACTGAGGCACACCTGGGGCAATACATCATGCACTGAAGCACACCTGGGTCAATACATCATGCACTGAGGCACACCCTGGGCAATACATCATGTGGTAGAGACTCACTTGGGGCATTACATCATGTAGTAGAGATTCACCTGGGGCAATACATCATGTACTGAGGCTCTCCCGGGCAATACATCATGTATTGAGGCACTCCTGAGGCAATACATTATGTACTGAGGCACACCTGGGGCAATACATCATGTGGTAGAGACTTACCTGGGGCAATACATCATGTAGTAGAGACTCATAGGGAGCAATACATCATGTACTGAGGCACTCCTGGGAGAATACATCATGCACTGAGGCACACCTGGGGCAATACATCATGTAGGCACTCACCTGGGGAAATGGTTCATGTAGTAGAGACTCACCTGGTGCAATAGATCATATACTGAGGCACACCTGGGGCAATACATTATGTACTGGGGCACATCTAGGCAATATATCATGTAGTAGAGACTCACCTGGGGCAATACATCATGTACTGAGGCACTCCCGGGGCAATACATCATGTGGTAGAGACTCACCTGGGGCAATACATCATGTAGTAAAGACTCACCTGGGGCAATACATCATGTGGTAGAGACTCACCTGGGGCAATACATCATGTGGTAGACTCAGACTCACCTGGGGCAATACATCATGTACTGAGGCACACCTGGGGCAATACATCATGCACTAAGGCACACTTGGGGCAATACATCATGCACTGGGGCACACCTGGGGTAATACATCCTGTGGTAGACTCAGACTCACCTGAGGCAATACATCATGTACTGAGGCACACTTAGGGCAATACATCATGCACTGAGGCACACCTGGGGCAATACATCATGTACTGAGGCACACCTGGGGCATCATGCACATCATGCTGTAGAGATTCACCTGGGGCAACACATCATGTAGTAGAGACTCACCTGGGGCAATACATCATGTACCCAGGCACTCCTGGGACAATACCTCATGTACTGAGGCACACCTGGGGCACATCATGCACCGAGGCAGACCTGGGGCAATACATCATGTAGTAGAGACTCACAGGGGGCAATACATCATGTACTGAGGCACTCCTGGTAGAATACAGCATGTACTGAGGCACACCTGGGGCAATACATCATGCACTGAGGCACACCTGGGGCAATACATCATGTAGGCACTCACCTGGGGCAATACATCATGTGGCAGAGACTCACCTGGGGAAATACATCATGTACTGAGGCAAACCTGGGACCATACATCATGCAGTAGAGACTCATCTGGGGCAATGGTTCATGTAGTAGATACTCACCTGGTGCAATAGATCATATACTGAGGCACACTTGGGGCACTATATCATGTACTAGAGAGGCACTCCCGGGGCAATACATCATATACTGAGGCACACCTGGGGCAATGCATCATCCACTGAGGCACACTTGGGGCAATACATCATGTGGTAGAGACTCACCTCGGGCAATGCATCATGTAGTAGAGACTCAACTGGGGTAATAATTCATGTACTGAGGCACTCCCGGGGCAATACATCATGCATTAGAGACTCACCTGGGGCAATACATCATGTAGTAGAGACTCATCTGGGGCAATACATCATGTAGTAGAGACTCGCATGGGGCAATACATCATGTACTGAGGCACAACTGGGGCCCATCATGCACTGAGGCACACCTGAGGCAATACATCATGTAGTAGAGACTCACCTAGGGCAATACATCATGTACTGAGGCACTCCTGGCGCAATACATCATGCACTGAGGCACTCCGGGGGCAATACATCATGTACTGAGGCACACCTGGGGCAACGCATCATCCACTGAGGCACACTTGGGGCAATACATCATCTGGTAGAGACTCACCTCGGGCAATGCATCATGTAGTAGAGACTCAACTGGGGTAATAATTCATGTACTGAGGCACTCCCGGGGCAATACATCATGCATTAGAGACTCACCTGGGGCAATACATCATGTAGTAGAGACTCATCTGGGGCAATACATCATGTACTGAGGCACACCTGGGGCAATGCATCATGCACTGAGGCACACCTGGGGCAATACATCATGTTGTAGAGACTCACCTGGGGCAATCCATCATGTAGTAGAGACTCACCTGGGGCAATACATCATGTACTGAGGCACTCCCGGGGCAATACATCATGTACTGAGGCACACCTGGGGCAATGCATCATGCACCGAGACACACCTGGGGCAATGCATCAAGTGGTAGAGACTCACCTGGGGCAATACATCATTTAGTAGAGACTCACCTGGGGAAATACATCATGTACTGAGGCACTCCTGGGGCAATACATCATGTAGTAGAGACTCACCTGGGGCAATACATCATATACTGAGACACACACGGGCAATATATCATGTACTGAGGTACACCTGGGGCGATATATCATGCACTGAGGCACACATGGGGCAATACATCATGCTGTAGAGACTCACCTGGGCAATAGATCGATTGTGTAGTAGAGACTCACCTGGGGCAAAACATCATGTAGTAGAGACTCACCTAGGGCAATACATCATGTATTGAGGCACTTCTGGGGAAATACATCATGTACTGAGGCACACCTGGGGCAATACATCATGTAGAGATTCACCTGGGGCAATACATCATGTAGTAGAGAGTCACCTGGGGCAATAAACCATGTACGGAGGCACACCTGGGGTAATACATCATGCAGTAGAGACTCATCTAGGGCAATAGATCATGTAGTAGAGACTCACCTGGTGCAACAAATTATATACTGAGGCACTCCTGGCACAATACATCATGTACTGAGGCACTCCTGGTGCAAAACATCATGTACTGAGGTACACCTGGGGCAATACATCATGCAGTAGACACTCACCTGGGGTAATATATCATGCACTGAGGCACACCTGGGGCAATAGATAATGCACTGAGGCACACCTGTGGCAATACATCATATAGTAGAGACTAACCTAGGGCAATACATCGTGTATTGAAGCACTCATGGGGCAATACATCATGAAGTAGAGACTCATCTGGGGCAATACATCATGTAGAAGAGACTCATCTGGGGCAAAACATCATGTAGCAGAGACTCATCTGGGGCAAAACATCATGTAGTAGAGACTCACCTAGGGCAATACATCATGTATTGAGGCACTCCTGGGGCAATACATCATGCAGTAGAGACTCATCTGGGGCAATACATCATCTAGTAGAGACTCACCTGGTGCAACAGATCATATACTGAGGCACTCCTGGCGAAATACATCATGTACTGAGGCACACCTGGGGCAATACTTCATGCACTGAGGCACACCTGGGGCAATACATCATGTAGTAGAGACTTGGGCAATACATCATGTACTGAGGCACTCCCGGGGCAATACATCATGTACTGAGGCACACCTGGGGCAATGCATCATCCAGTGAGGCACACCTGGGGCAATACATCATGTGGTAGAGACTCACCTGGGGCAATACATCATTTAGTAGAGACTCACCTGGGGTAATACATCATGTACTAAGGCACTCCCGGTGCAATACATCATGCAGTAGAGACTCACCTGGGGCAATATGTCATGTAGTAGAGACTCACCTGGGGCAATACATCATGTACTGAGGCACTCCTGGCGCAATATATCATGCACTGAGGCACTCCCCGGGCAATACATCATGTACTGAGGCACACCTGGGGCAATGCATCATGCACTGAGGCACACCTGGGGCAATACATCATGTAGTAGAGACTCACCTGGGGCAATACATCATGTACTGAGGCACTCCTGGCACAATATATCATGCACTTAGGCACTCCCGGGGAATTACATCATGTACTGAGGCACATCTGGGGCAATGCATCATCCACTGATGCACACCTGGGGCAATACATCATGTGGTAGAGACTCACCTGGGGCAATACATCATTTAGTAGAGACTCACCTGGGGTAATACATAATGTACTGAGGCACACCTGGGGCAATGCATCATGCACTGAGGCACACCTGGGGCAATACATCATGTTGTAGAGACTCACCTGGGGCAATACATCATGTAGAAGAGACACACCTGGGGCAATACATCATGTACTGAGGCACTCCCAGGGCAATAGATCATGTAGAAGAGACTCACCTGGGGTAATATATCATGCACTGAGGCACACCTGGGGCAAAATATCATGCTGTAGAGACTCACCTGGGGCAAAACATCATGTAGTAGAGACTCACCTAGGGCAATACATCATGTATTGAGGCACTCCTGGGGCAATACATCATGCAGTAGAGACTCATTTGGGGCAATATATCATGTAGTGGAGACTCACCTGGTGCAAAAGATCATATACTGAGGCACTCCTGGCGAAATACATCATGTACTGAGGCACACCTGGGGAAAAACGTCATGTACTGAGGCACACCTGGGGAAATACATCATGCACTGAGGCACACCTGGGGCAATACATCATGCACTGAGGCACACCTGGGGCAATACATCATGTGGTAGAGACTCACCTGGGGCCATACATCATGTAGTAGAGGCTTGGGCAATACATCATGCACTGAGGCACACCTGGGGCAATACATCATGCACTGAGGCACGCCTGGGGCAATACATCATGTGGTAGAGACTCACCTGGGGCCGTACATCATGTAGTAGAGACTTGGGCAATGCATCATGTACTGAGGCACACCTGGGGCAATACATCATGTGGTAGAGACTCACCTGAGGCAATACATCATGTAGTAGAGACTCGCCTGGGGCAATACATCATGTACTGAGGCACTCCTGGCGCAATATATCATGCACTGAGGCACTCCCGGGGCAATACATCTTGTACTGAGGCACACCTGGGGCAATGCATCATCCACTGAGGCACACCTGGGGCAATACATCATGTGGTAGAGACTCACCTGGGGCAATACATCATTTAGTAGAGACTCACCTGGGGAAATATGTCATATAGTAGAGACTCACCTGGGGCAATACATCATGTACTGAGGCACTCCTGGCGCAATATATCATGCACTGAGGCACTCCCGGGGCAATACAGCATGTACTGAGGCACACCTGGCGCAATGCATCATGCACTGAGGCACACCTGGGGCAATACATCATGTAGTAGAGACTCGCCTGGGGCAATACATCATGGACTGAGGCACTCCTAGCGCAATATATCATGCACTGAGGCACTCCCGGTGCAATACATCATGCAGTAGAGACTCACCTGGGGCAATATGTCATGTAGTAGAGACTCACCTGGGGCAATACATCATGTACTGAGGCACACCTGGGGCAATGCATCATGCACTGAGGCACACCTGGGGCAATACATCATGTAGTAGAGACTCACCTGGGGCAATACATCATGTACTGAGGCACTCCTGGCCCAATATATCATGCACTGAGGCACTCCCGGGGCAATACATCATGTACTGAAGCACACCTGGGGCAATGGATCATCCACTGAGGCACACCTGGGGCAATACATCATGTGGTAGAGACTCACCTGGGGCAATACATCATTTAGTAGAGACTCACCTGGGGTAATACATCATGTACTGAGGCACACCTGTGGCAATGCATCATGCACTGAGGCACACCTGGGGCAAAACATCATGTTGTAGAGACTCACCTGGGGCAATACATCATGTAGTAGAGACTCACCTGGAGCAATACATCATGTACTGAGGCACTCCCGGGGCAATAGATCATGTAGTAGAGACTCACCTGGGGTAATATATCATGCTGTAGAGACTCACCTGGGGCAAAACATCATGTAGTAGAGACTCACCTAGGGCAATACGTCATGTATTGAGGCACTCCTGGGGCAATACATTATGCAGTAGAGACTCATTTGGGGCAATATATCATGTAGTAGAGACTCACCTGGTGCAACAGATCATATACTGAGGCACTCCTGGCGAAATACATCATGTTCTGAGGCACACCTGGGGAAAAACGTCATGTACTGAGGCACACCTGGGCCAATATATCATGCACTGAGGCACACCTGGGGCAATATATCATGTAGTAGAGACTCACCTGGGGTAATATATCATCCTCTGAGGCACACCTGGGGCAATACATCATGCTGTAGAGACTCACCTGGGGCAAAACATCATGTAGTAGAGACTCACCTAGGGCAATACATCATGTATTGAGGCACTCCTGGGGCAATACATCATGCAGTAGAGACTCATTTGGGGCAATACATCATGTAGTAGAGACTCACCTGGTGCAACAGATCATATACTGAGGCACTCCTGGCGAAATACATCATGTACTGAGGCACACCTGGGGAAAAACTTCATGTACTGAGGCACACCTGGGGCAATACATCATGCACTTAGGCACACCTGGGGCAATACATCATGCACTGAGGCACGCCTGGGGCAATACATCATGTGGTAGAGACTCACATGGGGCCGTACATCATGTACTGAGGCACTCCTAGCGCAATATATCATGCACTGAGGCACTCCCGGTGCAATACATCATGCAGTAGAGACTCACCTGGGGCAATATGTCATGTAGTAGAGACTCACCTGGGGCAATACATCATGTAGTAGAGACTCACCTGGGGCAATACATCATGTACTGAGGCACTCCTGGGGCAATACATCATGTACTGAGGCCCAACTGGGGCCCATCATGCACTGAGGCACACCTGAGGCAATACATCATGTAGTAGAGACTCGCCTGGGGCAATACATCATGTACTGAGGCACTCCTAGCGCAATATATCATGCACTGAGGCACTCCCGGTGCAATACATCATGCAGTAGAGACTCACCTGGGGCAATACGTCATGTAGTAGAGACTCACCTGGGGCAATACATCACGTACTGAGGCACACCTGGTGCAATGCATCATGCACTGAGGCACACCTGGGGCAATACATCATGTAGTAGAGACTCACCTGGGGCAATACATCATGTAGTAGAGACTCACCTGGGGCAATACATCATGTACTGAGGCACTCCCAGGGCAATAGATCATGTAGTAGAGACTCACCTGGGGTAATATATCATGCACTGAGGCACACCTGGGGCAATACATCATGCTGTAGAGACTCACCTGGGGCAAAACATCATGTAGTAGAGACTCACCTAGGGCAATACGTCATGTATTGAGGCACTCCTGGGGCAATACATTATGCAGTAGAGACTCATTTGGGGCAATATATCATGTAGTAGAGACTCACCTGGTGCAACAGATCATGTACTGAGGCACTCCCGGGGCAATAGATCATGTAGTAGAGACTCACCTGGGGTAATATATCATGCACTGGGGCACACCTGGGGCAATACATCATGTAGTAGAGACTCACCTGGGGCAATACATCATGCTGTAGAGACTCACCTGGGGAAAAACTTCATGTACTGAGGCACACCTGGGCCAATACATCATGCACTGAGGCACACCTGGGGCAATACATCATGCACTGAGGGACACCTGGGGCAATACATCATGTGGTAGAGACTCACCTGGGGCCATACATCATGTAGTAGAGGCTTGGGCAATACATCATGCACTGAGGCACTCCTGGGGCAATACATCATGTAGTAGAGACTCATCTGGGGAAATACGTCATGTACTGAGGCACTCCTGGTGCAAAACATCATGTACTGAGGCACACCTGGGGCAATACATCATGCAGTAGAGACTCACCTGGGGTAATATATCATGCACTGAGGCACACCAGGGGCAATACATCATGCACTGAGGCACACCTGGGGCAATACAGAGGCACACCTGGGGCAATACATCATGTAGTAGATACTCACCTGGGGCAATACATCATGTGTTGAGGCACTCCCGGAGCAATACATCATGTACTGAGGCACACCTGGGGCATGCATCATGCACTGAGGCACACCTGGGGCAATACATCATGTTGTAGAGACTCACCTGGGGCAATACATCATGTAGTAGAGACTCACCTGGGGCAATACATCATGTACTGAGGCACTCCTGGGGCAATACATCATGTACTGAGGCACACCTGGGACATGCATCATGCACTGAGGCACACCTGGGGCAATACATCATGTTGTAGAGACTCACCTGGGGCAATACATCATGTACTGAGGCACTCCCGGAGCAATACATCATGTACTGAGGCACACCTGGGGCATGCATCATGCACTGAGGCACACCTGGGGCAATACATCATGTTGTAGAGACTCACCTGGGGCAATACATCATGTAGTAGAGACTCACCTGGGGCAATACATCATGTACTGAGGCACTCCTGGGGCAATACATCATGTACTGAGGCACACCTGGGACATGCATCATGCACTGAGGCACACCTGGGGCAATACATCATGTTGTAGAGACTCACCTGGGGCAATACATCATGTAGTAGAGACTCACCTTGGGCAATACATCATGTACTGAGGCACTCCTGGGGCAATACATCATGTACTGAGGCACACCTGGGACATGCATCATGCACTGAGGCACACCTGGGGCAATACATCATGTTGTAGAGACTCACCTGGGGCAATACATCATGTAGTAGAGACTCACCTGGGGAAATACATCATGTACTGAGGCACTCCTGGGGCAATAGATCATGTAGTAGAGACTCACCTGGTGCAACACATCATTTACTGAGGCACACATGGAGAAATACATCATGTACTGAGGCACTCCCGGAGCAATACATCATGTACTGAGGCACACCCGGGGCAATACATCATGTTGTAGAGACTCACCTGGGGTAATACATCATGTAGTAGAGACTCACCTGGGGCAATACATCATGTACTGAGGCACTCCTGGGGAAATACATCATTCACTGAGGCACACCTGGGGCAATACATCATGTTGTAGAGACTCACCTGGGGCAATACATCATGTACTGAGGCACTCCCGGAGCAATACATCATGTACTGAGGCACACCTGGGGCAATACATCATGTTGTAGAGACTCACCTGGGGCAAAACATCATGTAGTAGAGACTCACCTAGGGCAATACATCATGTATTGAGGCACTCCTGGGGCAATACATCATTCAGTAGAGACTCATTTGGGGCAATATATCATGTAGTAGAGACTCACCTGGTGCAACAGATCATATACTGAGGCACTCCTGGCGAAATACATCATGTACTGAGGCACACCTGGGGAAAAACATCATGTACTGAGGCACACCTGGGGCAATACATCATGCACTGAGGCGCACCTGGGGCAATACATCATGCACTGAGGTACACCTGGGGCAATACATCATGTGGTAGAGACTCACCTGGGGCAATACATCATGTATTAGAGGCTTGGGCAATACATCATGTACTGAGGCACTCCTGGGGCAATACATCATGTACTGAGGCACACCTGGGGCATGCATCATGCACTGAGGCACACCTGGGGCAATACATCATGTAGTAGAGACTCACCTGGGGCAATACATCATGTACTGAGGACTCCCGGGGCAATACATCATGTACTGAGGCACACCTGGGGCAATGCATCATGCACAGAGGCACACCTGGGGCAATACATCATGTGGTAGAGACTCACCTGGGGCAATACATCATGTAGTAGAGACTCACCTGGGGAAATATATCATGTACTGAGGCACTCCTGAGGCAATGCATCATATAGTAGAGACTCACCTGGGGCAATACATCATGTACTCAGGCACTCACAGGGCAATGCATCATATAGTAGAGACTCACCTGGGACAATACATCATGTACTGAGGCACACACGGGCAATATATCATGTACTAAGGTACACCTGGGGCGATATATCATGCACTGAGGCACACATGGGGCAATGCATCATGTAATAGAGGCTCATCTGGGCAAAACATCATGTAGTTGAGATGCACCTGGGGCAATACATTATGTACCGAGGCACACCTGGGACAATACATCATGTAGAGATTCACCTGGGGCAATACATCATGTATTAGAGACTCACCTGGGGCAATACATCATGTACTGAGGCACACCTGGGGCAATACATCAGGCAGTAGAGACTCATCTGGGGCAATAGATAATGTAGTAGAGACTCACCTGGTGCAACAGATCATATACTGAGGCACTTCTGGCGCAATACATCCTGTATTGAGGCACACGTGGGGAAATACATCATGTACTGAGGCACACCTGGGGCAATATATCATGTAGTAGAGACTCACCTGGGGTAACATATCATACACTGAGGCACACCTGGGGCAATACATCATGCTGTAGAGACTCACCTGGGGCAAAACATCATGTAGTAGAGACTCACCTAGGGCAATACATCATGTATTGAGGCACTCCTGGGGCAATACATCATGCAGTAGAGACTCACCTGGTGGAACAGATCATATACTGAGGCACAACTGGCGAAATACATCATGTACTGAGGCACTCCTGCGGCAATACATCATGCACTGAGGCACACTTGGGGCAATACATCATGCACTGAGGCACACTTGGGGCAATACATCATGTACTGAGGCACACCTGGGGCAATACATCATTTAGTTGCGAATCACCTGGGGCCATACATCATGTAGTAGAGACTTGGGCAATACATCATGTACTGAGGCACTCCCGGGGCAATACATCATGTACTGAAGCACACCTGGGGCAATGCATCATGCACCGATGCACACCTGGGGCAATACATCATGTGCTTGAGACTCACCTGGGGCAATACATCATGTAGTAGAGACTCACCTGGGGAAATACATCATGTACTGAGGCACTCCTGGGGCAATACATCATGTAGTAGAGACTCACCTGGGGCAATACATCATGTACTGAGGCACTCCCGGGGCAATACATCATATAGTAAAGACTCACCTGGGACAATACATCATGTACTGAGGCACACACGGGCAATATATCATGTACTGAGGTACACCTGGGGCGATATATCATGCACTGAGGCACACATGGTGCAATGCATCATGTAATAGAGACTCGACTCGGGCAAAACATCATGTACTGAGGCACACCCGGGACAATACATCATGTAGAGATTCACCTGGGGCAATACATCATGTAGTAGAGACTCACCTGGGGCAATACATCATGTACTGAAGCACACCCGGGACAATACATCATGTAGAGATTCACCTGGGGCAACACATCATGTAGTAGAGACTCACCTGGGGCAATACATAATGTATTGAGGCACTCCTGGGGCAATACATCATGCAGTAGAGACTCATCTGGGGCAATACATCATGTAGTAGAGACTCACCTGGTGCAACAGATCATATACTGAGGCACTCCTGGCGAAATACATCATGTACTGAGGCACACCCGGGACAATACATCATGTAGAGATTCACCTGGGGCAATACATCATGTGGCAGAGACTCACCTGGGGCAATACCTAATGTACTGAGGCACACCTGGGGCAATACATCATGTGGTAGAGACTCATCTGGGGCAATACATCATGTATGTAGTAGAGACTCATCTGGGGCAATACATCATGCTCTGAGGCACACTTGGGGCAATACATCATGCACTGAGGCACACTTGGGGCAATACATCATGTACTGAGGCCCACCTGGGGTAATACATCATGTAGTTGCGAATCACCTGGAGCAATACATCATGTAGTAGAGACTCATCTGGGGTAATACATCATGCACTGAGGCACGCCTGGGGCAATACATCATGTAGTAGAGACTCATCTGTTGAAATACATCATGTACTGAGGCACAACTGGGACAAATCATCATGTACTGAGGCACTCCTAGCAGAATACATCATGCACTGAGCAACACATGGGCCAATACATCATGTGGTAGAGACTCACCTGGGGCAATACATAATGTAGTAGAGACTCACCTGGGGCAATACATCATGCATTGAGGCACACCTGGGGCAATGCATCATGCACTGAGGCACACCTGTGGCAATACATCATGTAGTAGAGACTCATCTATGGCAATACTTCATGTACTGAGGCACACCTGGGGCAAAGCACTGCATAATGAGAGGATGAACTGGGACAGCACACCTGCGCAGGGGCATAGCTACTATTAGTGCCACTTATGCAGCTGAATTGGTCCCGAGAGTGGGGCCCATGCTGGGCTCCCAGGCTCCATGACCAGGCAAATGCTCATGGCATTGCTCACCCAGAAAATGCTCAGGGAACAGTAAGGTTCATTGTCACTTTATCTCTGCAGCATCCCGTGCTTGCAGACCAAAGCAAAATGCAGATATGCCCCACCTGGCGCTTCTAGCATCTGAACTTTATTATTGTTGCTATATTGCTTCTAATTGGGAGCCTAACACTAAGTAACATCACATCTCTGCTGCTAGAGAAGATATCGCCAGGTCAGTTCAATCAGAGTCAGTTTCATCTTCAGTCACATCAGCATAGCATCAGGTGCTGGTGTGCACTAGGACCCCAACCGATCCATAGAGCTGGGGGTTTCCCAATAGCACTTTAAGATGAAGCAGCAGCACCCGTGAGATGGATGGGGATGCAGATTAATACTCTCTCATCAAATTGATAATGACAACTAAATGGTTTGTGAAAGGGAGTCCGTTTAATGACAAGTACAAAAAGCAGGGAGTTCATGAATATCAGCAATTGCTCGATCTTCCTTCTTGCTTCAACAACTCCAATCAATTTAATAAAAACACATCATTTATACTAAAAACTTGTCATCACCGACTTGTAACACTTAAAATCCGGCATGCAATTATATTTGTTCTAGGAAAGTAACTTTAATATAGGTACTATATCTGACACAGAATCCTAGCAATATCATCACTAGCAGGGCTCGCAGGAACTTGAATGCATCTGCCATCCATTGTGGAACCCATGAGTATAGTGATCCAAACCAACTGTCATCATCAACTTCGTCCATCTCATCAATCATCTGGTTCTGCGGTTTTGTCAGCATACCCATGGCTTCTGTTAGAGTTCCATTTTCCTCATCGTGAGAAGGTATAAATGTGCAACATGATTCTCCAATTTTGCCGCAAACTCCTCCATCCATGGCTGTGATCATGTCAAGCACGTACCTATTCTGGAGAGTCATCATGTCAAGCACGTACCTATTCTGGAGAGTCGGACTGCTCTTAACTCTTCCTTGATCGCGTTGAATCCTTTTATGGATGTGTTGATGGTCTGCAGTAACTGCCATCTGGTTATCTGCAACCATTTAGTATTTGCTCCAACCTGAAATCCTGGCATGAAAATGTTTGTGAACACTGATGAGGTGAGGCTGAACAGCCTGTGTTCATATGGGATTACACGAAAGGCTTCTTCTGATTTGGCAGAGAAGTCATTCTCCCTTTTTTTATTCGGGTCAACAGTTCCACAGATCTCCTTTTACTCAGGTGTGCCTCTGCTTTTGGGAAACTGGAAAATATTCACGTCACTTTTCGGGATCACCAACGCTGGAACGTGGACATTCACTATTGTGCATATACCTCCCCAGTGTCTCGGCAGTCTAATGTATGCTTTGGATCCACATGCCCAATAATGATCCATAATCACTGCAGTTCCATGCATCATTCCTGAAGCATCAAAGATTTGGCCACAGTTCTGATTCTCTCCCATCTTCCTTGTTCCATTATTCCTGAAACGCAATTTTGAGCTCTCCAGTGGTACTATCTGCAAGGGTCCTCCTCTGTCTTCGACCCATGTCAGCAATTTTGCAAGGCGTGACCATAAAGGTTTGCATATTCTTTGTGAATTTTTAATTGCTTACTTGCAGGTTCCAAGGACCATTCATGCCCTGCAAATTACTAATCCTCTCTCCCACCCGTCTGATGAAAGCACTGTTCCCCAAATCTGCATTTGGCCTCTGTTCTTCCAACTTTGAGCCTCTTCTGGAGTTTTTCCTTGGACATTTAGTTTCTGGTTCACTTCCCATCTGATTTCCACTCCTTTCACTCCAGGTTTCTCGTACCTGATCACATGATTCCTAGCATGAGCTCTGTCTCTTGTGTTTATGTCTTGAACATAATCATCTTCATCAGGATCAGTTTTTTTCAGTTGCCCATTTCAGTGAGGCTTCACTACCCATGAACTGGCCTCTGGTTTTGCACATTGCTACATACAAAAGAGTGTGCTGTCTAGACATCAATTTCTGCAGCTACGAAGATCTTGGACTTCCCCGTGCTGTATGGTAGGAGTGCACAAACAAAGCATTCCCCCTCTGAACTTCGTCTTTCAACTTCCCTCATGTGTTGGTACCAAATATTGTTTCCCAAATGTGCTGTGCTGTCCAAGTAATCATTTAGTTTGTTGTTGTCTCCTTGCATGCTTCTCTTGATTCTTAAAGTTTTCATGTAGTTCGCTATAACTATATCCCTGAATGCATCTATATGGCTCTTTCTTACTGGAGGATTCTCAGGTATCCTGATCCATGGTGCAGGCCCCCTCATCTGTCCGATTTGAGTAGACAAAAGTCTGGCAGTTCTTTCTTTGTCCTCATATATCTTTTTTTTCTGGTTGGAAATGTCCTTATCCACTCTGGTTTGGGTTCAGTATATGGCTGTACTGTAGAACTTGTACTTGTCCCTGTTACTGGAACATATATTCGGCGATGTTGTCTTGGTGGGTTTATTCTTCAGCTCCTTTAGTCTTTTCCTTTCTCTGGCTATGAATGGCCATACTGTGTCTGCTATCAGTTGCACTCGTGCAGAGATTTTCTCTGAGTTTGCTCTTGTCTTTCTTGGTGTTGGCTCATGAGTGTCTGATACAGCTGTTTCTGTTGGCTTTCTTTCCAACTCTTCTTGTCTTTCCACAACGTCTGCTTCCTTCATTTGGCTCTTTACTTTACTTGTAGT
Source organism: Ambystoma mexicanum (assembly GCF_040938575.1). Lineage (NCBI taxonomy): Eukaryota > Metazoa > Chordata > Amphibia > Caudata > Ambystomatidae > Ambystoma > Ambystoma mexicanum. The sequence continues at coordinate 1,206,316,224 of NC_090926.1, read as the reverse complement.
GAGATTTCCCACAGTATGCAGTCTTTTCTTCTCCCCTGCTTGGGATTGTGTTTCTGCAGTCATTGACACTAGGCCTGGTGTTTGTGCATTCAATGTATGCATGCGTGTAGTTGTCAGTAGCCTTTTTTCATTCACACTCTGCCGATCCTGTCTCCGGCTTTTCGATTTGCCTGTTACCACAAGTGTGTGTGTGTCATTGCTAATCACATCCATCTCAAGTTCACTCACTCCATTATCAGATCTCTTAGGGACTGGAATTACTATAAAGGGCCTGGGTGCTTTTGTGGGTGTCATACGTACATCATTAGGTGGATGTACAGGGATTGGGATGCTCCGTACACCAATGCAGTAATGACAGTAAAATGATGATGAATATAATGCACAGATACATTATGCCCCTGTAGGTTAGGCGGCAGCATTTACGTCCAGGGAACTGTGACCGTCTCTTTTCCTGCGGGAGCACTATAGTACTGTTCTGGACCCCCATCTCGATCAGCTGTCAAATGTGTAATTTTTAATACAAATTCTAAATAATATTGTCTCTGGATCATGTTTGTTCTATTTGTGAGCTGTAGAACTTAAGCAATTGTCTCTCCTTGTCAGACCACTGGATTTGTCTATTAGTTCTGGATACAGTTTTCTTGTTTAGGCTATGGGGAGTGTCAAAATCAAGCAATAATTCAACAAGTCTCTTTACTGTGCATGTTCAAAATGTATCAGCTCCCAGTCTACGCCTCTGATCGTCTTCATTCCCGAAGACATGCTGTGTCCTTGTCAGTAAAAGAATAAAAGAAAAAAGAAAACAAATTAAATCGATTAGATTAGATCTGTCCCTCGGTGGAAAGTTTAAAATATTCTCAAATAGTTCTGCTGATGGTTAGAAAGTTCGATTTGCATCACAATTCCATGCAGGAGCATGCCCATCTGTGCGGAATTTGCTGGGTCTCTGATGTATGTGAGGATGTCAACATCGATCGGTCTGTCATGATGCCTACCTCCAAGGAGCCAGGCCCAGCCCAGCAACCCCAGAGGCAGACATCATTTTCCCCAAGGACGTCTCAGCGGGCCCAAGTTGGGGCCTTTTGGACGCAGTCCTGGCGCCTTCGGCGCCAGGCTCATTCTGGACCCCAGTCCTGGCGCCTTAGGCGCCAGGCTCATAAAGCAAGACATCTGTGTAAGTGTTTTAATGTGCACTTACCTGAAGCAGACCGTGCTGCTACATCCAGGCCCTCTTGAGGACTGAATGGGACTACTTTATCTTTTGGACTACTTTATCATTCGGGTGTGGCCTGAGGAAGAATACATACCTGAGTGGAAGGATACATACCTGGAACTACTTTACAGGCTATTTAAACCACACCCGAAGAGCAGCACATGCTTCGCGTTGTTCTGCATCTAGCAGCTGGACGCTCACCGTGTTTGCTCCTGCATTCGGACTTCTGCCACGCCTGCCAGCATCCTGATCACCTACAAAGGAAGAGAAAGAGAGAATAGGAGAAGGAAAAGACTTTACCTGCAAGATCTGCATTCCGGAGTCAGCTCGCCGACGATCCTGCAAAGGAAGACACTTAATTTAAAAGCACATCGCATCGACCGCCGCAGCGCCGCATTCCACTCACCTTCACAGGGCGCCTCCATGTTCAGCAGCGATCATCCGGATTCGCAGCCACGCTTCCACGCCTAGGGAGAAAAAGACAAGAGCAAAGGTGAGAGAGAGAAGGGAATGAGGAAACCAAAACCTCCATGTTAAGACTTACCTGTTGGGTCATTCCCTCTTCATTTCGGGTCTGCGCCGCATCCAGGTGTTTCCAGACCCCGGCCACTATGGGGAAAAAGACATTAGCGTCAATGAGCGAATGAAAAGACATTACCCAAAAAACGCTCATCAAGACTTACCTGATTTCTACAGGGATTGCATCTCGGGTCGGTGCCTTTTCCCCGGCATTCCGTACCCCGGCCCCTATGGGGAAAAAGACATTGACATTAGCATATTGATGCAAGGCCAAAAGGGGAACCTTTCCAGGAACTTACCTGGAAGCCAAGCAAGTTTGGTTCTCATAAAACCAAGAATCCAGTGAAGTAACTGGATACCAACGCGCCCCTGCATCAGAAGCAGGAAGGAGAGCTCGCCCTTCAAGACCCTAAGAAGGATACTTTTGCAAGCCGGTCAAGCAGGAGTTGGGAGTCCGGTCCAGTCCATCTTCTGAGCCCCGCGCAACACCTTAGAAGAGGTCACAGCAGCACGATCCTGGCCAGCGCCTCCGTCGGAGTCAGGTGAGCGTAACACGGTCTCCCACCAAGCTCAGGAAAATCCTCAATTAGGCGGAAGAACACATTGCTTGCCAACCTGCTGTCTTCTGGTGACAGGGACATTTGCCCTGCCTTTGCTGGAATTTGGGACTGTTTGCTTTTCACTTCACTGTGAACAGTGTCTGCAATTTCTGTTTGCATGGAGAGACACTTGTATAACTATGCTATTTAGGATGATGCTCAGACATTCTGTATTTGCTGGATCTCGAAGAAAAGTTAGTACATCTGTCGTTCTCCCGACAAGTTCTGGACACTCTTCGATTAGGCGAAAGAACAATACGTTGACAAGCTCATTCGCTTCCTTCTCCACTTGGGACATTTCGTTTTTCCTCGCTGTACTCAGGAATTAGGAGGAACTGCTTGGCAATCACAGTGAGCAATCTCCTTATAGTCTTTTCATTTTCAGGATCTTGAAGAAAGTCAGTGACACTGGTGAGCCTCCCCACCACTGACGGGTACAATCGTGGCACTAGATCGAAGTATGTCACCACATCTTTGGTGATGTCGCTACTGTGGGACACCATAAGTGATTCCGAATAAGGTTATCATGCGGAAAGCGTCAGGATACTGGTTTTGCTTCCTGCTTATGTGTCCTCGATCAAAATTTTGCATGTTCTCTTTTCCTTATTAAGGCTTCAGTGTGCCTCAGTCCAAAATTCAAATTCAGCAGGCTATGTTGTGGTTTATAAATGCAATTTATTTCTTTACCCTGCAACTAGGATGCACAGAGTGTCCGTTTTTATGTCCTTATGCTCTTTTTTGCTCAGAGGAATGTCCAAAGTAAAACCACAACTTTTGTACAAAAGCTCTTTGTCTTTGCTTTGCATCTGCTCATGCATCCTTTTTCCTCGTCATGGATCTCGTGGGTGCACCTGCTGTGGTTCTTCCCCGTCGTCTGTCGTCTCTTCGCGTTGGGGTGCAGGCAGGGGGCCTTCTCCGATGTATGGCCTGACATTGACCAAAAAGGTACCTCTGCAGTCTTCCACTGTAAAGGGACCGTTAAACCTTGGCTCATCCCACCTTTTTCTCATATGGTCCTTGAGCTGTGCCTTCAGTAATATATCCTTCTGTGTTCCGTGCTGCCCTGCACCCTTTTTGTCATCGCTGCAGCTGGCCTGAAATTACAGGAAGACAAGATGTCATGCAATTCAAGTAATTTTGCATTTCAGACCCTAAGATTTCTCCTGTTGACTCGGCATCACATCTAGCTCTGTCTCGGGGTGTCAGTGGAGTGGGCATTCTTCTTCCTGTGGCTATTTCGTGCAGCGCTAGATGATGGTCGGAACTGGGTTGATTCCGGAGTGCATACAATGCCAAAGGAAGGCAGTGCAACCACCCCTTTCTTAGAGTAAGCTTGAACTTGGCTATCCTTTCCTTTAATACGCCGATGAGCTTCTCGCATATTCCATTACCTTGCGGCTGATACCTCGACTAGAACTTGTGCTTTATACCAAGCAACAAGCTTATCTGCTCGGAAAACTTCATTTACAAGGTGGGTCCTGTTATCTGATCTCTTGACTTTGCATACCCCAACCTGGGAAATACCTCCCTCACTAGAAATTTGGCCACATAGGTAGAGTCTGGGTGTGTACAGGGACCTGCTTATATCCATCTAGAGAATGGACACACCACAACAATTAAATACCTGTGTCCGTTACATACTTGAATCATATCGACATAATCAACATGCAAGTGTTGAAAAGGTCTGTTAGGCCTTGGGATGACTCCTCTAATAACCTTCAATGTGTGCCCAGCTGTGTACTGTTGGAAAATTATACAGTTCACCAGAAAAGTGCAACATGCTCCGCTAAGTTCGGTATGAACAAGTCTTGCGTGAGCATTGCCGCTAGATTCTCTTTTGTCATGTGTGCTGGGTAGTGTAACTGTTCTAGCGCTAAATTTAACAGGGGTATAGCGATTACTGGTTTACCAGTGCTGTCTTGTCGCCACAAGCTGTCAGAGGGGTTTAAAGAACACCCTCACAACTTCCTTGAATTTCTTTCCTCCTGTGGTGCCTCCCCTTGGAGTTCCATCAACTGTGCCTGTCCCATATTGTGGTAACTTTCAGGTTACTTCGTGCAACAATCATTCTCTCATTAGTGTTAATAACTTCCATATCCATGTTCGTCCCATTCTTGGATGCCATACGCTTGGCATCCATGTCTGCTGCTTGATTTCCTCATGATATAAAATATGTCCCCTTCGTGTGGGCGGCGCACTTCATGACTGCTATGCCCACTGGGTGTTGTAGTGCCTTAATCAGTCTGTCTAACAAGGCTGCATGCTGTACTGATGTGCCGTCCTCTCGGCGGTAGCCCCTCCTTTTCCAGCGCGCTAAGCATGCGTGCACTGTTGACGTCACATAGGCAGAGTTACTGTACACTGTTACTTCCTGGTCTGCGTGATTCTCAATCGCGAGTAACAACGCCAATAATTCTGCAGCTAGTGCTGAATAATGAGACAGTATTCGTGCACTGAGAAGCACTCAAAACTCTCTGGTTGCTGTGTGCTTCATTACAGCAACGCCTGTATATCTTTGTCCATCGTTTTGATTGATTCTCGAAGAATCGTCAATGAAAATAATTTCTCCTCCTGCCAGTGCATTCTCTTTCTCCCTGGGAATTTCATCATAGAATTCTTCATAATTCGCACAGTCATATATGGGATCTCCTTCAGTGACTGACTCTGCTATGAACATAGATGGGTTCACTATTTCGCATCGAACTGTCTTGATTGAGGGATTCGATAGGATCACTTCATAAGCAGAAGCTCTCTGAAATGTTAAGGTACCTTTAGGCTTCTCTAGGATAGAAAATAGCGAGTGCTCGACGTACAATGTCATTGAGCATCCCATTACAACGGTAGTAGCCTTCTCGATGGTAAACGCTGCGGCAGCTAAACTTTGTTCACACGGGAAATGGCCTTTCATCACTGGGTTCAAATTTCCACTATGGTATGCTAGGGGCTTGTACCCCAACGTGGTTCGCTGTGTGAGTACTGCCGTCATAATGCTGCCATTTTTGTGTGTGGGAACAGGTAAAATTCCTCTGCATAATTGGGGATCCCTAAAACTGGTGCTGTGCAAATGTCTCTTTTGAGCTCAGTAAATCCTTCCTCCATGGTCTCAGTCCATTCAATCTTTTCTTTTGTCACTTGTGCCTTCTTTAGGGCCTGAAGCAATGGCTTGGTGTAGGAGCTGTAGTTGAAGACCCATGCCCTGACATAATTACAAAGGCCTAAGAAGCTCTGCATTTGCTTTACCGTGTGTGGCTCGGCTGTGTTTAGTATGGCTTCAGCTCTTTCTGGGGTAACTATTTTCCCTTCATGAGAGATCAGCTGACCTATGTAGAGCACTTATCATTGACAATACTGTAACTTCTCTTTGTCAACCTTATATCCTTTCTCAGCCAATGTAGTCAATAGCTGGACAGAATCGTGTCCGCATTGCTCTTCTGTTTGCTACAAATTAGTATGTCGTCCACATATTGCAAGACAACACTCTCTAATGTAAAATTGCTTAGGTCCATCTGCAGGACTCTGTTAAAAATAGAAGGAGAATCACAGTACCCCTGGGGTAGCGTCGTGCTTTTCAGATGCTTAGGTCTGAACGTGAATGATGTTAGTTCTTGTGAGTCATGGTGCAACAGTATTGAGAAAAATGCATTTTTCAAGTCAATCACTGTGAAATATTTTGCCTCAACGGGTATATTACATAGAATTGTAGCCGGGTTTGGGACTAAAGGGAACTCGGCCTCAACAATATCATTTATCAGCCTTAGATCTTAAATTAGCCTCCAAGACCCCCTTTCGATTTTTTGATAGGGTAAACCGTGGTATTGCATGACGACTCTGACGTCACTAAGATGCCCTGCTCCATCAAAGCTGAAATTGTCTTAAAAATCTCTTCATATGCCTCTCTGGACATGGGATATTGTTGTGCTTTCGGTAGAATTGCTCCTGGCTTCAGTTTAATCTTTACTTTTCCGACTCCTTTCAATAGGCCTACGTCATAGGGTCCTGTGGTCCACACTGAAACAGGCACCTGGGCCACGTCATTCTTGAAATATTCGGGGCGGTTCTGTGCTAACATTATTCTCTGAGGCACTTCTCTTTTGATCATTTTCATCAAAAAGCTCAGGCTCACCTCCACTGTTGTTTCTCCTTCGTCTGCTTGTTCTTCAAACAGATCGTCATCAGTGACATCAGTCAATCTATACCCCTCTTCAATGGCGATTACTCTGCACCATTGTCAGCCTTCATCATCATGACCATGGATTAAAACAACTTTCCCTCGTATTGCAGCTGTGTGTATCACCAAGGGAAATAATTGTCCCCTCTCCTCGTGCAAAGGTATTCTCAGCCTGAACAAAAGTTAATCTGGGGTCCTCATAGTTTTCTCAGCAAGGCCTGGCAGCCCTGCCATTAGTACACGTATTCCATACGTGAATATTTCAGGCTCTAAGGGTGTAGCCCTCATAGCTGTGTGTCCTGCGTATGCTCCAATCATTTTGCATACGTTTGAATAGTGCATTCCTGGAGTTGAACATATTATGCCCGCCTCCGTGAACGAGATTGTCATATTTAACTTCGTCATTAGATCTCGACCCAAGATGTTTACTGGGGTTTGTTGTGAATGTAATAGAGGCACATTCATCTCACATTCTCCTATAGAGACTGGAAGTGCGTTTATAAAGGGAATACGACTTGTAGCTCCTGTGCAATTATGAGTATTTATAGCATCGCTGGACAAGGAAAACTTGCCTTCATGTATACATGAACGTGTTGCACCTGTGTCAACTAAGAAGGAATATTCTTTATTCCCTATAACGACACCCACCCTTGGTTCCCGGTGAGGGTCTGGTGTCACTGATGGGATAGAACACATCAGGGTTCCCAGTGAGCTGTCCTCGTCCATATATCATTTTTTCCCACCTTGGGCGAATGGACTTCCCCCATCACCGGTGTTACTCCTCATACCAGGGTTCACGGTCTGCCCTGTGCTCACTGTCTGTGACAGTTTCATCAGTGCCTGTTGGGAATGTCCTTGTGGAAAACTCACTGAGGCTGTAAATCATGTTGTGCGCCTTGCGCCTGTTGTTGCACTGTGTGATTTTGTGCAACTCCCTGCTGTAAGAATGCAGGTGGATTCACCGTAGCTGCTCCTATCCCTTGGACGTTCTGCATCATGCCTTGGTTCCTGCATGTGCGCGCTAAATGCCCTGTCATCCCACACAACCAACATACTGGCGGTGATCTGATCACTTGCCCATTAGACATATCTTGATTGCCATTTTGCATATTTTGAAAACCCCCTTGATTATTCTGGAAACCTCCCTGATTGCTCTGCCAACCTCTCCCTCGAAATCCTCTTCCCTGGGGTAAAACCCAGTATTGCCCTGATTATTCTGCTGTGGATTATTAACTTGTGGCATGCTCGATTCAGCAGTGTTAGTTATCATGGCTCCTTCGAGAGCATATTTTGAGAATTTCTTCTGCACTAATTTTGCCTCTTCACCCTTTCGTGCAGCTTCCTTTTTGCGATTCTTTTCTTGCAGCAGTCTCTTCAATAGTGTGCAATGGTCAACTGTATTTCTGACCATGGCTTGGCCTCGATTCCCACCAATTTCTTAAGCTGTTTCTGCATTGGTTGTGGCAGCCCTTGGCACAATATATGGTAGACCATGGGTATAGATTTCCCCCAAGATTCCTGAGTCTCGAGTACCCAAGCGTCTTGAACATTCTGTATGTAAATCAATGGGTCTTCCGACTCCTTCATTTTACGTGTCATGATAGCTCCCATGTCGGAAGTATCTGGGTATAGTACTCATGGTGCTTTCCAAACCGCAGCTCTGCAATTGTTAAATGGAGCTCTGTCATGCGCTGTATTAACTGTGGTCATACCAGGGTAACCCACCCGTGTCCACACATTGTCTGCTCTGACACCAAGTATGGCGATCAAGAGACCTTTGATATCCCCGATAGCTAACATGTTCCCTCCCGTCACTTTTTCAAGCTTGTGTATCCATTTCCCGGCTCCCCATGTTAACATTGAAAGCTTGTTTTTCAGGTTTTGTCGATCCATGTGTGGCCATGGAATAATTTGTGGTCTTGCTCCACCTTTCTCAAGCAATGGAAATTGGGACACGCAGTCCTCTCCCTCCTCTCTAATTGATCTTCTGTCTATTGCAGGCGTAATATTCCTGCATCGCTGTCTACCAGGCAATGACCTTAGTCGGCTCATGTAGGGTGATATGATATGATATTTTATTTGTATCGCGCTCATACACAAGTGTTTCAGAGCGCGACTAGGCAAGGGAGGGGAATAAGGGAGAACACAGCACAACATAAAAACGATCTTACTAGGCCCAGTGACATTGAGAACGTGCAAGTTCATGGGAAAGGGAAAAGGGAAAAAGTGCATGGAAGGGGGAGAGTGGAAAGTGCAGGAGGGTGGTGGCGACACCCTCCTTTGACCGTGAGATACTTCTTCGTGCCGATCTGACTGTGTGGCAGATTCTGATGCCCTCGATGTAGATCCCCTATAGTCTGACCATCACATCCCTTTCCCTCCCGAGATTCTCTTTTCGCGTCTTCTCTCCTTCTCTGTTTCTTCACGCTCCTCTCTTTCGGTGTCAGACATTGTCTGCCCCCAACTTGTGCAACTTCTTGCATCCTCTTTGTTCCTGCTTATTTCTAATCTATCTAGGGAAATTTCTCTATTCCCACTGCTTTGGGAGACATCCTCAGTGTCTTAAAGCTGAGTGCTCTCCAGGCGCTCGTTTTCGCCCTCCCCTTGTGGTACTTGTTCTAGCTCTTTTTCATCGTATATCCTATCGATTGTTTCTCTGATGCTTCTGGTGTCGAAGTCATCCTCAATATTTGCTCTAGATGTGCCTGGTACCGAATCATACTCAGGAAGAACTCTTCTATGTCCTCCCAGTCTACTACTGGCTCAGACTTTTTAATCTCTCTTTCTGAGATATTCAAGATTGCGTGCTCTCTGTCTTTGCTTACCTTCTATATCGTCATTGAACTCTCTGTGCTTCCTCACTTCCTCTCTGACCCTATCTTCCTCCTTTTTTTTTCGTCCCTACATTCGGTTGCCCTTCGGAGCTCCTCATCCTTTCTTCTCTTTATTCTTTTCTCTTGAATCCTTTGTTCTTCCTCTAACCTTCGCTGCTCCTGTCTGTCTTTTTCAGTGGCTGCTTTCTGTTGTGATCGCGTTGTCTTTTTTGCTTTTCACAATATAACTGTTCTCGTCTCTGTCTATCTCTTTACTTTATTCTTTCATCTCTCAATCCTTTTTCTTTTTCCCTCTCTTTCCTCTGTACATCGTCTACTTTCTCCTTTTGTTTCATGTCATCAATGCCTTTGCTGTCAAGTTTCAATAAAATCTGCCCTCCTATCCATTCGTCCTGTGCGAGTGCTATCTCATCAGTTCTATCATTGCTTCCTTTCCATGTTTTTCCTTCTCTCTCTTTGTCGAGAGATGTACTTGCTTGCGTCTGGTCTCTTCTCTCGTCATCATGTCTCTCCTTGTCCCTCGGAACTTTGGATGTGATATCTCTATCTTTATCCAGATTTTCCTCACTACTTTGCGTAGGTGACTCATATGCTGGGTCGCTATACCCTGTGGCTGCTTTCAATTCTCTCAGCGGGTATAACCCTTCGTCCTTACTGTTCTCAATCTTTGTTTCAGAGGGGGCAGGTGGCACTGTGCGTGTCTCACCCCCCTCTTTGCATAAATTAAGTATCCAGTCTGATAGCGGTTCCTCGTCTTGTTGATACATTTTCCACAATTCTAGACTAGCTAGGCATTTGTCTAACTTTTTGTCGTGTATGTGGCGTGCAAGTATGTCGTAATATGTTGCAAAACTGCTTTAGATAAGAACCCACCCTATGGCCATGGCATAAACATTTTGTGGGCGGGTCCTTTAACCCATTCTGCACTGTACTGTTTAAGCTTAAGTGCATGTTTCGGCAACTGTTTGCACATGTGTGCTAACGGAGTTATGTCTTCCATGCTTAAATCGGTTCCCTTTCCCTTATTTATAGATTGGTCAATGCTTTACGTGACTTAAACAATTCCAACAATATGATCAAGCACCAACCACCACAAGCTCCAATCCCGAATTTTCCACCAAATTTTATATCCTCTATTTTACGCAATAAATATCAGGTAACCTTTTACAACCTGCCAAATATCCAATTGCACAGTTTATATGCTAGTTTCTCGAAGGAAAACTTTCCATCCTATGACGTCACAAAAATCAACACATACGACAGACGTTAACTGACTAGACGAACTCCAGCTGGTCACATGTATCTCTGCCTCTAAAATTACCATGACATGGAGTTTAAACGTATCCCTTTCACAGCGCCTTTAATCGCCTTGGTGGCCTATTCGTTCCCCTTTATTTGGGACTCTGGATACAAGTTTCTTCTAGCGCTTCTATAAAAAGCATAGGAATAAGGCGGATCCTCTCTCTTCTCAGGTGTCCTCCCCGGTAACCTCTCTCTTCTCCGGTGTTCCCCACGGTATCTTCCCTTTGTCTACTTAATTATTCTCGAGTCATTATTCCCTTCCCCATATATATATATATATATATATATATATACATTCTTCTCTACTTCTGACTATATTTTGTTTTTTCCTGCCTCCATCCGTTACCTTTTCCCTCACTTGTTCTGAGGCATGCACTTTTGCCAAAGCATTAGTCTTTTTCACTCAACGTTTGCATGTTTCCTCTCTGGATCCTCGGGATCATTGCCTTCGTCACCGCCTTACCGGCCGCTCTCCCGCTCAGCTGCCCGTAGGAGAGGGAAGGGATTATGTGGGGAACACGGGTCCCTTCAGACCTCATTCAGAAGATTTTATTTTTACTGTACCACTTTCTGCGGGGAGCTTCACGGTCTACTCAGCCGAATGGCAAAGGACTCGTGATATTACCGAGGACCTAGAGTTACTTTATGTCGACGGTCAATTGGTGTCTTATTTTAATCGATAATTGATAACCATCCTCTGATACCAAGTGTGCACCGGGACCCCAACCAGCCCATAGATTCGGGATTTGCCCAGAAGAACCTTAAGACAAGATAGCAGCACCCGTGAGATGGATGGGGGTGCAGATTTATACTGCAACACGAATCAATAAGGACAACTCAGCGGTTTGGCAAAAGGAGTCAGTTTAATGACAAGTACAAAAAACCCGGGAGTCATGAATATCAGCAATGGTGCGATCTTTCTTCTCGCTTCAACTCCAATGAACTTCATAAAAATCCTAACATTTATACTAAAAACTCATCTTTGACGTATAACACTCAAAAGTTGACATGCAATTCTATTGGTTCGGAAAAGGTAACTTTACTATAGGTACTATATCTGTATATGGTAACGGAGTGAGGGGATTGGGAAAACACTGACAGGTGGGCATCTAAGCCCTTCCTTCAAAAATGACTACTGCAGACGTCACTAAAAGTACAAAGTCTCATTGGTTCTACTAACTATAGGACCCTAGATTACTTGATCCACTGTGATTGGGATGGCACCAACTCCATGCATACTTTTTCACTTTGCTTAGCAGCACACAGAATGGAAGGCCAAGTGCAGGGTGCGCCTCAACTCACACGGCCTTCCTCCAGTCAATCATCACTTTAGTGGCTATGTGTCAATTATTTCGCTGTGGTGGGCCTCAAGACTCCATCTTCTGCCTAGATATCTTCTCCTGGCTTACAGCCATGCGTAGGTGTGGGGATCTTGCTCTGTTCGTTTGGCTGGTCACGTGATACAGACACCGTGGATTTGCCTTTTCCTCAACAATTCCTGTATTTGATTTTATGTTCACCCACCACCTGCCTTCGCCTTCTTATCCTGCCCCATCAAAGCAGTATATTCTGCTCCTTGCTTCAGTTAATTGTAGCTACTGCTCGTTCATTTTGATGGATATGCCCTTGGTTCCCTAGGCACGAGTTTCCTCTGCTCAGTTTCGTTTCTGCCGCTCAGCTCCTGATGTCGTTGAATGTGAAACTTTTCTCAAATTGCCTTAGTCATTTTTGTTGATTCTGCTTTTTGTACAAAGTGGAAGTATACTTCATATAAAGTGCTTTATTTGAGGTAGATATGTATATGGCGCTTGCTGCACTATCCCTCTGCTAAGCATAGCAAGCCGCAGGATTCTCTTAGCCTTCTTGAGCTTCCAAGCATATGTACATGTGTAAACTGGTCAAATACCTTTGCCATGCTTACAGCTTAAGCTTCTTTCATTTGACATCGCTTTCACACTCTAGGTTCACAAAATCCTTGTTCATGGCGTTTAGTCCCTTTATGTCATTCTCTGGTCGTCATTTCTTCTATAGGTGAGTCACTCGGGGTTCTCGTGACATCACCATTCGTCTTCCATTAGGACCTTTTTGGTTTCTTCCGGGACTGTACTCAGACGATCTTCATTTCGATTTATTGGTTGATATGCCTTCCTCAATGGGTACCTTACTGTCCATGGTTTCCTTGGTACTGGTACTTCAATAGCCATTGTTCTTCTGATAGGTACTGGACTGCACAGAGCCCCACTGCGGCTCTCTGCCGGTTTATTTGCTGATCATTTTCATATGTTTCGGTGTGAACGTTCCTGGTCCTTCAAAATGGACGGCTGGAGTGCGGGTCATGCTTGGGACCTGCACTATTTCTCTGCAGCATCCCGTGCTTGCAGCCCAAAGCAAAATGTAGATATGCCCCACCTGGCGCTTCTAGCATCTGAACTTTATTATTGTCACTATATTGCATCTAATTGGGAGCCTAGTACTAAGTAACATCACATCTCTGCTGCAAGAGAAGACATCACCAGGTCAGTTCAATCAGAATCAGTTTCATCTTCAGTCACACCAGCATAGCAGCAGGTGCTGTCTGCTCAGTTGCTGAGCTGCATAAGCAGACAGCCAGGGCTCAGAGAAGCATGTCTGGAGGACTCATAACTCATATTTTCTAAGCAATATTATATTTTCAGTTTTATTTGATTTAAAAAAAACCTTACTGTGTACCTTTACGCCTGTTCTCAAGGGGATAGCTCAGGGCCAACGTGCTCGCCTTGGAAGCAAGATGACGTGGAGCAACACAGGTTCGATCCCCGGGTCTGTGCTCTGTCTCTTGCAATGACCAACACAGGCTTCACAGTACACTCTCTTGCTAGGAACCTCAGTTTAAAGTTCTTGTGCACCAGTCATCAGAAGCTTCCCAGTACACTCTCCTGCTAGGAAACATATTCAATGTTTCATGCCTTCTGCTCAAAACCTCTGATGCCCTCTTGCATACCGGTGTTCTGCTTTTAACCATTTATGTTTTTCAGTAATGCACAATAATATGTGCTTGACTCTTGGCAATGCTCACTTGACTCTTGACAACCTTTCATCTCAAACCTTCACTTATGCTTGCTTACTTGGCTCTCTTTATTAACATTGCTTTTCATGTCAATTCATAACCAATTTACCGTTCTTACCACTGTTCATTACTTTGTTTTTGCACTAATTCTGTACTTTCAACGAATTGACTTATTTCATCCGATTGTCATCTACGGTAATTAGCCCATTGAAACCCACGTTGGTACGCGCCGGGACTCCCAGTGCTCCTGGGCAGACTCAGCAGTGTTGCTTGGCATGTCTGACGTCGTTTGTGATGCTGCCGCACTTGTCGTGTCTCCTGGAAGCGTGCTCTGTCCCGCGGTCCTTCTGTGGCTTTGTGTACAGCTTCTCCCTCGCCCGCCGGTTTGTCCGACAGACCTCTCTGCCTCTGTGACCCGCCAGCTCCTTCTCTGCTGCGTTTCGTTTGGCGGTGCTTCTCTGGCTCGCACCCGGCCTCACCAGCCGATTCTTCGGTTTAGAGGGAATGTCCAGCTTTTGTCTCAGAACATTCTCGCACCGGCCTGCTTTCCCCCTGATTTCCTGCTGTGCTTGCTCTGCATCCCTCTCTGGCTACTCTGGACTTCTTGGGCTTGAGCTCCCACACGACTTCTCTCTCGTTCAGGTCGCCCCTTCTGCTTCAAACACTGGCCTTTAAATATCCCGCCAGCTTGATTTGACATACAAACGCCAAGAAGGACCAAAAAGCAACGCCGGTTTACTGTTGCACTGCGTACGAGTCACTAGTCTCTGCGACTGATAGGGCCAAAATGAAATGTTAGAGGCTGGAGGTAAAAGGAGGTCAATGAAGTATGGCACAGGTGCTTGATTAAAGCTCTGCGTATGTTGCAGAGACTCGGCATCTGAGAGCACAGGCTCAATACACAGACAAAGAACCAGTCACCGATTCGGCTGGAACCCCTATTTCCCATGAAGAATAATAATGTAATGATTTGGGTACTCACATAGAAGCTAATCCTGCTTTTAACGCCTGTTAACTAAACCCGGAAGAGTGCAGAGTTGAGGTGGCACTTTGTCATAGTGGCGGGTACGGTGATGGGCGCATGTGTGTTTTGCGCACGTGTGTGTGTGAAGTCATTGTGGCTGGGGGCGCGAGACGCGAATGTGACAGTGGGAACCTTTACTGAGCGGAGGTGGCTTCTGGGGTGTGGGAAGCTGGTGTTTCTGTCGTCCCATCGTGTCTTGTCATTAACCCGGAGTGTTAACTGACCTAAGGAAAATAAAATTAACCTATACAGTACGGGAGTCTGGGGGTATTTTGATTACGTCACTGGCAAATGGAGGCACGGGTGTAATCGCTGCTGTGGGGGTGGGTGGGGGGTGCAGCTGAGACAGGACACTTGCCCCCCGTTCGTGCTCCCCACACCCCAGGTTGTGCTGGAGCCTGTAGAAAGCTAAGGCCGTGGCCATACTGTTCCACCTACAGGCGAAGGCGGTTGGTGTTTGCTGGTGAGGGGCGGTGGCTAAAGTCCCAAGGAGCTTGCGGCCTGAGGGAAAGGAGGTGACGGAGATCGGAGGGCCTGCGCGAGTCCACAGTGGTGTCACCGTCAAGCAGGCAGGTTGGCGGCAAAGAATAATGTGGTAACGGAGTGGTAAACGGACCGAGGTATTGTTCTTTTCATTTGAAAAGGTTCGTCATGGTCCCACTTGTGTGTGGGGTGGCCGGAGAGAAATAAATACACGAACAGGAAGGATAACAGGGTGAAAGGAGATAATCATGCCTTTTGTTTGCACCTGTGGGTTCGGCCGAGGAGACAGGAGTGATCTCATGGAGATGTTGTGGACTGCCCGTCGGGAAAGTGACATTGGGCCCAATAACGGAGACGCTGCATGCGTCGGAGAGTGACTGTTGGCAGTGGCGGTACCTGTATGGACTGCCAATGTTTCAAATAAATGGAGGTGCCGTGCAAGTTTCACCGGATCAGTGGAGTAACTTTGCTGATGAGTTGGGGGGGACATGCCATCTAAAGGAAAGGTGCCCCTGCCAAAAGAATGGGGACAAAATGGTGTGCCACGAAAGTTGGGGGGGACAAACACCCTTGTCCCCCCCTAAAATTACGCCCATGCGTCGGATGGCGGTGCAATTGCTGTTTTCTTGCAGTGGAGACGCAGGGGGAAGTTCAACTCTGATTCTGGGTTCGGGATTCGGAGCAGAGTACTGTTGGAGTCCGCATCGCCTGGGGTAACGTGGTCGGAGGAGGCAGTGATGGTTGTCGCTTTTCACAGAGCTGCGTCGAAGGAAGTCTGGGTTTGGATGTGGACTTCAGTGCGCTTTGGTAAATGAAAACTGGGATATCTGGCGCAATCTTCACCACAGTTTGGCATGGTTCAAGGGTCCAGGAGGACGTGATATGATGGTGTGATACTGTCAGTGACTTTGGGGAGGTAGGTGTCTGTCAGGGCCTGTGGTGATGTATGGTTGTGGGTGTGCGTGTTTATTTTTGTGTGTGGCCCGTTTGGTTTAGGGGTTAGGGGCATCTTTCTCGGGGTTGGGGGGTGCTAGTTGTGGCGGCTGTTGTCCTGTTGTCGTGTTTGCATGCTATGTATTTGTCGTAGCCGCGGGTTTTAGGTACTGTCTTTGTATAATGAAATGGAAATTCTGTATGTAATGGGCTATTTTCTTTTCAGATCAGTGGTGAAGGACTGGACTTGAACTTTCTGGGTATTGGGGAGAAGTTTTTCATTTTTGTGGGGTTTCATTTTGAAGCTGGGCTTTGCTGAAGGAGTGTTCAGCAGAAGTTTTCAAGGAGTTCCTTGGGGGTTGCGGGACTTGACAATATTCATGTATTTATTTTTTGCGCAATTCAATGACTTTTCGGGGTAAAAGGGTAATTCTTGGACAAATTTGGGACATGTGGTCGGGGAAGGCTTTACGGCCATGGGGATTGCAGTGGGGATTGAGGACAATCCATTTTTCATGCTTGTATACTAAGTGCAAGTGAGTGTGGGGCGGTCTATTGAGTAATGTGTGAATGCTCTACGTTTCGGGGTGGCTGCATTTTGTGGTTGGCTGTTGTAGGGAGAGTGCCAGGTCATTGAGGTTTGTGGCGTTCTAGTATAGTGGTTTACTGTTTGCTATTGTGGAAATATGTGTTTTGCTTTCGCTTTAGCAGTGTAGGTGGCTGCTTAGTAATACGTTGCTGTGTTGTTGTTAAAGGTGTTTGGTTTAGCAACTGTTGGGTGGCGAATTTGTGACCCAGGTGTTTTAGTGGAGTTACGGCGGTTGATGTTTTGCCGTTTTTAATGACTGGGGGGTTACTTAACATTTTTGGTATTTTGTTTGGTGGTGTTGGTGTGAGTTGTATCTACTTGATTGCTGGAGATGGTAGCTTAATAGTGCTGTTAACTCTTCCTGGGGTAAAGGGAAGTTACATCATTTTAAAGTTAGAGGTATCAGGTATTTTTGTTTTGTATGGGGGTGTGGAAGGATGTTCATGGTATTTCATGGCATGTTATGCGGAGGTAGAGGTGCGTGACATGGGATGTTTCATTTGGCAGGTAGCTGGTATTGTTTTGGTGGATTGTGATTGTAGTGGTGGTTTGGAGCAGGGTTCCCAGTTTGATGTGGTAGGAAGTGCTTGGAGTGCTCATGGCGAGCTAGGTTTGTGCTTAGGCGTGGCAGGTCTAAGGCCCTGGGGAGCAGACTAGGGCGAAGGAGCAAGGTGCTTGATGTGTTAGGTTGGTTAGTTGGATGCCCTTTTGTAGGGTTGTGGAGCGTCCAGGAGTGGCAGGCCTGGGGTTTTGAGGTAGAGCTCAAGACCAGTGTTTGTGCTTTGTTTTTTGTTTTGGTTCTTGAGGGTCCATGTGGTGCGGGACAGATTGAGGGATATCTAGGTCCTTTTCTTCAATTCAGTGGGTCTTATCCCTGTTCATACTCTGTGGTTGGCGTGATCAAGGGGTGTGTTTGGCTTAGTGGAAATTGGCGTGGTTGTTTAGTTAGTTGGTTTGGGATCGTGTTAGTTGGCTTATCAGAGGTATGTATTGTGTTCAGTGGTTTGTTGGGAACAGTGTCACAGTTGGTATACAGTGATGCCGTGCAGTGGTAAGCTGTGTGAGGTCCGGGGTTGGTTCATTGAGAGTTGTCTGTTCTTCCTTTGTGCTTCAGGTCTATTAATTAGTTGGCCACTTAGTGATGGGTCTGGAGTGTTTAGTGTTGTCATGGCGTTTGGTGCATTGCTGGACAGTGTTCCACACATCTGTTGTGTTGGTGAGTATAAGGGAGGAGGATGTGTCATAGTGGCGTGTACGGTGATGGGCGCATGTGTGCTTTGCGCGCAAGTGTGTGTGATGTCATTGTGGTTGGGGGCGAGAGATGCGAATGTGACAGTTGGAGCCGTTACTGAAGGGGGTGGGTTCAGGGGTGTGGGGAGCCGGTGTTTCTGTCGTCCCATTGTGTCTTGTCATTAACCCGGAGTGTTAACTGAACTAAGGAAAATAAAATTAACCTATACAGTACTGGAGTCTGGGGGTACTTTGATTACGTCACACTTCCATGGTACTTTAACTTTGCAAGTGCAGGCTTTCTCCTCACTTGAATCAAGAGCTTATCCTGTGAGCTATCCACCCTGACACTGTAAAGTAACGGACATGGGCTTTAAGTAGAGGAAAAGGCTGTACCTGTCTCGGGTGTATATCCGTTAGGAAACTGGTAGGTAGGACAACAGTCTCACAGAGGCTTCTCTGGCTGAGAAAGAGCTCAGGAGGAGACAGAGGCAGGTGTGCAAGGGATAGTGACAGAGAACCTGTGGAAGAAAGAGACGAATCAGAATGCACTCTTCCTTCCATAGCCCCCGGGCCGTTACTACTTCCACCAGGCTGTCTAGTACATGAGGCTTCCTGTGACTGTCATACGCATGCATCACTGTCAAGGGCCAAAGGATCTCTATGATGGTAATGCACCTGCCCCATCTGTCACTATTTCTCTTCCAAATTCTCCAATATATCCAAGGATCCCCAGGCTGTCACTATTTCGCTTCCAAATTCTCCAATATATCCAAGGATCCCCAGGCTGTCTCTATTTCGATTCCAAATTCTCCAAGATATCCAAGGCACCACTAGGTTGTCAAGTGCACGAGGCTTACCCTGATTGCCACACACCTGGAGTTTCCTTGCACTCTCAAGGACACTATGATCCCCAAGACTGTAATGCACCTGAGGCTCCTCCAGCTGTCACTATTTCTCTTCCCAAATCCCCTTGTGACACCTTAACTGCACTTCTCTTCTCTTTCTTTGCCTCTCCCTACATCCTTGTTTGTCCCCTCTCTTGCCCCTACTCATTATCACCTGGACCCCATTGTACCACCTCACCAGATAAATAGTGCCCATTCTCATTGTTAGTTAACCAATCTTGTGACCATACTGACCTATTTGCTCCTCAAATCATCGCACCTCTACCACCCAACTTCCAATCATACCATGTAACCTTCCCTTTCTGCTTTCAAATGGCTCCTGTTCCTCATATCCCCAAGAATCCCATTTGTGACCTGATCCACCCTCACAACTGCACACCTGTCTCTTTTCCTCCTCCCCTTTTACTCCAGCATCAACCCTCACAACTGCACACCTGTCTCTTTTCCTCCTCCCCTTTTACTCCAGCATCAACCCTCACAACTGCACACCTGTCTCTTTTCCTCCTCCCCTTTTACTCCAGCATCAACCCTCACAACTGCACACCTGTCTCTTTTCCTCCTCCCCTTTTACTCCAGCATTCTGGAGCATGTTGTGTTCAGCCGAATCACCATGCACCTTAAACCCAATAACCTGTGTCACTCGCTTCAATCTGGATTTCTCCATTGTTACTCCACCAAAATTCCAAACGGCACTGCCACATGTTGGCAACTTTCACACCACTGCCCATCACCCTAAACACTCCTACATTCTCATCTTCGATGCGGCTGACAACTTTCTCCTCAATGTCTTGTCTCCTCTCTTTGTCTATGACACTGCTCTTTTTTGGATTTCTACCATCCTCTCCGATCTACCCCTTTCCATCTCCTGGAAGGCAAATACTTCAGAACACACACAACTCCCATGGGATGACCACTTAATTTCTTCCTGTACACATGTTGTCTTGAACACATAGCCTCCTTTGGTTTCTTTTACCCCCTGCATTCTTATATTTCCCAGATCTTCTTTTCCATCCCAACCTTTACCCTGACCTCTCCTCCCACATCTCCAATTGTCTAGCATTTGATTTTGGTGCGATGCCTCCTCAACTCAGCTGGGACCGTATCCATCTATTTAGCAGCTAGTAATGCCCTCTCCTCACTTCCTCTCTCCTCCTCTCCTTTATCATTTTTCCCTGACCTAGTCACATGATCCCAGGATCACAGCTTTGAGGTTTTACTGAACAGCCAACTGAAGCTTCACCAATTCATCCCCTTCACTCTGACTGATGCCAGAGTCAATCCACTTAACATGACAACAAACTTTCCACTTTGCATCTATCACTACACTGGTACACTCCTTTCTACCTGTGTACTCAGCCACCTTGATTATTCCTCTCGCCTCATTTGGGGCCTCTTCTCTACTCATTCAAACTGTGTAACTTGCAATTTATATCCTTTGCAACGTCCTCCACCTCTACTAACAGCATTCCATGTTGGCTGGCTCCACATGCATCACCGGTCATTATTTAAACTCCTCTTGCCTTCAAATCTGTCCATCGAATGTGACCTCCCAACATCTCTACCTCCAGGACCTGCTAGACCCACCTCAGACCTTTCCCTCTAGCGTCTCCCTCACACCTCAGACCTTTCCCTCTAGCGTCTCCCTCACATCTCAGACCTTTCCCTCTAGCGTCTCCCTCACATCTCTATTCCATGATTCCCTTATTACTGTGTCTCGCTTCTGCTCCTGATCATTAATCACCATCCACCCATGAAACTCCCTCCCGCTAAAATACAATGGTAGCATATGATATGATATGTCTTTTATAACCCGCCTGTACACAAGTGTTTTTAGGCATGACAAGACAAGCGAGGGAAGACAGAGCGAGGACAAGACAAACAATCTTACTAGGCCTTGTGTCATTCAGATCGTGCGAGTGAGACAATGCAAAGTGCAAGGGAGTGGGAAGGGGAAGTAGAATCAGGAAATCATTTTTATGAATTAGTGCAGCCAGGCCAGCGCGGATCTGGGTAAGTGCAAGGAGGCAGGGGACTGTAGAGGTTACAGTTACAGCCCATAAGTATGCAGTAGGCCCAGAGGCAAAGAATGGGAGACTGATCACGGAGGAGCCTGGTACCCAGTGAGACTCTGAGGGTAGCAAAGCAACCAGTCGGTGCTGCAGACAGAAAGGTCAGCAGGGGAGGGAGAAAAAGCAGAGGAGAAAAGGAAGGTCTGGAGCTGCTTCCGGAACTGCAGGTGGTTGGCTCAGGTTTGAGAGGAACAGAGAGGCCATTCCAAAGGGTGGCACCTGCAGAGGAGAGGGATCTACCCCTCGCTCTCTTCCCGGGGAAGCGTCTGACCCTCAGAGAGTAGGAGGTAGTTGAGAGAAGGAATTGAGAAGCAAGGAATTTTGGAAGAGAGAGTTGGATGTAGTGCAGGCCCCGGCCTCAGAAAGCCTTGTGGACGACGCAGAGGGTCTTCAACTTGACCTTTCAGCCACCGGGAGCCTGTGGAGAGATTTCAGGACTGGAGAAATATGGTCCCTGGGCTTGAGGCCAAGGATAAGTCTTGCAGTCCTGTTCTGGATTAGGTGCAGAGGGTGGAGAGTAGAGGAGAGAAGGAGAGATTGGTGTCGAAGATGACACCAATGTTTTTTGCCTCACAGGAAGGCGAAGGAAGAGGGCCCAGAGTGTGAGTCAGCCGCAGGAGTAGGAGGAGCATAGAAAGTAGAGGAAAAGGCATCCACTGACACACGCTTCATGGGCCGAATGACTGAGAAGGTAGGTGGCAGTGCTGGAGTGCACAATGCCTGAGGGACAGAGAGTTGTAGGTGAGAGGAAAACAGAAAGTGATAAGTCCAAGAGAGCGGAATGGTGAGAGGGTTAGAGAGGGGGATCTCTGAGGAGATGCGAACATCCAAGGTGTGTCTGGCAGAGTGTGTTGGTTTAGAGGTTAGAATGGAGAGAGAGAGAGAGAGAGAGAGAGAGTCACAGAGGTTACAAAAGAGTTCAGGTGGATGTTGAGGTCTCTGAGGAGAAGGTGAGAGTTAGAGGCAAGGAGAGAAGCGGAGAGGTCAGCTCATTCTGAGAGAAAGAGGGTGACCTAGCCAGGTGGCCTGTAGATGGTGGCCACAGTCAGAGAGAGGTCAGCAGAGACAGAGAGCCTGCAGACCAGGCATTCAAAGGAGGAGTAGGCCTGCGTAAAAATGACAGAAGCCGGGACCCACTTGGGAAAGATCAGAGCTACTCCACGTCTGGGTTGGTTGGATCTGGGCTTGGAGAGGATCTTATAGTTATAAGGGAGGAGAGTGTCAAAACTTGTGACAGAGCTGGCTGTGAACCATGTCTTGGTGAGAGCAAGGACATCAAGGTCAAGTTCCTTGAGAAGGTGCAGTACAAGACACTGCCATTCAGATAGACATTAATGAAGGTCTTGGAGGAGTGGAAGGAGGCTGAGAGTACCTCCCACGAGTGGCACCATTAATGTGAGAGGAAGGGACAGGAGAGAGAGAGCTGAGACCATATGAGGGGCCCATAGGTCTGGTGAGGGAACGACAAAGAGGAAGTCAGTGAGAGTTTTTGTGGAGGAAGCACTGAGATAGGGATCAGTGATAGGGAGGCCAGGGTTGGAGACCAAGATGCCCCTCTTGAATTACTTTCTTCTGACTTAGTGAGAGGGATAGGATAGGAAATAGAGTAGCAGTAAGAGAAGATAGTAAAAACAGAAAGCACCATATAGGGTGTGAGGAGGAAAGTAAGAGGGGGAGGGAGCAAAAGAGAGAAGGAGAGACACACAGCCCAGTGCTGCACAGCACAGTATGAGAAGAGGGGGAGCGGGTGGGGGCCACAAAGTGGGGAACACACAGGAGATGCAGATACATACAGACAACAGTACAATGGTACCCAAAGCGGGGTGGGGACCTAGAGAGTGGGAGAGAGCTTAATGGGACACAGATCACAGTACCACAGTAAAAACAGTGTATGGGAACCTAGAAAGTGAGAGAGAGCCTAACAGGACACAGTTCACCATACAACTGTAACAACAGTGGATGGGATCCTAGAGAGTGGGATCAAGCCTGATGGGACACAGTTCAGAGTAAACAGTTACCTAGAGAAGGGAAACAAACCCCAAAGTACGGCTAACCACCAGGGAGGGGAGCCTACGGTGGCCCAGAGACAGAGTACGTTAAGTCTTACGGTTAGGTGCAAGTACGTGCAAAAGGCTGGGTAGGCCGTTCCCCCTGCCCGTACCTTTCTTACCTTTCTGACGCTGATGGTCTATGGCTGCGTGCATGCTCGTACTCTGCACTGCACCCCTTCATCGCCAAACACTTGCGTCGCTCAACACCGCAGCCTTAGCCTATGCAGGCTTTGCAACGGATGGTCTGTTTCTCGCTTCTTAAGGGATGCGCTGCGTGGGTGTAGCGCAACATGCTACGTTCGATCGACCAGTGCCTCCTGCAGTCCTGCCTCGCACAACACTGCACCCTTAGCCTATGCAGGCTTTGCCATGCAGGGTCTGGTCCTTGCTTCTTAAAGCATATGCTTTGTGGGCCTAGCGCAATGTGCTAAATTCGATCGGCCAGCGTCTCCGGTGGTCCTGCGTCACACAACACCATCCCCTTAGCTTATGCGAGCTCTGCCATGGAGGGTCCGGTCTTCGCTTATTAAAGGATACGCTGCATAGGCATGGCACAACATGCTACATTCAATCGGTCAGCGTCTCCTGTGGTCCTGCATCGCACAACACTGCGCCCTCAATCAATCTACCAGTATTTAAAAATGGCCGACAACTCTACTGTCTCTCTGTAGAAACGGCCACTGCACTCCTCTGCCACATTGCACCTTCACCCGCTCCCTTGCTCACACTAACTGTAATTAGCACAGGGAAGTCATTATTTACCAACTCTCAGCGAATCGGAATATTCAAAAGGTAGCCAATAGAAACTGGTATTGACTGCATTCCAGGCATTCTGAATTGAGAAGCAGCCAGGGAAATAACAGAAATCATTTCTCTGTATTCAAGAAACAGCAAGGCGTTTACTACCTAATTTAACAAAATAAAGTGAAAGCTAAAATATGGAACAATGCTTTCAGTTTTGTTAAGAAGATCTGTCCACTTAAACTTTGATCTTAAAACAAGCACATGGTAAAACTGTTCCAGTTCAAAAAAGGTACAAATAAAATGCTTACCATGTAAAGATAGCCTTGTTATTTAAATATTAGACCATGAATCCATGTTTGATTTACTATCAAGTGTTGTGTTGTTTGCTCATTATTAATCTCAGATGTTTTACTTCACTGCCACACCTCCATAACCTTTATTGATACTAACAATAAAGTATTATTAGCATACAATTAGGGATACAATTGGGCATTAATGTGATTAAGGCCCAATTGTATCCTTACTGGTCTGTGTCTTCTGCACAAACGTTGTGATACCTCCGGGTCTGGGCATTACACAAAAGTAATAAACAAATAAATAAATAAATAGCACTGTGTGCTGTGAGAAACCCGAGGGTCTTCTCACTCCTAAACCCCTGGGATCCTCTGCGCAGGTGGCCAATGAAAGGCCATTACCTTTGGATCCTGCCCATGGGGGTGGAAAAGCGAGGGAGGATTATCTGGGTGGAGTGTCCTTGGGGTCTGAAAGTGGGATGACCTCAGGAGAGACATGGTATCCCCTTTTTCATAATAATGACCTACCTAACCCTCCCCCGACCTTTTTGGGTTATTTCAAATCATCTCCCTTCAATTTAGCATGTGGGACACTTGCACTTGACAGTACTGCGAGGAGGAAGAGGCAACTGAGAATAATGAACACCATACACTCTCACCACTTTGGTTGTGGGACGAGGAAGATTCATGCAAAGCAGTGTGAAGGTCAGGCATGTCCTCCTAATCAGGGTCAGGCAAGACTGATTGAGAGAACACACCTGCAGCCTGTTAGAGAGTTGTATGTTTATAAAAGTAGGAGAAAAGAGCAGCAGTAGGGAGACCAGTGTGACAGACACAGAACCTTGTTGGAAGAGAGGCGAGCCACTGAAGGAAACTGCCTCATGAAAGTCCGAGGTGCACAGCACACCGAGACGGTGATGACTGCAGGGAGAGGTGACCTGAGACAGCCCGGCGTGGGAACAAGAGCTCTGTAGAGCAGACTGGCAGCAGAAAAAGGAGCCAGGTGGAAAGACATCCCTGTTTCGTTTTCAACCAAAGTGCTCGTTCCCCGTTGCCGAGAAGCCGGCCCAGCAGTGTATGAGGGGCAGAGGTTGGATCCCAAACAGCAGATGCTGAAGATTGTGTGCGTCGCGGTGCGAGGTCAGCTTTAAAAGAGGTCAGTGATTTTCTGAACAATAAGAAACCTGGTGCGCGAAGCATGAGTGATTGAACATTCTATTTGGCTGAAATACTTTGTAGCTAGCAGTGGAGTGGTTGCATGCATTATGAAGGCACGTTTTCCAAGGGCTCTGCTCCTGGCCTTTTTCCATTGTTGAACTTTGAAGAACTGGAAATACGTTTTATAAGAGTGATCACGTTCGGTAAAGCAGAACAGTTTTGAAAGTGTCTGAGTATTGGAAAGCTCTCTTAAAGTGAGAGGCATACATATTCCATGACGGGCTGAATGCAAACAAGAACGTCTGCGTAATTTATACCCAGAGAGCACTGAATTAAGTATGAACTTAATAATTGTCTTTTTGAAACAACTGGACTTTCAAGATTAAACTTGAACTAATGATGTGAGTCTGAACATGCCTGATAGCGACACCTACTGGGGGAGAGCAGTATTGCCACTGATCTTCTCACAGGAGTTGAGGTATAAGGTCAGTTCTGAGGGCCCATGCAGACTCTCTGCTCAAGAGCTTTTTTTGGAGAGTGCCGGGGCTGGGCCCAGGCTCACTTAAAGCCCTCTGTTCAAAAAAGCAGCCCAGAGAAAGTCATGTTTTGAAACTGACTACTAAAGGGGAGAGAGGAGTGCAGTGTGCTCTGCCCTTGAAACGAGCTCTGTCTACAGATTAAAAGCCTAAGGAAAGAGGCAGAAGGCCTTTTCCAGCCAGTAATGGTGCTGTCAACCGTTGCATACACCCCATCACTGGTTCATTCTCTTTTACTGCACATTTTTTCATTGCAGCTTTTTTGCTAGCAATTTCTTCATTTACCTGCAAACTGGCAGGGGCGCCCCCTGCGCTCACCTTCCACCCAATACCCACCCTCTCCCAGGAGGGTGATTGGAATGAGCAAGCAAGGCAAGACATGTTCCTGTGGACCGTTGCATAAATGCCATCATTATCCATTACATTCGGGAGACACTAGTACAGTGCTGGTTTTAACTTTGCATTGTGGTCCTGCCTTTTCCCATTATAAACCCAGAACTACAAGCCCCAGAATGCAATGTTAAAACCAGGACTAAACTAGTGTCCGCTGAATTGAATGGATAATGCTGGCATGTATGGCGTTGTCCTGTAGTGTGGATTCTTCTTTAGGTGGTGTTCCACAGGCTAAAGTTCCAGTCCTTCGTCTCACTTTTGCAGAGAACATCCTTTTGTAGTTCTAGTTCTTTGATTACAATGATGGCTTCATTTGCCTGTCCCCTGCCACTAATTTATGCGCAAGCCTATCAGGTACCTGCCATTTACAGACAATTTTGAAGTCCATATTTGGAGAAGATGTTCAGATGTATACTTCCTTGTCACCAACCAGGTACTCTCCAAGGCCTGGCATTGATTTTTCTAACCTTTCAAGGTTCATGTTAGAGTTTGTACTGAAGAAAATTCCTCATGTTGTTTCAGTGGAAAACCTCCACTGTGAATGTAGGCTCCAAAAATAGTAGGGAGAAGTCTACCCGTGTAGCAGTCTAGATGCCAGGATCCAAGATATAAGAGAAAGGAAGAAACGGAAGTTGATGAGCCAGGGATTGGTGAGAAGCTGGAAGATCTGGCCCAGACGTAGATTGGACTGAAAGACAGTGAGGTGATCAAGCAGAAAAAGGCTCCATTAGGTTTTTGGGTAGGTATTCCTGTATATCAGCCAACATTCCAAGATGGCCTCCAGAGTAGACTCGTATTAGTGACATAAAGAAAGGACTATCCAGCCTAGGGACTGAACCGTACTATAAACTAGCATTAAAGAGTTGCTTGTCAACATTGTTGGTGGATCTTTCCTGGAGTTCCATTACACCCCATGAAGATTCCTTTGCTTGTTTCACAGAAGACTTGTTTGGGCCCAGGCCTCCCCCTCTGTCCCGCTGCTGTCCCCCAGTCTTGTTTTGCTTTAATTGCTCCTTTCTCCGCATCCTCCCATTTGTGCTTATACCTACTTCCCTGCCCCACTATCGAGCCTGCTCTCTCCCTCTGTTCTCCACGGCGCCCACGCTTCCTAGCGGTCATCTGTTTGACGGGGCTCAGACCTGTGTTCATTCCAGATGCACCCCTGTGGTTCTTCTCATGCCAGCTTGATTCCGCGCTTGCCAGCCTTGCAGCGCTCAGTGCACCTTCCTTGCCAGCCCATTTCTTCCATACATGCTCTTTCCCAGCTCGCCCACTGTTGGGTCACCTCTTCCTTCTAGGGGCCTTTATCCATGCGCTGTGCATTCATCATTTCTACTGCAGTGCTTTTCTCTGGACCGCCATGTTTTTTCTCTGCCATCCTCCAAGACTATAGGGGACATGGGGGGAGGGGCAGGTGGGTGTTGGTGGGACACCATAAGGGCCCTAATCCCTGTACAAGGTCGGTCTGTGTATGCAGTCACTGTATTGTTGGCCCTTGCTGATTGATGCAATTTTCTATTTATTTAGTATTGTTATACCACGCTATTCGTTCATCGGCCTTGACAGCTAATAGTAGACTTTAATTCTCCACTTGGATCCTGTGAAAAGCCTGTTCCTTACTGTCTCCTGTTTTTTCCTCCCTGCCGTCCCCTAGGAATCAGACCTCCGGGCGGTGGGGTGTGGTATTCATCCGGTGCTTCGAGGGTCCAGTGAGAAGAGAGGGATTGCAGATCTGGCAGATTGCCAAACCTTTTAAAAATTTACTCTGTTATGGTGTCAAGTTGAAAGGTCAGCTTGAGGTAGATACAGTGGCATTTCAAGGTTTTAAGGTCTTGGATAAAGAGATTGACGTGGAGCTGCACAAGGTGGAAGCAAGCGGCGCTCCTATGTCCTGTGTCTACATCTGTGAAAGAAATACAGAGGTTTTTTGGGGTTTGAACATTTTTATGGGAATATTTTTCATAACTTTTCGCCATGGTGGAGTCAATCACCATTTTGACAAAGAAAACCTCAAATTGTAGGCACGCACCTGACCAAGATCACACATTCACATGGTTTAAGCACATCTTCAACTCGGCACTGATCTTTCTATTGTTTTATTTTTGCATTCATGAAGCGCCCAAACAAGAAGGTATCACGGCGCTGGTACAGGCTAAACAAGCCATACTTTAGTCGGCTTATGCACAGTTGTTCAGAGTCAATTAAAACTGGACCAGGAAAATGATAGTAGGCAAGGCAGAAGTTAAGAGTATTTGTTGAAAAACATGTTTTCAGTTGTTTCCTGAAGACAATGGGGGTCATTACGAGATTGGTGGTAGTCATGGCGCTATTTGCGCCATGACTGCCACCAATAACGGGTCTGGCACCAGTGTTAGTCAATGGGGACTTACCGGTCCATTCCGACCTTGGAGGGAACGGTAAGTCCCCATTGACCAAACCATTCCCCATTCCCATTTGAGCCCCCATAGGGCTCAATGGGAATGGGCAGGGGGCAAATAACGGGCTCGCGAAAGGCAAGCCCACTATTTGCGCCCTGGTCCCCTAACGGGACGTGTGGTCCGACCACACGTCCCTTATGGGTCCCGTTAGTGGACCTCGGAATCGGGTTGTCGGGGAATACCGGCACTGGTCTCCTTACCTGTACCCGGTATCCCCTACCGTCCGACTCGGAATGAGGCCCAATATGCGATGTTTAATTTCGGATATGTCTAGGGAGATACGTCATCCAGACTTGGTGTTGCCATTTATTGTACAGAGCGATGCCTCAGCCATGGTCATTGGTGCCCTATTTTCCAAAGGGCTCAAGGGTTCTAAAGAAATTCACCTGGTTACATTGTTTCCAGAAACGTTTGCAGCCCCGTGCTGCATTGCACAATCTATGATGATAGCCGTATAGACTGAGGGAAAAATCATTATCGAGCGATAATGACCTGTCTGCCTCAGGCCATAAATTGGAGAGTGGTCATTATTCGAAGCGATAATGACCCCTCCCGAGGTCTATAAGGCTATTAGCACATAGTGGCAATAAATGTTTTGGAGCTTTGGTGTAAAGTAAAAGTGTTACTTTAATGAGTAAGGTAAATAGATAAACGGAGTTATACATTAAATGTGGTTTTATTTTGTAGTGTTTAAATAACACGGTTGTCTTCATAAGTCAAGTATTTTATTAGCAACCCTTGTTAGAATGGAGAGTGTTTACGATACATTAGGCATCGTCTAAAGGTAAATGATTTATCTACAAGAAAGTTAAAGCACACCATCATGTTTTAGCTTGATCTTTGGTGTGCTGAAATATATGTTCCAGTAAAAACAAAGTCTGCCCAGAGAAGAAATGTCTTGTTGAAAGAACCTTGTCTGGAAATTGCATAGTTTTTGCCCTGCCTACCTTTGAAGTTAGAATGATGTTCAGAATTAAGTCAATACTAGCAGTTATTGACTGTGTTCTGAATATTCTGATTGGTTGACAGAAGGTCAATAACGAGCTCCACGTGCTAGTAGTTTTGACCATAAAAGAGGTGTTCGTACAATGGCAACATTATTTGGAATTATCTATAGGCCCAACAGAAGCCTATATGGATCTAAAAAATGTAAGGTTCCTTAGGACTGTGAAATGTTCCCAACCCAGACATGCTTGGAGGATGCTGCTCCTTTCCAGATTTTAGTTCAACGTAGGGTATCGCCCAGGACATAGGCATGGGATGGCCAATGCTTCATCGAGGTTGGAGGGAGACGAGGATACAGGCATGAATTCGGAACCATTGCTCTTCCCTGAGTCCAACTTCACAGCGGGCCTCATGAGACAATCTGCAAACTTTGCTGAAGTTTTAATGGAAGGATTAAGTTCAATCGACATGGCAGGAAAAGAGCCAGGGAGGTGAAGGATAGAAGCGAGTTTGTTTTTTAGGAAGCAGGCCTTATTTTTTTTACCTGGGTTCATTTCTAGAAGCATAGCAGTGTGTTGGTGCCAGGATGCCCCATTAGCACGTCAACCTGGGGTGGCATGCTCTGTAGACCTATTGGCACAATCACTCTGGTGGCCCTTGAAGAGGAAACAGGCAGCTACCTATCTGAAGTCATTTATAGTAGGTGCCATATCGAAAGTATCTCATTTGAAATCGGTGGGTTGATTGTGCTCACTGCAGAACATAGCAACACATTTCCTTGGATGTTGTAGTGAAACTATCTAAAGAAGTGGGTTTGGTGGTGGTGGACAGGCTTGACGAAACTGACATTTCATTGCCTTTGAGAAAGCACCCACTGCTGTGACCTATACAAGTGTTTTCATCAAAAGACATCATATGATCAAAGGGTTTATCAACATTTTATTTATTTAATGGATTTTTTGACAGTGTCAAAACCCGTGAGTATCACAGCGCTGACACATAAGCAAAAAGAACACAAAAATAAGGTACATTAGCATAGTAGTAGATGCTGTGGTATAGTCAGGTAGTCGGGAGATCCCAAAGAAGGTACATTAGCATGATAGTAAATGCTGTGGACTAGTCAGGTAGTGACTATAATCTCATAGCCCAATGAGTTCCTAGGTTCTTGTCAGCCCTCTGCAAAATTGTGGACATTACATATACCAAGTAACCCAGCTGCCACCCACAATCAGATGGACAGACTGAGCGAGTCATTTCACACTGTTCTTTTCTACTTTCACCCTGCGCCCTAGAATGTTCCTCACTGCTATTACGCTATCGGCTCTACCATAAGCACATTCACGTGCACGGATATTGCAGGAAATGCTGCAAAGAGCGATTAACCATATCAGGAGTGCTAAAGAGAATTACAGGAAATCGCAAACAGGAAATGTGCAAGTTGGGCTATCAACAAGACACATAAAGATTCTACTCTTTCTAGCAAATTTACGCCACAGTTTGTGGGACCGTTTAAAGCACTAAGGAATAGCAGGTCAATTAGAACTTCCAGCAAACTGGCCTATAGATGCAGTTTTCCATGCCTACTAGTATAAAAACCTGCACAGATGACATTTAACACAGAGAACCGCCTGCCTCTGCGCATCATGGAAAATTACCCAGAGTATGAAGTACAGAATGGACATATAGAGGTCACTTACAGTATTTAGTTGACTGGAAGTTGTATAGCCTTGGGAACAGATTGAAGAAGCAGCAGAATTTGTCCCTGCTCTACGTTTAATCAACAGATGTCACAGAAAATTACAGAAGGATCCCAAACAGGGGGTGGGGAATTCTAAAGTAGAGTGTGCCGTAAGGATCCAAGGGACAAGGGTGAGGGGAGCTCGATGAGAAAGAGACTATTGACAAGCTGGAAGATCTGACCCAAATGGAGATTGGACAGAAAGGCAGTGAGGAGATCAAGGCGAAAAGACTTAATTAGGTTCTAGTTAGGGTATTCCTACTTATCCGCCACCATTCCAAGATGGCCCCCAGATTAGACTCGTAGTAGGAACATGAAGAAAAGACTATTCAGTGCAGGGATTGAGCGTGACTATATGTTAAGGGGAATAGTTACTTGGTAACATTCTTCAGTAGATCTTTGCCACTGTGTCACGCCAGACTTGTTTCATGGTCCAGTCTGCCCCCTTCATCATGCTGCCCCCCTTCATCCTGCCGCTTGGCCAGAGACTTGATTTCCTATTTTCCCTCCTTTCTCCTCATCCACAATTCTGTGCTTTTCCCCGCTTGCTTGTCCATGCCTTCTCCTCTGCTCCTCTCCTCTGTTCTACTCATGTCCTGCTTCCGCAGCTCCCACGCTTCCTACTGGTCCCCTGCTTGATGATGCGTTTCACGCTTCTGTTCCGGAACTGCCCCTAGAAGTCTTATAACACCGTCCTGATTCTGCCGTGAGGCCATGCATTTCCAGAGCTTCACCCTTTTAGTGCACCTTCCTTGACAGGCCGTTCCTTCTATGCATGCAATCTCACTGCTTGCCCAGTGTTGGGTCATCTTCCCCCTGTTGCATCTTCTTTTTGGAGGGCCTTCATCCCACTGCTGTTCCTTCATAAGTTCTAGGGACATTTGCGTATGCAGTCATTATGCTGTTTGCCCTTTCATGTTGATGTAGACAGCTAATGCTGTGTCCTTTTATGCTCCGGAGGGATCCTGTGAAGAGCCTGCTGGTCCTTCTCTTGTTTTGTCTCTCCATTTTCCCCACGTAACATTGGACCCCTGGGGTGTGGTATTCATCCGAGTGCTCTAGGGCCCAGTGGGAAGAGGAGGGAAAGATTGCAGACGTGACACTAGATTCTAGCTTCTAGCGGGTTTACATCTTCATTGTGATTCATTGAACTCCTATGTACTAAAGAGCTGAGAGATGTTATTCCTCTGACCATTCTCAACTTGGCACTTCACATGTTATCCCCAATAACGCGCAACTAATCACTTGCAAATTCACAATGAACACATCCCACAGTTGGTAAAAAATACGGACTATTAGCAAAAATAGGAGAATCCTTCACTTCTAAAAGTTAATCAAACAATCTTTGCCATGAAAGGCAATCAACAGCTTTGGGGTCCATCATGCTACATGCCTGCTGAACAAGATCTGGTATTGGTGATCAGGAAACATGGTGTTTCAATGCTTAAGAGAACACTGTGTCTACAAATGCTACATGAAGAGAATTCTACAAGGTGTCCATCCAGGGAGGCCCCCTGTATATTATCAGCCCAAGGTCCACAAGTCATTTGACATCCATTCTGGGTGACCCATATTATTGGCTATCAATTATTCACTGGAGAATTCATCACAGTATATTGCCCACTACCTGAAACCATATCAAAGGGGACTGGATTATTCTCTCAGAGAACCAACAAATCTACTGATGAAACTGGATTGTTTGCCATGTGATAGCAATGACACCTTATTGAAGCTAGATGAGGCCATTATGCAAGTGCATGCCACATGGATGGTGGCGTGGCAGCATGCAGATATTTAGAGAGAGGTAGATACATCCATGTATTGCAATACACATAGATGCTGCTAGAAAAGCAATATTTCTATCTGAAGAATAAAGTCTTTATTTTGTCAAGGTTAATGTTGAATTCAGAAATGGGGGACCGCTATGGGTGCCAGATTTGCCCTTACAAATACCAATATTATTATAGGCTAGTGAGGTCAGGCTCTTGTCTGGAGTTCAACGAAGAGAGCTATGCCAACTAAACTATGCCATGGACTCCGTTCATTGATGATTTGCTAATATCATGAAAGTGAAGTAAAAAACAGAAAGAGTAACAGATCAAAGATCTGAATTAACATGACCTCAGCCATAGGTTCACATCGATTTATAATAAACAACAAATTGATTTCCTAGATAGTGAGCTAATAGTGGGTGGGCAGCAGGTCCCCTCTCAATGGCAAGCAACGATTACTAACAGTGTACTACATGTAAAAAGAAGGCACGAATGTCACCGGCATGGAAAATTCTGTATGATGACTTCACCCAGAGAAAGAGGAATTGCTCCAGAGAGAATGACTTGACCAAGAACAAAGACGTCTGGCACATGAATGTACAAAGAAGATGTTTAGCAAGTGTTTTGTACAGTTTGGCAGAGTGAAAGAACCACCCTCCTGGTGATTAAAAGACAGGAAGTCTGAGTCAGAATTGTCATGACCTATAAGATTAATTACAGCATTTAATCCATAAGCAGTGCCAATGAAGCAGCAGTTCAGAGGCTCTGTCCAGTGCTCTGATGATGGATATGAATGTGGCATCTTGGGGACCCATCATAGGATCAATTTTGCTATATTGCTATCTTTAAGAGGCAAATGCAACCTTGTGATTGGTTGATGTGATGAATGCAAAGTCTGCAAGTCATGAAAAGACGTTTCCAGGATGGGGACTGTAAAAGAACATGAACAATCAATGATAGGATTACCTGCAACACTGTATTTATGATATAGGCCCTGACATGTACATCAGATTCACAACATGCATGTTGAAGATTTACATAGTGCAACATACTAGGGCCTGTGGATGTATCGGGGCACAAGTTACTCTGTATTAGGATATTTTGCAGAGGCTCATGGTGGATGGTGGAGATGAAATAGCAAATCAACATTTTTGTTATGGATCATTTTCTGCTGCTGTAATCTGGGTACTTTGTTGTGTTAACGCTGATAACTACTGGGGGAGGGGAAACAGGCTTCATGTTGTAATGACACAGATAAAGGCAGGAGACCCCATTGAACACAGTGAGGGTAAAGGAGGATACGAGAGGAGTCTGGGAATATATTTGAATACGTGAAATGTTATTTGTTTACATATAATGCCTGAGTGGTTATTATTTTTCTTTTAATCCTAGCGGACATACGCAATGCTTTCCTCGTGGGCTCCTTAAGACAGACATGCGCTGTGAGACTTCTGAGCCAGTGCTTTCCGGAGCCCTCGGGGAACTGGGTGAAGGCCACTTGGGCATCCATCTTGGATTATGCCAGCTCAAACCGGCTCGAACAATGGGACCTTATACTTCACCGGAAGTGTGTCAGGGGCGGTGGCCAATACCCCTCATTTGAGGAGGGCAACGCCAAATATCATCATCATCATCATCATCATCATAATACGTTTATTCTGATAAATCCATCAAACATGAGCACAGATAAAATGCACAACATTAATACAACAAAAACCTACAACATCACAAACCTATGGAAATGGTCTTGAATAAAACATGACAATCCTTTCAGCTTTGTATCTCTAGCAGTGTTTTTCTTGCTTGCCAGGCCCTCCAAAGATAGTTAAGAAAACCCCAGGCGACAACACCTGGCCCTGCCTGAAGCAAGAACAATAACGCAGGTCGACAAAGAGTAAAGTTCCATTGTTTGAAGACTAATAAGAGTGTTTGTTTTCTAATGTGCCTAAAATAGGGTTAGGGACACAATAACCACTGTGTTTGCCCGCAATAATAACAAGTCAAAGCGTGCTCTAGTCACAATCCAGCGGTCCGCGGCAACATCATTATGCATTAGATAAGGTTGTACAGAGTCCATTTTCGTGATGATAGCATGTTTCCTATTCAAAATCAGGGACAACCCTGCTGATTGACGTCTTCCGTGGCGAATGTACACAAATTAGCTTTGTATACATTGATCAACTGACGAGTCAACAAATTAGTAGGTCTAAAAAGGCTAGTGGCGTTCATCAGAGTTGTACAGTCAACAATATGCTTCAACCATTGTATCTAACCCCATCCAGAACTATGTTCTGCGTCACCATTGCTCTGGGGTTTGCCTATATTCGTAGCCAGTGTTATATAGGGACTCAATACCAATTATCTTCTAGATGTTTTGCACCCAGCTCGGCATGGACTGCATAGTTAGGTGCCGATCTGGGTAGACCCAGTCATTTTGTAAAGAATGTATTCTCTATGGTCTGCAATATGCTGACATTTTCATGCCCCCATCATGAGGCCCCATATTTAGTGGCTGCCTTTGGGCATTGTGCACCTTCCAGATCATTCCTAAAGGTTTCCCATGGCACATTTGCATATATCGAGAAACCTCACCCAATGCCTGAGACGTTTTGGTTTGCTGTCTCAAAATATGTAAAGCCCCCCCGCCAATTTTCTTCAAAACTTATACCTAGGTAATCAAACTCCTGCACCCTAGGGATTAAGCAGCCATTGCTATACACATCATGCATCTTCATTTTTGTCCTCCCTCTCCCTGCTCTGCCGGCCCTAACCGCCGATTTCAGTGTGTTGATTTTTAGATCAAAGTTTGCCATGAAATCGGTATAACCATTTTTAAATTGTGCAGTGCATTTCGAGTTCAGGTAATGAGCACGGTGTCATCCGCATAAGCTAAAAGGGGAAACATTTTTTTGCCCACCTGTGGAAAATCGGCCTTGAGTCTACAAGTGCTTTGAAAAGACCATTTGTGTACAGGGGCAAGTACACATCCTTGCCAAAGACCTGTGATCGCATCAAAGTACCAGGTGCATTGTCCCTGCTCCCCATAACGGACACATGCCCGAGTGCCCTCATGTACCAGCCGCAGTGCCCTCAACAGTTTGCTCGGGTACCCCATAGACTCAACCACCGCCCAGAGTTTGGATCTTTTAACCTTATCGAACGCGGTGCTCTGGCCATGCTGCTCTTTAGAACAAGTGGAAAGAAATCACTAGTTTAATTTGAATGAACCGTTTCTTAGTTATTTATAATATATTGCAATACTCATTGTTTTATCCTTCCTACCCATAGCATATGTACCCACCCAAATAGGGTGGTTACCTTTACTTCAACAAGCCTAACCTCCAGTGGTGGAGCCAATTCTCGAAACCCCAAACTAGCCTGGCCGGCATTTGCTCCCCCCCAACCTGTTGCCATTCTCTTGTTTTGTTTCATGGATGGTCCACTATATTGGATCAAGCTGGAAAAAGGGATTAACGTTAGACCCAGAGATTTACTACATTGAAATCGATCCGCAGATTAGTTGTACAGTGAGAGGATATCCAGTAGCTTGATGTTTCTCGATCACAGCGGTTGGTATTCCTCGGCCCTTTTGTCTAAGTCATAATATCAAATACTCTTACATCGGCACAGACAATTTCAATCGGGCGTCTCCGTATTAAGTAGCATTTCCTGAATACATGAATACGTGCAATTCACTATCTCACATAAGCCCACATTAAAAGTCTGCCATTCAGTGATTCATCGGGTTTGCATCAATAAGAATAGCGACAAATCCCTGAGGCATCGGTGATCCAGACATGCAGGAACGCATGCATTAGCAGAATGAGCAAATGCATGTGCGGTCACCATGATCACATGCGCAGTTTGCACCCTTGCATAAGCAGTTTACACAAGAGTGCACACAGTTTGAGAGACTATGTAAACACTATAAGCAAATACTTAAGCAGGTTCCATACAACAAAAGAGAGGTTTGGATACATCACTGCACAGTTTAAATATGTTTTGTGATGCTATACATTTATTATTTGTTACATGTATGGGTGCTGTGACGCATAATCGCATCTGAGGACATGGAGGAAAAGAGGGGGAGAAGCGGAAGGAGGAGGCAGGGTGAACAATCATAGACAGTAGTTGCATTCCTGGACACCTAGGAGCATAACCTGAGGCACAAAAATAACATGTATGTATTTATTTATTTATTTATTTATTTATTTATTTATATTTATTTGTTTATTTATTCATTTATAACATTGTTATGTTATCTATCAAAGAGAGCATCAGCAATCTTATTTCATCGTAACACATCAGGACACCAAAGAGGAAAGGCTTCTGGAAGCCGCCTTAGCATGCAGCCCAGTCAGTGTTGATACACTCACCCACCAGACTCAGCCAAAAATCCCTAGAGTAGGCAGGGGTGGTGGCAGCAAATCACTGTCTAGGTGGGCAGGGTGACCCACCAGACACCGGGCCAGGGTATAGGTTGCACACCTGAGTCTCTACTAATCCTTTTAATTGAGGGTGATTCTCTTGGGGTCTGAGGGTTTCTGGGAGTCCATTCCATGTCCAGTCCATTCCCAGATGAGACGCTTGGGGGCGTAGTGTAGGTTCCTGGATGGAGCACAAGAAGAAGCGAGGGATGTCAGGTACTTGGGCCCGGACTTCCAGATGCGCTGTTGGTGATGCACGTAACCATGAAGGTGATCCTGAATATCACTGGGTGTCATTGGTGGTCTGTCTTTAAGGCAAGGGGTTGTGCGATCTCTTACCTTACTCCCGCAGATCATGCAAGCTGCACAGTTTTGGAGGAATCGTAGCTTGCTGATGAGTTTCTTTGGGACTCTGACACAGGCGCCGTTGCATTAATCCATGAGTGGGACGATAAGGGCCCTGAGGAGACCAGCATTGCATTGTTGGTCCAACAGCGGAGGGTTCTTCTTCAGTGTGGGTACCTGGAAATTGGACTTTGTTGCCACCACGTCCACCTTAGCAATGAAGGTGAGATCACAAGCAGAGATGCTACTCAGCTTCCAGACGTGAAAGCTTAGGAAAGAGTGAGGAAGGGCCAGGAAGACAGGCCAGGGGAAGGGTACCATGCTAGAGCTCAGGGATCCAAAGACATTGACCTCCATCTTGTCACTATTAAGGCAGAGGGTGCTGCTAACTATTCAGTCCTGAGTGTAGCGGTGCATTTAACATGTTGGGTGTGAAACTCTTCTACTCATTCTATCATCTGCATGTCATCTGCACATGGACCTAAAAGCAATCTCAAGAGTCCCAAGGTGAAATGGACAAACCTTGGGACATTCCACACAGGGAAGTCCATTCTTTGGAGAGAGCTCATCCCAGGTTTAATTGGCAAGGTCACTTCTGAAGGAATGAGCAAAACGATTTAAGGGCAACTCCCTGATGGCCTTGACATCTTAGAGGCAGTGGAGGAGAATGGAGTTGGCCCTTCATGTCATAGCTGGCCAGGAGGTCAAAGACCCTCATCACGTGTTTGCCAGCAACCCACCTGTACTACCCGTGGCACACCTGCAAACTAGCCTTACTGTTACCAGTGCCCGATATAATCCAGTGTTACCGGGATATTACGGGTGCCGGCAACAGCGGTAAATTCCCATTCCATGGAGTGCTATTGGGCTCCATGGGGTGGGTACCACGGAATCACCGGAACCAGTTTTAATGGTGCAAGTGATTCAGTCACTTCTCTGCCAGTAGAGCCCAGAACTCCTGGAAGTCAGGCCTGCCGGTAGTGCACTTCTCCTGCCCACAGACTTGGAATGAGCCGGTCTGAAAACAAAAAGCAAGAGCCGGTAGTACCGGCATTATTCCCTTCATTTATGCCAGACTGGCTCACTCGTAATGAGGGCCAAAGATTATAAGAGGGGACAACGACTTGTCCTCCAGGTAGCACAGGATCTTTATGCTCAAGTGCATCCCAATGGACTAAGTGCCCCTGGATGTGTGGAACCCCGATTGGCAGTCATGAACAAAGCTTTTCCCTATACTGTACCTTGGACTTGGAGGAAGACCGCTCTTTCAAGAATGTTCACTTCCATAGAGAGGTTGGCAATAGGCAGTAGTTGGCTAGGGGCAAATCTTCTGCCCCAATCTCTTTTAGGGTGGGCATTAGCTTTGCTTGCATCAGGGGCTTTGGTAGTCAATGCTGAGAGAGGCGGTTAAGGGCTTGGTGTGACCATTCATGAAGCTGGGTAATGGGGTCTCTGCCCCCTGAAAGAAGCTGCACATGATACCTTGCTTTGTGAAAGGTTGGAATGTGTGGAAAAGGTTTACGGGGGGTCGAGGTGGCTTTTGTGAGAGGGTTAATGGTGGGTGATTTTGTTCATTTTATTTTTATGTTCAAATGCAGGTAGAAGTTGGCTAGCTCACTGGCATACATTTAGTTGGATTAGGGGTGGCCTGAAGAATGCTTGGGGAGGGGTCTGCTTTCTGAAGAACCTGAAAAGTTCCTTGGATATTTTGGGGGGAATTTTGTATTCTTATTTTCCTGTGGCAGATAGCTTGATGGTAAATGAGAGGTAGCAGTGTCCAAGCTTCTGAATCGAATTGCAACATTTGTGTTCTGATTTCATCTGAGTTTATTTAATGCTTTCCTGTTTGTTTTTTCTTCTGGGCACCGGATGTGCTTGGGTGTCGAAACGTGTAGAAGGTTTGTTGAGGATGTGGATAGCTCTACCACAATCATGGGAGTTCCAAAGGTGTGGGGGAAGGGAGAATTATTGTTGTTTGGTTTGGTTACTAATCCGAGCCTAAGGAAGAGACCAGAAATCGGGACGGGGTTTGCATGGACTTGGGAGCTCTTGCACATAGTGGTGAGTGAACATGTTGTTCAGGTCAGGTTTGTGCCAATGTTATTGAATTGGGTCAATTACCTATTGAATAAGACTCAAGTTGGTCACGGTGCCAAAGAAGTCATTGGAGCCCGTGTTAGAGGGATTAAGGAGCCAAAGGTTAAAGACATGCAGGACGATGACCTAGTACACACGATCTAAATATTAATCACAAACTCAAGCAATTCCTCCAGGACGTGCTTTTGTATAGCAACGGTCGATCATGGTTGCAGCAGAGTTTTTACTGAGTTTGCCCTCGACCATCAGATGCTCGAAGGAGGTTGAGAGCCGAAGTTGTAGGAGAGATCACTAAATGACGTTAGGGAGAATGAGGGCACTCAACAAATGCTCAATTTAAGAGATCAATTTTTTTTAAATGGATCTTGAAACCTTTAAGGAAGAAAGCGGAGGTCGAGAGAGGTGTTGATATTATCTGTGGATCCTAGCTCCAATATCACTAGAATATTGATGGCGTGGTCCTTCACGCACAGGTCGATGTTACTGGAGTTTTTTTTTAATGGGGACTGTAGATTCAAAAGTGCCACGTTCAAGGCACTTTTCATCACCGTGACACAGATTTACGTGGAGGGGGCTAGGACCCCGTGGCAGCAGTGGAGGGGGGGGGGGAATACCAAAGGGGTAAGTCCAGGAAAGACTTCTTGAAAGCTGGATAAGCGAACTGGATAGGGTAGAGTGATGGGTGTTGTGTGGTATACGAAAGCCGGTGGTGCTTCCTAGTTGATATGGGTGATGTCATTGTGTTTGCTATGGTTCTGGCAGGAAGTGGGCAGCGTGTACTCCATAGTCTACCTCCGGAGCGGGTCGGTCTTCTGGTTATCATGCAGAAGAAGCTGATTCGGAGCTTGCCAGCGTGGGTTCATGGGTTTGGTGAGCTACCCATCTCCCCTTTCTTAGGATAGGGGAGAGCAGGGGGATCAAGATGGTGGCAACAAACGCTTTCCACCAGGAGATGATCTTAGTTTAGTTTCGTTTATTTATTTGTAACACGCACCAAACCCTAGGGGAACTGGGTGCCAGACCTTAAGAAGTGTTACAGGCATACAAAGGATTACAACAACAATAAGTGCAGGTTAACCATTGGTTCCAGGCAGGTCGAAGGAAGTTACAATACGGGTGTAAAATACAGGTAGGCCAGTATACGGATGGCTAGATGTTACCGTTTAGGCGCCAGTATCTGGCTGACAGTGTTACATAAAGA
The DNA here is from genome assembly GCF_040938575.1 of Ambystoma mexicanum. Taxonomy (NCBI): domain Eukaryota; kingdom Metazoa; phylum Chordata; class Amphibia; order Caudata; family Ambystomatidae; genus Ambystoma; species Ambystoma mexicanum. The sequence goes on along the minus strand of NC_090926.1, from coordinate 1,206,275,169 downwards.
GATACAGAAGGATTGAGCAGGAAGATACGTTTCTGTCAGGGCAGATTGGGTGTCCTTTAGTTATTCTTATCGAAGAGCCAGCTCTTTACTTTGGCTCTGAAGGTGCAGAACGCGGGTTCCGTTCTGATGGTGAGGGCCGTCTAGTATTTGGCGGCTAATACAGGGAAACTAGCTCCCCCAGCTCTTTTCAGTTTGAACCTTGGGCTGGTGAGGCTGTGCGAGTACAGAGCTCTGGTAGGTCTGGCTGACTGGTCTTTGATGAATTTGTCTGACAGGTATTTAGGGGCAGAGTTAGTCAGACATTTGTGCACAGAGGGAGATTCTATCCCGTACGGGGAGCCAGTGGGCGTCCTGTCTGAAGCTGGTGATCTGGTTGGATCTGGGGATGCTCAATGCAGATCTCAAGGCGTTACTTTGCAGGACCTGGAGTCTGTTGAGGTTCCGTTCAGAGCAGGGGAGTTGCTAGGTCTTGAAAAGACCCGGGGCTACGCTGATGTCAGAACTGTCGTGGCGGGGGGGCTAGCTAGTCTTTTGGCTGTAGCTCCTGAGATTCTATCCGGGGCTACAACCAAAAGATCAGGGGCTATAGCCCCCTTGGCCCCCCCCTAGCAACGCCCCTGGTTCAGAGTATGTAATCTTTGGTGCTTCAAGTTGTCTCTGCTAATATTTTCACCACACAATATTTCACTTTCACATTATCAACATTTTTAAATAAAGAGGAGCATCAAATTGTCGGGGGTAGCTCCAAGAGCCTACTATTAACCACCCCCCACCCCAAATGAACCATTATCTCGCTTTCCAAACATAATATCTGTAACTTTATTTTAACACTATGTGTTGAAGGTGAATTTCTTGGCAATGATAAATATGTGCAGTGAATATTCTGCCCTAAATCCACTGGGCACCTCATTCTTCGTATAGCACGTTACCCAAGGGCAGCTTCAAAGGGTGAGAGGCCAGACGAGAAGAGGGGCCTCATGGTGGAGGTGTGGGTGAGGCCGGAAGAGAAATCAGGGGTGGAAGTAACAAGGAGGCATGGCAGGAGCCACACCGTGATCTGAAGTTAAGGCACATGCCCCAATACAGCACTGAGTGTGCTGTCTCTCCCACAGTATATTATTATTATTATTATCATTAATATTATTATTATTGTATTTATTGAGTGTGGACCAGAATTCGTGAAGCAACTGAGTGTTTTACAATCATAGGGGAAAGAACACAGTGAGAGAAGCAGAGGAAAAAAGGAGCAGGGATCTAACAACAAGGGGAGGGCGAGGTACATGCAGTCGAGCACCCTCTGCACCCTTTCCATGCCTGGTCAATACTTTTGCCTTCAGACCTCAAAGCCAAAGCTAGAGCTGGAGGGGGTCAGCCTGGGGTCTGGAAGTTACGTTATGCACCACTGTCCTAGGTGCATGCAGGCTTCAGGGAAGGCAAAGGCAGCTGGGTTCGAGGGAATAGTCGTCTTTGGCGTGTTTTGTGATAGACTGTGGTATTTATCTATAGGGTGACTAGATTTTCAAAATAAAAACACGGGTCATGCCACTGGCATAGAAGTAGGACTATAGTGTCAGCGATAATAGACACCAAAGAAGGACTACTATACAAACTGGATGTGAATCAAATGGTAGTCCTACTTCTATGTTGGTGGCCTGCCCCGGGCATGTTGGAGTCACAGCACACTGATCGGAGGAGAGAGGACCTGGAGAAAGGGTGTAGGTGTGGGGTGGGGGTTAAAAGTGATTGTTAAGCGCGGCATCCAGCCAGATGTCGGTATTTTTTCCATGTGTCTAACAAAAAAATGGGCTTGAATGCTCCAAACCCCAAAAGCCAGGGACAGGGTTTTTAAATCAAAAAAAGTACCGGGAAGGCTAAATACTGGGACAGTCCCAGCAAAACTGGGACAGTCCCGGCAAAACTGGGACGTTTGGTCACGCTACTTACCCAGCAAGGACATGACCCCAGATTTCGTAGGTGGCTGCTTTGAGGAGGCGGTGCTGGTGTTTGCAAATAAAGGCTTGTTCCCAACTAAAGCTTGGGTCGCGTGTGTGAATTTCAGAAGCACGCAGCTTGTTAAAAACTGCTTCAGGGCGCTTTGAGGATGGAAGGAAGTAGGGCAGCTGAAAAGAAAGCCTTCTTTGGAGTGTATACGTGTTACTGAGCGATGAGTTCTCATCAGGCGCTTGACGGAAGAGAAAGACTTGCAAACCTTCATGGCACTTGATAAAACCAGCTTCAAGCGGACGGAGAGAAAGAGTTTTCATAAAAGCACGCCATAAAAGAGTGCCCCAGCACTTTGGACACATACGCCTGCAGTTTGGCGAAAAGCACAAGCCCTTAAACGTTCCAATGAATGCATAAGCAGATCGGACAAACGAATGAGCACACACACATTACAACACACATTGACAATTGTCTTACACGCATAAGAAGTAAATAAGATGTTACATAAAACATAAATAATAGGGAAACGTAGGTCGACAAATGTCTATGCAATATGAAATGACCCACAAGCCGTTTCAGTCAATGCATAAGCAGTTTACACCAATGCTTGCACAGCTTGAACCAATACATATGGAGCAGGACTAATGCATTAGCCTTTAAGAGAAATCTATGCAACATTTGATCACATGATTAATATGTTTTTAGTATAAGTAGTTGAAATGTGGACAAATACATGAGCAGCTTGTCGAAATGCACAGATCACTTGAGGACACGGGGCAAATGCTTTAGAGGTCAGAAGACATGCATAAGCAGGGTAAGTAAAGTGTATAACAGCTTGAATGCATGCATACATAGTCTGGGCAAAAGTTTGAGAAGTTGAAGGAGATGCATAAGCAGTGCGTGCGAATGCATAAGAAACTGAAACGCATGCAGTGTGTAAATGTGTGTAAAACCAGTTTTGGAAAATGCATAAGTACTTGGGGCGAATGCATAATCAGTTTGGATAGATGGATGCACAGCTTGTCAACTGAACAAGCAGTTTGGACAACTGCATAACTGCATAGCTGGTTTTGGACACATGACTAAGTATTTTGTAGAAATCCCCCCTTTTGGACAAAACACTGTCAACAAATACATAAGTACTTTGAACAAATAATATACCCGCAGAATGTGGAAAGTTAGATACTTTCCTAACAACGTCCAAGAAGTTTGGAGACTTGCATAAGTAGTTCCAATCGATAAGCAGAGAGTAAAATAGTGCAAAAGTAACTGCAGCCAGCACATGAGCAGTTTCCCAAAAATGTACTAGCAGTTTGAACAAAGGCCTGAGCACCTGCAATGCACGCATAAGCACTTTCAATATTAAGAATATAATGACAAATGCAATCTATTGTGGAGACACTGGTCTAGTAAAATAGCTCATTTTGTCTGGGTTCTTTTCGCTGATCTCTCTGTGCAACCTGCCAGTCGCAGGTTCGAATCCCGCAGCGTAGGGCTGAGTGTTCTATCCTTCCACGCTCAATAACATCAGAACTGGTGTCCAGTCATAATTTCGAAAGTAAAAAATGTCGAAAAAAAAAATGTCGAATTGTTTTTTTTTTCGATATTTATTTTTTGGCTCTAGTTTCTGTGAAAAAAATAGGTAAACATAAAAAAAAGGGGGTTGGGGGGGAACCCCCCCATTTCGAAAAAAAACGTCATTAAAAAAAAATTCGACATTTTTTTTTCGACATTTTTTTTCGACTTTTTGACTTTCGAATATTTTGTATTCGAAATTATGTCTATGAACCATCAGAACTGTGTCATCAGTGCAATAGGATCTGACTTTAATTCAGTAGGAAGGGCTCCAGGGCTGTAGGAAGGGCTCCAGGGCTGTAGGAGGGGTGGGACGAAGGCCCGGCAATCTACAAAAAGTGATCCAGAGTGCATTGGCGTGGCCGCGGGTAGCACGTGTTACCCCATGTATCTGATTGGCCACCCCATTATCCTAAACTATGATCATTATGTGTGTGCACTCGTACTTCATGCCACCCCAGTCAAAAGCCGGGGGCTCGGCTGAGTCTCGCCTCACTAGAGGCACAAACGAAGAGGCAGCCATTTCACCCAAAAGAGCCAGCTGGTGAAAGAGCTCCCTACCAAACTTCTGAGTAAGAAAAAAGGAGTGGCGGGCACATCAAAGGTATAATAGGAGTGCACCTGCATCTCCTTTTGTTGCTTAAACAGAGGCGCCGAACCCCCCAGGTAGCCCTTTCACCAAGTGGCTCTGTTGGGTGAATGGGCTGTCTGACGTTGTTGGTTAAACACCAAAGGAGAGGCCGGGAAACTGCCATCATACCTTTGGGTTGCGCTCACCTCTCCTTTTGTTTTCTAATCACATGCTCCACCCCAGTGAGTACGAAACAAAAGGAGGGGTGATCCCAGCAAAAGGTATGATATAACTGCCTGGCCCCCCTTACTTAGGCCATGCACCCCCTTAGATTTAGCATCCCGCTTAAAGCACTGAAGTGCTCTATACCTACTGGGGTATTCTCTGAAGTCGGATTCCACAGTGATCCTACGGTGCAAAAGGTAAAGTAATACAATACGGTGCATGTGTGTGGGGCGTGTCCATCTTGCGCGGTCATGGGCAGTAGCGCGGGGGAGACGTAATGCACCACTTCCCCTCAAACGCTGCCAAGGGAAGGAGCTGGATCCAGACCTGGACATGGATCTCAATGGGATCCAGATGAAGTGGAACATCTGGAAGATGAGTTATTCCAAGAGACAGGAGATATTCTCCCCGGCTTAATCCCGGGCATGTTTCCCCTGTCCTCAACTTCCAGGGCCGTTCCATTAGGCGTGAGAATCGCTGGCAATGGTTAGCGCTGCGTTATTTGAACACTCGCAGCAACCCTTTAGCTGCTCAGAGATGTCCTGGCAGCTGAAAGGCTCTGTCGACAAGACTGAGAAGCAATATCTGTCATCGGCAGCAGCAAATTTAGGATCATTTCTTGAGCGGGACAGATCTTCTTTCCGAGATGCGGTGGGGACAGCTCACATGCTGCCAAAACCAAGGCGAGTTTGCCCACACGGAGGTGGCATCCATGCTCAAGCATTGAACAGCAGGCATGCCTGCCTGTCCTCACAAAGATAGGACTGAAAATGAGACATAGAACAGCAGGCATGCCTGTCCTCACAAAGATAGGCCTGAAATGGGACATAGAACAGCAGGCATGCTTTCCTATCCTCACAAAGATAGGCCTGAAATGAGACACAGAACAGCAGGCATGCTTGCCTGTCCTCACAAAGATAGGCCTGAAATGCGACATAGAACAGCAGGCATGCCCGCCTATCCTCAAAAAGATAGGTCTGAAATTAGACATAGAACAGCAGGCATGCCTGCCTGTCCTCACAAAGATGGCGCCTAAGGAAAGACATGGAACAGCAGGCATGCCTGCCTGTCCTCACAAAGATGGCGCCTAAGGAAAGACATAGAACAGCAGGCATGCCTGCCTGCCCTAAAAAAGATAGGACTGAAATGAGACATAGAACAGCAGCCATGCTTGCCTGTCCTCACAAAGATGGCGCCTAAGGAAAGACATGGAACAGCAGGCATGCCTGCCTGTCCTCACAAAGATAGGTCTGAAATGAGACATAGAACAGCAGGCATGCCTGCCTATCCTCAATAAGATGGTGCCTAAGGAAAGACATAGAACAGCAGGCATGCCTGCCTGTCCTCACAAATATAGGACTGAAATGGGACATAGAACAGCAGGCATGCTTGCCTGTCCTCACAAAGATGGTGCCTAAGATAAAACATAGAAAAGCAGGCATATTTGCCTATCCTCACAAAGATAGGTCTGAAATGAGACACAGAACAGCAGGCATGCCTGCCTGTCCTCACAAAGATATGTCTGAAATGAGACATAGAACAGCAGGCATGCCTGCCTATCCTCACAAAGATAGGACTGAAATGAGAGATAGAACAGCAGGCATGGCTGCCTGTCCTCAAAAAGATAGGTCTGAAATGAGACACAGAACAGCAGGCATGCCTGCCTGTCCTCACAAAGATATGTCTGAAATGAGACATAGAACAGCAGGCATGCCTGCCTATCCCCACAAAGATAGGACTGAAATGAGAGATAGAACAGCAGGCATGGCAGCCTGTCCTCAAAAAGATAGGTTCGAAATGAGGCACAGAACAGCAGGCATGCTTGCCTATCCTCACACAGATAGGTCTGAAATGGGACATAGAACAGCTGGCATGCTTTCCTATCCTCACAAAGATGGTGCCTAAGGAAAGACATAGAACAGCAGACATGCCTGCCTATCCTCATAAAGATAGGTCTGAAATTAGACTTAGAACAGCAGGCATGCCTGCCTATCCTCACAAAGATGGTGCCTAAAACAAGACATAGAATAGCAGACATGCCTGCCTGTCCTAACAAAGATAGGACAGAAATGGGACATAGAACAGCAGCCATGCTTGCCTGTCCTCATAAAGATAGTTTTGAAATGAGACATAGAACAGCAGGCATGCCTGCCTATCCTCACAAAGATAGGTCTGAGATTAGACATAGAACAGCAGGCATGCTTGCCTATCCTCACAAAGATTGTGCCATAACAAAACATACAACATCAGGCATGCTTGCCTATCCTCACAAAGATGGTGCCTAAGACAAGACATAGAACATCAGGCATGCTTGCCTATCCTCACAAATATAGGTCTGAAGTCAGACTTAGAACAGCAGGCATGCTAGCCTATCCTCACAAATATGGTGCCTAAAACAATACATAGCACAGCAGGCATGCCTGCCTGTCCTCAAAAAGATAGGTCTGAAATGAGACATAGAACGGCAGGAATGCCCACCTGTCCTCACAAAGATGGTGCCTAAGACAAGACATAGAACAGCAGGCATGCTAGCCTCTCCTCACAAATATGGTGCCTAAAACAAGACATAGCACAGCAGGCATGCCTGTCTGTCCTCACAAAGACAGGTCTGAAATGAGACATAGAACGGCAGGAATGCCCACCTGTCCTCACAAAGATGGTGCCTAAGACAAGACATAGAACAGCAGGCAAGCCTGACTGTCCTCACAAAGATAGGTCTGAAATGGGACATAGAACAGCAGGCATGCCTGCCTGTCCTCACAAAGGTAGGTCTGAAATGAGACATAGAACAGCAGGCATGCCTGCCTATCCTCACAAATATGGTGCCTAAAACAAGACATATCACAGCAGGCATGCCTGCCTGTCCTCACAAAGATAGGTCTGAAATGAGACATAGAACGGCAGGAATGCCCACCTGTCCTCACAAAGATGGTGCCTAAGACAAGACATAGAACAGCAGGCATGCTAGCCTCTCCTCACAAATATGGTGCCTAAAACAAGACATAGCACAGCAGGCATGCCTGCCTGTCCTCACAAAAATAGGTCTGAAATGAGACATAGAACAGCAGGTATGCTTGCCTATCCTCACAAAGATAGGTCTGAAATGAGACATAGAACGGCAGGAATGCCCACCTGTCCTCACAAAGATGGTGCCTAAGACAAGACATAGAACAGCAGGCATGCCTGCCTCTCCTCACAAAGATATGCCTGCAATGAGACATAGAACAGCAGGCATGCCTGCCTATCCTCACAAAGATAGGTCTGAAATGAGACATAGGACAGCAGGCATGCCTGCCTATCCTCACAAAGATATGCCTGCAATGAGACATAGAACAGCAGGCATGCTTGCCTGTCCTCACAAAGATGGTGCCTAAGACAAGACATAGAACAGCAGGCATGCCTGCCTCTCCTCACAAAGATAGGCCTGAAATGAGACATAGGACAGCAGGCATGCCTGCCTATCCTCACAAAGATATGCCTGCAATGAGACATAGAACAGCAGGCATGCTTGCCTGTCCTCATAAAGATGGTGCCTAAGACAAGACATAGAACAGCAGGCATGCCTGCCTCTCCTCACAAAGAGATGCCTGCAATGAGACATAGAACAGCAGGCATGCCTGCCTATCCTCACAAAGATAGGCCTGAAATGAGACATAGGACAGCAGGCATGCCTGCCTATCCTCACTATGATGCGTCTGAAATGAGACACAGAACAGCAGCAGGCATGCCTGCCTATCCTCACAAAGATGGTGCCTAATACACGACATAGAACAGCAGGCATGTCTGCCTATCCTCACAGAGTAGGTGCCTAAGACAACACATAGAACAGCAGGCATGCCTGCCTATCCTCACAAAGATAGTGCCTAAAACAAGACATAGAACAGCAGGCATGCCTGCCTATCCTCACAGAGCAGGTGCCTAAGACAACACATAGAACAGCAGGCATGCCTGCCTATCCTCATAAAGATAGGTCTGAAATTAGACTTAGAACAGCAGGCATGCCTGCCTATCCTCACAAAGATGGTGCCTAAAACAAGACATAGAACAGCAGGCATGCCTGCCTATCCTCACAAAGATAGGTCTGAAATGAGACATAGGCCAGCAGGCATGGCTGCCTGTCCTCAAAAAGATAGGTTCGAAATGAGGCACAGAACAGCAGGCATGCTTGCCTATCCTCACACAGATAGGTCTGAAATGAGACATTGAACAGCAGGCATGCTTGCCTGTCCTCATAAAGATAGGTCTGAAATTAGACTTAGAACAGCAGGCATGCCTGCCTATCCTCACAAAGATGGTGCCTAAAACAAGACATAGAACAGCAGGCATGCCTGCCTATCCTCACAAAGATAGGTCTGAAATGAGACATAGGCCAGCAGACAGGGCAGCAAGTGACTCCAGTAATCAGCATCCTCTTGAGAGGTTCCTGTTCCTTGGGGGATGTGACAACACTTCTGAGGGAGATCAAATCAAGCGATTCCTATGTGTGACCCACATGATGGTTTCGGGGCACAGCTAGCACAGACAAACTGAAGGAGTCACTGTCCACCAACCTGACCGTCAAATGAAATCAATTGCTTGTGGCTATATTACTGTATAATCTAAGTAACCACCATGTCAAACCAGACCTGCCTTATATTTAGTTTTTAGCAACTGACACCAGAATTCTAGGGGCACACAATCATCTTTTGTTTTTTATAACTTTGTATTTATTCAGTTTATAACATAAGGAACTTTTGCAAAGTCTTACATATTTCCAACATTGTATGATCCCACTTCGTCGCTACCCCTCCTCCCACTCACTCCCTCTCAATCCAACTTACACAACACAGGGTTACAGCATTTGCCTCTTCATATTTGGACTCATTATGGCCTTAGAACAGGGATTCTGTGAGCCCCAAGTGTGCAGTCGTTTTGGCTCTTTAAGTGCCGGGAGGATAGCTCAGCGGCAGTGTGGGCGTCTTGGAAGCAAGCCAACACAAGCAACAACAGGTTCGATCCCCGGGTCGTGCTTAGAAACCTCTGCGTGTTTAAGCACGTTATAAATACTTAACTAAGACAAAAAAAACACAATTACGCAACTAAGAAAAACAAGATGCCTGCGAGCTGTGTGGCGCTTTATAAAATGTAAAATAAATTATTTTCCTTTTCTTTCCCCAGCGTGGTCCCTCCGCCCCTGTTGAGCGCAAGGTTCACCTTCCATGTTTTCTGCAAGACTTAGCCAGTCTGCTCATTCTGAGGGGCTTTTATGGTCTGTCATCACCCCATTTCAGTATGAACATACCCCAGTCCAGGTAGAATGCTTCCATTTTATGATTTGCCATCGATGTGAGTTTTTCCAAGATAAAAATGTCCCTGAGTTTGTTCATCCAGTCCGCCTTTGAGGGATGGAGCTGCACTTCCAATCTTTACACATTGCCTCCCACATTCTTGGTAACCAGCTTTCCTCTCTATCTCCCTCCGCCACCCCCAGTAGCATTTGCAGTGGATCCAGGAACAGGGTTACGCCCACCGCTTCCTTCATCCAACTAAGGACCTCCGCCCAGTACACTTGGATTTTGGGACAAGTCCACCAAATGTGATAGGATGTGCCTAGCATTCAACATTCCCTGGGACAGAGAGGTGACACCCCAGCGAACACTTTTGGACATTTTATGGGGGGATAAGTGCCAACTGTGTAACTTTTCAAATTTATGTTCCATTGTCGCCGTGAACAGATTCCCATAAAACATAATCCGGTATACATGATCCCAAGTCTCCGCGGCTATTTCCCTCCTGGTCTCCGCTTCCCAGAACTGCTTAAACCTTTGTCTCCCTTCCAGCTTTGCTGTTACCATAACTCTGTACATCTTGGATACGATCCCTTTCCTGGAAGTGGCCTCGTTAATAAATCCTTCAAAGGCTGTTAATGGGCGGGCGAGTTTAGGTAGGATCCTGGGGTCTGTACATATGCCCTTTAACTGCTGATAGTTAAACACTATAACTCCTTCCTCCCCAGCATCCCCTCCAATATCTCATTTTCCCTAACCCCTCCCTCGTGGAAGAGTTGACCCACGCCCTCCAGGCCTATGTCAGACCACATTTCTGCATTTTTAAATCCCATTTTACCCAGATCTATAGGGGATACTCATAATGAACTCAGAGGTGATGGCCAGGAGGAAAGGCCTTTTTTTTAGCTCATTGTTCTTCCACAATGACCATATTTCCCCAACACTGGATGTTCCCTGAGTCTCACTGGCACAGTCCTGATCGGGGACCACAGCATGTCTCCCACTTTCTCGTGGTGTGAATACATGTCCTCCAGGTAAGACCAGGATGTGTTCATGTCATCCCTCGTGTGCTCTAGTAATATATGCAGTAGAGCTGCCTTGTAATACACAAAGAAATCTGGGAGGACACATTCTCCAAGTCTCTGGGGAGGGTCAATGTGGTTACTTTGACTCTGGGTTTTTTCCCTTGACATATAAATCGTGAGATCATGGAATTAAATTTCCCAAAAAAGGGATCTGGGAGGCATGTGGGGATCGCTGTGAATAGATAGAATAGACATGGGAGGACCGACATTTTATTTGAGGTCATCCTGCCATACCACGAAAGAGTCAAGGGGGTCCAGCAGGTAAGGTCTGCACTCAGTTTAGTTAGGGTTGGGGTGAAGTTAACTTCCATCAGGCGGGTCAGGTCTCGAGGGAGACATATCCCCAAATAGGTTATTTCCTTATTTTCCAGCCTCCTCCCTCTGTGATCCCTGGCCTAGCCTGGGTGTGGGCTCTAGCTGTAGTGGCATTGTTATTTTCTAGGCCCGAGAAGGCCCGAAAGGTGGTGATTTGGTCTAGTAGTCTTGGCAGAGAGTTTTGGATATCGGATAGGTAGCATAAAATGTCATCCGCGAACAGCGATAGTTTAAGCTCAACTTCACCACACCATATCCCTCTGATGTCCAAGTTGTTCCTAATCAATATCGCAAGGGGTTCCATTGTGTGCATATAGGAGTGTGGAAAAGGGACAGCCCTGTCTAGTTCACCTGGTTAAGTGAAAGGACTGTGATATTGTGCCATTAACTAGAACCTTGGCCATTGGGTCCCTATAGAGGCCCGCAACCTATCTGCGAAAGTTGGGGTTAAACCCCATCCTAATGTACTCCCACTCTACCCTGTCGAAAGTTTTTTTGTATATTGTCTGTGCCCTGTCGTCCGGCAATACATCTGACCTAGTCTCCATGGACTAATGATGGCATGAGTGTTTCAAGTCTGATGCCTAATGTCTTTGTGAAAATCTATGCGTCTGTGTTTTACAGGAAGATCGTTCAAATGACTGGCATTGTGTTGGGTCCCTGACTTCCTTTGGAAGTACTAATATTACTGCTCTGCCTCATCCTCCTTGGATAGGCCCTTCTTGCTTCCTCTTGGGGCGCACCCCGTACCGGGTCTCGAGGTTGTCCAATCCCCTGGGGATGTAATGTTGGTTTCTATCGCAGGCCGAGTGCTCCGGCGTGTTTGGATGGGGAGGAGAAGCCCTCTCTGCAGCAGTGGTCGTCTGGGGTTGCGGGCGGCAGAATGTTTCTCTTTTCTCCCATTCCACTCTCTGTCTGCCTGGCCCTATGACAGGTCGCGGGGGCGCAGGTTAACCAGACTCCTCCCTGTGCTCTTGGGTCCTTTAATACACAGCAGGCAGGGGGCTATGGTACTCATCCCTGCCACGTGTGTTTTCGCTTGAGGAGTTCACTTTCCCTTTGCTGTTTGCCTGATTTCTATTGTCTCCGGTGGGGGTGCAGAGAAGGATATTCTATGGGAGTGCCTCCGGGGGGATTACACTTTTCTGCATGCTTCACCGCAGTCGGGCCGTTTAACATCCACGTCCTAGCGTAGTTAGCGTCTGGAGCCGCGAGGCGGCTTGGAGCTGGTGCTTTTTCCGCCTCAGCTTCCCGGCAGATTCCTATGGGATTTCCGGTGGTCTACCAGTCCGTTGTTTCACCCCCACGTTGTGCTTGGTCTTAGCTGGGTAGGGTGCAGTGGTGCAGCGCTGTGGGTGCTAATTGGGGGCTCTTCTGCTGCTGGAGGATAGCGATGCAGATGAGCTAGCACATCATGGCACCCACAGGTGGCCTATCACAATTATCATTTTTTAAATCAGAAAAAAATAAAAAATAAAAAACGATTAAGGCTATTACACCCTCACCGATGACATTCCGTCACAGCGCTTCTGTGTTAAAATCTAGCATTCGTTCCTCAGCTAATTCTTCTTTCCTTTATGAGAAAGAAAATAAATGACGTCATCTACAATCATGTCTGCTCCCTGACCCAGAAGTGCAGGGAAGAGAGAGGTTTGCCTAGGAAGCAGCACCAGAAAATTTAAATCTGACAAATCTCCACGGATTGGCTGGCCTCCAAATGGTTTAAAAGATGCCCCCCTCCTGATTAGAAGCTGAGTTTGTACTCATCTTCTAATATTCCTATTTAACATAGGGGATTGCTCCGTCACCTTGTCTAACCTTTGTACGAATCCTGTAAGAGAATGTGATGCCAACTTGAAGAAGACCAAGAGGAAGCCCTGCTCCTTCTTGCCAAGACCAGCCTGATGGAAAAGCTCTTCTGTTGTCTACAGACACTGGACTTCTCACTGATGGATCACTGATCTCTCCCCTAACAAGGTATTCAATGATGGTAGAATCCAAGAGACCAGAGGGAACGGATGGATCACTGATCCCTCCCCTACACTGGCATTCACTCATGGTAACATCCAGGAGGCCAGAGGGAACTGATGGATCACTGATCCCTGTCCTAACCTGGCCTTCACTGATGGTAGAATCCAAGATCACTAATCCCTACCCAACCTGTTCTTCACTGATGGTAGAATCCAAGAGATCAGAGGGAACTGATGGATCACTGATCCCTCCCCCAACCTAGCATTCACTGATAGTAGAATCGAAGAGACCAAAGGGAACGGATGGATCACTGATCCCTCCACAACCTGGTCTTCACTGATGGTAGAATCCAAGTGACCAGAGCACCTGTCGTCCAGTGGTCAAGTGATATTGGAACTTTATGGAAATATTATTTTATATGAAATTTGATAACTGAGCACTAACTGAATCTACCACTACTAGGACAGTACACAATGCAAACAGCACCGCTGCATGGAACCCTAGACACACATTTTCATCTTTCCTTTGCAGTTCTATTAATAATTTTTCTACTTTTTTTTGTATTTGTTGAAGATGAAATGGTGCAACTGCTAACAGAAATCTAGAAAGTAGCCAGTCCTTTACAAGATAACATTGTTTGATTGAACTCTGTATAACAGAGGTAGGGGATTAAGAGTGGGATCATGTAAGGGGGGCAAGGGCTGGTGGATATAACAGTATTTGTAAAGATGACTAAGGTCAGTATTTATACATTTACAAATTACATAGTTGTCCTGAGCATAGCCCTATTTACAACAAGGCCTACAAGGCCCAGGCCTAGGGCTGCAGATTGCCAGAAGAGCAGCATTTTATTTTCAATTTACTGGTTGTCATTTCTTAAATATAGTGCCAATTTTGTTTGTCTGAGTTTGGCTGACCCACAATACTGCGAGTAATTGTGATCTGTAAGCAGTCATTCCACATGGTATCCAGTCATTGTTTCGAATATATAGTTTCGAATGCCAAAGTTTCGAAAGAAATGCATCGAAAAAATGAATGTTTTTTGTAGGTAAAGGTTTTTTTTAAACTAAAATGGATGTTGAGGGGACCCCCAATACATTTTCTTTTTGTAAAGAATTTTTTTTTTGATGCATTTTTTTTCGAAACATAGCCTTTCGAAACTTTGTGACAGGTAAAGTCTTTGATGGCCAATCTTGTATATATGCTTGATATTTACAAAAAGCTTTATTGTAAGGGTGGCTTTTGTTTATACATTTTTTTTTAAAATAAACACGTACCATACCCAGTGTGCTTTAGGTATTTAGTGATTCAGTCATACAACTCTCATAGACATATGACAGATATAAAGGTCTTTGGTCATTCTCATTTTACCCAAATGCTCTTTAATATGCAAACCGGCCAAAACCTCATTGGTTTTATTGGTGCCACGTCACATTATCATTGGAGTTCTTTCTAAATAATTCACACATACACTGTGTTATGCAATCACTTTTATATTTAAATGCGGACATGTATTTTTTAAAGTGTTGCAAAAATTAGTGTTTTGCCTTCAGTAAAGTAAAGGTTAAAAATGATGCATTATTTCACAATATTAGAAACATGCTTATGCTAACGTCGAGCACAGGGTTCCCATATGTGTCACTAAAATGATCCTCAGGAGCAAGCACTAATTTCCCTCCCTGGCCCCATATTTTAGAGGTCTGTGGCCACCCAAAGGTGCAAGCATGAAATAGATCATAGGGAAGTTAAAATGGCGAATGAATGAAATCTGAATGCTCAAGTGCATCAAGAAACCTGTGAAAAGATACCTAAAGCATTAGAAGGGCGAGAACAAAAACGGTGTGCCAAAGGTACACACTGTTTCACAGCTGTAAAGGTGTCCTGTAAAGATATCCAATCAGACACCTTTACAGAAGCTGCTCAGTGCTAAGCAGGAAAATGGCATCCCTGCTGGGTATATCATGTGTCTTTGACACGCTCAGTACTACCAGGAGAGACAACTGCAAAGTATGTCACACAATGCATAATTGTGATGTTGATAAGTATTATTTACGTTAATAATGTTTTAAATACAAGGTAGGACTTTTACTGTGAAACAGTTCTTCAAACGACAGCAGGACATCTATACCCACACATCTCAAAATGTTCCCATGTATTGTACAGTCCAACCAACTCTACAGAGTTAACAAACATTTTAAATTATCTTAAACACAAGCTGCCAAGACCCATGGCCTAAACCACACCCACAAATGTAATATTGTGCTGCAACGCCCGATCCATTGCTCAGTTTTACGCTTGGAGTGTTGGGTGTTTTGAAGAATTGCACAAACAGCAATGATGCAAAGAGTGTGTACCACGTCGTTTGTCATAAAAGGTGCCTGCATTGTGCAGCTACGAGGAATGCTGTTGCTTCCCACACATGAATGTTCCCGGTCGCCCTTATCCGTTACTCCACTGTGAGAATGCACAACCAAGGATTCCAAGAAGCTTCTCCAACTGTCTTTACTCTACTGCAGTGTCTATGCCCAGGCAGAGTTTACAAACTTCACCTGTGATTTTGCCATATTTTAATGGCGTTCCAGCCCAAGGGATTGGAGGTACATGGGGTACCTGGACTGCAGGAGGTAACTTGCCTTATTTCCATTTTGCTCCTCCCCCCTGTCTCCCTGCTAACACCAGAGCTGGAACCATGAGAAAGGGGTTGAGTTAATTTTATTCAACATTTGTATAAAATGTGCCTGTACCGCTTGCATATATTTCATATGTAAACTTTATCAGTAGACAAGACTGGATGTAGAAGTGTAGTTATGTTGCATTAATATTACAGCACAGTCTAGGTACTTCTCATAGATTGACAGCAGGCAATTTGTGAGATAATCCAGATATTAGCATTGAAACCAGAATTCCTCGTTCCAGCCGTCTCTCACTTATGTCCAGCTGGCAGACAGTTTATGTTCTTATCACTTGCTCTAAAAGATTGCTTTCTGACCTAACCAAAAGTAGACAATTGGCCGTAACAATGACCTCTAGTGCAGTCAACTGTACAACACACTGCATCCCCCAAATCTTGGGCAGCAGCGAACTGAAAACACTCTTTCAACTAACATAGCATAGAAGATGACAGGCATGAATAGAGAGTAAGCAATAACTTCCTAATCCCTGCAACCTTAAAAGCGTCCTTATAATGTTACAGAGCCAAAATGGGGGACATAATGGGGGTAAAGGGGTGCAGTTTGGTCAACCGGACAGAGTTTTTTTGAAGGGCAAGAATCTGGCAACAGTGCAGAGTCTGGAAGAGGTGGAGTAAAGTTGGGGGTGGGGGCGCATGCACTATTTGGGTCTAGGGCAGCAGAAAGCCTAAATATGCCACTGGTCCTGAAGGCAGATTGCGGGAGAGGTGGGTCGGGGGTGGTTAGTATAAATAGGATGGCAGAATGGTTTGGGGGTCTTTCATTGCTGGATGGTGGAATTTGAGCCATTTTTTGAAAATGTCCAGTGACATAATGGTTTTGATGGCTGGGGTGGAGCATTACAGTTGGGTGGGGTAAGTAGGGAAAAGGGGGGAAGCAGGACACGGCACAGAGGGGACAGAGGGCGGAAAGGATGTGAAGAGAAGGGGAGCTGAGAGTTCAAGAGGGAGAGTACAATGACTGAGTTGCAGTCAGAGAGATTGGATTTATAGATGAGCAGCCGGAATTTAAAGCGAGAGCGATTTCGTCTGAGAGGCACACAGTTGGTAGGTTGGGGAAGATCAGGACAGGTTGTAAAGGGTGCATGCCGCACAGGTGAGGCGAATCTTGCAACAGGGCTTCCAACAATAACAGCCAAACCCTCTTCATACATGGCTCTGAAATCATGGATGTGGTTATCTGGAATGCAACATCTGTGTAGCTGAAAAAGATGCCATGGCTAACACCCATCTCCTATCTGCTCCCTTTCTAGTTTTTTGGCTCATAGCTGTTAGTTTTGCAACACATTGAGGAGTAAAAGCTAATCTATGGATAGCGGTAAATGGCAACATTATGTGAATGCATTTATTTATTTATTGTACATTTATTAGGCACTTATAGAACAAGTAAATAAATGTGTTTAGAAGCACCCACAGGGCATCAGGGAGTGAACATGGGATTGAAAACAATGTATACACTGGAGGATAAAGACAAACCTACTATGCCTCGTGACTGTTCAGAACGTGCAAATGCAGAGAGAGAAGCGGGGAACGGAGTGGGGGTAAGTGCTGGAGTGTCCGTGCTCATGGGTGAGTAGCGGATGTAAGTGCCAAGTGAAGTAATTGTTAGGGAGCAATTGAGCTGCAATGTTGTGATAAGTGCAGGCCTAGAGTGGCAAGTGTGTATAGGCAGAGGCTGAGAGGTATTAGGTGTGGGAGGCCAGGGCCCGAGGACACATAAGGGCCCTGGTCACCAATCACAGCGACTGTGCGGTTAACAGAGGAGGAAGGAAGGGAAGGAGGAAGTGAAGAGGAAAGTCTTGAGAAGCTTCCGGAATTTGAGGAGGTCCAGTTCAAGACGAAGAGGAAGGGGGAGGTGGTTCCACAAGAGGGAGCCAGCCCAGGAGAGGGATCGGCCTCCGGCCCTCTGTTTAGCGTACCGCTTTACAGACAGACAGTTGGTTCCAGAGAAACGTAGAAGTCGAGAGGGAGAGTATTTAGTAATAGCACGTTGCAGGTGGCGTGATCCCCAGCCCCAGACAGCCTTTGGATGATGCAGAGGGATTTGAATTTGATCTGTGTAGCAACCGTGAGCCAGGGAAGAGTTTTTAGGGCAGGAGAGATGCAGTCCCTGGGATTGTAGCCAAGGATAAGTCTTGCTGCCCTATTCTGGTTTAGCTGGAGGGGTTGTAGAGAGGAGGGGGTAGATTCAAGAGAATAAACATCCAACTTAATGAAGTGTCATTATTCCAACCTTTTTTATTTCTATGTCAGAACCAGGAGACGGACAAGAAGACATGATCTCACAAGTTTTTATGTTTCTCTTTAAAGTAGTAAGACCTAATCTGTCACTACGCCGGTGCTACTAATCCCTACTCTAGACAAAAGAGAGTCAAAGGAGGTGCTCGTCCGGATAACAAGGTGGATACATGGAAATACAGTCCTCTGTCACAAATCCTATTCGAAACAATCTAAGAAAACATAAATTAACCAAGACAGACTTTGGGCCATCTCCACCATTGTGTCTCTTTACGATAGCCCCTTGTCTATTTGAACAGACCCAAGCACACAGTACTTGTACTGCTGGAGTGTCGTCCCGTGGCTCCATTTGGGTGTCTCTGTCTTTCTCTCAAATGAGGCTCTCTCTCCCGACTCAGAAACGCCTCTCCTTTTCACTCCTCAGTTTCGGGTTTTTTCCTTTTTCAAGGACTTCGCTCTTTTTTTCTCCCCACTCTGGGGTTTCTTAGTAGCCTCCCCACTTTGGGGCTTGTCTCGTTCCTTCTCCCCACTTTGTCGTATCTCGGGTCTCACACCACTTCAGGGCTTTTCTCACTTCATCTCCCCACTCTGGGGATTCACGGTGTCCTCCCCTCTCTGGGTCTTTTCTCTCTCTTTCTTCTCCCTCTGGGGCTTTTGGGTATTCTCAGTGTCTCTCTGACTCTTTCCACTCCAGGCCTTCTTGGCTCTTCCCCACCTCAGGGCTTCTATGTCCCTTTCACGCCTTGCTAACCGCCTCCCATTCCTTTGGCTCCACCATGCACCTCTGTGTGATCAGTGGTGCTCCTTGGGAGGGATGTTGGGTCCGTCCGAGCCTCCTCCTCCAGCAACGTAGCCATTTACGTGAGTCGTCCATTCGTCTCTGTATCGGCTAGCCTCCTCTCTCCGTTTCTGCTTGTAATTTGTTGGCGGCTCCTCCGGGCTCTACCGCGATGTACTTCATGCTGGTTCTGGCTGCCACGCCGCATGGCACCGGTGGTTCGCTTGCTGGGCCTATCATACTCTGAGAGTCTGCAACTCCAGGTGCAACGCCACATCTGTCATCCACTCTCTCCAAACGTCGCCACGCTCAATGTGTTCTGCGGCGCCATTGCACTCTGCAGGCTGTGCGGATACTTCTTTCTGATTGGTTTTGGTTCTGATGTGACTACAGGAGGCTGATCTTTCTGCCGTTCGGCTGTTTCCTAGGCGGAGGATTGAATGCCGTTGGGGTCAGAGGCCGTGCTAGCCAAAAAAGGAGTCATAGGATTATCATATCTCTGTTTTTTCGATCTTCTCCACAAAGGTGTCAGTGTCTGGAGGGGTGTGGGGGAGAGGTATGGTGATCGAAGTCCCTCTATAGGGGTTTTCTGGCTCGTAAGGGGGAGTCACCGCCAGAGTGATCCTGAATACCCTGTCTCCTAAATGGTGTAAAGCGTAGTGGGCTCACCTCCCTAGTCCCAAAGGGGGTGGCTCCTGCTTGGGAAGAGGTTACAAATTGCTTGGTTTCATCTCACAATGTGGTTTGCTAAGCAGTATCTCTCTGTGACTTGGTTGCAACGCGTTGTCACTGCTTTTGATTTAGTAAAAAGAAACCCGATGTCTGAGGCTTGACTGAACAGTGTTTGTTATTTTTCTCTACCTATTTCGTATGACGTATATGCCTGTACTGTAACACGTGTTATCACTTGCCATATTGTCAAATGTATTATTTTCCTAAAGTGATTGCATAAAGTTATTTGGCTCATTTGCAAATGCACTTAACACATGACGGCCCAAACCTACTTGCTTTACCAATGCTGGTTTTCCTGGTGGCAGTCTGAAGCAGCTATTACTTGTGTGCAATTTGCAACCACTCAATGCTGATTATAGAAACAGACCATCCACTTTAAAGGCATTTTGAGGCGTGTCATTCATAAACATGCCTCACATTTTTCATAAAGCCTCTAAAAAGGGGGCAACCTTTGATATATATTTCACCCATCCGCATTTAATTGTAACTGAGTCTCGAAAAACCTCACAAGGCTAGGGGAATCCCCACAGCTTTAAGGTCATATTTGGGTACTGGCGCATCTTTAAAAGAGCGATTTACCATCAGTGCTTTGAAGCTGCTGCGGGGTGGTGTAAGCGCTATGCAAGCAACACACATACCATAGAATCTCAGGGGCGTTGCTAGGGGGGCTAAGGGGGCTATAGCCCCTGATATTTTGGTTGTAGCCCCGGATAGAATATCAGGAGCTACAGCCAAAAGACTAGCTAGCCCCCAGTCCCAACATCAGCGTAGCCCCGGGTCTTTTCCAGAACTAGCAACACCCCTGCCATAGATTGATGCTCTTTGCTGGCAGCGTCGTGTCAAGCAGTGAACTTCTGAACTCTGACCTGCTAGAAAACTGCTTTGTTAACTTTGGTCTTGGCTTCAAGTCGTCGACCGATGACATCTTTTTGGCACAATGTATGAGAAGTATGCGCGCCAAATCCTCAGCGATGCCGTCTGGGATAACGTAACTGCTGTTTTTAATAAAAAAAAAAGGGAACCTGACACCCATACAGGAAACACTGTCAAACACGGAATTTGAAACGAATCTTCGGTTAAAAGGCACAGTTAGGGGACACGTAACGAGCGTTCTACAGTGCACCTATGCAGACAGTACAGTGGGTAAGAGTTCACACTTGCATAGCTGACCTTATGGAAACACGGCCTCTAGGCACTTCAAACAATATAGGGCCTGATTCCTGGGTTTTTTTTGTTGCCCTGTGCAAAGTGACTTTTCACTGGTGCAAAGTGACTTTTCACTGGTGCAAAGGGACTTGGCACAATTTATGGAGCCGTGCAAAGTGTATTTTTGCAGTGAAAAGTCACTTTGCACAGCAAAAACACGCTTTGCACTGCTGCATGAATCAGAGTGTTTGTTGGCAGTGCAAACTCACTTTGCACCAGTGAAAAGTCACATTGCACCGGACAAAAAGTCGCCTGAATCAGTCCCCTAATGGTTTGCAACGTTTTGGTCAATCTTGGACCGATATAATGGCCCTGATTTAGGAAAGCGTTTCACAGTGGCGCAATTGCTTTCTAAATTAGGCCCAACATGTTTCGCTCACTTTCTGAAATTCCACCTGGGCAGTGGAGGAGGCAGGATCTGGTGCCACGGGACTCATGTGGCTCCTGAGGGGGCAGCAGGATTTTCAATGATTCGTGGCCAGCCACGGCTGGTGATTATTTTTAGTGGCGGTGCTTGAATATATCCCCAAATTGGTGTGAGCAGCCAATCACAGAGAGGGAGCCCCAAATAATGTGGGGAGTTTCAGAGGAAAAGGGGGTCCTCACTCCGAGAACATTTTCTTTTTGTTTGACTTACATTAACTAATAACCTAGAGCATCATTATGAGTTTGGCGGTAATTGAGCGATGACTGTTACTGCCACTGGTGGTAATCCCCCATTTTTGGAGTCCATAGGCCTCATTACAAGCGTGGCGGTCCGGGAACTACGGTACGGGTAAGCATGCCGGTACCATAGTTGCCGGACTGGCAAACTACGAGTTCTGCTCGCGGGTGCTTTTTCACCCACCAGGTTTTTCCTGGCGGGTGTCCCCCGCGAGCAGAGCACGTCGGATGCACCAGCACCACTCTGCATGTGCCGGTGCATCCGACGTCCCCATCCCCATTCAGCCCTATGGGGCAGAATGGGGATGAGGAGGCCATTGATTCCGGCACCCTCAAATGGGCAATTACCGGGTACGCCGAGATCGGCATGACCCGGTTCTTGCCCATTCTCGGGTGCTGGAAAAAATGCAACTCTGTTTTTAACGCCACGGCTACCGCCAGAGTTGTAATGAGGCCCCATACGCCTCCATGGGAATTTTTGTCGGAGTTACCGCTGGTGGAATTATAGCAGGGAAAACCTGTTGATTTTTGGAGGTAAAGTGCAGGATTTACCTCCAGAAACAGGTGGTAAACCCACCCAAAATTACAATTTCGGTGAAGCGGGAAAAATTTCAGTAATTATATTACCGGCCCAAAAAATTGGAGGTAACAGAATTACAGCCACATTTTCTGCACCACCAAACTTGTAGCGATATCCATAGCTCTTTGCATGCAGCGAATAAAATACAAACAATCACAATTCATACAGCAGCAATAAGAATAGAAAAGAAAAAACAATAAAATAGGGAAGTGCAACAAAACGTCAATCCAATTTCATGAACAATGCCTCAATTTCTTACCACACTGTTGTGCCCTCATGTAGCGCTATCAACATTTTAACTAGTCCTTTGCCTTGGGAGGATAGCTCAGCGGCAACGTGCTCGCCTTGGAAGCAAGACGACAGGATCCCCGGGTCCACGCTTAGAAACCTCTGGGTATTAAGCGCGTTATAAATAACCTATCATATCATATGCCCACTTGTGCAGTTTGTGCCATAGCAGTAGTCAATCCATAGGATAAAATACACAACTAATGTCGATGTACGACCGTCTACACTTGGCCTTCAGGATTTCCTCTTCCCCCAATTCTGCAACAGACTCCAGAGCCATGGTGTTAGTCAGCGTTGAAGATCCCCCTCTAAAACGCCCCCCTTTGATTAACCGGCAACATTTCATTAAGTTCCATCCAGGAAGGTAAGTTGCTTAGTAAAGCACGATAATATACCCTGGTTGGGGCGTCCTGCATGGAGAGTATTCTGGTAGGATCCATTCTTTCACCGCGGTTGAATACAAGTGCAATTATGCGGTGTCGCCAAGTGTCCGGTAGACGGCCAGTATGGCTAATTGCAATAAAAAGATAATGCAATATGGGTCCCAGATATTGTGATCTTGTGTCAGTTTAGCATTGCATACGCCATCTTGGGCTGTAGAATATTTAAGGCTCACTCAGTAGGAGTCTTTCAATATCTCCAATACTGCCAGTATACATCCATCTGTCCATTTCACTGATGGCCTGGTCAAATAAGTCTGAAGACTGGGCACCCAAGTTAGTGTTAAGATAGGTTTCCCAACCAATAACATTGGGGTGGCATCTACACTATGTATTTTCCCCCAAAATAATCGGTATTGTTTTTATTGATGACGTTAAACATGTCTTTCCAATTGCTGATACATTACTTAGAGTTTTTTGTTGTAGAGGCCATTTTTTATGGGTCAGTTCCCGAGTAATACATTCCTCAGATCAATGTCTAGTCGACAGCCTCAGAATCATAATGCGTCGAAGGTCCTTTCTAAGTTCCTGTTTGGCTATTGCTATATCAATATCAAGCTTATGCCGACGGATCCTTAAGATCTTAGGTTGTCTATTATTGCTGTTATTCCCATCACCACAAGTTGTTATCAAATTGGGCACAGATGGGCCTCATTATAAGTTTGGCGATGTGGCCAAAAATGGTGGTGATGCAGTGGTAAAAAGAGTTACCACTGCATCATTGCTGCATTACCGATTTGCCGAACTATGGCAAATTGCTGGAGGTAATTTCAACACCTTTCCAGCAAAAAAACATCAATTTCAGCAGAATTACCGGCATAGTAATTCTGGCAAAATCTCCATGGTGGACTCCATAAATGGGGACTAACACCGCCCTTCTGCCACTTGTAATCCGGTGGTAATTCCGCCAGGCCATGTGACGTTAACGGTAAATCTGTTTGGTGTATTTACTGCTGAGATACCACCAAACCTGTAAGGAGGCACATAGTCTCATGTCGAGCTCATAATTAATGCTGTCAAGAATTCTGTGGTGATGTTTTCATATAATAGCCTCATCATTGCCCTTATCTACATTATATGGGGTCCATCTAATTCTATTGGTCGCATGGTTTATCTGAACCATATCGGTATTATCATGCGAATAGGATGACTTAGAATCACGTCTGTATTTTCAAATATTTAGAAGTGGTCACTTTCCTCTCTAACTGTCACCCTAGAATCACGTCTGTATTTTCAAATATTTAGAAGTGGTCACTTTCCTCTCTAACTGTCACCCTAAGTTCACCATAACCAGGCCTTAGTATAAACTGTATTAGGTTTTGTTTGTACCCAGCGAGGGACAATTAGATTGTAACAAATGATCTGATTGGCCCTCGCTGGGTCATTACCAGCATAATAAAGGCTTACGTATTATGAGGGACCCTCGAGTTCCTTCCCCTTTCTTTGTCGGGCCACCAAGGAAAGGGAGAAGGGACTACATGTAGTCCCTTTGCCTTGATCCATGGTGGCCATTTTGTTTGTTTTCTTTTTTTCAATATCTTTTCAATTGCCGCCATTCAACGGCAGAAGGGACTACTTGTAGTCTCTTCTCCCTTTCTGTGGTGGCCATTTTGTTGTTTACCATTTACCCTTCACTTCTCAATGGTCGCCATGGAAAGGGAGAAGGGACTACGTGTAGTTCCTTCTCCCCAGTGCCTAGCAGCCATTGTTTTTGCTTTTTTTTCTCAAATTGAGAAACAGTCGCAACACTGTGTCTCAACTTGAGAAAAATTAGTATAAGTACATCGATACAATGTGCCGGGGTACTAATAGCAACAGAACCCTTGGAGTGGGAGGATTTACCCAACCAGTAATACCCCCCTCAGGTTCTTTTGCTTTAATATGGCCTCAAGTATATCCTACATAGCATCTTCTATACCAGTGTCACAGCAGTCCATAATTGGAGGGATTTTGGCATCAAAATCTCCTATCACCATAACTACTGGAACACCCCCATTAATGCCATTCTTCTATATCAGGTCTTCATCAGCAATTAACATATTCTCTGTATCACCAGATCCAGGCATAGCGTAAACACATTAGTTTAATGGACCAACATATGTGTGCAATCTAAGTGTAGTGACTAAGCTCACTAACGTATTATTAGCACAACGGGGGGGCTGTGATTACGGTAATATTGTACTAATTTTTAACACAAACTATAAGACCACCTTTGGGTCTACCTTTGGGTACCTTTTAAGCACTGAGTACATTTTTAAAATAATATGCTGAAATTGTTCATTTTTCAGCACAATTAATATTTGTTTTTTAAATAGGGGTAAAAAGGCAATACGATGTACAATTTGTTCTTTAGGGTAACATTTGAATAAATCCATTAAGTGCCACGTAATAAACTACCCGCAGGAGCATTTCCAATAACTTGGATGAAGCTGTGGCAACACTCTATTTACGCCAGTAATGGTAATTATAAATCACTTTCATGAGAATCTATCTATGCCAGTATTGGTCATTGTAAAACACTTGCATAAAGCTGCTGCCATAATTATTCTATGCTGATCGGTGACCATTACTTGATTTACAATCAGTAAATCACAAGTATATACAAATAAAAATTCTAGTGATACCCATGACATAAATGAATAGACCAAAGATAATCCAAGAATTTTTGCCAGCTTTTTTTAGGGAGTTTTTGCAAACTTGGAAAATTCGTATTTCTGACATGCAACCCATCGAGATGTTGTTGGGGTCATAGGGTAGTAAGGGGAATGGCTTTGCCATTTGTGTTCTCTTGGTATGGCTTCAAAATGCCTTGGCTCACCAGGACATGGTCGAAAGGCTTACAAGCCTGACCATTTCTATTAAATTAAATATACATTTTGTTTTAATAATGTGCTTAATACCTGAGTTCGGTTTCTAAGCGCAGATCCGGGATTCGAACCTCCGTTGCTCTGCGTGGTCTTGCTTCCAAGACCAGCACGTTGCCCCTGTGTGCTCCTGAGTCATAGTCAGGCCATGTGTCCATAAGTACTCTCCCCAGAAGCACACGTCTAGGGATTTGGTCAAGTAATTAGAAATATGAAAAAACACAAAAACATCCTTGTGATAACCATGACAAATATGAGGAAACCAAAAAATATGAGGTTGTTATGCTTGCCTTTCAGGGTGCTTTTGAAAACTTGGCAAATTCGGATTTCTGAAATATAAACCCCTTCTATATGTTGCTGGGGGCCTAGAGTATCAAGTAGAAAGCCTTTGTCATCTGTGTTTTCCACATTCTCAGGCTCCCCAGGAGATGTGTCAATTCCAGACACACCACCTGGCACGGCCAATGCCTCTCTCCAGCTATCTCTACTGTCTGTGCTGCGCCCTATAGAATACAGCTGACTCCTACAATAAATTTGGTTCAATTGTACACATAGCTCCACCACCGTTTCCTTGTCAGGCCTACCCTAGCATCTTATCTATCCTACGCCCTTATCCCAACCTGACCTTGCTCCTCCCTTCCCCTACTGAATGTTTTATCATACTCCTCCTTTGCCTCTCTGACAGGCAAAGCACTTCAACCTATGGTTGTAGGTGCTATTTGAATGCATGATAACATAACCTCAGGATGAAGCCAAATTCGATCAATGCCAGTGAAGGTCATTGCAAATCACTTACATGAGAGTGCAGCCACAATATATCTATGCCAGTAATGGTCACTGTAATCCACTTACATGAAGCTGTGGCCACAATCTATCCATACCAGTAATGGTTCTTTTAAATCGCTTTCACATAGCTGTGGCCAGAATCTACACCCTGTACCAGTAATGGTCACTGTAAACCACTTTCAGCAGGCTGTGGACAAAATCTAGGCCAATCATCAAAGTGATTTACAGGGACCATTACTGGTATAGATAGATTGTGGTGGCCAGAGCTTCAAGAAAGTGATTTACAGTGTTTTAATGACTTTCATAAAGATGCAGTCACAATCAATCTATGCAGCTGTGAGAACTGTAAATCACTTCCTAGAGTGTGTGGCCACAATCTATTTATGCCAGTAATTGTCGCTTTCATGTGCTATGGCCACAGCCCACACCCTCTGCCAGTAATTGACACTGTAAATCACTTGCATGTGGTTGCAGACACAATCTATGCCACCAATGGTCAGCGTAAATCACATACATGAAGCTGAGCCCATAATAAATAAAAGAAATAATGACTGCCCTGCCCCCATATCAAAAAACATGCATGAATGAACAACAGGCTGAGCACACACACACAAATGTATACACAGTGACACAACATGCACACAAAGACTCACTCACACTCAAAACTCTTGCGTGCACTGACAGAGACTGCATGTATTACACTGAAGAATGCATAAGCTTCAAAACCATAAACACTTTTTATTTCTAAACAAATTAACCTGGCAATCAGTGATGCGTTTGCACCCTACCCTCTGGAGCATCCCCGCCTTTGCTTTTTTTTACTAGAATTGAAGCATGCCAGGCCTGCGGGAATCAGGTCAACGGTGCACCAGGCCCTGAGGTGGTGCAGAAGGGAGGAGGGGCAACCGACATACCCTTCACCCCCGCCATACTATAGCTCTTACAGTAAGGACTCAACATGACTCAGCGGATAGGGCCCCTGTACGGTTTGGTTACAGTAACACCTAACGGACAAACATGCCCCCCCATGTTTCAAGAATACGCTTGAGCGCATCTCATGAACATCTCAAGTCCATCGCAGAACCACTTTCTGACTGATGTTACTACTTCCCAAAACGTTCTAGAAACTGCCCCACTGGAACATGCAGGAGCTTCAAACATTTGCCCTTTTCTGATCAGCGCGGTGCTATGATCATTCTTCACTGACTCCACAGGCCTGCAAACGATCACACACTCCATCCCAAACCCTCATTCCCTTTCTCACCTGCACACATCTTTCATGTGCGTTTAACCCATCTAACCATTTTCCTCTTTCCCCATATCTGCCTCAATTTTCTCTCTCTCTCTTAGACTAACAGGCCGATTCATGGAATTAATGTGCGCTGAAAATTTCCGCGCAAGCGAGCGAAAGCGTGCGACCGCAGTACAAGTGCGAAAATCGCAGCGAAACCCGTGCACAGCGATTCATGGAAGTCCATGCGCGTGTAAATCCATGGATGTGCGCTAAAATCCTGCGTGGCGCACGATGGCGCACACGTCTTCAAACAGCGTGCGCTACACACACAGCGAAAGCACACACAGCGCAGCGCACACAACAAAAGTAGGCGTAACATGCGGCGTAACATGCGGAATGGGGAACAACGTGTGAAAATGTGGGCGTCACGTGGGAAGTACAGGAGGCAAATGCGCGGAAAGCCCACACGCGCGCCTACAACACGTATTCATGGAATCGAACGGGGCTAACGCGTGTACCAAAAAAAACGCGCTAATCCGGAAACACGTACACCAGCAGTAAGCAGGCGTACGTGGACCCGCGCAGCATAAAAGTGCACGCAAACAACAAACAAGCTCAGACGCTAAGATGAATATACCGTTCATTGCAGCAGTGGTCGTGGGATACCGCAGGAGGAGGAGGAGGATAGTCAGGGCCAGAATTTTTACACCCAGAAACAGCCTTTTTGGGATGCCTGATGACCAGGTGTATGGGAGGTACAGGTTTCCACCTCACATAATACTCAACCTGGTGAGTGAGTGGGAGGATGACCTCACATCACCCACCCTGTGCTCCCAAGCACTGAGCCCCTTGGAAAAGGTGCTCAATGTACTGCACTTCTTGGCCACTGGTTCATTTCAGTGGACAAGTGCCATAGTGGGGGGGGTGTCACAGGCCACGCAGTCACGCTGCCTGAACCAGGTGTTGGCCATCATGACTGCACGCCCATCAGTCCGCAGGCACATATATCTGCCCAGAACACCTGCAGAAAGGCAGGCTGTCGTCCAGGATTTTTACGGGGTGGCACACTTCCCCAAAGTGCTAGGTGCCATTGACTGCACCCATGTGGCTCTACGTGTTCCCAGGGCAACTGAACACATCTACAGAAACCGCAAGCACTGGCATTCCATCAACGTGCAGGTAGTATGTGATGCCAAGGGAATCATCACCTCCATATATGCCAACTATCCAGGGTCCACCCATGACAGTTTCATTTACAGAATGTCAACCCTAAACCGGGACCTAGAAGCTGGGCGGCATGGCGATACATGGCTGCTTGATGAGTATAAATGCCACTGCACATGCATGCATGTCAGATACTGCGTAATGTCACAACCCCACTAATGATACCCATCACCACCTCCCCAGGGGACAGTGCCTACCCTCTGAGCACCCACATGATGACACCAATTCGGAACCCCACCACACCACCCGAGGTAAGATACAACACATCCCATATTGCAACCCGGGGCATAGTGGAGCGCACATTTGGAGCGCGCAGGTCACGCTTTCGCTCCCTTGACCGCTCTGGTGGGCAGCTGCTATATGTGCCCCCAATAGTGTGCAGGATCATAGTGGCAGCATGTGTCCTATACAACGTTGCAACACGTCGGGGCCTGCCGGTGGACATGGTGGTGCCCCCACATCCCCAACCACAAGCACTGCCGCTGCGCATGGGAGGGGAAAGGGCACGTGGTGAGGCAGCCCGTACGCAGCTGGTGGCTAATTACTTCACCTAAAATCACACCCATGTGGAGTGCACACAGCCCTGGCACATACCAGCTGACAATCAATGATGATGACATAAGGGACAGTCAAATGTCACAACCATACCAGCCTGAGATTGGTCACCTGGAAGTGTGCATCCCTACCTACCCAAAGACAACCAATGCTGTGTCACAAAAAAACACACATTTATGCTGCATGAATGACTATCCCCTTGCAAAATACAACAATAAAATAGCGCCATGTCACCCAACCCCTCCCCATCTCCGCCACCCAACACACCATGGCATGTCCTGCAATGTGAAAGGAAACAAAGGAATGCACAACACATGACACAAGTGTCACAAAGTGCACTGTCCCAAATGGAAACAGGCCACAGACAATATGCTCCCAGTAGTCAATAACAAACAGCACACATGACCAAATACTTACCAGCAAAACAATACAGCAACACAGCATGAAACATTGCCAAAATATGACAGTACAAACTCAAAGTAATGTAAGTCATACAACCTCAATAAGCCAGCATATCGACCCCTTCCAACTCCAAAGTATTGCTGTCAGGCAAATGTGTCAGTGTACTGCATACAACATGAACTGCATCTGCAAAGGAGACGGCCTTGTGAAGACATGAAGAAGGTACCTGCGAATAAGGAGGAAGACATGGATGCACAAGCACATATCAGTACACCATGCAGTGTTCAATACAAAAACAAACCCCACTAGGGATGTCCACACAGTTATGACTACAGACTGCCCACACAGCTCATGGGAGCCCAATGTCACTGTGTAAGTCACTGTCACTTGGTCACACCCTTTGCGAGCCCATTGAAACGGGAAGACAAGCCTGCATGTGCCCAGCCGGAATACACAGTGGATGCCCACGGGAGCCACACAAGGCAACACAATGAAAAAAAAAAAAAAAGAAAAAATCAAAATGGCCATGTGGGGGCCAAGGGGGAGAGGCCACCCAAGAGGTCCGAGGACAGTGTGCACACCAACACCCACCTGTGTGGATGTTGCGGAAAAAAAACACCTGCACGGCTACGCTACTGTGGGAGAAGTGCTGCTGTCGCTCTCATCACCCTCTGCTGCTGCATCAGGAGGTTGTGGTGCTATGGGAGGCAGCCCATGCAAAGCCCTGGTATGGTCCTCCATGGCAGCAAGCATGCGGGTGTGGAAGGTCTCGTTCTGGAGGATGATAGTACGGAGATCCCCATGCAGCACCTGACGGATTGCCTACATTTCTGCACGCATGGCCTCCCGTGATGCCCGGATCTCCTCCCGAGTTGCCTGCAGCTCAGCTGAGAGTGAACGTGTGAGTTGCTCCAGCTGCTGCTCTGTCCTCAAATTTGAGGAAGCCTCAAGTTCAACAAGAGTCTCCCTGAGGTTATGGAGTTCTACCCTCAGGGCTTTCCTGTGGCCCTGTGACTCTATAGAAATGGCTTCCCGCAGAGTCTTCAGTGCCGCCCGTCAGTCCCTGTTGGACGGCAACATGTCTTCCTTGTGTGATTGGCAAATGGAGTCTGTTGCCTGTTGTTGTTGCTCCATCTGCCTTTCAGGAGGGATAATGGAAGTGGCCACCCTCTCCATTGCCTGAGCCATCATTTTAACTGATGCTGCCTTTTGGGCTGCCATACCGTACATGTAGTTCTCCCATACAGTATTGCTTGGTGGCGTACGGCCACCGCATCGGCGGGTACCACACCTGTTTGGGGCAAGGCGATCTGCACCTTGCTGTGCTGGCACTGCCTGAGGCTGCAGGACTACATTCCCCCTCTGATCTGCTGGCCCAGGAACAGGATCAGATGTTGTGGAGTGTGACCCTACATCCGTAACCGCCAAAGGCGGACTTACCAACACTGACATCCCCATAGAGGGTTCTACCCCCGGTGCAGGTGGGTTGGACAAAACAAAATCCCTGCCAGAAACACTCACCTGCGACAGCACATAAGTCTCATCATCCGATTCGGCACCTGAATAGAGGTCTGGGGAGGTGCACCCAGAGACACCCCTGGACAGTATGGTCTGCAGTAACAAAGGGTTTTCACCCACCACCACACCACGTCCCCCACTGGTGCCCGTCGTGCCTGATATTCCTCCTGGGTCTGCACCATCTCCTCCACCTCAACAGCATCAAGTGCGTCATCACCTGCAAAAACATGAAAGACAACAAATTGAAACAGGCATGAGCACCATAGCACACACCTAGGCCTGACAAGGCAGAGATCCAGTACATGAATGACACATTTCCCACATGACTATAACCCTGGCATGCATGCACTGTCAATGAGTTGGAAGGGGAGGCAAAAAGCACACACTGATGACACCAAGATGGAAAAGCAAGACATTTGCTTCATGCTGGGTAGCACTGGCATCACACATTAGCCAATGAGTGACATGTCCAATACACATACATGACACATGCCATCACACAGATGGCATGTAGCATAGCCATGGTACATTCCACAAGTACAGCCATATGTCATTGAATGAGTACTGTCAGCCATCCATGTGAGATGGACATGATGAGATGAAAAATGCAAAATAGTGTGACAAAATACGCATGTGCCACCCACTGCAACACATCCAGTGTACAAGAATACAGTGATTGCAGGCAGATGTACACATCAATGGTTGGTCACTTAAACTTGACAGGAAACAACTATCATGTACCACATACAAACAGGCACCAAAAATCAATGTGAGCAGGTCAATACTCAATCAGCCTGAATGGTCTAATCATTCACATAACAAGGTAACAAATGTGGGTCAATGTGGGGTGTAATCAATGACAGAAGCATGTCACATATGTGACAATAGGGCTGAAAAATGCATTGCAAAAGTGGGAGAATTGAAACAATCAGCCTGAATGAACACTGAAAAATTCTGAACAATGTTGTTGCAAGATGACAGTTCAACGGCAACTGCAGTAATGTGGCGCTAAATGGCTGTTGTGGGCCGAAGGGATACTGTCACACCCAAATCCAAGGCCAGTGAATGTTTTGGAGGAAGCACATGGGTGACCCATACCACTCCGGTGCACACACCCTCACCTGGCACTCAATCAGAACCCGTCACCCACACAACATACACATGGATTACACACACATGCATGGGCACTCACCGGACAACGCTTCGTAATCTGGTAGGTCTTCCGCGCCTTGGATCTGTTCCTCTGTGACGAAGGTTCCAGCAACAGACTCATGTTCAGTGAGTTGGTTGTCCTCTTGTGGAGACCCACCGCCAGTCACCAGAGTAGAAGCATGATTTGAGGCCAGCTTGTTCTTTGCTCTGCGTTTCAGGTCATTCCACCGCTTGTAGCAATCATCAGCTGTGCGCCTCACAAATCCAAGGGCACTAATGATGTCCGCGATGATCTGCCAGTGTGCCTTACATTGACCAGGTGTGGTCTTGCACCCTGCAGTCACCACCATTTCGCGGCTATGTGCCGACACATAGGCCACAAGTGCATCAAGTTCGGCGTCATTAAAGCTAGGCTTCCTTGACGTGCCGGAGTGTGTAGCCGTGTCTGGGGTCTCAGCCTGTAGTGCCAGAGCACACTTCTTCCTCTTTTTCAAAGGTGGTGCGGATCCTGAGTGGCTTACGCCGCTCTGGTCAGTAGGGGCAGAAGCGCCGGTGGACTGGGTACTAGGAGTGTGCGAATGCACAATGACCATAGGTCTTGGTGCAGGCATTGGCTGCAGGGTGATGTTGGCAGGGGCAACGTCAGTATGATGGACCGGGACCGACACTGTCCTGGCTGAGAGACTCAGAGCTGGGGTGGATCGAGCTGCAGCTGCCCCTGCAGCCTCCCCACCCTGCCAACTTGGGGCAGCAGATGACATAGCTGCCCCAGATCCACGTGGTCTGGTGACACCAACTTGCACCGCCACACCTGGCTTAGACTTGCTGACCTGGAAGTCAGCCTGGGAGTCATCCTGTGCCGGTTCAGGTGCCACAATGGGCTGGTCCAACAAGGGCTGAGCTGGGATGGTGTCAGCTACGTTTCCCACAACGATGGGGGGGGGATGGGTGTCCTTGATTGCTCTTCCACACATGGGGGTCTAGGGGCACCCTGCAAATCCTGGCCACGTCCCCTACCGCGTCCACCACGCCCACCTTTTGGAGGTCGGCCACCTTTGCCTCCCTTACCGCTTGGTCGCCTCCCAACCAAGGCACTGATGTTCTTGTGTGTATGGGAGTAGCAGTAAACGGTTGTCCTGGGCAATTGGGGGTGAAAGGGGTGGGGTAATAGATGGAATTCGTACCCTAGTGCTCTAGCAAGGCTGTCTGTGACCCCTGGGAAAGATGACGGGTGACGCAAGGCACAGGCACCCCGAAAACAAAAAATAACGTGCACGCAACCCGTCGTAGACCACGTCCATGGAAAAATGAACCCGCACTACGCTGTGGCACCCAGAAACACAAAATTAAGCGTACGCGTAATACACGCAGCTTACAATGACCTCTGAAGGGGTATGCGACACACGGGGCAAGCACAGTTGGTAAATACGTCTGCCTGGAAAAAGAACATGAAAAAGAAGTGCGTGTGCGCGTTGGCAACACCCCTGCCAAAAGAAGAATTGTACGCTGTCTGAGGAGACAGGACAAAAGAAGAAGTGAACGCTGTTTGAGGAAACAGGCCCAACAAAAAAATTGAACGCTGTCAGAGGTAACAGGGAGTACGAACTTGAAACGCTGTGAAGTAAACGCGTGTGAACCGACAAGAAGTACAGAATTCACCCACTCGCTCTCCACGAAAAGCACGTACAAGGAAATGGCATCCTACACATACCTTTTAAACCGTCCCACACAGCGCTAAGGCCCTTTCCTCCAATTACATGAGCTGACACTCGGACATGCATTTTGCACGTGTACGATGAACATGCACCCGTGTTGAGGGAAATGCCCTTGCGCGTCATGTCACAAACGCGTAGGCCCTTTCCTCGGATTACACGCATTCACACGCAGACATGCAGTTTTTTCACGCACCCTGAACCACTATGCCCACATCACGAGGGAAAAGCCAGCGCACGTAACGTCACAGACGCGCTTACGTGCTAAGGGCCTTTCCTCGAATTACACGCAGACGTGCAAGATTTTCAAGTGCCAAATCACTTCGTATCAAGCTGGCCACACAACAACACACGGAAGACCACGCTCCTGCCCAGAAGGCTGAATTACTGCCCCCCAGAGCCCTGAGCACGCTCCCACCTGCTGCTACCTGCCTGCCTGCTGCCCACGTGCCCTGCTATTTGGTGCCTGCACGTCAGCCAGGGTTCCAGTTGCTGTGTCCACCCCTGCTGGAACAGAAGACTCCCGAATGGGATACCATCGCTCCACAGCCCAGCACCAGGACCCAGTTGCCCACCCACGCCTTTCTCGGTGGTCGCCATGTCGGGGCAAACACCATCTGAGACCACTTGCGACCCCCAGCCAGAGAGGCAGAGGGCCATCAGCTTTAGTGTGAAGGAAGTTGGTGTCCTGGTGGAGCATGTCCTGGGGCATTTTGATGCCCTCTTTGGAACATCACGCGCCAACAAGGAAGGACGGGAGAGGATCTGGGACGACGTAGTGGTTGCCATCAACGCAGAGGGGGTGGCAACCCGCGAAATCAAGCACGTCAAAAAGCACTGGGAGGACTTCAGGTCCAGGACCCTCTACAAGACCCGGCGCCTCAAGGAGGGGGGCCGGGTCAGCATGAGTGACATCCAGATGAGGGTCCTGAAATGCGTATGCCCAGCGCTCCACGCCCAGATCCTTCGGAGGAAGACCCGTCTGGAGTTGAGCGGTAAGTGGCCAAGCATTGGTGTGTGAGACAGGGCATGTTGCAGTGTACTGGTAGTCTGATACTTGCCTGTATGTGTGACATAGGCATTGTATGGATGTGTGTGTGTGCAGGGACATCATGGTCATGCATGTGAGACCAGTAATGAGTGAACCACATGGTTGGTGCATGTGTTACAATGCAACATGGGGAGCTGTATGCCAAATGCACACATGAAAGCATGCCAGTCTCTGTTCTTGGACATGGAGGGGGTGTGAGGGATGGGTGCTGCTGTCATGTACATGTATGGTGCACGTGTGTGTGTCTGAGAAGTGTGTGTGTGACTTTGAAACGCCATGGATGCATGACACATGTCTGTGATGATGTGTACATGATGTGTACATTCACTCATGCAGTGCGGTCACCGTTGTATGCACTGTGTCTGTGGTGTACAAGCCATGATGCATGACCCTCCGGTGATGTGTGTGCATGGGATCAGTGTGAGCCATGATGCATGTGAGTTTGAAAGCAACATTTTGGTTAATAGAGGCCCTTGTACATGGATGCTGATGTTGATTGCAGGTGCCGTGCCTGTTTCTGCATGTGTGTTGCATGCATTCACCCATGTGTTGTGGAGGGACAGGATGGAAGTGACGTTTGACACTGCCACTCATATGGTATTGCTTCCTGTCTAGGGGAATATTGTACTGTACCCTGATGCTTGTGTTCTATGTCTCCCTCTACGCAGCGTCAAGTGAAGAAGAGGGTGGAGACGGCGCTGTGGAGCCAAGTGGTGGGGATGCCTCCACTGGGCGGCGACGCAAGGCCCAGCCACCCTCCCAGGATTTGCCAGCATCCGGGAGCGAGGGGGCTGGTGCCGCGTCTGCCACTACAGCTGTGGCGGAAGGGCCGGGTGAGCCACCACAGGGGATAGTAATGGCGGAAGACGGTGTGGAGACATCCAGGTTGGTGGTCTCCACAGAGGAGGAGGAGCCCGCTACTGAGCCGCACATGGGGCCTGGTGGGGGTAGTACCACTGGTGCAAGTGGTGCAGTCCAGGGCCAGGGTCAGGAGGCAGCACAGGTCACCGCGGAGTGGCCTGTGCATGTCGCTGTCCTTGACCCTGTGACTGCACCACCATGCACCAGCAGGGATACCCCGTCCCAGGCCCGTCCGCAGGTAGGGGAGAGTGCCATGTCATCTGCCTCTCCACTACCTGCGGACGAGGGGTCCCATAAACATATGGGCTCCATCCTGATTTGTGTTGCGTTGCGCACACGTGACATTCGTGATGACGTGCGTTCTTCCTGGGCGGAGAACGCACGCCATCACGAACAGCAGCGTCACGACGTGGCACTGTTGTGAGGGGCCCTGGTTGGTGGGTTCCTACATGTGATGCGCACTCTGGCGGACCTCTCCTCCTCTGTGGAGACTATGCGCCAGTCGTTCTCCCTGCCGTCTTCCGGCCCAGATTCCACCAGGGCCCCCTGTGGACCTGGCCTGCCCAACACAGCCAGCTTGATGGAGATCCCATCCCTGCCACAGTCGGGAGTCGGCGGTCCAGCAGGGGTGGACACCACAACTGGAGACCAGCTGATGGAGGATGTGCAGGCATCATCGGACAGGGCACATGGACAGCAGCAGCAGCAGCAGGAGCAGGCTCTAGGTGGGAGCAATGATGGCTCGGGGCCGTCGACATCAGGGGGGCAGGCATCAGCCAGAGGGCAGGAGGACCCTGGAATGGGTGTGTCTTCCGTGTGGCTGCAGTTCAGCCAGCGTATAGGTGCGGAGAGGCGGCGGGCGGAAGAGGCGCGGCTCACCATGGTCAGGGCGGAGTTCTCCATGCGTGGGGCGTTGAGGCAAATAGACATGGAGTTCGATGATGCCCTGGCCGAAAACATCACTGAGTAAGCCGCAGGACTTGCCCGTCGCCATTGTAAATAGTTTACAGTGTTAGGTTTACTCAATCAATGGCAACCTGTGTGTGTGTGTGTGTGACGGACATGTGTTGATGTACAAAGTTGACTTTTGGTTTGTGTCATGAGATGGGCATGTTACTGCTGGGGGTTGGGGGTGCTGGGGGACATGAGTGGGACATGAGTGGGGGCCTGCTGGCAGGTGACCCTCACTCGTGGGGGGTGGGGGTGCAGGGGGACATGAGTGGGGGCCTGCTGGCAGGTGCCCCTCACTGCTGGGGGGTGGGGGTGCTGGGGGACATGAGTGGGACATGAGTGGGGGCCTGCTGGCAGGTGCCCCTCACTCTTGGGGTTGTGGGTGCAGGGGGACATGAGTGGGGGCCTGCTGGCAGGTGACCCTCACTGCTGGGGGGTGGGGGTGCAGGGGGACATGAGTGGGGGCCTGCTGGCAGGTGCCCCTCACTGCTGGGGGGAGGGGGTTCTGGGGGACATGAGTGGGGGCCTGCTGGCAGGTGCCCCTCACTCGTGGGGGTGCTGGGGGACATGAATGGGACATGAGTGGGGGCCTGATGGCAGGTGACCCTCACTGCTGGGGGATGGGGGTACAGGGGGACATGAGTGGGGGCCTGCTGGCAGGTGACCCTCACTGCTGGGGGGTGGGGGTGCAGGGGGACATGAGTGGGGCCTGCTGGCAGGTGCCCCTCACTGCTGGGGGGTGGGGGTGCAGGGGGACATGAGTGGGGGCTGGCTGGCAGGTGCCCCATACTGCTGGGGGTGGGGCTGCTGCTGGACATGAGTGGGGGCCTGCTGGCAGGTGACCCTCACTACTGGGGGGTGGGGGTACAGGAGGACATGAGTGGGGGCCTGCTGGCAGGTGACCCTCACTGCTGGGGGGTGGAGTGCAGGGGGACATGAGTGGGGCCTGCTGGCAGGTGCCCCTCACTGCTGGGGGGTGGGGGTGCAGGGGGACATGAGTGGGGGCCTGCTGGCAGGTGCCCCTCACTGCTGGGGGTGGGGCTGCTGGGGGACATGAGTGGGGGCCTGCTGGCAGGTGCCCCTCACTCTTGGGGGGTAGGGGTGCAGGGGGACATGAGTGGGACATGAGTGGGGGCCTGCTGGCAGGTGCCCCTCACTGCTGGGGGGTGGGGGTACTGGGGGACAGGAGTGGGACATGAGTGGGGGCCTGCTGGCAGGTGCCCCTCACTGCTGGAGGGTGGGGGTGCAGGGGGACATGAGTGGGGGCCTGCTGGCAGGAGCCCCTCACTGCTGGGGGTGGAGGTGCTGGGGGACATGAGTGGGACATGAGTGGGGGCCTGCTGGCAGGTGACCTTCACTGCTGGCAGGTGACCCTCACTGATGGGGGGTGGGGGTAAAGGGGGACATGAGTGGGGGCCTGCTGGCAAGTGACCCTCACTGCTGGGGGGTGGGGGTGCAGGGGGACATGAGTGGGGCCTGCTGGCAGGTGCCCCTCACTGCTGGGGGGTGGGGGTGTAGGGGGACATGAGTGGGGGCCTGCTGGCAGGTGCCCCTCACTGCTGGGGGTGGGGCTGCTGGGGGACATGAGTGGGGGCCTGCTGGCAGGTGCCCCTCACTCTTGGGGGGTGGGTGTGCAGGGGGACATGAGTGGGACATGAGTGGGGGCCTGCTGGCAGGTGCCCCTCACTGCTGGGGGGTAGGGGTACTGGGGGACATGAGAGGGACATGAGTGGGGGCCTGCTGGCAGGTGCTCCTCACTGCAGGAGGGTAGGGGTGCAGGGGGACATGAGTGGGGGCCTGCTGGCAGGTGCCCCTCACTGCTGGGGGTGGGGGTGCTGGGGGACATGAGTGGGACATGAGTGGGGGCCTGCTGGCAGGTGACCTTCACTGCTGAGGGGTGCGGGTGCAGGGGGACATGAGTGGGACATGAGTGGGGGCCAGCTGGAAGGTGCCCCTCACTGCTGGGGGGTGGAGGTGCTGGTGGACATGAGTGGGGGCCTGCTGGCAGGCGCCCCTCACTGCTGGGGGGTGGAGGTGCTGGGGGACATGAGTGGGGGCCTGCTGGCAGATGGCCCTCACTGCTGGGGGGTGGGGGTGTAGGGGGACATGAGTAGGACATGAGTGGGGGCCTGCTGGCAGGTGACCCTCACTGCTGGGGGTGGGGGGGTGCTGGGGGACATGAGTGGGGGCCTGCTGGCAGGTGCCCCTCACTACTGTGGGGTGGGGGTGCAGGGGGACATGAGTGGGGGCCTGCTGGCAGGTGCCCCTCACTGCTGGGGGGTGGGGGTGCTGGGGGACATGAGTGGGACATGAGTGGGGGCCTGCTGGCAGGTGACCCTCACTGCTGGGGGTTGGGGGTGCTGGGGGACATGAGTGGGACATGAGTGGGGGCCTGCTGGCAGGTGACCCTCACTGCTGGGGGGTGGGAGTGCTGGGGGACATGAGTTGGTGATCATTAGTGCAAGGTGACATGTGGCCTGGCTGGGGGCATGCCCATGGTGGATGGACTGCCTGCAGGACATGACCAGGGGTGCTGGGTAGTCCCCTGTGGTGTGGGTTGCCTGCAGGGTCCGTGGAGGGGGTAGAGGGCACACCTGTGAGAACCCACACTGCCAATTGACGTGTGGGACTCCCCGCACACCCCCTTGGTTACACGTACCCCGCTCTGACAGCGAAAGCACATGTGGAACTTCCCCCGTACCGCGTTATACAGGTACCCCGCTCGCACAGGCACAATCGCGTGTGAAACTTCCCGCGCACCCCAGTAATCCATGTACCCCGCTCGCAGAGGCCCAATCGCGTGTGAAACTTCCCGCGCACCCCAGTAATCCATGTACCCCGCTCGCAGAGGCCCAATCGCGTGTGAAACTTCCTGCGCACCCCAGTTATCCACGTAGCCTGCACGCACAGGGCCTGCCGCGTGTAAAACTTCCAGCGCAACCCCCAAATCCATGTACCCCGCACGCACAGGCCAATCGCGCGTGAAACTTCCCACGCATCCCAGTAATACACATAGCCCGCACACACAGGGCCAATCGCATGTGAAACTTCCCGCGCACCCCAGTTATTCATGTACCCTGCTCGCACAGGCCCAATCGGGTGTGACACTACCCGCGCAGCGGGGTACGTGTATTCGGAGAGGTGCACGGGGAGTTTTACAGGCGTTTTCGTGGTTGTGAGCCTGTGCGCCATGTACAGGATTTGTGCGCTGTACATGGCGCACGGGGAGGGGTTGGGGGCGTAACTGGCGCTGCTGCAGGGTCGCTGCGCCACTCTGCGCCGCGGCTGGTATTGGATGTTAAAATCCATGAATACGCTGTGCCCGGAAATGGATTTTAGCGCACGCGGCTGGCGCAGAAAGTCGCACGCGCACACTGTGCGCCAGCCGCGTGTGCCACTTGTGCACAGAATTCTATGAATTACCACCTTAGTTTTGGAAAACCCTGGCAGAAGCACACTATGCCGCTCTGTGCAAGGTGGGGTGCTCTTATACCACTGTGGTGGTGACTGGAGCAGGAGAAAAAACTCTTGACAAAGCAGAACATATCTTTGGAGTGAGAAATTGCTGATCTCTTTTTAAAATGTTTTCCTTGTTTTTCCGGCCTTCTTTAAATCCGTTGTTAGGAAATAAACATTATACAATCTATGACACACCAGCATTTGGCTTCCAATCGCTTTCCCGTTGGCACAGTCCTGCCGGGAGGGCTCCAGGGAGGTATCGGCTCATCTTCTAAAATAACCTGCAGTCTCTTCTGTTTATTCACAATTTGGTCATTTCTTTCTTTTCATGCCATCGTTCAAACTCTTCCATTGCCTTTTTCTCTTGCCATTCTTTTTCAGCTCTTCCCTCCTCTTGGATCCTTTCCTTCTTCTTTGATTTAAAAAAAGAAAATCTTCCTTTTTTTCAGCCCATTTGCTAAAAACCATTGGGGTTCATTACAAGGTGTGCGGTAAGGGATACCGGGCACCGGTAAGGAGACCGCTGCCGGTATTCCCTCACCGCCCTATTCCAAAGTCCCTTGGTGGGGATCATAAGGAACGTGTGGTCTGACCACACGTCCCTTAAGGGTCCCGCTAAGGGACCAGGGCGCTAATAACGGGCTTGCAAGTCGGGAGCCCGTTATTGACACCTCACCCATTCCCATTGAGCCCTATTGGGGGCTCAAATGGGAATGGGGAATGGCATGTTCAATGGGGACTTACCGGTCCCGCCAGGGTCCGACTACACCGGTAAGTCCCCATTGAACTAGACCGGTGCCGGACTCGTTATTGGTGGCAGTCATGGCGCAAATATCGCCATGACTACCACCAATCTCGGAATGAGGACCATTGTCTTCTCCGTCTTCTTTTCCACAGCACGTTGCAGCTCTTTTCTTTTCTTGGCCACATCAGCCTGATTTTCCTTTTACAATTTCTATAATAAGCAAAGGATGTTAAGGACCAACAAAATATTAAATGTGTTATTACGTAAGGCATTCAGGCTAAACAATTCTAAATGTTATCAACAAGCACTGGCATCTTTTATTAAAAGGCCTGGTTCTTAAACCTTGCCTTTATGACAAGGCACAGGTCACTAATAAACATGGCAGAAATATTGGTGATTTGGTAACAGTCATCTTGAGGTTCCGAAATAGTGTAATTGGCTTCAAAAACCAAGTTGGATGTTTTCTGGGTATCCGCAGAAATGATCGTCAATAACATTCGAATGGAGAAATGACTGCATCTTTTTTTGCGAAACTTAGGGAAATATTTTACAAATATAGGTGTGGGGTACGGCAAGGGTAATAGTTAAGGTGGAGGGAGAGGGAGGGGGTCTCCCCTGCATTATAAAAAACAATGCAGTCCTTTTTCCATTGTAAATTTTCATGGACATCCATTTTTCTGTGCCATTCTTGTAGTATATGTAAATATATCATCAAGAGCACCAGCTTCAAAGTCAAGGGTAACACTTGGCACCATCACATGAACAATCAAATTGATTGTAGGTCTGAGTATGTTCTTTACGGTTTAGTGTGTCCATGTGACAAAGTTTAAATTGTCAGCACAAATAGAAAAATCTAAATACGAGTTATGGAACATCTTAAGCTATAAGCCACAGGGATAAAAAAGGATCCTGTGGCTGTCCACTTCGCTGAGTTCCACAACCATGACAAACCTCTTCTGAAATGGATTGGGTTGGCATTAATTAAGCCACACTCGAGCCACAGGCAATAGCCACACCCGCGCACAGAACATAGGGAACTGAATCTCGGAAGGATGGAAACAAAGCCAATTCTCATGTTCAATACAACAATTCCAAATGGTTTGAATACTAGTGAAGATTGTCATTTTATAGCTATATTGACTGCTGACTTTGCACAGTTGAATATTTCAAATTCCTGATTTTGGTAACTGAATTTTTACTTCTTCATTTTTTTTAGATTTAATTCACTTGTGTTTTTATGTTTTTCAGTTATGTATCTGACAGTTCTTGCTTAATTATAGTGTGCCTCTTTGTGAAACACCTATTTTGTTTTTGTTCGAATTATGTTTAATTATTTCATTTGTATCCAGTACAGGAATCTGACCACTATGGTCTGACTTTTCCTGTTTAAATAATTACGGACATGGGTATAAGATTACAAGGAGGGAGAAATGTTTTTTTTTTCATTTTTCCATAGTCTTTTTTTTTTTATAACTGTATTGCTGCTAACCTAGATTGCACAAGCCACTTTTTCTGCACATTTTGCACAGATTGTTTTTATGGTAAATAGTCATTTTTCTATTTTATGGATAAACTACACTTTTGTACTGCATAACTTGGGTAATGTGGTTTAACAAAATGGAATTAAAATGTTAGTCCTATTTTGTTTTTTTTCTACTCACCATGTCACTGTTTTATTCCATGGCACACTCCAGCCAGGAACTCCTTCCCTAACAATGAATATGGCGCACAATAAAAACACTTTTTATCTTTAATAAACCACGGGTTGTTTTATTTGAGTAGGCTCCCAACCTTCATGAACACCTTGTATCACAATGAACTAGGAACCAGGCAGGTATGTATCAATAAGATATTTATTAATTTATTACTTAATGAAAAAGGAAAACATATTCAAAATAGAACAGCCATTAATAGGTGGCAACACAAATGCAATGATTCCTTCAGAACAATTAGTTTCAGATATCCTATCACAGTTTACACAGATCTTTAATGGCAAAACAGGAAAAAGAACAGTTTTTAATCAAGTGATAGCATCAAGGTTTAGCACTCCCCCCTGCAACACTCAGCCCCAAACATCAGCTAACTTAATTCCTTTGAATGGAAGGCAGTGTCAATGAGAAAGGATAGAGAGAGAAAAGTCGGATTTGGAATAAAGCGCACCATTCCAAGATGGGAAGTCAGAAAAGAAAATGAAAACCCATTTTTGGAGCAAAGCGGCAGAATCGGATTTTGCTTATTACTCACATGGCTACTTGCATCTGCTAGGGGACAGAAAAAATGGAAATTCGAGTTGCTACCATTGAAGAGATAGGGAAGCTTAGAGACTACTAATCTGCACACAGAACAATGTGGAAATGAGGTAGGAAAATTGATTTTGGGGAGAAAGGATATGCGAAAAGAAAATATACAAACGGAAAATGGAAATTCATTTTTCAAGGATTTTACAATGACAGGTAGTTAAGGAAAGGGTTTAGCTTTCAAAATTGGAAATCGGTTATAAAAGACAAGGACAGAGGCACATGCCAAATGGGATTCTAGGCAAAAGGGATCGCTCTCAAAGGGACTACATTTTTTTTTTAAGAGGACATATGCAATTTAAGAGTTTGTGCCGTAATGCACACAATACACGGGTACATTCGGTTTTCAGTTACACGGGGACTAACGCTGTTGAGGTCATACTTTAATGACTAGAATAATTAATAAAAACACTCGACAAGATTGTTGATTTCGAACGGCAACAATTATGA
The DNA here is from genome assembly GCF_040938575.1 of Ambystoma mexicanum. Taxonomy (NCBI): domain Eukaryota; kingdom Metazoa; phylum Chordata; class Amphibia; order Caudata; family Ambystomatidae; genus Ambystoma; species Ambystoma mexicanum. The sequence goes on along the minus strand of NC_090926.1, from coordinate 1,206,231,341 downwards.
ACGTGGTTTTCAGTGGGTTAATTAATTAATTTATTTCAAAATGATACTAAGGACTTATACAGACAACTGAAAAATGTATCAAAGGAATACGCTAACATACACAGGCTAATACAGATTCTTCTATGAAAGGTGAATGAATTGTACTGGGAATTTGGGCCTTTCAATGGGATTTTCAATAGGGTAATGTTGCAAAAAAGGATACGATTATGCAATTTACGGCTGGGATTATTTGCTACTTACAAGGTAAAACTTGATTTAGGATTCTGGAAGGCCAGCTGGATCTGAGGACACCCTGGACTGCTAGGCAAGGTGTCTGGTCTCTACACTCTCCTGGATGGGATTCTGGACAGCCAGCTGGATCTCAGAACACTCTGGATAGCTAGGCAAGGGGTCTGGTTCAGCACTCTCTTTGGTATGGTTTAGCTGACTCCTCTCCATCCTCTTTCTCCTGTTTCCCCAGATTCTTGTATGTGTGTCTAGTACAGACTCCCTTATATAGCCCAATGACATCATTCACTTTACAATCTAGGGTGAGTACTCTAGAATTACTCCTACCCTCGGATAGGACAGCCTACCATTCCTCTACCCTGCCCCTGGCATCATTGGTTCAAGGGGAGGGGGCACCAACTGTCTGTTTGGCATTTATTACAGTTCTTTTTTTCTCAAGTCAACTTTTTAGCAAAACTGATTTATGTTTCCTAACTTCATATTTATACTAGCCACTGCCATAAGAAGTAGATATGCAGTTTCAGTTAGTCATAATGAATTAGGTAAGCCGATCGCCAACTCCATGCCAGATAGCATGGCCCTTTGGCACATTTTTGTCCTTTTTATAAGATATATAACAGTTATCACTCTGTAAATGATTAAGCATGTTCATAATCTCATTTTCCATCTTTCCATCAAATCTCATGCTTGTCACAATTTAAAATCAGAAACTAGGCTTTACTGGCCATTTCAGTCCACAGAGTCCTAGGAACATGCACTTAGTCTCTAAACAACCTCCTGGAAATTACATGAAAAACTTGCAGAAAACAAAATTACTTTTTATTCGGAGTGCTGCGAAAAGATGCCTAAAATGAATCAATCCTTTAATGTCAATTTGGAGGGTCTGTCAATTATGGGAGGGTGATGCTTCATCCCCCACAGCCGGTGACCAAAGATTTTTATTACACCCTTTGAAGTTTGTCAGTTTGCCCTTAGTAGTGGGTGCAGGAGGAACTCACACTTCCTGGTCAAGCTCTCACCACACTTGTTTTCTTTGTCCTCCCTGCTGGCACTGCCTTCCAGTCCGGCAGAGCAGGGAATTATGACGCCCTCAGTCACATCACATGTCATTGCAGAATAGGTCACTTATAGGTGTGACTTCCAGTAGGGGGCAAGGCTTGCAATTGAGTTTTGTGCCTGAAAAAACAGCAAAAACAGTTTTTTTCTTGCATTCTGAGCCTCTACCAATGGGATGAAGTCTTGTGGGGGAAAACATAATGTACATGGCTTTAGTCAACACCCCTCTCACAACATATTTCACTGAAATGTTCTGTGTGAGCAAAGGCTATCCTTTCACAGTGGCTTTTAAGTTATTTTTGTTTATTTCACACATGTGCAAGCTGTTTTTTTCATATGCATTGTTTTAGAGCGCTGCTGTTCAAATGAAAGGGAAAGCAAAAGCCGTGTCGGGTTGCAATGTTGAAATCCTTGCCTCTGATGTGAATTAACAGTAAGACAAGGCCGTATTGGATTTAGTGCATCATTTTTTGGTATTCAGATGAAAGAAAAGCAAACGCAGGGCCGTTTTGAATGCAGTGCATAACTTCTTGCTATTCAGATGCAAGAAAACCAAACACAGAGCCGTCCTTGGTGAAATGTTCAAATGCTTGACACACATGTGCCAAGGAAAGCAAAGCCCGTTTTTGGTGGCACTGTTCAAATGCTTGCCACACAAGTGCCAGGAAAAGCATAGCACAGCCGTTTTTCGTGGCAATGTTTAAATGCATTTTTTGTAGGTGACAGGGATTTCTGCTTAGGGTCTGTAAATGCACACTACACACATGATTAAGCTGTGGTACACAACAAAATATCAGTGTTTTTCTTGATGTTTTTAAGCATATAATAAACTTTTCCAGAGACCACAATTGCTTCATTTCATTTTGTTTTCCTGCCATATTATTGGCATTTTGTGCAGAGCAATGCCCAACTGGGAGCTTTTCCACTAAGCTCCTGTCTTTTTCTGCAGTTTGGTACTTTATTAGTGCTTCATAGATTTTTCTATTTTCTAATGTCATGCTTGATTTGTGGATATTGGACTATCCTATATATATAACACCCTGCGAATGTCTGTATATTGGGGACAGGGCATGCGCACACTCATCCTTACCCTGAGACCATGCATCCCCATGTGTCATCACCTCTTATAACATTTTTGGTGAATTGAGCCATCAGTCCCTGAATGGGAAAAAAGCAGATTGGTCATGAGGAAGCGAATGATGTCACAGTGATATTATTCTCAAACCCAAATACTAAGCCATCTGAATAAGTATATGTGGTTCATGGTTACAACACTTCATTGGCAATTGTGTATTTAGTGAATCAAACACTCAACTATTTTTGCACAGACATATTTGTCAAATATAAACATCTGTGGTCATCCTTATCTTCCCAAATGGTGTTTGATTTCATACAAACAGCCAGGGGCCTGCATTGGTGCTGTTTGTATCTTTCTCCTTGCTCATAGCGGTTGTTTGAAAGGGTACTATAGGAGTGTACCAGAGGGTCCATCTTCGAGGGATAGCCATCAAACAAGAAACCATTTCAATGGTTTTTCTATGTTTTCATTATGTGTTCTGCTCAGTAGGATGATTGTTACAAAATGCCAGAAATAGACGACTACTCCAGCAAACAAATGGCGGGACATTGCTATTTCAAAATGGGAATCTTTACGGGAGGCTCCAGAAAGATCAGACACCAAAGCTTTCCAGAGCATTGTGTCCAGGAATACGGGAGGTTTGGACTTGGAGTGCCTCCCGACTCCGATGGTACATATAGCACAGGTGACCTGGCTAAAGCATTCTAAGGAGCTGTTCTGTAGTGAGGACACTGTCTGGAATGGCATCTGTGGCTTCAGCTTGGAATCGGTGGGCGTTCAGGTACTGAGGGGCTTCTGAACCCGTTAACGCAGTAAATCCCTACCCTCCTCATATAGGCCTGTCACTATTTCTGACGTGACATCTAAGCTGTTCTCAGGCATTAATTTACAGCGCCTGGTGGATTGGCTGACAGATAACAGGATTTTATTCAACATGCAATTGGCTTTTCGCCCATGCACTGGCACAATACATCAGTGCCTAAATCTTTAACGCATCCTGGCAAAACAGGAACAGGTTTTGGACTCTCCCATCTACATGGCCTTCATGGACGTCAGTTCGGCCTTTGACCACGTGGATATGAGGTTATTTTGGAAATCGCTCTATGATATAGGCACACTGGACCCTTTAATACGGATGCTGGAGTCATTCCATGAGAACACAAGGTTTTTTCGGGGCTATGGCCTAGACAGAGAATGTTCTGTCTAGTGTTAAGGACGGATGCTCGGGAAGGATATCTCCTCGCACCCATCCTTTTAAATCTTTACGTTAATGCCCTGGCCTTGCATTTAGAGTCACTTGCCATGAGTGAGGACGGGAGGATAGCTCAGGGGAAATGCGTTTGTCTTGGGAGCAAGACAACGCTGAGCCGCACCGTTTCGAATCCTGGCCCTGCGCTTAGAGACTGGTGTCTGGTATTTAGCGCGTACTAAAAAAGAATAATTAATTAAATTGATATCTCTCGGTGCGGCACCAGGACACTGCCTAGTGGTCAGGTATGCTTATGATGCTGTTGTCCTGGCAGAGACCCCCATACCACTGTAGGCACTAATTACAAAATAAAATGAATACGTGAGGGATAGGGGTGTAATTAGTTAATAGTCATGAGTGTTTTGTGATGTATGCTGCTAGGAAGCCGAACGGTGTCTGTCGATGTTTTTAGAGGGAAAGCAAATAGAGTGCTGCTCCTCTTTTCATTATCCAGACATTTGATTGGATAACAAGTTAAAGTGGGATGGCCATATTACAAAGTTAGGTGTCAGGATAGGTCGGATAGGTCGGATCATAGGGGGTGTTTTTAGACTAGCAAAGGATCAGAGAGATTAAGGTTTATGAGGACAAGGCCATCCTACAGGTACTATCGGGTGTGAAATATGGGGGTGTACAGGGGATCCCTGTCTACAAAAGATAGAAAACCTATTTTTAACAGGATTGCTTATGCTCCTCCTTTCAACACCCGTGTTCCCTATGCATTTGGAAACAGCTATACTGTATCTCAATGATATTGTATATGTGTTACCTATTTTAACCTGGGCCCCACTTTGGAAGGGGACTCATAGCCCTCTAATGAAATACCCAATTAAGAACCTGATCAATTTAAATGGCTACAGCAGAGTAGGCTACTTAGGTCACGTAAAGTCCCTCTTAATGAAGCACACCTGGCCAACATACTTTGATGATCCAGGAAAGAGGAAAGGACTCCCCAAGACGCAGACACAAGGCCACGCTATGAGCGAAGATGAAAGGATGCTCAAGAGACAGGTGTGGGCTCACCTACCATTAGCCCCCTCATATGGCTTTGCAGATTATCTGCGACTGATGACCTCACTCCTGCTCAGAGCCCTCCTGAGGCTAGCCAGACTGAATGTACAGTTATACAGACTGGGCATAAAGGCAGCGTGGGGGGTGCTCAGATAATAAATGTATGTGTGGTGGCTTCGAGACCTTGTCCCATTTCATTTTGTTATGCACACTGTTTAATGACTTTCGGCAGAACTTGCATTGAATATTATTCTTTTTTTTTTTAAGCGCTCACACAGGCCAGGGGAATCGAGGAGCTGTTACAGGAATATGACTTGCGTATTTATAATGCGCTTACTACCCAGAGGTTTCTAAGCGTGGGCCCGGGGAATCGAACCTGTGTTGCTGCGTGTCGTCTTGTTTCTAAGGCGAGCACGTTGCCGCTGAGCTATCCTCCCGGGACAATATGTTGTGAATATGCTGTGAATATGCTACTATGCACTTGCTGTAACTAACGCCCAGATACTTCAGGGTTCGGTGCACTGAAATAAATAAATAAATAAATAAATAGATACATAAATAAATAAATGAAAGATCGGGATGAGGTCTTGCCAACCGGCCCTGTTTTTTCTGCTAACGTTTGCTGTGGTGCCCTAGGCTCTTGCCCGCTACCTATAGAAACCCTGGAGCAGATGCTCCATTTTAGGGCAAGGTTGGGTGGGGTACGTCTAACCAGATGCAAAAAAGTGTATTGCAATCCATAAAACTGAGGGACTGTTGCATGATGCAGTTGCAATTTTATCAGTGTTGTGTGTTTCTAGACTCTGGGCCTCATTAAGAGTCCGGCTGTAGCCATGGTGGCAAAACCGAGAGGCTGCCGCCGGACTCATGAATTTTTCTGGCGCCTGGCATCATCGAAACACTGGGGGATTACGACCCTGGTGTTCCTGGAAGTCAGGCGCCAGAAAATTGTTAATCCCCATTCCCATTGAGTCCTATAGAACTCAATGGGAATGGGGTTAACAACAGTGCCGTTGCTTCCGTGAAAGTCTGTGGGTGGGAGCCGTCCCGCCCGCCAGTTCAGACGTGGCGGGCGGGACGGCACCCACCCGCAGACTCGGAGTGTGCCGGTCTGGTAACAACAATGCTGGTAGGCTTGCCGGCACCGTTGTTAACGGACTGGCACACTCGTAATGAGGCCCTCTGTTTCTTCTGACTGTATTTTAAAATGTTGTGATTCTATGAACTTTGTGATTTTACGAAATGTCATTACTGTGATGTGTTTTATGGATGCAACCATCCGAAATTTACCTTGAATTGATTGACAAGTGTTACATTGTTTTTATGGCTACACTATACGCTGGAAGCGATCACTAGAAATGAACGCTGTCAACTTTTTTAAAAGAGCCAGTAAAATTAATTTGCGATGTGAACTTATCCACAGTTCGACTATGGATGAAGTCTGGTCTGGTGCTAAATACATTATGGTGAGTGAATATGGTTTTATTCAAAATGGGTTTTCCACTGGCACAAGATCCTGAAAGAAAGAACTATGAAGTTCCGTGTGAAGCACAGAAGCCCAAAAATCCCTGCTTAATCGAATGTCAATGCTCCTTCTGCTCTCTAGACAAAAAAATCTCCAATGAACAGTTCACTAATGTTCAAGCATAACCATCATTGCAGCAAGATTCTCCTAAAAAGCAAGCGAGCTCTCTTACACTCATAAATTGGAGTACAAGGGGTCATATCCACTTGCAGTGGGAACAAAATAGTAAGTTCTCTGAGGCGGACATAGTAATCCTACAAGAAACTTGGATGACCTCTCTTCCCTTATGGAATAACCACTACATAGCCTTCATCTCAGCAATATCAGCACATAAAGGTCGTCCTATGGCAGGTCTTTTAGTAGCGGTTAAATCCAGCTCAACCATCGAATTACTCCAATGGGCTAGTCCAAACAGCTATATGCAACTTGTAAAAATGATATTCGATGGTCAGGCCCTAGCTGTAATTAATCTATACAGAAACCTTGCAGCAATATCGGATGGCCTATTTTACAGAGACCTGACATCACTATTTGAACTCATAGCGAAAACGAATGAAACCATGTCGATTATTCTAGCTGGAGATCTCAATTTGCACTGTACTAAAACATCCAACGGGAAGAAAAGTGAAGAAGTAAATAAATGGAGTAACTATATGAACCATCTTGGCATGCGAATGGCTAATGGCTCCCTGCCGGGTGATATTCCATCTCACTTCACATGGCATAGAGGTATGTCAATCAGTACAATAGATTATATCTATTTATCAAATGCGCTGTTAGGCAATCAACGAGTCTCAAAATAATAGCGCAATCTGCAAGTGATCATCATATGCTAATGCTTACTTGGCCCAGAATTGACCTTGAGAATCAACAAAAGCGCTCCTGGATGCCTCAGGATTTAAGCATAAATAATTCTAAGACACGCTTCAAGTGGACTCCAAAGTCTTTAATTGCATTCAATGCGATCTTATGCGAACGATTAACATCATGCCAATCACAATCTTAGGTAGATTCCTTGTCAATGTTTAAGAATCTTCATATTCCTACTAGGAAGAAACATAATCATGTGTTTAACCAACAGATGCAACAGGCAAAAAAACTCTATCGCAAAGAGTTGCGAGCCACCAACGGTTTACCCTTGTTGGAGAAGATTAAAGCTTGCAAGACCATTAAATCTCGCTTAAGAACCTGGGCTACATCCTACAAAGCTAAACTGTAACAACAGGATGGGGAAGCTTTTCTTGTGGCCACATCAAATAAAAATTCAGCTCAAATTTGGCAATTACTAAATTTGAATACAATTGATAACCAATTTGTCTCACAAGCAAATGGAGTTTCTGAGATCCAGTGGATTGCTCACTTTACAGCCTTGTATATGGATAGGTCCTTTGACTCATTCCTCTATGAAATACAATCTACTTCAGCATGGAATTTCGAATGTTCAGAGGTTATTATTGAAGAACTCATATTAAATCTTCTTCATCGCGAGCCGCAGGACCGTATGGGATCAATAATCAAATGCTAAAACAGCATCCCAAACATTTGGCTGTTATACTCAATAACATTTTTCAACGCATTCTTCTTACAAAGAAAATTCCAGATACATGGCGTACATCACTTATTGTACTAATCTTTAAAAAAGGTGATGGTGGAACTCCATTTAACTATCGACTGATAGCTCTTTTAGACTCCCCGGGCAAAATGTTCAATCGCCTAGTCTTAAGAGACTTCAATAACTGGTCACAGTCATTTAACTTGCGTGATCGAAATCAAACGGGTTTTGTTCCAGGCCTTGGGACTTCAGTCAACTTAATGGTAATCAATACTCTAAAAGAACAAGCAAAAATTCAAATACATCACTGTTCTTTGCGTTTATTGATTTAAATGCAGCCTTTGACTCTGTCTCAAGAATGAAGCTAATTGAGAAACTGGTTAAAGCTCGCTGCTCACAGGATCTGATTGATATCATCTACCTGTTGCACTCCTTAACCTCCATTCAAGTTCGTCTGACTTTTACGGGATTGCTGTCAGCTGTCATAGAAACTGCAAGAGGACTGAAGCAGGGCTGTATTCTGGCCTCGGCCCTATTTAACTTTCTTATCCATGATGCTAGAGACATTTTCAGTCATATTGCTTCAGACTCACATAAGATAAACACAACTCCAATACAGGCATTATGGTATGCCGATGATCTCGTTCTCATTTCCAAGACCCCAACAGGACTGCAAAAACTATTATCAGTTATCACTACTTACTTTGATGGAAATGAATTAACGATGAACGTGAAAAAGTCACAAATTGTAGCATATACTATGAAATCAACACGCAGAAATCGATTTGTATGGAGAGTCAAAGACATCACCTTAGATGCTGTGCATCACAATAAATATCTGGGCCTACCTTTTGAAAACAATAATTCTGAATTAGTGCATACACATATGCTACAAGAAAAATTAACATCAGCTATGTCTCAAACCAAAATAATACTATACAAGTATGCAAATTCACCATCAACCCAGCACTCATTTTTTGGCAACAAAAAGTTTCTCCTGTTTTGTTGTATGGGCTAGAATCAAGAGCAATAATTTCCACCAATTTCTTGAACAAATTAGAAGCCAAGTTTTGGAGACAGATTCTCAAAGTACCACAATCTACTCCTGGGGCATGTTTGCGATATGAGCTAGGTCTGACATCCTTAAGTGTGAAATGTCATTGGCAACTATGCGCCCTACTACGTAAATGTCTTGTAAACACCAATGAATTGTCACTTCTTGCAATTTTCTTACCTATTCACGTCAAACCATCTTTTCATCCAGAAAGGGACTAGATATGTTTATCTAGTCCTGGCAATGGCAGACGTGGGTTTGGAAACGCTCATAATGAACCCAGTAAGTGCTAAAAAGAAAATTTTCCTTCACGGTTGGATTTTTACACGTTCATTATGTTTGCAGTATAAGCACTTTAAAGGCTATGTCGATAAGAGAATGGGAGGTGTTGCACCATATTTGATTAAATCCCCCTCTTCACAAATCCGCATGGCTATGGTGAGAATGCGATTTAACCTAAGGCTTACCCGGGACGTTTTGGCCCAACGAAAACAAATCCATGTGTCAGAGAACTTTTGTTGATTCTGTAATGATTTAGTACAAAAAGAAGCCCTTGAGCACTTAATCATGGAGTGTACAGGGCTGAATCCCCTCATAAACACATTGTTTATGAAGCATATGTCCTCTGTTGCAAATGTGCAGCCTGAATTTAGATGGGCTTTTGTTCTTAACTCCTCCAATACGAGCTTGAATATAGCCTTGGCGAATTATCTCACCACGTTGTTTCATGATAATGAAATTGGGTAATTGGGCAATATGCAAACGACAAGTTTTCTTTTCAGATTTCATGTCATCTATGTTTTGTCTTTATAATAACCATGTAAATAGTCAAGGCGATTTGTGTAGACAACTTTTTTAATGATTTAGCTTTTCCTTTCTGTAATTTAGCATGAATGTAATGGACCCATGTCATGATTTGTATATAGTCATTTAGAATGTTTTTTATCTTGCCATGGTAATTATTTCAAAATTTGTAAATTCTTTTATTAATTGAAAAAAGTAGATTCATTTCTCCTAAATTTCAATAAAATAAAAAAAATAAAAAAATAAAAGAGCCAGTTTACAATGTGAGTACAATTAAATAATGTTCTTGGTTTTCTTTTAATCGCTTAATTTGCTGAGAATACACACCATTTTGTCTCCTAAAGTATCCTTTCCCAGCCTGGAGTATACTCGCCCCCTCCCCCCCACTAGTGGGATGGTAGCATCCCTGCAGGACTCAGATAATGGCAATGCAAGTCTTCAAATAATAGGCGGGTCCACACCTCGGGGGAGGCTTCTGTCACTGCTGCTCTCATTCTACTTTTCTTTTGAAAATTGGGTTTTATTGGAATTTTACAGTTATGACATAATTAAAAAAATAATGTAAACATCCATATATATCAAGCTGAGGTCACAACTTACCCCGACCCCCCACCTCCCACACCCGCCCCCCCCTATCCCATGCCATGGTTTAATGGTAGATAACAACAACAGGGTCCAGCACATCATCCGAGGATACAATGCAAGCGTAGGGTTGCCTCCGAAAGAGAAACGGTGCTAAAAAAATAAGGTCCAACATATAAGAGTCACATGTCTTGTAACAATCGATCTCCTCCCACTCCAAAGGGGTTGCCCCAATCGTGTTGTTCCCATCAAGAGAACCGTCTGAGATGGTTACTCGTGCCTCAAGCTGTTTTCCCGTATTTGTCAAAAAATGGCAGCCATAGGGCCTCGATGTTAGATTTGGATTCATCGATCAGGTGGGTCAAATACTCCATATCGTAGATTGCTTGTGTTTTCGCTACCCACTCCCCCTCCCCTGAAGATCGGGGTGATTTCCATTTCGGGGCCCAGCAGCATCTAGCCGCGACTAGCATGACCTGCAACATGTGGTCGTGTTTCACCTTGGGGCCCCCCTCAACCTCAATACCGAACAACACCAGCCAGGGGGACAGAGTTCTCACCAATCCGTCCACTCCCCTTATCCATGACAGGACCTCACTCCAATAGGTTTGTGCCACCTGGCACTTCCACCACATATGGACATAGTCTCCCTTTTCAACATGGCATTTCCACCAGTGGGGGTCGTAGCCTTTTCTCATTCTGGCTATCCTTTGTGGGGGGTAGGGCCATCTGTGTATCAACTTCAGGGCCTGGTGGGAGCAGTGTGCCTGCCTACAGATCCTGGTCCATCTCTTTTCCGTTATAGGGGTGCCCAGGTCCTTCCCCCATTGTACTTGGGAAGATGGGGGCTCCCGTTGGGTAGAGAACAGCAAGAAGCTATAAAGCTGCGATATCACCCCTCTCATTCTACTTTTAATCATAAAAGGAACATCCCCCTTTCAAGCTCTGGCAGACACACACCTGAGTACACGACTCTCCACCAGAGACATAAAGGGAGAAAGAGTGATAAGGAAACAGAGTGGGAGGAAGTGGAAGGGAAGGGAGAAAAAGAGAGAGAGAGAGAGAGAGAGAAAGAGAAATCACCATGAGGGGAGAGAAAGACAGAGAGAGAGAGGGCTAGATTGAGTGAGTGCCTGGCATGGTGGAAGCAGAGGTTTAAACATTAAGTGGGGAGAAAGGATTTCTCTGGGAAGAATCTATGTGCCAAGCTTTGAGTTCAAACCATAAGAGAGACTTTGAAATAGACAATGGGAGAACTCAGGCTAACCTTTGACTTGCATTGGGGTGGGATTCTGGACTTATTCATTACATTATTCAAGAGCTTATACGTAGCGCATATCACAAACTGAATACCAGGTGCCGAGGAGAACATGCAGCAAAAAAAGAGCAGAAGCATAGCAGAGAGTCAAAGAAGATGGTGAGTGCTTGTAGGGAGGAAGTAAAAATCGATGAAAGTAACATTTTTTGTCTGATAAGTTGGCCCACATAAACGAGTGATGACATGAATCAAAGAATGGCGGGCATCGAAGTACCCTCACATGTGTCTGCACATACTCCTTGCACAAAAGCACACCATGAATAGTGTGTTGGATTGCCATCTGCGGCAGTGTAAAAGCACTGCCTGTTTTGATTGTGATTAAAATAAAATGATGCTGGTAATTCTGTCCCTGAAAGGGAGGTCTGCTAATTCCCAAATGATAGTGCACATGTGTGATTTTTCTCAGCAGGGCCCGTGGCACCCTCAGCCCTCAGCCCAGCAGTGGCTAATTCCAGGTTGAAAAGTTACATGTGCATTTGTGATAGCTGCTGAAACACAAAGTTCTTGCAGGCAGTGTTGGCTTTTTAATCTTCTGGACCGCTTATTCAAACCTGTAAATAATTCTTTACCTTAGTCAGTCTGGAGGCACATACATCATTAAATCCAAGCCTTGCCTGGTTGAGGCATGGTGCCTGCTGAAAGCACACAATTATACAGCCATAGCAATTTGATGTCACGCTAGTCTGATCTTTGTGAGTAGCGTTTTAGTATGGCAGAATGTGTGTGTATTAGTGTATTACTGTCTGTTATGACTGTCTCCACAGTTGCCACGTGGGACAATAGCCAGGCTGCTGCCTTTTGATCCTCCTGCAGGAAGGACATCTTTCTCTCCGGGCACAAGAACTATTCCCCCAGAAGGTCTCCTGGGGGCCGGTCCATCAAAGGCAGCACTGAGTTTACAAACCCACATCAGTGTTTTGACCACTGAAGTCCCTTTGAAGTCAGCAGGCATGGGAGGGGCAGAGTTAGAGTAGCCATGAGAGAGAGATGGGCTGAGAGAGGGGTTCCACCACTTGGTTTCTACTAAGGCCCCCTCGCCCCTCATTTTCCCATTTTCTGCAGGAAAGGAACTTGGGTGTGTTGTCAGAATGCAAAGGGCACTTGTTACAACAACCTTGATTAGGCCCCTTACTTCAGGCTTGCTTTGGACAAATACCATGTGACCATTTGCCTTTATAAGGAGAGAAAATCCTCTTGTTCTTGGATTCACAAGAAGAAGGATTCACTGGACCTTTGCTGGCGATGCAGCCTATTGCAAAGTCATCTGCCAGGAAGGTGCAGACAGGAGGCACCCAAAGCAGAGGCGAGCTATGTCTCCTAGGCAACCCCTAGGAAACACTGGAGGAGAAATGCGGTAAACCAAGGCCTCTCCGTCAGCTGCGGCACCGGAACCAGGATCCTGCACCAGAGGTGAAAGATTCCTTTCAGTTTGCAGCCAACTTCTTGGAGTGGGAGCGCAGAACTGGAAGACCACCCTGGACCCAGCTAGGCAGAAGTCAAGGAGCAGCTCTGGGCCGGGTGCAAGCATGGAACTGCAGGTGGGCCTGATTCACTCATTAGTTACAACGACCCGGGCATCGCCAGGCTGCCCCAAGCTTCTTTATGCCATGTGCCATTGATGTTTGTGAAGAACAACCTGTGTTGGACCCAGTCACCCAGTTCCCCAACACGACGCCGAATCACAGCCCCAGAAAGATCCTTGAAGCTTGGCTTGGAGCTGTTGAGCTGCACGAACAAGACTAAAGTGTATAGTTATTTGAAAAGGCCCTTGCCCTCTGCTCCATTTTAAAAGACTATAGTCATAGGCACAGTGAGGCAAAGGGGACGACTGTCCTTTTATTGACATAGCAACAAGGGCAGGAGCCTCACTTTGTCCCTGTAGGGATGTTTACACCATTCAGCTGCTGACCCTTCTTTCCAAATGAGACTGCACACATTGCCAGCGCTGCAGGAGATGAAACAGGGGTGACTTTCAGCCACTTGCATGAACTGCACAGTTGCTAATGCAGTGACTGAGCAGTATAAGGCATCCACCTGCTATGCGCAATTATTTAAAGTCGCGCGACTTTCCCCAAAGCAGAAAGCTGCAAGATAGCACAGCAGGTTAGGCGACGGTTGCTGAGATATTATATGTTGAGATCAACCTATACATATTTTAGGTTTTTTCAAATTCCTGCTAGAAAATGTGATTTAAAATTCACCTTTTACACCCGGGAAGGGGTTGCGCTCTGCTGCTCGTGCACATTCACGGAGATTAGAGGGAGACTTTTGCCCTCATGGTGAAGAAAATAGTCACCACCCATCACCATAGTCCCTTTTAAGGACATTTCGTTGCCTTTAATAGACTGGCATTCTTGCCCAATCTGATTTCCCGAATGCCCACTGTTCTATCACCACAAGTTGCCCTTTCATAACAGTTCACATTCTCTGTGTCTCCTTACAGGGGTGGGTTTGTACTGTTGTAAATTATCAATATTTAGCGCCTAGGTGCCTCAGTGCTGTGTGCGCTGTAATAAATAAATATTTGTATAGAACCTTCATTTGGCTTTCTTTTATTTATTTAGTTTTACATTTGTATAGCGCACAAGGCAGACCCCTAGGCATCTCGGCGCTGTTACTTGTAGTTACACTTAGTTACAGGAACAATCCATTACATTATGCATTCAGGTGAAGCATTTCCTTACAATATGCATTTAGGCAGGTGTGGGTTAGGGTGTCTGGTGTGGAGTGGTTAGGTGAAAAGTAGTGTTTATCTTGGAGCCTTTGTACTAACACTGTGTGGGTTGCTACTGTCACCAGCTCACTTCCCTGCTGAACATATAGGCGGCTTCTGGCCTGAAGTGGAGGTATACCTGTCAGGCTGTTCCTGCTTCACCTGTGTGATGGGGTCACTGCTGGCTTAGTAGTAGTGGGGGGCTGAGTAGGTGTTTTTGTAATTGTAATTGGTTATTTATAACACGCGTGGACCTGGGTATCGAACCTGTGTTGCACTGCATGGTTTTGCTTCCAAGGTGAGCGCATTGCCCCTGAGCTATTCCCCCTCTCACTCCTTCAGAACAGTATTAGCTTCCTGAAAAATAGCCTGCCATGCGTCCTGTGTCTTTGGTGCCCAGTCCATGCGTGAATCACGAGTGGACGAGGGGCCTGCAAGCGGCAACCCCCAAAAGAGGGGCCCATGAATAGAGCGTGGTGATTCAGGCCTGCGTGTAAACCATGGGGGGGCGCTGAGTCGCGTGAGTGAGTCATGCTAAGGGCATACGAGTGGAATGACCCTCGACCCTGGCCATGGGGAAAGAAGCCATTCTTGGAATGTTCTGGCATCACGGAGGCGCAGCGTCACCAGGCGCCGCGCCAGGCAGCCCCGGCTGAACTAGGAAAGCCTGACAGAGCAACCCCATCACCCCCTCGCCCCTCGCGAAAGGTCCCCGAGTTTCCCCATCCAGGTCCTGCGGCAGAAGAATGGCGTCTTTCATGGCTGGGGACTGTTTCCCACAGAGCTTGGAGGCCAAGAAGAAAGGGCCTCCTCGAACAGCTCCGAAGCGGAGAAGTGGGCAGAGGCCGAAGGTCAGCCCGTGCGTGCTGTAAACGAATTCCTCGCACACCCCACCGCCCACACTCACCTCGCTCAAGTACTGGTCCTGGACATCGGGTGCCTGCACCCGCGTACACAGGGATGCTGCGACTGCTGAGCTCCTCGCCTGCTCTTTTCATTGGGGTGAAGGAGGGAACTCTGGAGATTTCTCAGTAGGCCTCTGCACACTGGGCACAGGGGTGGACTGGCCTGTAGGGAACTCTGGAGATTACTCAGCCCTGGGCCCAGGGGTGTTCTGGCCAGTAAGGAAATCTGGAGATTTCCCGGTAGGCCTCTGCACCCTGGGCCCAGGGGTGGACTGGCCAGTATGGAACTCTGGAGATTACTCGGTAGACCTCCGCACCCTGGACCCAGGGGTGGACTGGCCTGTAGGGAGCTCTGGAGATTACTCGGTAGACCTCTGCACCCTGGACCCAGGGGAGGACTGGGCTGTAGGGAGTTCTCGAGATTACTCGGTAGGCCCCTGCACCCTGGGCCCAGGGGTGGACTGGCCTGTAGGGAGCTCTGGAGATTACTCGGTAGGCCTCTGCACCCTGGGCCCAGGGGTGGACTAGCCAGTGTGGAACTCTGGAGATTACTCGGTAGACCTCTGCACCCTGGACCCAGGGGTGGACTCGCCTGTAGGGAGCTCTGGAGATTACTCGGTAGACCTCTGCACCCTGGACCCAGGGGTGGACTGGCCTGTAGGGAGCTCTGGAGATTACTCGGTAGGCCCCTGCACCCTGGGCCCAGGGGTGGACTGGCCTGTAGGCAGCTCTGGAGATTACTCGGTAGGCCTCTGCACTCTGGACCCAGGGGTGGACTGGCCTGTAGGGAACTCTGGAGATTTCTCGTTAGGCCTCTGCACCCGGGGTCCAGGGTGGACTGGCCTATAGAGAATTCTGGAGATTTCTTAGTAGGCCTCTTCACCCTGGGCCCAGGGGTGGACTGGCCTATAGGGAATTCTGCAGATTTCTCTGTAGGCCTCTGCACCCGGGGTCCAGGGGTGGACTGGCCTATAGGAAATTCTGGAGATTTCTCAGTAGGCCTCTGCACCCGCTAGGCAGGGGTGGACTGGTCTATAGGGAATTCTGGAGATTTCCCACTAGGCCAGGAAATCTCCAGAGTTCCCTATAGGCCAGTCCACCCCTGCCACGGCCCATGTCAGCCAGCCCGTACATTACATTTGGATCAGAGTCTGTGAGACACGGAGCAGCATTTGAGAACACTTGGGGGGTGTATTTTCCTTATTTACTTGCATTAGACTAGAGTAAAGTTAATTGTAAGTCAGAAAAAGATATAACGTGTTGTATAAGATGAACATTTTGGGGTGAAATGGGGAGTCTCCCTCTACAACATGGAGAGTTTGTCGGTATGATTGGGAGTGCCCAGTGGTATCAGATATGCCGCTCTGTTAGTTGGGTACTGTTCACGTTGGTCTGGAGGGGCGAGGGAGTTCACGTGCTAATGCTACTCTTGCATGCTGCTCTAAACACCAGTTTGAGGCCAAGGACAAGTCTTGCAGTCCTGTTCTGAATGAGTTGTAGAGGTCAGAGAGTAGAGGCAGGAAGATTTAGAAAGAGGCTGTTGCAATAGTCCAGTCCAGGAAGGACCAGCGCTCTGGAGACAGTGAGCTTCTGGGGGAAGATGAGGAAAGGAAGAAGGTGTCCAGTCAAAGTTTCGAAAAAATAGTTTTGAAATACAATAGTTCCGAAACAAAAGCATAGAAAAAAATATTTTCAAATGCATTTTTTTTACTGTAAATGTTTTTTTTTAGTTTCATATAGTAAAATTGGTGGTTTTTCCCCCCAAAAACATGGGTTTGGGGGGCGTCCCCCCCCCAAAAATAACATGCATTCGAGAAAAAAAAATGTCAATGCTTTTGAGTCGAAACTGTTGTATTTCGACACTATGACTGTCGAATCAATAACTATAAACCAAGAAAGAATACCTCTGAGGAGGTGCAGCTGGTAGTGTGACTTTTTAGAGATGTCAGAGATGTGAGGAGAGAAGGAGAGGGTTGAGTCGAAAATAACCCCAAGGTTCTTAGCCCCAAAGGTAGGAGCCGGAAGTGAGCCCAGAGTGGGCGGCCAGGTAGAGAGAGGAAAGAAGGGGGCTGGTGTTCCGATGAGGAGGATCGCAGTCTTACTGGCATTAAGTCAGAGATCGTTGGTGGCACACCACTCCTGAATTGTGGCCAGACAATCTGGAATGAGAGAAGGAGTATGTGCTGATGAGGGGAGCCTGAAGGAGAGCTGGGTGACATCTGCATAACACTGAACGTTGGAGCATGGTTGAAAAGCCAGGGAGAAAGGTTAGACCCCTGAGGAACACCACTGGTAGAGAGAGAGATAGAAGAGAGGAAAGACCCAGTTGGACCTGAGATGGTCAGTCAGTGAGAAAGGAGGTCAGCCAGGCCATGGCCTGATCAGTGATACTCAGGCTATCACAGAGGTGATTGAGCAGGATGGCATGGTTGACCATATCAAAGGCAGAAGAAAGATCAATGAGAATGAGGATAGAGGGATGGTTAGAATCAAGGTTAGAGAGCAGGTCTTCTTGTGTGTTCAGGAGAGCAGTTGCCATGCTTCTGGCAGCTATGAAGCCAGACTTGTGTTCGTGCAGACAACCAACAGATTCAGTGTGCAGTTTAAGCGGGGAGTGGCCATCTTTTCCAAGAGTTTGCCCAGTAAAGGAGTGATTGAGATCGGGTGATAGTTAGCCAGAGAGTAAGGATCAGCAGAGGGCATCGTAAGGAGGGGGTGTTCAAGGAAGTGGTTAGGGGCAGAGGGGAAGGGTCCAGTGGCAATGGAGTGATTGCAGAAATCAGCCAAGGCTGGAGCAAGGGTGTCGATGTGGTCCTTGATGGTTCTGGATGAACATGGGAGAACCTGTTTTGTTTTGCCGAGACTTTTCATAGTACGGTCTTCAAACATCGTCTGGGGTGAACAAGGGAAAGAAAGAAAAGGGAGGAGGAGAGGTGGCCACAGGAGGGCCAGGAGTGGGGGAGGAGAAGGAAGAGGAAGAGAGAGTGGACAGGATGTTCTGAGTTTTAGTGGTGAAATGAGAAGCCAAGGCCGTACAGAGGGTCTGGGAGGGAACAGGAGAGGTAGAGATTGCAGCAGGATTGGCCAGCTCCTTGCAGATTTTGAAGAGTTCGGCCGAGTTGTTAGATGCCGCAGAGACACGGGCTTGGATGTGGGCTCTCTTCTTGGCGAGGACAGAAAGCCTGTATTGCCTTTGGGGCAGGCGGCAGGCCAGTTTGTCAGAGGGTGCACCTGATGCCCTCCACTTCCTCTCAGCTACCCTGGACTTGCGTTTAAGGGTGACAGGGTTGGAGCCGTACCAAGAGGTGCACTTGGAATTGGTCTTCAAGTGAATCCTCATGACAGGGGAAAGAATATCAAGAGTGTTAGAGATAGAAAGATGAAGGTTAGGGAGGGCTCTGTCAGGGTGTGAGTCAGCCAAAGGTGCAGAAGGAGGAGAGAAAGTAGTGGCGATGAAAGCCTCAGCTGACACTCACTTCATGGGGTGGATTACAGAGAAGGTAGGTGGCAGTACTGGAGTCGGCTTGGCTTAAGCGGTAGAGAGAGACGGGAGGAAAGGAGAAAGTGATCACTCCAGGAGAGAGGAGTGGCGAGAGAGTTGGAGAGGGGGAGGTCTGAGGAGATCGGAACATCCAGGGTGTGCCCTCCAGAGTGAGTCGGGCCAGAGCGAAGATAAGAGAGCGAGAGAGAATTTTGGAGATTTCTCGATAGGCCTATGCACGCGGGGCCAAGGGGTGGACTGGCCTATAGGGAACTCTGGAGATTTCCTGGTAGGCCTCTGCAGCCTGGGTTTCTTTTGCGTGGTAATCTGTTTTAGTTTCAAATGTTCTCATAGAAAAAAAAGGGTTGGGCTTGCTGAACACTTGCCAAGAAACCCTTGTGTACAGACGCTTTATAAACGACATATCATATCATCATAATATGGGGCCACTTTGAGATGCCAAAGTTCACCCCTGGCAGGTAAACACCTCCAAACTGCACCAAACACCACTAACCACTACTAACTCACTCTGCTAAATGCTACTTTGCCCAAATCATGCAAAAGTATAGACAACTGTGTTAAGCACCTGGGGCCAGAAGGGCAGGGCGCACTCCCTCACATGATTGGGTGCACAGATTCTGAAGCAGGTTGCTGCAGCGGACATTACACCATGTTGCCCGGTTTGGTCCCCCAGGCGGACCCCGCAGAAAGGGGATGCCACTGTGAGAAGAAAGGTGATCCTGAGAGCCAATCTCTGCCCCCCTTTTCAGGAGAGGGACAAAGCTATCTTAGGCCTCTCCAGTTGGCTTCCTCACCAGTGAGTTGGGTTGAGATGGCTAGACAGGGAGTGTACAGTCAGTGGGGAAGTGCTGAGTCTTGTGTACACTATTTTAGTACATTCAAGGGGCTTCAGAAGAGGGGGAGCAGGCCCAGGTTCATCTTGCATCTATCTATTTATTTATTTATTTTTACATTTATAAAGCAGACTAAAGCCAAAGGCATCAAGGCGCTTTGAGACGGTTGAGGGGAATGATGGAAATTAAGAGCCTACATGCCCCCCCACATATAGGCAATGTTAGTGTGCCTGCCCAGGGCTACTATTGTAGGGTTAGATGTCTTTATACCGAGATATTGTACACCGAATACCCATATATCAAAACATATATCTTGAAAACCTTAAGATTGAATGCATTTTTTTTCTGACCCCTAAACACCCACCCCGACGTTTAACCCTTTACCCCACCCTAAATACATTCGATATAAAGGTTTTCAAGATATAAGTTTAGATATATGTGGGATTCGATATATCATTTTCGATATAAACACTGTATACCCTACTGCAGCCCCTTCATCCCGCCACTTCTTTCGTTTCATGTCTTATAGTAATATTATCATCCATTATATCCTTCTCTAAAGCTGTCTGTGCGCGGAGGGCTGCACCTCCGTAGGCTCTTCCGCTCGCAGTCCCCTCTCTGTCACATGTTAATGTTAGGGTGAGTTCCCAGTGTGCTTTATGTACCTAGTAATACATATTGGCCCAAGTGAGCTTTGATGGACAGTCGTGATTCGATTAATGGCACGGAGGCGAGTATTATTTTATTTATTCAATTGTTTATTTTTTTTATAACACGCCTAATACCATACCCGTGTGCGGTGACTAGGCGCGGATCCGGGAACCTCTGTTGCTCTGCGTGTTCTTGCTTCCAAGACCAACACGTTGCCCCTGTGCTATCCTCACTTGACTTATGCACTTAACTGTTTTCTTTATTTTGAGGCATCACGGAAACATTGTTTGCCAAATAAAAGAAAGACAACTACTACTCCCACAAGCCCTTTCTCTTGATCCATCCCTTCCTGTTCACATCCAATCCCAATACATCTTGAGACATAGCCTCAGCCCCTTCATTCAGGCGTGTCCTGTTTTTCACCATTCTGTGAGCCCCATCGACCTCCATCATCCAATAGCCATGCTCCTCCCATTGGTCCATCGTGTGACGTTCTACAGTAAACATAAAATGGCTCCCACTACACCATCGAAAGTACCACATGCAGGAACAAAATAAATGAACGTGCAGCTGGAAGGAAGGTGATTCCATTAATTCAAGCAGGACTATCCATCATCAGCTTCCTTCCAGCTGTACTTCCGGACCCAGGTACCTGCTCACCCTGCCACCCACCCGCACTGCCTCCTGGCAATCCATTGCACTGGGGTCTGTATCTGTAACCATACAGCCCCCCTCCCCCATTTTTCAGCACTTATCTGACACACCCTGTCTGTTGCCTTAAACCTAGCACTTGCCACTAGCTGGCTGCACTATCACTGTATGTTGCTTTTTATTGATTCATTATTTATATATTCTTTATCTGTATTCCTCTGCTCAGCACTTTCCACATCTCCCCCCTCCCATGCACTTTCCCCTCCCCCTCTCCCTTGCACCTGCGCGTTCTCAGTGTCACTGGGCCTGGTAAGATCGTTGTTTGGTTCTCCCTTGTTCCCCTCCCGCCCTGAAGCACTTGTGTATGAGCGCGATATAAATACAATATCAGTATCAATATCAATAACTTACTAGGACCAAGTTGTATTTTAAGGTATGGCAAGGAGGCTTCTATTACCCACACTCTAAAGCCGTGTTAAAGCAGAAGCTGACACCATGCACACTATGCTCTCAGTAGAAGGTAATGGGTTGTGACCAATCAGCAGCCTTGATTTTGTCCTCCAACTTGGCTCCTGCCCTGAAGGCCTGACCCCCCCCCTCTGAAGAATGTTATGTTATGTTAGCAACACTAAGTATAGCGCAACTATCACCCAGGGTATCTTGGCGCTGTAAGCGGGATAGCCCTAACAGGCCAGGAATAAAAGAGAAACTGCTAAATCAAAACAAGGGCAGCTCGACTATTGAGGACAAAGGAGAGTCTTTAGAGCTGTTCGAAACCTACGATAATCATCCATGAGCCTCAAGACCAGGGGAAGGGAGTTCCAGAGTGAGGGGCCTGCCTGCAACAGAAAAAGCCCGGCCCCCAATGGTTGATTTCTTGATCTGTGTTACAAGAAGAAGATAGTGGTTAGCTGAGTGAAGATCTCTGTTTGGTAGATATGCAACACTCTTATCATGGAGGTAGAGCGACCTGTGGCCATCTAAAGCCCGATGGATCATGGAGTTCACCCTGCCCTCACCCGGGAGCCAATGGAGTCTGTTCAAGACTGAGCAAACATGAGCATATTTTGGAAGACCAGCCACCAATCAAGCGGCAAAGATTTCAAAAACCTGCGAATGAGACACATAACATTTTTTTTTCTACCCCTGGTCGTCCCAGAGCCAATTTAACACATTGAGCCAAAGTAGGGGTGGGGGCAGGCAGATAAAGCCTCTGAAATGGAAGAAATAGATTGTGGCTAGACGTTGGAAGTTTGCTGTCAATGACGTTCGGGCTTTGCGGTGAAAGCTTGGTAACCAATAACCTGGGAACCGCTTTAAGTCCACTCTGGAATGTGAAATGAAACCCCCAAAGGAGTAAAAATCTCTACCTGTTAGATCGAGAAATATTATGATGGACATGATTGATTGAGAGGGAAGGGATCAGATGTCGGAGTAGTAGTTCTATTTGTTCCCTTTGGCAAAATAATTGTTCTTGATGCTTCAAAATAAAGAAAAGAGTTAAGTGTGTAATAGGAGCTCCTGTGCCATGCTTTATTATTCAAACATGCATGCAGTGGCTCCTTTTATCACAGGAATATTTGTCAAATATTAAGATCTTGTATTCCTAAAATGATTTTTGATTTCAGGCAATGCTGCTATGAACCCTCATTGATGCTATTCATTTCCTCACCCTTTCTTATAGGGGTATTTTGAAAGAATTCAATAGATGTGTACCAGGCCGGCCAACTTGGAGTGATAACCTATCACAAAATAATGCACGTGGTTATTGTAGGTTTTGATAATGTGCTTTGCTCAGAAAGATAAGAGTATCGTTCTTATTATAACTACAATAATATATACTGAAAGTGATTGCTAGAAATAAACATAGATCATTTTAAAAGACTCAGCTTGCAATGTTAGTACAAATAACAATTAATATATGGACATGCTTTTGACAGTTGACTCTTAGGGAAATGTCATTGCATGAGGCTCTGCGGACCTGGCTTCATTTGAGAATTTAACTGATCGTTCTACGAACTGTTGTAGTGAAATGTGACCTATCAATATTAGGATAAGGAAGAGTGGATAATTGAATTTGTTAGGGGATGTGAAAGGAAATTGAAACAAAAGTTTGAACCTTGTGCTTAAACTGTAGTTTTTTTCAATAAAAAGAAAAAAAAACAATTAAATAGTTTCCTTGTTTATGACCTTCTTTTGTTGAGCATACATACCATTTTGTAAAACCAAGGCAATGTTTAATTTTGCATGTTTGCCACTGATTGATTGCTAATGCTGCTGAACACCCACAATTGTTATAGTCTGGGCTTGCATGCACGCACAATACTAATAGGTGTTATTCACTTTTACTGTGTCGGCCTTGTTGGGATTCGAACCATTGACAGCATATTGAACAGATGTCTAAAGAAAGCACTTCTGAACCATCTTGCTTGGTCACATTGCACAGAGGACCACATAACTGGATGACTTATCTTAAGAGGGGTAATGTGAGCTGTAGAGCTGTACAAGTGAAACCAGTATGTACAAGTAGCCAAGTAACACTCCATGTTATATATAAATATTTATTTATAATATACACAAGGTTTAAATAAGCCTTCTTTGAAAAGTGTTATATACTAGTAGCATTCACTCAAAGTTGGATTCCGTGTTTTAAAGACAATAAAGGTTGGCAAATACTTTTCTTATGCTAACACATTTTCCAGCGCACAGAGTGACTTCAGAAAAGGTCACTATTTCACGTATTCTCAGTTACCAATTCAGTTATTGAGATGTTTAAGGAAGGAAGGTTAGAATAAGGTTTAGAACATACTTTCAACAGTTTGTAAAACAATAACAATATCCTAAAGTGAGACTGGTAGACTGTATCCCAGCAATAATAGTATCCACAATTATAACCTATGCGGGTCCGTAGGTTCAGAGGAGTGCCTTTAGGGAGCAAGGACAATGCATTGACTGGGCCAGGCAACATAGCCCCAATGAGAAATTGCACCATGACAGGCGCTTTACCTCCCTTCATCGCATATTGCCTTGTCTGGCTTATAATGCTTATCCGTTCTTTCTTCTGCCCTTCATCCACCTTCGACCACCTTCGACCACCTTGTTGCCACAAGCCCTGTTGCCTAGTTACAACATAACCACAACATACAGTGGCTACATTAGAAAGAAGCCAAACAACCCTCTGTTGCTCCCAGTAAAAAGAAAAGGAACAATTGAACCATAGGAAGCAACCTCACATCCCTGCTGTATATTAACTACTCCAATTATTTCAAAAAAACAAAATAAGAGTCAGCCCTAAAAAGACATCCCACGTGCAATTTACTAACGTATGTGAATGGAACATACAACTTAACTGCAGGAGGTGCACCTAGAAGCCACAGGTGAAAATGGGAGACCATCACCGGAGCTTTGAGTTGAGATATTTGCATGTGTTCTAGAAAAGAGTTATTCCAGAAGTGGAAGTCTGGTGTCAAAGAGTCGAAGGCAAACAATTGAAAGAAGGTAATCGAGAGGCAGGAAGCAATGCCTATACCTTATCCCCATGTGTACCTCCATCAGGAGGGCCAAAGGAAAAGAGGGTCAAATGCCCACATCCCTGGGAAAAAGATTGGGGTGAAACTAAGAGAGTGCCAATAGCATAGGATATAGAGAGTGAAAGGAAGGCAGTGTCAGGCAACTGACACTTTCAGACACACACTGACAACAGACACACAACTAATCCAAGAGAGTCTGTTGGCTTCTCGCAGTCTGCAAACGGATGACCAGAACTTCTGAATTTCCTCAAGGGCACCCATAGACGCCCACGAGAGGGCATCACCAATAAAAATGGCTTTCCTGAATCAAGTCCCAGAAAGCAGAAATCCAAAAAAAACCCTGGACAGAAAATCAAAACTCTCTAGACAGTCAACCACCAAAAGAAGGACCTCATGACCCACAACTTCTCAACCTTGAAGATGGGTTATTCTGGACAGAGGAGAAAAAGCCCCTAAGAGGCAAAAGCAACTCTACTTCCCCGGCTAATGTAATCCAGAACAACAATAGCAGAGTCACTAAGTTACCCTGGCAGAGACATTCCGTCCTGAGAGGCACAGGTGGACAAAACTGTTAAAGATGTCGATGGATCATTAAATAACGCATTCCGTCGGGGCCCTTAGGTGTAAATGTGCTGCGGCAGTGTAGGAAAGGAGGAGAGAGGTAGAGTAGGAGGGAAAACCAACCATCAGTAAGGGAATAAAGCAAGATCTTTAGATCTTTTGAGTAAATCTGTTGATAGACCCAC
This sequence comes from Ambystoma mexicanum, assembly GCF_040938575.1. Taxonomy (NCBI): domain Eukaryota; kingdom Metazoa; phylum Chordata; class Amphibia; order Caudata; family Ambystomatidae; genus Ambystoma; species Ambystoma mexicanum. The sequence goes on along the minus strand of NC_090926.1, from coordinate 1,206,206,353 downwards.
TTTGCTTCAGTTGTCATAGACTAAAAGCTGATTGGACAGGGAAACAAGCGATTCTACAGGGGAACTTAGGGAGCCAAATGGTGGGCTTTACGTCATATTTGCTCTGCAGAGGAAATGACTGCTAAAAAGAAAGTCCTACACATGGACAAAGAGGAAAGAGTGGAAATAGGGAGTAGGGAGAGAGAAGGTTGAAAGAGAGGAAGCAAGTGGTGGCATGGGGATATGAGACAGTGAGGATGAGGGTGGGGGGAATAGCACACGGAGGAGATGGCGAGTAGACTGTGATACAATCAGACAGGTAATGAGGAGCAAGACCATTGATAGCTTTGTAGACTAGAAGGAGCTTCACAACCAAGAGGTTATGCATGGAAAGGCAACCAGCACAGTGTCGTTAATTAGAAGTGGGAAGGTTTTAGAGAGTAAGAGTAGCAAATTTGAGGATTTTTTCTAGAGGTAGGAAGGAGTAGAAAGGTAGGGCAAGAAGTAGACACCAGCAGTAATCGAGTTTGTTGAGTATGAAGGTGGACATTGGAGCTTTCGTTGAGTGGTGCCCAAGATATGGACACATTTTCCGAATACAGAGAAAGTTCATACGAGCAGCAGAGGCAGTGGTAGTGATGAATTGTTGAAGATGGAGGTCACTGTCAAGCAGGACCACAAAGTTGTGGATTTGGCAAGAAGGTCATATGAGGGGATGAAATCTAAAAAGTAACTTGTCGTACCCTATCGAGATTCAAATACATTAACTGAACCAACCAGGTTTCTAAACTGAACTTGAGCAGTTGCAGGGGACATTCAACACAACTGGAGGTCAAGTTGACGCAGTAGACTCAATTACAGAGAGAGAGAGATGTTGACATGCAACAAGATCGAAAGAGAAAGTATTTAGGATTTCTTGCCCACGCTGTCTACAGGTATAAGACAAGTTTCTACTTGTTTTTTTTTTACATTCCTTAGTCAAGCCTGCAACGCTGAATAACCATTTATGTAGAATAAACTGGTTATTCAAGTCTCCCCCATCACTGGCAAAATTCCAGAAGGGAGAGGCACACAGGCACCCTAAGGGCCTGACTTAAGCTTGCAATGACATATGTTCCCCACCTGCCTAGAAATTGATTTTGGTGAATTTCAAGTTAACATTTAATAAGAAATAACAACTGAACAATTGCCGTGAGTGATGTACTTATTTTACTTGGGGGGTTGTGCATGACAGACATAATTATAAAGGTCCAATTTTATCTGATATTGCTGTCAAGGATGCAAATTGTGAGACACTTGACTTAGAAATACCCCTAAGCATAAAAAAAAAGTGTCTTGGATCCTGCATCCAGAACAGTGTTGCTGGGCAAGTGATCAAGTACTGGAGCAAGACCAGCTTTCTGGCCCCTTGGTTTCTCTTGGGTAAATGGTCTTGAAGACCACCTTCACACCCAAGAGGTGGTTCTCAGCTTTCCCGATTATTATTATTGGCCCGCTTCTGGATCCATCAGGCAGTAAAGCTCTGGAGAATTCCCAACTTTATGTCACCAGCTTCCTACGTCCACCACTTTATTTATTTATTTATTGCACATTTGTAAGGCGCTTATACATCAAGAAATGGTGTTTCAAAGCTAATTAACCACACCAAGCCAGGAAGCGATCCAACAGCCATCCTACTGTAATATTCTGATTGCTAAGGAGCAGAAGACAAGAATCAAAGACACCAGCCTCCAAGGTTTAATTACAGGCAAATTAAGCTTCCTTAGACAGCCAGGAGAGAACTGTAACGCTCACCTGATTCTCGCAGAGGCGCCGGTCTTGACTGGGCGACTACCGTATCTTCAAAGGTGATGTGCAGCACCTGGTTGGCTCTTTGGGCTGGACCTCTGTGCCCTGTATGCCTGACGTGCAGAGTAAGATGTCTGCAGATAGAAAATACGGGGTTAATGAACTGGAGTTATTGGGGTGTCCCTATCTCTTTCCTCTTCTCCTCTCCTGTAGACCCCCACAGGTTAACGCTCTCACCTTAGGTAAGTGAATGCCGAGCTCTCCATCTGCCTCGGGGCAGGGTGCTGTAACCAGTTTCTTCACTGGATAGGTAGCGCAGGCCTCTTGACTTCAGAGGACTGCTGTCCGTCGTTTACTGCACGAACGGTAAATTTCGAGTAACTCAAATGTCTTTAAAGTCTTTAATAATGATGTCTCCTGTTTTGCAGGGTTCCGGCGATGGCGGATGACGGGCTGAAGTGAGTTGAAGATGGAGCCCGTGTGATGAATAGAAGCGCCTGGAAGCACGTAAGTAAGCGCTTGTTGCCAGCTTCACGATGCGCTCTAACTGTCTTTTTATTTTGCAGGTACAAGTTCGGAGCGGCTGCAGGGTGCCGGGATACCCACTAAGAAAAGAGTTCCTGCCTTCCAGAAGAGTTCCAGTGTTCTGAATCTAGGGAGTGGCTCCAGCCCCACCCAACAGGAAAAGTAGTTCCAAACAGAAGAGGATCAGAGGCTCAACTGGCAGGCAAGTAAGCAGCATGGTCTGCTGCAGGTAAGTCCACCCAAGCATTATGAGCCCGGTGCTTCCAGCGCAGGGACTGGGCATATTTATGAGCCTGGTGCCACTGGCGCCAGGACTGGGTCCAAAAGGTCCCAATTGGGACTGGTTGGCACTCGGAACCTGGGTTATGGATCTGCTTCCAAGGGAGTTGGGAAAACCCTGACCTTTTGGAAGCAGAGATCATGACAAGAACTCAGGGAAGCAATTGAGCTGACATGCTTCTCTCGGTTCAAAGAGAAAGTTGTCCCTATGATGGTGTGGCCACAGGATCAAAGCTCCAACCTCAAGTTGGGTCCAGTGAATATTATGAAGTCATGGCAGGTGGGAAAGGTCACTAAGCAGGAACCCTGAGGAGCTCAAGGGGGGAAAAGTTCAGGAGTAAGGATCATCTTAGCCACTTGCCAACACTGCATAATACGCACCTGCCAATAGCAAGGGTGGCAAACTAAATGAGGCTTCAATATGCAATACACTCTGCCCATCCCCTCTTCCTGCCAACACTTTGACGGCCTCCTTCCAGTGTCCAACCCACTGTAGTGTGACTTGAAACCAAGTCCTCGCACCAGTCCTCAAAATTAGTAGTAACACCATCAGGCGCTGCGCTCCCTCTCCAATGGGTGCTGATGAGTCCAACTCTAACCAGCGCTGATGAGTCCCACTCTAACCAGCGCTGATGAGTCGCACTCTAACCAGCGCTGATGTGATCATGTTCAGAAGTAGGCCATGTATGACTTGCAACCAGCACTTTTTAGAATTTCATTCATAGTCTGATTGTGCCCAAATGGGTCCACTTTGATCTTCCTTTACTTTGCAAAGGCCGGAAGGCACCACGGGAAGCAACCCTGGTGATGAATATAGTGCTAGACATCCATAACTATGACCCTTACTGAATACTTCTTAACTAAAATAAAAAACTTAACAACACCACGAAATAAACCCAAGTGTAAAGAAAAACTGAAAATGAATACTCATCTAAACACATCTACTAAATAAACCACTATTAAGTACACCAGTTGATAAACACTACTTAACAATCATGCACAGAACACTGCGAAATGTAACAATACTAAACATTGCTAACTCTACAAAAACAACTAACAGGCAACTAATCTACACACTACTACACTAGGCATCTTTATAGCAAGCACTGCTAAAATAAATGAACACTGGTACATTTAAAAAAATCTATAAACATTACTAAACCAAACAAAGCACTACTAATGACTTCGTCTTTGCTTCTGCCTTCGCCCTGCCCTCCCCTACTAATCTGTCTGCTTTGGCATCGGGCGCCTGGTTCCCCTCTGATTTCGAGCCCAGATCCCTGTCCTCCCAGCCACACACCTGCACTGCCTCCTGGCAACCCTTGCACTTGGGTCTGTAGCTGCAACAATACAGTCCCCTTCCTGCACTTATCAGACGCCCGTACACCGTATTCTCGCACTTACCACCTGCTGGCCGCACTTCCTGTTGTTGTTGTATCACGTGTTCAGCACCTTCCACTCCCCCCAGCACCTGGCACTTTCCCCCTTCTCTCTCCCCTGCACTTGCGCGTTCTCAATGTCACTGAACCTAGTAAGATCGTTGGTTCGTCCTCCCATGTTTCCCCCTCCCTTCCCTTGCCGCGCTCTGAAACACTTGTGCATGGGCGCGATACAAATAAAATATCATATCATATCATACCAATCTACACTAACCACTACTAAACAATACTAAAATAAAAGAGCAGATTTTAGAAAAATCTATCCACACTACTCAACTAAACGAAGAACTACTAATTTAAACTAACCAGTACTACATTAACAGAGCCCTACACTAACCACTAAATGAAAATCTGCTTTATAAAATCAACAGAAAGACCTAAAGTAAAATCACTTGTAAACTACAGACCATTTAAGAAATCAGCACCAAAAGAAATACTAATACAGAGCACTCAGCTAACCAGTCCTAAACTGAAACTAAGCTACGCCATGCTGAATTAATGTGAAGAATACTTCATTTAGACAAGACCTAGGTCCATGACAGCATGTAATGATACATGAGCAGCGGAATCAAGCACCGGTTGTTGGGTATAGGCCTCTGGTCCGTACCTGGGGCCGCGCGGGGGTTTGGCCAGGCCTATGTATCAGGTGATAGATTGGAACAGTGGCGTGCAGGAGGGAGTCCTGCTCTCCACATGTATGCTCAGCCTGGAGAAGGCTTTAGTTTGTCATAACAGGGTGAGATTGAGCGGCAGAGGGTCCAGTGAGCGCGCTGTCAGACTTTGCGGGAGAGGAGGGTGAATAATTGGTGCTGTCTTTCCTGTATAAACAGGAGGGATCAGAAGGGGTGGAGGAAAGGCCCTGAAACCTTGTAATGTTAAAAAGGTATGTCTTCACCATGGATTTCAAGGGGACAGGCAGGGTTACCTCCGTGCAATTTCCTTTCAAGGCCTTTTGCTCTCAAACACATATTTCGGAGCTCAGTCGGTGGTGATGTTTGTCAAATGTGGCATTATACTTTCTTAAAGTTAAGAAACCTGTCTTACACCTGTTCCCAATCCAATCAAGAAATATTGCCAAAACTTTCACATGCAGACTAAAGAAATGTACTACAAACTGTTAGTCACCCTTGAGCCTTAGTACAACCAATTTCCCTTCAAATCCTTTTCAGTCTGGCCTGCAAGGTTTCAGTACAAACCAGCACCATACTCCTGCAGCGACCATCTCAGGCCCCAGCACAAACCATCAGCAAGTCTCATGAAAAAAACTCCCTTAATACCCAACATAAACCAGCCCCAAACTCCATGTACAACTAGTATAAACCAATCACAAGCCTCATCATGACACATACTCAGTGTCATGCACAAAGCAATCACAACCGTCAGCAGAAGCCACCGCAGGCCCCAGCACAAACCATCAGCAAGTCTCATTAAAATAAACTCCCTTAATCCCCATCAGGAAACAGCCCCTAACCCCATGTCCAACTAGAATAAACCAATCACAAGCCTCAGCATGACGCATACTCAACGTCAAGCACAAACCAATCACTACCGCCAGCACAAACCACCCTAGAACAAACCATCAACAAGTCTAATGAAAAAACTCACTTAATCTCCATCCGGAAACAGCCCGTAACCCCATGTCCAACTAGTATAAACCAATCACAAGCTTCAGCATGACGCATACTCAACGTCATGCAGAAAACAATCGCTACAGTCAGCACAAACCACCCCAGAACAAACCATCAACAATTCTAATGAAAAAAACTCCCTTAATCCCCTCTTGGAAACGACCCCTAACCCCATGTCTAACTAGAATAAACGAATCACAAGCCTCAGCATGATGCATGCTCAATGTCATGCAGAAACCAATCACTACCATCAGCACAAACCACCCCAGGCCCAAGTACAATCCATCAACGAGTCTCATGAAAAAACTCCCTTAATTCCCTCCTGGAAACCACCCCTAAACCCATGTCCAACTAGTATAAACCAATCACAAGCCTCAGCATGACGCATACTTAACATCATGCACAGACCAATTACTACCGTCAACACAAACCACCCCAGGCCCCAGTACAAACCATCAACGAGTCTCATGAAAAAACTCCCCCTTAATCCCCATCAGGAAACAGCGCTTAACCCCCTGTCCAACTAGTATTAACCAATCACAAGCCTCAGCATGATTCATACTCAACGTCATGCAGAAACCAATCACTACCGTCAGTACAAACCACCTCAGAACAAACCATTAACAAGTCTCATGAAAAAACTGCCTTAAACCCCATGTACAACTAGTAAAAACCAATCACAAGCCTCAGTATGATGCTTCCTCAATGTCATGCAGAAACCAATCACTACCATCAGCACAAACCATCCCAGGCCCCATTACAAACCATCAACGTGTCTCATGAAAAAACTACCTTAATGCCCATCAGGAAACAGCCCAAACCCCATTTCCAACCAGTATAAACCAATGAAAAGCCTCAGTATGATGCATACTCAACATCATGCACAAACCAATCACTACCGTCAGCATAAACCACCCCATGCCCCAGCACAAACCATCAACAAGACTCATGAAAAAACTCTCTTAATCCCCAGCAGAAACCAGCCCCAACCTCCATGTACAATTAGCATAAACCATTCTCTATCATCAGCACAAACCAATCCAGTACAAACCATCAACAAATCTCATGAAACAACTCCCTTAATCCCCAGCATAAACCAGCCCCAAACCCCATGTCTAACTAGTAAAAACCATTCACAAGCCTCAGTATGACGCACGCTCAACATCAAGCACATCCCGATCACTACCACCAGCAAAAACCACCCCAAGCCCCAGAACAAACAATGAACAAGTTTCATAAAGAACTCCCTTAATCCCCATCAGGAAACAGCCCCTAACCCCATGTCTAACTAGTATAAACCAATCACAAATCTCAGTATGACGCATAGTCAACATCATGCACAACCCAATCACTACCGTCAGCACAAACATCAACAAGTCTCATTAAAAAAAAACTCCCTTAATCCCCAGCAGGAAACAGCCCTTAACCCCATCATCAACACACATCAGTAAAACACATTCTTACATCACAGCACAAACCAGCCCCAAACTCTGTGTTTAACTACGAAAGGCCCCAGCATAAACAGTACACATCCTCAGCACAACACATCCTCTAAGTCATGAATAAACCAGCCACAGTCTTCAGCACCATCCACCTCAAGCCCTAGCGCGAACCATCAAAATAAATAAAACTTAAACCCCAGCACAAGCCAGCCCCAAACTGCATGACCTCAGGGCCCAGCATAAACCATGCAAGGCTCAGTACAAACACTTCTCAAATCCAGGCACATACCAGCCACAACCTTTAGCACCAACCACGTATGGCCCTAGTACCAACGAACTAAGGTCCATCACATACCATCAACACGTTTCAATTAAAAAACAGACTTCAAATTTCAGCTCAAACCAGCCCGAAACTTCATGTCCCACTACATGAGGTCCCAGTATAAACATTCCACAAGCTTCAGTACACCGCATCCTCAAAGCCCTCAACAGACCAGCCACAAACATCAGCACAAACCAACCCAGGCAGATGCCTATCATAATGCTTTAGTAAAACAACACGTTTAAAACTACCACAAATTAGCCCCTTTCTCCATGTCCAACTACCTCAGGTCCTGGTATAAACCAACAACAAACCTCGGTATTACACATCCTCAAACCCCCTCCAAAAACCAGACACAACGTTCAGCACTAGCCACTTCAGGCCCAACCCCAACCCCCTCAAGCCCCATCACAAACAAATCACCAACACATCTCAGTAAAGGAAAATCCTTAAAGCCCCAAACACTATATACAAGTACCTCAGATATCGGTATAAATCAGCCACAAGCCACAGTAGGACACATCCTCAAAGACATGCACCGGCCAGCCACAACCTTCAGCTTTGGCCACCTCAGGCCCCTGCATGAACCATCAACACCTTTATCTCAGCGCAAACCAGCTCCAGACTTTATGACCAACTACCTCAGGTAAGCCTCAGTGCAAACATCCTCAAACCCCAATAAATGAAACAGCTCCAGACTCCAGCACCAACTGCCTCAAGCCCCAGCGCAAACCAGCCACAAGCCTCTCTCTGCAAAGCATCCTCAACCTACTGCATGACCCACCCACATCTCCAGGACCAACCACCTCAGGCCCCAGCGCAAACCATCCACAAGCCTCTCTCGGCAAAGCATCCTCAACCTTCTGTATGACCAACCCACATCTCCAGCACCAACCACCTCAGGCCCCAGCGCAAACCATCCACAAGCCTAACCTTTTGTATGACCAACCAACATCTCCAGCACCAACCAAATCAGGTCCCAGCGCAAACCATCCACAAGCCTCTCTCGTCGAAGCATCCTCAACCTTCTGTATGACCAACCCACATCTCCAGCACCAACCACCTCAGGCCCCAGCGCAAACCATCCACAAGCCTCTCTCGTCGAAGCATCCTCAACCTTCTGTATGACCAACCCACATCTCCAGGACCAACCACCTCAGGCCCCAGCGCAAACCATCCACAAGCCTCTCTCGTCGAAGCATCCTCAACCTTCTGTATGACCAACCCACATCTCCAGCACCAACCACCTCAGGCCCCAGTACAAACCTGCTGCCAGCCCCAAGTGTAAATATCCTCAAACCCCAATAAATGAAATAGCTCCAGAATCCAGCACCAACCGCCTCAGGCCCCAGCACAAACCATCCACAAGCCTTTCTCTGAGAAGCATCCTCAACCTTCTGTACGACCAACCCACATCTTCAGCATCAACCACATCAGAACCTACCATATCTCACCCACAATCCTCATTACGAAGCATCCTCAACTCCCTGTACAAAGCAGCCCCAGTCTCCAGCACCAACCACCTCAGGCTCCAGCATGCACTGCCCACTTGCCTCAATATTAAGCATCCTTAATCCCCAATAAATAAAAGCCACAAACACCACCAGGACCCACCTTAGACCCCCAGCAAAAACCATCAATAAGCCTCAGTACAAAGCATCCTCAAACCCTAATGAACAGCATCCTCAAACTCCAGCAGTATGACCCTCTGACACAGCGCAAGCCCTTCACAAGCCTCCGAACAAACCACCCGAGGCCCCAGATCAAGCCAGACTCAAACTCAAGCACCAACCATCTTAGAAATACACTGTTCACGAGACCTAGTAACAGCCCGTAGAGCAAATCAGCACCAACCAAATAAGGACACAATGGCCCTCATTACGAGGTTGGCGGAATGGTGCCGGTAAACCCATTCCGCCCTATTACGAGGTCTCCTCGCGGGACGCGCAATGGGTGCCTGGTAAAACCAGGCGTCCTTACTGGGTCCCGCGAGGAGACCAGGGAGCTAACAACGGGCCCGTTATAAACGGGCCCGTTATTAGCTCCTTCCCCATTCCCCTTGAGCCCTATGGGCGCTCGAATGGGAATGGGGATGGACCGGGTCCGGGTTCCTCGGACGAGGAATTGCTGGGTCCTCCAAGGTTGGGATGGCCCAGTAAGTCCTCATTTGAGGAACCTGGACCCGGTATGCGGTATGGAGGCAACCATGCTGCTAAATGCGGCATGGTTACCTCCAACCTCGTAATGAGGGCCATTGTACTCTGTCCACAACACATCCTAAACCCCTAGTACATAAGAGCCACCAAGCCCTTATACAAACTTTTTTTCAAGAGAAAGTGCATGCCACCACAACAGCCAAGTCCTAGTGCGAAGATTTCATCCAAGAAATAAGGGTGAAATCACCGAAAATATTTCAGCAGAAGCAGTTGGTGGAATTGCCAGGAAAATCCACCGCACCGCATCCACTGCCATGTGGGTGGATTCCCACCGTCTGTACAATTATATTGGTGGACTTCTGTCTTGCACCGTCTACCCCCTTCATGACACCTTCCCAGTGGCCCTCGAAAGGCGTCAGCACCTTGCGGGCAAGGCCAATCAGTTGGCACAGGCTTGCTGACGGAGCAGTGCTGCCCATTGCCTTATGCAGCATGCTGGGGGTGGCATAATGTCATCACTTATGGTAAATAGGTTGCTCAAGGAGATGGTCAAGCATAGAGGGTCGAGTCGCAGTTAGAGATGACCTCCATGGTCATTTGGTGATCGGGTGGACGTTGTGCATCCTGGAAGTTGGTCAGGGCATTGTTGTCAGTTAAGGAAAAGGTGGATATCTTTTGGGCACGCTGCCGCATGCCAACAAAGCTGGCATCTTCCTGCAAGTGGGCGATAATTAGGTTAATCAAATGCACAAAGCATGGGAGGCACGTAACGACGGCCTGTTGCACGCCTGTCATGTCATTACTGCCATTGTCTGCCTTGACGAACACAACTTTAGAAACAAGACAACCACTGGTCTGCATGAGGTGTTGATCCTGCTTGACCTCTGTGTGGCCTTTGATACAGTTGACCATGGTATGCTCTTGCGCCGTATGTATGGAGCAAGTGGGTATTTCTGATAACACGGTGGCCTGGTCTGCACCCTTTCTTACAGACAGCATGCCGCCGGTCTGTCTTCGTTCTTGTTGTTCGGGTTCCTCTGCTCTATCATGTGGTGTCCCTCAGGGATCGGCCCGGTCTCTGCTTCTTTTTAATCTCTATATGCGCCCATTGGTGGACCTAATCTGTGAGCATAGGGTGCACGTCTATATTTATGCCGATTTGGAGTCGCCTACAATAGAGCCTCCGCATAAGCTGAAAGACTGCCTATTGGCAATTGGGGAATGGATGGCTAAGAATGGCTGCGGTGAAAAGGGGAGCAAACAGAGATCCTAGGTATTGGGCCTCCCAAGGCCCACCCAGATTCTTTTGGCCCCCGCCCGTGCTTAGCACTTCACTGAAAAGCTTGGGCGTGAGACTCGTGTCGTTTGGCTCAGGAGAGGCTCAGATTACATCAGTGTGTAATGCTGGCTTTAATAAACTAAAGGTTTTAAGAACAATTCTTCCTCTCCTGGACGCGGAATGTCAGGACATTGTAGTCACATCATCTATCATGGGTTCGTTAGACTATTCCAATGGTTCTTATGCAAGCCAACCAGCATATCAGATCCAACACCTACAAATCCTTCAAAATGAAGCAGCCCACCTGACCCTTGACGCACCGAGACTGACCTCCTCTCGGGCTATGGTGCAACGGCTTCACTGGCTGCCCGTGAAAGGCCGAATCGAATTCAAGATCCTGTGTATTGGTCATCGGGTAATTCACAACACAGGGACAGACTAACTGCAGGCCAATTTGGACCGCTATTGTCCCACTGGGTGCCTATGATCAGATGGACAAAACCATTTAAAAATACCACGGTATCAAAGAACCAGGATGGGATGAACCAGGATGGGTGGACAGTCATTCTCTATTCTCGCTCCCACTCTGTGGAATGCTTTGCCATTTTCTCTATGTGAAATTGAGGGTCATCAGCAGTTAGGAAAAGGATTAAAAACGCACTGATTTCAGCTTATTTGCTTCCAGTGCACCGGTTATTCCCTCTTTTAGCACCAAGAAGCCTCTGCCATTCGGTATGCTCTACAAACACAGTACCATACCATACGCATCCACAGGTGCAAGCGAGGTCTGCCTCCACTGCTAATTCTTTGGGTGCAATATGCAGCTGTGCAAGGAGGTATCAAAAACAGCTTGAGGACGGCAGTTCTGTATAAATAGTGGCGGCTTGGGATCTCACACCAGGAAACGACAGTTCTAGAGAAATAGCGGCGGCTCGGGATCTCACACCAGGAAACGACAGTCCTAGAGAAATAGCGGCGGATCGGGATCTCACACCAGGAAACGACAGTTCTAGAGAAATAGCGGTGGCTCGGGATCTCACACCATGAAGCGACAGTCCTAGAGAAATAGCGGCGGCTCGGGATCTCACACCAGGAAACGGCAGTCCTAGAGAAATAGTGGCGGCTCGGGATCGCACACCAGGAAACGACAGTTCTAGAGAAATAGCGGCGGCTCGGGATCTCACACCATGAAGCGACAGTCCTAGAGAAATAGCGGTGGCTCGGGATCTCACACCAGGAAACGACAGTTCTGTATAAATAGCGGCGGCTCGGGATCTCACACCAGGAAACGACAGTTCTAGAGAAATAGCGGCAGCTCGGGATCTCACAACATGAAGCGACAGTCCTAGACAAATAGCGGCGGCTCGGGATCTCACACCAGGAAACGGCAGTCCTAGAGAAATAGTGGCGGCTCGGGATCGCACACCAGGAAACGACAGTTCTAGAGAAATAGCGGCGGCTCGGGATCTCACACCATGAAGCGACAGTCCTAGAGAAATAGCGGCGGCTCGGGATCTCACACCAGGAAACGACAGTTCTAGAGAAATAGCGGCGGCTCGGGATCTCACACCATGAAGCGACAGTCCTAGAGAAATAGCAGCGTCTCGTGATCTCACACCATGAAGCGACAGTCCTAGAGAAATAGCGGCGGCTCGGGATCTCACACCAGGAAACGACAGTCCTAGAGAAATAGTGGACAACAGAACCAAAAATGGTTAAGCTCCACTAAGTATGTTGCGCTGCTAGACTCCCATATTAGAGAAATAGTGGTGGCTTAGGATCGCACACCATGAAGCGACAGTCCTAGAGAAATAGCGGCGGCTCGGGATCTCACACCAGGAAACGACAGTTCTAGAGAAATAGTGGACAACAGAACCAAAAATGGTTAAGCTCCACTAAGTATGTTGCGCTGCTAGACTCCCATATTAGAGAAATAGTGGTGGCTTAGGATCGCACACCATGAAGCGACAGTCCTAGAGAAATAGCGGCGGCTCGGGATCTCACACCAGGAAACGGCAGTCCTAGAGAAATAGTGGACAACAGAACCAAAAATGGTTAAGCTCCACTAAGTATGTTGCGCTGCTAGACTCCCATATTAGAGAAATAGTGGTGGCTTAGGATCGCACACCATGAAGCGACAGTCCTAGAGAAATAGCGGCAGCTCGGGATCTCACACCAGGAAACGACAGTTCTAGAGAAATAGTGGACAACAGAACCAAAAATGGTTAAGCTCCACTAAGTATGTTGCGCTGCTAGACTCCCATATTAGAGAAATAGTGGTGGCTCAGGATCGCACACCATGAAGTGACAGTCCTAGAGAAATAGCGGCGGCTCAGGATCTCACACCAGGAAACGACAGTTCTAGAGAAATAGTGGACAACAGAACCAAAAATGGTTAAGCTCCACTAAGTATGTTGCGCTGCTAGACTCCCATGTTAGAGAAATAGTGGTGGCTCAGGATCGCACACCATGAAGCGACAGTCCTAGAGAAATAGCGGCGGCTCGGGATCTCACACCAGAAAACGACAGTTCTAGAGAAATAGTGGCGGCTCGGGATCTCATACCAGGAAGCAACAGTCCTAGAGAAACAGTGGTGGGTCATGATCTCACACCAGGAAACGACAGTTCTAGAGAAATAGTGGTGGCACAGGATCGCACACCATGAAGCGACAGTCCTAGAGAAATAGCGGCGGCTTGGGATCTCACACCAGGAAATGACAGTTCTAGAGAAATAGTGGTAGTTCAGGATCGCACACCAGGAAATGACAGTCCTAGAGAAATTGTAGCGGCTCAGATTCTCACACCTGGAAACAACAGTCCTAGAGAAATAGTGGCGGCTCGGGTTCTCACACCAGGACACAACAGTCCTAGAGAAATAGTGGCGGGTCAGGATCTCACACCTAGAAACAACAGCCCTAGGGAAATAGTGGTGGCTCAGGATCTCACACCAGGAAACAACAGTCCTAGAGAAATAGTGGCGGCTCGGGATCTCACACCAGGAAACGACCGTCATAGAGAAATAGTGGCGGCTCGGGATCTCATACCAGGAAGCAACAGTCCTAGAGAAATAGTGGCGGCTCGGGATCTTGCACCTGGAAACAACAGTCCTAGAGAAATAGTGGCGGCTCGGGATCTCATACCAGGAAGCAACAATCCTAGAGAAATAGTGGCGGCTCGGGATCCCACACCTGGAAATGACAGTCCTAGAGAAATAGTGGTGGCTCGGGATCTTACACCAGGAAAGGACAGTCCTAGAGAAAAAGTGGCAGCTCGGCATCTCACACCTGGAAACAACTGTATTAGAGAAATAGTGGCGACTCGGGATCTCACACCTGGAAACAATAGTCCTAGAGAAATAGTGGCGGCTCAGGATCTCACACCTGTAACCAAAAGTCCTAGAGAAATAGTGGTGGCTCGGGATCTCACACCAGGAAACGACAGTCCTAGAGAAATAGTAGCAGCTCGGGATCTCACACCTGGAAACAACAGTCCTAGAGAAATAGGGGCGGCTTGGGATCTCACACCTGGAAACAACAGCCCTAAAGAAATAGTGGCGGGTCAGGATCTCACACCAGGAAACCCAGTCCTAGAGAAATAGTAGTGGCTCGGCACTCACACCTGGAAACAACAGTCCTAGAGAAATAGTGGCGGCTCGGGAACCCACACCAGGAAGCGACAGTCGTAGAGAAATAGTGGGGGCTCAGGATCTCACTCCTGGAAATGACAGCCCTAGAGAATTAGTGGTAGCTCAGGATTGCACACCAGGAAACGACAGTCCTAGAGAAATAGTAGCTGCTCGGGATCTCACACCTGGAAACAACAGTCCTAGAGAAATTGTGGTGGCTCGGGATCTCACACCAGGACACAACAGTCCTAGAGAAATATTGGCGGGTCAGGATCTCACACCTGGAAACAACAGCCCTAGAAACATGGTGGTGGCTCAGGATCTCACACCAGGAAACAACAGTCCTAGAGAAATAGTAGTGGCTTGGGCACTCACACCTGGAAACAACAGTCCTAGAGAAATAGTGGTGCCTCGGGATCCCACACCAGGAAGCGACAGTCATAGAGAAATAGTGGGGGCTCGGGATCTCACACCAGGAAACAACAGTCCTAGAGAAATAGTAGTGGCTTGGGCGCTCACACCTGGAAACAACAGTCCTAGAGAAATAGTGGTGGCTCGGGACCCCACACCAGGAAACGACAGTCGTAGAGAAATAGTGGTGGCTCAGGATCTCACACCAGGAAACGACCGACATAGAGAAATAGTGGCGGCTTGGGATCTCACACCAGGAAACAACAGTCCTAGAGAAATAGTGGCTGCTCGGGATCTCACACCTGGAAACAGCAGCCCTAGAGAAATAGTGGCGGGTCAGAATCTCACACCTGGAAACAACAGCTATAGAGAAATAGTGGCGGCTCAGGATCTCACACCAGGAAACAACAGTCCTAGAGAAATAGTAGTGGCTCGGGCACTCACACCTGGAAACAACAGTCCTAGAGAAATAGTGGTGGCTCAGGATCCCACACCAGGAAGCGACAGTCGTAGAGAAATAGTGGGGGCTCAGGATCTCACTCCTGGAAATGACAGCCCTAGAGAATTAATGGTAGCTCAGGATCGCACACCAGGAAACGACAGTCCTAGAGAAATAGTAGCAGCTTGGGATCTCACACCTGGAAACAACAGTCCTAGAGAAATGGCAGTGGCTCGGGATCTTACACCAGGAAAGGACAGTCCTAGAGAAATAGTGGCTGCTCGGGATCTCACACCTGGAAAAAGCAGCCCCAGAGCTGGTCAGAATCTCACACCTGGAAACAACAGCTATAGAGAAATAGTGGCGGCTCAGGATCTTACACAAGGAAACAACAGTCCTAGAGAAATAGTAGTGGCTCGGGCACTCACACCTGGAAACAACAGTCCTAGAGAAATAGTGGCGGCTCGGGATCTCACACCAGGAAGCAACAGTCGTAGAGAAATAGTGGGGGCTCAGGATCTCACTCCTGGAAATGACAGCCCTAGAGAATTAGTGGTAGCTCAGGATCGTACACCAGGAAACGACAGTCCTAGAGAAATAGTAGCGGCTTGGGATCTCACACCAGGACACAACAGTCCTAGAGAAATAGTGGCGGGTCAGGATCTCACACCTGGAAACAACAGTCCAAGAGAAATAGTAGTGGCTTGGGCGCTCACACCTGGAAACAACAGTCCTAGAGAAATAGTAGTGGCTTGGGCGCTCACACCTGGAAACAAAAGTCCTAGAGAAATAGTGGAGGCTCGGGATCCCACACCAGGAAGCGACAGTCGTAGAGAAATAGTGGCGGGTCAGGATCTCACACCTGGAAACAACAGCCCTAGAGAAATAGTGGTGGCTGAGGATCTCACACCAGGAAACAACAGTCCTAGAGAAATAGTAGTGGCTTGGGCGCTCACACCTGGAAACAACAGTCCTAGAGAAATAGTGGAGGCTCGGGATCCCACACCAGGAAGCGACAGTCGTAGAGAAATAGTGGGGGCTCGGGATCTCACACCAGGAAACGACCGACATAGAGAAATAGTGGCGGCTTGGGATCTCACACCAGGAAACAACAGTCCTAGAGAAATAGTGGCGGCTCGGGATCTCACACCTGGAAACAGCAGCCCTAGAGAAATAGTGGTTGGTCAGGATCTCACACCTGGAAACAACAGCCCTAGAGAAATAGTGGCGGCTCAGGATCTCACACCAGGAAACAACAGTCCTAGAGAAATAGTAGTGGCTCGGGCGCTCACACCTGGAAACAACAGTCCCAAGAAATAGTAGCTGCTCGGGATCTCACACCTGGAAACAAAAGTCCTAGAGAAATTGTGGTGGCTCAGGATCTCACACCAGGACACAACAGTCCTAGAGAAATATTGGCGGGTCAGGATCTCAGACCTGGAAACAACAGCCCTAGAAAAATAGTGGTGGCTCAGGATCTCACACCAAGAAACAACAGTCCTACAGAAATAGTGGTGGCTCGGGATCCCACACCAGGAAGTGACTGTCGCAGAGAAATAGTGGGGGCTCGGGATCTCACACCAGGAAACAACAGTCCTAGAGAAATAGTAGTGGCTTGGGCGCTCACACCTGGAAACAACAGTCCTAGAGAAATAGTAGTGGCTCGGGCGCTCACACCTGGAAACAACAGTCCCAAGAAATAGTAGCTGCTCGGGATCTCACACCTGGAAACAAAAGTCCTAGAGAAATAGTGGCGGCTCGGGATCTCACACCTGGAAACAACAGTCCTAGAGAAATTGTGGTGGCTCGGGATCTCACACCAGGACACAACAGTCCTAGAGAAATATTGGCAGGTCAGGATCTCACACCTGGAAACAACAGCCCTAGCCTAGAAAAATAGTGGTGGCTCAGGATCTCACACCAGGAAATAACAGTCCTAGAGAAATAGTAGTGGCTTGGGCACTCACACCTGGAAACAACAGTCCTAGAGAAATAGTGGTGGCTTGGGATCCCACTCCAGGAAGCGACAGTCGTAGAGAAATAGTGGGGGCTCGGGATCTCACACCAGGAAACAACAGTCCTAGAGAAATAGTAGTGGCTTGGGGGCTCACACCTGGAAACAACAGTCCTAGAGAAATAGTGGTGGCTTGGGATCCCATACCAGGAAGCGACCGACATAGAGATATAGTGGCGGCTTGGGATCTCACACCAGGAAACAACAGTCCTAGAGAAATAGTGGCAGCTCGGGATCTCACACCTGGAAACAGCAGCCCTAGAGAAATAGTGGTGGGTCAGGATCTCACACCTGGAAACAACAGCTATAGAGAAATAGTGGCGGCTCAGGATCTCACACCAGGAAACAACAGTCCTAGAGAAATAGTAGTGGCTCGGGCACTCACACCTGGAAACAACAGTCCTAGAGAAATAGTGGTGGGTCAGGATCCCACACCAGGAAGCGACAGCCGTAGAGAAATAGTTGGGGCTCAGGATCTCACTGCTGGAAATGACAGCCCTAGAAAATTAGTGGTAGCTCAGGATCGCACAGCAGGAAACGACAGTCCTAGAGAAATAGAAGCAGCTTGGATCTCACACCTGGAAACAACAGTCCTAGAGAAATAGCGGTGGCTCGGGATCTCAAACCAGGACACAACAGTCCTAGAGAAATAGTGGCGGGTCAGGATCTCACACCTGGAAACAGCAGCCCTAGAGAAATAGTGGCGGGTCAGGATCTCACACCTGGAAACAGCAGCCCTAGAGAAATAGTGGTTGCTTAGGATCTCACACCAGGAAACAACAGTCCTAGAGAAATAGTGGTTGCTCAGGATCCCACACCAGGAAGCGACAGTCGTAGAGAAATAGTGGGGGCTCAGGATCTCAGTCCTGGAAACAACAGCCCTAGAGAAATAGTGGTGGCTCAGGATCTCACACCAGGAAACAACAGTCCTAGAGAAATAGTAGTGGCTTGGGCACTCACACCTGGAAACAACAGTCCTAGAGAAATATTGGTGCTCGGGATCCCACACCAGGAAGCGATAGTCGTAGAGAAATAGTGGGGGCTCGGGATCTCACACCAGGAAACGACCGACATAGAGAAATAGTGGCGGCTTGGGATCTCACACCAGGAAACAACAGTCCTAGAGAAATAGTGGCGGCTCGAGATCTCACACCTGGAAACAGCAGCCCTAGAGAAATAGTGGCGGGTCAGGATCTCACACCTGGAAACAACAGCCCTAGAGAAATAGTGGCGGCTCAGGATCTCACACCAGGAAACAACAGTCCTAGAGAAATAGTAGTGGCTCGGGCACTCACACCTGGAAACAACAGTCCTAGAGAAATAGTGGCGGCTCGGGATCCCACACCAGGAAGTGACAGTTGTAGAGAAATAGTGGGGGCTCGGGATCTCACACCAGGAAACAACAGTCCTAGAGAAATAGTGGTAGCTAAGGTTCGCACACCAGGAAACAGTCCTAGAGAAATAGTGGTAAATAAGGATCGCACACCAGGAAACGACAGTCCTAGAGAAATAGTAGCGGCTCGGGATCTCACATCTGGAAACAACAGTCCTAGAGAAATATTGGTGGCTCAGGATCTCACACCAGGACACAAAAGTCCTAGAGAAATAGTGGCGGGTCAGGATCTCACACCTGGAAACAACAGCCCTAGAGAAATAGTGGTGGCTCAGGATCTCACACCAGGAAACAACAGTCCTAGAAAAATAGGAGTGACTCGGGCGCTCAAACCTGGACACAGCAGCCCTCGAGAAATAGTGGCGGGTCAGGATCTCACACCTGGAAACAACAGCCCTAGAGAAATAGTGGCGGCTCAGGATCTCACACCACGCCACAACAGACCTAGAGAAATAGTGGTGGCTCGGGATACCACACCAGGAAGCGACAGTCATAGAGAAATAGTGGGGGCTCGGGATCTCACACCAGGAAACGACTGGCATAGGGAAATAGTGGCGGCTTGGGATCTCACACCAGGAAACAACAGCCCTAGAGAAATAGTGGTGGCTCGGGATCACACACCAGGAAACGACCGTCATAGAGAAATAGTGGCGGCTTGGGATCTCATACCAGGAAGCAACAGTCCTAGAGAAATAGTGGCGGGTCAGGATCTCACACCTGGAAACAACAGCCCTAGAGAAATAGTGGTGGCTCAGTATCTCACATCACGAAACAACACTCCTAGAGAAATAGTAGTGGCTCGGGCACTCACACCTGGAAACAACAGTCCTAGAGAAATAGTGGCAGCTGTGGATCCGATACCAGGAAGCGACAGTCATAGAGAAATAGTGGTGACTCGGGATCCCACACCAGGAAGCGACAGTCATAGAGAAATAGTGGCGGCACGGGATCTCACACCAGGAAACAACCGTCATAGAGAAATAGTGGCGACTCGGGCTCTCACACCTGGAAACAACAGCCCTAGAGAAAAGTGGCGGCTCGGGATCTCACACCACGACACAACAGTCCTAGAGAAATAGTGGTGGCTCGGGATCCCACACCAGGAAGCGACAGTCAAAGAGAAATAGTGGGGGCTCGGGATCTCGCACCAGGAAACAACCAACATAGAGAAATAGTGGCGGCTTGTGATCTCACACCAGGAAACAACAGCCCTAGAGAAATAGTGGCGGCTTGGGATCTCATACCAGGAAGCAACAGTCCTAGAGAAATAGTAGCGGGTCAGGATCTCACACCTGGAAACAACAGCCCTAGTGAAATAGTGGTGGCTCAGGATCTCACACCGGGAAACAACATTCCTAGAGAAATAGTAGTGGCTCGGGTGCTCACACCTGGAAATAACAGTCCTAGAGAAATAGTGGCAGCTCGGGATCCCATACCAGGAAGCGACAGTCATAGAGAAATAGTGGGGTCTCAGGATCTCACACTAGGAAACGACTGACATAGAGAAATAGTGGCGGCTTGGGATCTCACACCAGGAAACACAGTCCTAGAGAAATTGTGGCGGCTCGGGATCTCACACCAGGAAACAACCGTCATAGAGAAATAGTGGCGACTCGGGATCTCATACCAGGAAGCAACAGTCCCAGAGAAATAGTGGTGGATTGGGATCTCACACCTGGGAACAACAGTCCTAGAGAAATAGTGGCGGCTCGGGATCCCACACCTGGAAATGACAGTCCTAGAGAAATAGTGGTGGCTCGGGATCTCACACCAGGAAAGAACAGTCCTAGAGAAATAGTGGCAGCTCTGCATCTCACACCTGGAAACAACTGTACCAGAGAAATAGTGGCGGCTCGGGATCTCACACCTGGAAACAACAGTCCTAGAGAAATAGTGGAGGCTCGGGATCCCGCACCAGGAAGCGACAGTTGTATAGAAATAGTGGGGGCTCAGGATGACAGCCCTAGAGAAATAGTGGTAGCTCAGGATCGCACACCAGGAAACGACAGTCCTAGAGAAATAGTAGCGGCTTGGGATCTCACACCAGGACACAACAGTCCTAGAGAAATAGTGGCGGGTCAGGATCTCACACCTGGAAACAACAGCCCTAGAGAAATAGTGGTGGCTCAGGATCTCACACCAGGAAACAACAGTCCTAGAGAAATAGTAGTGGCTTGGGATCCCACTCCAGGAAGCGACAGTCGTAGAGAAATAGTGGGGGCTCGGGATCTCACACCAGGAAACAACAGTCCTAGAGAAATAGTAGTGGCTTGGGCACTCACACCTGGAAACAACAGTCCTAGAGAAATAGTGGTGGCTTGGGATCCCACTCCAGGAAGCGACAGTCGTAGAGAAATAGTGGGGGCTCGGGATCTCACACCAGGAAACAACAGTCCTAGAGAAATAGTAGTGGCTTGGGGGCTCACACCTGGAAACAACAGTCCTAGAGAAATAGTGGTGGCTTGGGATCCCATACCAGGAAGCGACCGACATAGAGATATAGTGGCGGCTTGGGATCTCACACCAGGAAAACACAGTCCTAGAGAAATAGTGGCAGCTCGGGATCTCACACCTGGAAACAGCAGCCCTAGAGAAATAGTGGTGGGTCAGGATCTCACACCTGGAAACAACAGCTATAGAGAAATAGTGGCGGCTCAGGATCTCACACCAGGAAACAACAGTCCTAGAGAAATAGTAGTGGCTCGGGCACTCACACCTGGAAACAACAGTCCTAGAGAAATAGTGGTGGGTCAGGATCCCACACCAGGAAGCGACAGCCGTAGAGAAATAGTTGGGGCTCAGGATCTCACTGCTGGAAATGACAGCCCTAGAAAATTAGTGGTAGCTCAGGATCGCACAGCAGGAAACGACAGTCCTAGAGAAATAGTAGCAGCTTGGATCTCACACCTGGAAACAACAGTCCTAGAGAAATAGCGGTGGCTCGGGATCTCAAACCAGGACACAACAGTCCTAGAGAAATAGTGGCGGGTCAGGATCTCACACCTGGAAACAGCAGCCCTAGAGAAATAGTGGCGGGTCAGGATCTCACACCTGGAAACAGCAGCCCTAGAGAAATAGTGGTTGCTTAGGATCTCACACCAGGAAACAACAGTCCTAGAGAAATAGTGGTTGCTCAGGATCCCACACCAGGAAGCGACAGTCGTAGAGAAATAGTGGGGGCTCAGGATCTCAGTCCTGGAAACAACAGCCCTAGAGAAATAGTGGTGGCTCAGGATCTCACACCAGGAAACAACAGTCCTAGAGAAATAGTAGTGGCTTGGGCACTCACACCTGGAAACAACAGTCCTAGAGAAATATTGGTGCTCGGGATCCCACACCAGGAAGCGATAGTCGTAGAGAAACAGTGGGGGCTCGGGATCTCACACCAGAAAACGACCGACATAGAGAAATAGTGGCGGCTTGGGATCTCACACCAGGAAACAACAGTCCTAGATAAATAGTGGCGGCTCGAGATCTCACACCTGGAAACAGCAGCCCTAGAGAAATAGTGGCGGGTCAGGATCTCACACCTGGAAACAACAGCCCTAGAGAAATAGTGGCGGCTCAGGATCTCACACCAGGAAACAACAGTCCTAGAGAAATAGTAGTGGCTCGGGCACTCACACCTGGAGACAACAGTCCTAGAGAAATAGTGGCGGCTCGGGATCCCACACCAGGAAGTGACAGTCGTAGAGAAATAGTGGGGGCTCGGGATCTCACACCAGGAAACAACAGTCCTAGAGAAATAGTGGTAGCTAAGGATCGCACACCAGGAAACAGTCCTAGAGAAATAGTGGTAAATAAGGATCGCACACCAGGAAACGACAGTCCTAGAGAAATAGTAGCGGCTCGGGATCTCACATCTGGAAACAACAGTCCTAGAGAAATATTGGTGGCTCGGGATCTCACACCAGGACACAAAAGTCCTAGAGAAATAGTGGCGGGTCAGGATCTCACACCTGGAAACAACAGCCCTAGAGAAATAGTGGTGGCTCAGGATCTCACACCAGGAAACAACAGTCCTAGAAAAATAGGAGTGACTCGGGCGCTCAAACCTGGACACAGCAGCCCTCGAGAAATAGTGGCGGGTCAGGATCTCACACCTGGAAACAACAGCCCTAGAGAAATAGTGGCGGCTCAGGATCTCACACCACGCCACAACAGACCTAGAGAAATAGTGGTGGCTCGGGATACCACACCAGGAAGCGACAGTCATAGAGAAATAGTGGGGGCTCGGGATCTCACACCAGGAAACGACTGGCATAGGGAAATAGTGGCGGCTTGGGATCTCACACCAGGAAACAACAGCCCTAGAGAAATAGTGGTGGCTCGGGATCACACACCAGGAAACGACCGTCATAGAGAAATAGTGGCGGCTTGGGATCTCATACCAGGAAGCAACAGTCCTAGAGAAATAGTGGCGGGTCAGGATCTCACACCTGGAAACAACAGCCCTAGAGAAATAGTGGTGGCTCAGTATCTCACATCAGGAAACAACACTCCTAGAGAAATAGTAGTGGCTCGGGCACTCACACCTGGAAACAACAGTCCTAGAGAAATAGTGGCAGCTGTGGATCCGATGGTTTATAGTGAAAAAACCGAATTCCAAAATATCGAAAACAAAAATATCGAATCCAAAATGTCGAAAAAAAAAATCTCGAATTTTTTTTTTAATACGTTTTTATTTCGAAATGGGGGGGTTCCCCCCCAACCCCCCTTTTTTTTTTTTTATTTTACCCTTTTTTTATACTTACCTGAACCCACAAATACATATAAATAAATAAATAAATAAATAAATAAATAATTCGAGATTTTTTTTTTTCGAGATTTTGGATTCGGGATTTTTGTGATTCGATATTTTGTTTTCGGTTTTTTGACCGACCACCGGATCCGATACCAGGAAGCGACAGTCATAGAGAAATAGTGGTGACTCGGGATCCCACACCAGGAAGCGACAGTCATAGAGAAATAGTGGCGGCACGGGATCTCACACCAGGAAACAACCGTCATAGAGAAATAGTGGCGACTCGGGCTCTCACACCTGGAAACAACAGCCCTAGAGAAAAGTGGCGGCTCGGGATCTCACACCACGACACAACAGTCCTAGAGAAATAGTGGTGGCTCGGGATCCCACACCAGGAAGCGACAGTCAAAGAGAAATAGTGGGGGCTCGGGATCTCGCACCAGGAAACAACCAACATAGAGAAATAGTGGCGGCTTGTGATCTCACACCAGGAAACAACAGCCCTAGAGAAATAGTGGCGGCTTGGGATCTCATACCAGGAAGCAACAGTCCTAGAGAAATAGTAGCGGGTCAGGATCTCACACCTGGAAACAACAGCCCTAGTGAAATAGTGGTGGCTCAGGATCTCACACCGGGAAACAAATTTCCTAGAGAAATAGTAGTGGCTCGGGCGCTCACACCTGGAAATAACAGTCCTAGAGAAATAGTGGCAGCTCGGGATCCCATACCAGGAAGCGACAGTCATAGAGAAATAGTGGGGTCTCAGGATCTCACACTAGGAAACGACTGACATAGAGAAATAGTGGCGGCTTGGAATCTCACACCAGGAAACACAGTCCTAGAGAAATTGTGGCGGCTCGGGATCTCACACCAGGAAACAACCGTCATAGAGAAATAGTGGCGACTCGGGATCTCATACCAGGAAGCAACAGTCCCAGAGAAATAGTGGTGGATTGGGATCTCACACCTGGGAACAACAGTCCTAGAGAAATAGTGGCGGCTCGGGATCCCACACCTGGAAATGACAGTCCTAGAGAAATAGTGGTGGCTCGGGATCTCACACCAGGAAAGAACAGTCCTAGAGAAATAGTGGCAGCTCTGCATCTCACACCTGGAAACAACTGTACCAGAGAAATAGTGGCGGCTCGGGATCTCACACCTGGAAAGAACAGTCCTAGAGAAATAGTGGAGGCTCGGGATCCCGCACCAGGAAGCGACAGTTGTATAGAAATAGTGGGGGCTCAGGATGACAGCCCTAGAGAAATAGTGGTAGCTCAGGATCGCACACCAGGAAACGACAGTCCTAGAGAAATAGTAGCGGCTTGGGATCTCACACCAGGACCCAACAGTCCTAGAGAAATAGTGGCGGGTCAGG
This sequence comes from Ambystoma mexicanum, assembly GCF_040938575.1. Taxonomy (NCBI): domain Eukaryota; kingdom Metazoa; phylum Chordata; class Amphibia; order Caudata; family Ambystomatidae; genus Ambystoma; species Ambystoma mexicanum. The sequence continues at coordinate 1,206,181,515 of NC_090926.1, read as the reverse complement.
ATCTCACACCTGGAAACAACAGCCCTAGAGAAATAGTGGTGGCTCAGGATCTCACACCAGGAAACAACAGTCCTAGAGAAATAGTAGTGGCTCGGGCGCTCACACCTGGAAACAACAGTCCTAGAGAAATAGTGGCAGCTCGGGATCCCACACCAAGAAGCAACAGTCATAGAGAAATAGTGGGGGCTCGGGATCTCACACCAGGAAACAACTGACAAAGAGAAATAGTGGCGGCTTGGAATCTCACACCAGGAAACAACAGTCGTAGAGAAATAGTGGCGGCTCGGGATCTCACACCAGGAAATGACCGTCATAGAGAAATAGTGGCGGCTCGGGATCTCATACCAGGAAACGACAGTCCTAGAGAAATAGTAGTGGCTCGGGATCTCACACCTGGAAGCGACAGTCGTAGAGAAATAGTGGTGGCTCAGGATCTCACACCAGGACACAACAGTCCTAGAGAAATGGTGGCGGGTCAGATCTCACACCTGGAAACCACAGCCCTAGAGAAATAGTGGTGGCTCAGGATCTCACACCAGGAAACAACAGTCCTAGAGAAATAGTAGTGGCTTGGGCCCTCACACCTGGAAGAAACAGTCCTAGAGAAATAGTGGCGGCTCGGGATCTCATACCAGGAAGCAACAGTCCTAGAGAAATAGTGGTGGGTCATGATCTCACACCTGGAAACAACAGCCCTAGAGAAATAGTAGTGGCTCAGGATCTCACACCAGGAACCAACAGTCCAAGAGAAATAGTGGACAACAGAACCAAAAATGGTTAAGCTCCACTAAGTATGTTGCGCTGCTAGACTCCCATATTAGAGAAATAGTGGTGGCTCAGGATCGCACACCATGAAGCGACAGTCCTAGAGAAATAGCGGCGGCTTAGGATCTCACACCAGGAAACAACAGTCCTGGTTTGAGATCCAGAGCCACCACTATTTCTCTACGACTGTCGCTTCCTGGTATGGGATCCCGAGCCACCACTATTTCTCTAGGACTGTTGTTTCCAGGTGTGAGCGCCCAAGCCACTACTATTTCTCTAGGACTGTTGTTTCCTGGTGTGAGATCCCGAGCCCCCACTATTTCTCTACGACTGTCGCTTCCTGGTGTGGGATCCCGAGCCACCACTATTTCTGTAGGACTGTTGTATCCAGGTGTGAGTGCCCAAGCCACTACTATTTCTCTAGGACTGTTGTTTCCTGGTGTGAGATCCTGAGCCACCACTATTTTTCTAGGGCTGTTGTTTCCAGGTGTGAGATCCTGACCTGCCAATATTTCTCTAGGACTGTTGTGTCCTGGTGTGAGATCCCGAGCCACCACAATTTCTCTAGGACTGTTGTTTCCAGGTGTGAGATCCCGAGCAGCTACTACTTCTCTAGGACTGTCGTTTCCTGGTGTGCAATCCTGAGCTACCACTAATTCTCTTGGGCTGTCATTTCCAGGAGTGAGATCCTGAGCCCCCACTATTTCTCTACGACTGTCGCTTCCTGGTGTGGGATCCCGAGCCGCCACTATTTCTCTAGGACTTTTGTTTCCAGGTGTGAGATCCTGAGCCGCCACTATTTCTCTAGGACTATTTTTTCCAGGTGTGAGATCCCGAGTCGCCACTATTTCTCTAATACAGTTGTTTCCAGGTGTGAGATGCCGAGCTGCCACTATTTCTCTAGGACTGTCCTTTCCTGGAGTAAGATCCTGAGCCACCACTATTTCTCTAGGACTGTCATTTCCAGGTGTGGGATCCCGAGCCGCCACTATTTCTCTAGGATTGTTGCTTCCTGGTATGAGATCCCGAGCAGCCACTATTTCTCTATGAAGGTCGTTTCCTGGTGTGAGATCCCGAGCCGCCACTATTTCTCTAGGACTGTTGCTTCCTGGTATGAGATCCCGAGCCACCACTATTTCTCTATGACGGTCGTTTCCTGGTGTGAGATCCCGAGCCGCCACTATTTCCCTAGGGCTGTTGTTTCCAGGTGTGAGATCCTGACCCGCCACTATTTCTCTAGGACTGTTGTGTCCTGGTGTGAGAACCCGAGCTGCCACTATTTCTCTAGGACTGTTGTTTCCAGGTGTGAGAACCTGAGCCACTACAATTTCTCTAGGACTGTCATTTCCTGGTGTGCGATCCTGAGCTACCACTATTTCTCTAGGACTGTTGTTTCCTGGTGTGAGATCCCAAGCCGCCACTATTTCTCTATGTCGGTCGTCCTAGAGAAATAGTAGCAGCTTGGATCTCACACCTGGAAACAACAGTCCTAGAGAAATAGCGGTGGCTCTGGATCTCAAACCAGGACACAACAGTCCTAGAGAAATAGTGGTGGGTCAGGATCTCACACCTGGAAACAGCAGCCCTAGAGAAATAGTGGCGGGTCAGGATCTCACACCTGGAAACAACAGCTATAGAAAAATAGTGACGGCTCAGGATCTCACACCAGGAAACAACAGTCCTAGAGAAATAGTGGTTGCTCAGGATCCCACACCAGGAAGCGACAGTCGTAGAGAAATAGTGGGGGCTCAGGATCTCAGTCCTGGAAACAACAGCCCTAGAGAAATAGTGGTGGCTCAGGATCTCACACCAGGAAACAACAGTCCTAGAGAAATAGTAGTGGCTTGGGCACTCACACCTGGAAACAACAGTCCTAGAGAAATAGTGGTGGCTCGGGATCCCACACCAAGAAGCGATAGTCGTAGAGAAATAGTGGGGGCTCGGGATCTCACACCAGGAAACGACCGACATAGAGAAATAGTGGCGGCTTGGGATCTCACACCAGGAAACAACAGTCCTAGAGAAATAGTGGCGGCTCGGGATCTCACACCTGGAAACAGCAGCCCTAGGGAAATAGTGGCGGGTCAGGATCTCACACCTGGAAACAGCAGCCCTAGAGAAATAGTGGCGGGTCAGGATCTCACACCTGGAAACAACAGCCCTAGAGAAATAGTGGCGGCTCAGGATCTCACACCAGGAAACAACAGTCCTAGAGAAATAGTAGTGGCTCGGGCACTCACACCTGGAAACAACAGTCCTAGAGAAATAGTGGCGGCTCGGGATCCCACACCAGGAAGTGACAGTCGTAGAGAAATAGTGGGGGCTCGGGATCTCACACCAGGAAACAACAGTCCTAGAGAAATAGTGGTAGCTAAGGATCGCACACCAGGAAACAGTCCTAGAGAAATAGTGGTAAATAAGGATCGCACACCAGGAAACGACAGTCCTAGAGAAATAGTAGCAGCTCGGGATCTCACATCTGGAAACAACAGTCCTAGAGAAATATTGGTGGCTCGGGATCTCACACCAGGACACAAAAGTCCTAGAGAAATAGTGGCGGGTCAGGATCTCACACCTGGAAACAACAGCCCTAGAGAAATAGTGGTGGCTCAGGATCTCACACCAGGAAACAACAGTCCTAGAAAAATAGGAGTGACTCGGGCGCTCAAACCTGGACACAACAGCCCTCGAGAAATAGTGGCGGGTCAGGATCTCACACCTGGAAACAACAGCCCTAGAGAAATAGTGGCGGCTCAGGATCTCACACCATGCCACAACAGTCCTAGAGAAATAGTGGTGGCTCGGGATCCCACACCAGGAAGCGACAGTCATAGAGAAATAGTGGGGGCTCAGGATCTCACACCAGGAAACGACTGGCATAGGGAAATAGTGGCGGCTTGGGATCTCACACCAGGAAACAACAGCCCTAGAGAAATAGTGGTGGCTCGGGATCACACACCAGGAAACGACCGTCATAGAGAAATAGTGGCGGCTTGGGATCTCATACCAGGAAGCAACAGTCCTAGAGAAATAGTGGCGGGTCAGGATCTCACACCTGGAAACAACAGCCCTAGAGAAATAGTGGTGGCTCAGTATCTCACACCAGGAAGCAACAGTCCTAGAGAAATAGTGGCGGGTCAGGATCTCACACCTGGAAACAACAGCCCTAGAGAAATAGTGGTGGCTCAGTATCTCACATCAGGAAACAACACTCCTAGAGAAATAGTAGTGGCTCGGGCACTCACACCAGGAAGCGACAGTCATAGAGAAATAGTGGTGACTCGGGATCCCACACCAGGAAGCGACAGTCATAGAGAAATAGTGGCGGCACGGGATCTCACACCAGGAAACAACCGTCATAGAGAAATAGTGGCGACTCGGGCTCTCACACCTGGAAACAACAGCCCTAGAGAAAAGTGGCGGCTCGGGATCTCACACCACGACACAACAGTCCTAGAGAAATAGTGGTGGCTCGGGATCCCACACCAGGAAGCGACAGTCAAAGAGAAATAGTGGGGGCTCGGGATCTCGCACCAGGAAACAACCAACATAGAGAAATAGTGGCGGCTTGTAATCTCACACCAGGAAACAACAGCCCTAGAGAAATAGTGGCGGCTTGGGATCTCATACCAGGAAGCAACAGTCCTAGAGAAATAGTAGCGGGTCAGGATCTCACACCTGGAAACAACAGCCCTAGTGAAATAGTGGTGGCTCAGGATCTCACACCGGGAAACAACATTCCTAGAGAAATAGTAGTGGCTCGGGCGCTCACACCTGGAAATAACAGTCCTAGAGAAATAGTGGCAGCTCGGGATCCCATACCAGGAAGCGACAGTCATAGAGAAATAGTGGGGTCTCAGGATCTCACACTAGGAAACGACTGACATAGAGAAATAGTGGCGGGTTGGGATCTCACACCAGGAAACACAGTCCTAGAGAAATTGTGGCGGCTCGGGATCTCACACCAGGAAACAACCGTCATAGAGAAATAGTGGCGACTCGGGATCTCACACCAGGACACAAAAGTCCTAGAGAAATAGTGGCGGGTCAGGATCTCACACCTGGAAACAACAGCCCTAGAGAAATAGTGGTGGCTCAGGATCTCACACCAGGAAACAACAGTCCTAGAAAAATAGGAGTGACTCGGGCGCTCAAACCTGGACACAACAGCCCTCGAGAAATAGTGGCGGGTCAGGATCTCACACCTGGAAACAACAGCCCTAGAGAAATAGTGGCGGCTCAGGATCTCACACCATGCCACAACAGTCCTAGAGAAATAGTGGTGGCTCGGGATCCCACACCAGGAAGCGACAGTCATAGAGAAATAGTGGGGGCTCAGGATCTCACACCAGGAAACGACTGGCATAGGGAAATAGTGGCGGCTTGGGATCTCACACCAGGAAACAACAGCCCTAGAGAAATAGTGGTGGCTCGGGATCCCACACCTGGAAATGACAGTCCTAGAGAAATAGTGGTGGCTCGGGATCTCACACCAGAAAGAACAGTCCTAGAGAAATAGTGGCAGCTCTGCATCTCACACCTGGAAACAACTGTACCAGAGAAATAGTGGCGGCTCGGGATCTCACACCTGGAAACAACAGTCCTAGAGAAATAGTGGAGGCTCGGGATCCCGCACCAGGAAGCGACAGTTGTATAGAAATAGTGGGGGCTCAGGATGACAGCCCTAGAGAAATAGTGGTAGCTCAGGATCGCACACCAGGAAACGACAGTCCTAGAGAAATAGTAGCGGCTTGGGATCTCACACCAGGACACAACAGTCCTAGAGAAATAGTGGCGGGTCAGGATCTCACACCTGGAAACAACAGCCCTAGAGAAATAGTGGTGGCTCAGGATCTCACACCAGGAAACAACAGTCCTAGAGAAATAGTAGTGGCTCGGGCGCTCACACCTGGAAACAACAGTCCTAGAGAAATAGTGGCAGCTCGGGATCCCACACCAGGAAGCAACAGTCATAGAGAAATAGTGGGGGCTCGGGATCTCACACCAGGAAACAACTGACAAAGAGAAATAGTGGCGGCTTGGAATCTCACACCAGGAAACAACAGTCGTAGAGAAATAGTGGCGGCTCGGGATCTCACACCAGGAAATGACCGTCATAGAGAAATAGTGGCGGCTCGGGATCTCATACCAGGAAACGACAGTCCTAGAGAAATAGTAGTGGCTCGGGATCTCACACCTGGAAGCGACAGTCGTAGAGAAATAGTGGTGGCTCAGGATCTCACACCAGGACACAACAGTCCTAGAGAAATGGTGGCGGGTCAGATCTCACACCTGGAAACCACAGCCCTAGAGAAATAGTGGTGGCTCAGGATCTCACACCAGGAAACAACAGTCCTAGAGAAATAGTAGTGGCTTGGGCCCTCACACCTGGAAGCAACAGTCCTAGAGAAATAGTGGCGGCTCGGGATCTCATACCAGGAAGCAACAGTCCTAGAGAAATAGTGGTGGGTCATGATCTCACACCTGGAAACAACAGCCCTAGAGAAATAGTAGTGGCTCAGGATCTCACACCAGGAACCAACAGTCCAAGAGAAATAGTGGACAACAGAACCAAAAATGGTTAAGCTCCACTAAGTATGTTGCGCTGCTAGACTCCCATATTAGAGAAATAGTGGTGGCTCAGGATCGCACACCATGAAGCGACAGTCCTAGAGAAATAGCGGCGGCTTAGGATCTCACACCAGGAAACGACAGTTCTAGAGAAATAGTGGTAGCTCAGGATCGCACACCAGGAAATGACAGTCCTAGAGAAATTGTAGTGGCTCAGGTTCTCACACCTGGAAACAACAGTCCTAGAGAAATAGTGGCAGCTCGGGTTCTCACACCAAGACACAACAGTCCTAGAGAAATAGTGGCGGGTCAGGATCTCACACCTGGAAACAACAGCCCTAGGGAAATAGTGGCGGCTCGGGATCTCACACCAGGAAACGACCGTCATAGAGAAATAGTGGTGGCTCGGGATCTCATACCAGGAAGCAACAGTCCTAGAGAAATAGTGGCGGCTCGGGATCTCACACCAGGAAACGACCTTCATAGAGAAATAGTGGCTGCTCGGGATCTCATACCAGGAAGCAACAATCCTAGAGAAATAGTGGCGGCTCGGGATCCCACACCTGGAAATGACAGTCCTAGAGAAATAGTGGTGGCTCGGGATCTTACTCCAGGAAAGGACAGTCCTAGAGAAATAGTGGCAGCTCGGCATCTCACACCTGGAAACAACTGTATTAGAGAAATAGTGGCGACTCGGGATCTCACACCTGGAAAAAATAGTCCTAGAGAAATAGTGGCGGCTCAGGATCTCACACCTGGAAACAAAAGTCCTAGAGAAATAGTGGCGGCTCGGGATCCCACACCAGGAAGCGACAGTCGTAGAGAAATAGTGGGGGCTCAGGATCTCACTCCTGGAAATGACAGCCCTAGAGAATTAGTGGTAGCTCAGGATTGCACACCAGGAAACGACAGTCCTAGAGAAGTAGTAGCTGCTCGGGATCTCACACCTGGAAACAACAGTCCTAGAGAAATTGTGGTGGCTCGGGATCTCACACCAGGACACAACAGTCCTAGAGAAATATTGGCAGGTCAGGATCTCACACCTGGAAACAACAGCCCTAGAAAAATAGTGGTGGCTCAGGATCTCACACCAGGAAACAACAGTCCTAGAGAAATAGTAGTGGCTTGGGCACTCACACCTGGATACAACAGTCCTACAGAAATAGTGGTGGCTCGGGATCCCACACCAGGAAGCGACAGTCGTAGAGAAATAGTGGGGGCTCGGGATCTCACACCAGGAAACAACAGTCCTAGAGAAATAGTAGTGGCTTGGGCGCTCACACCTGGAAACAACAGTCCTAGAGAAATAGTGGTGGCTCGGGATCCCATACCAGGAAGCGACAGTCGTAGAGAAATAGTGGTGGCTCTGGATCCCACACCAGGAAGCGACATTCGTAGAGAAATAGTGGGGGCTCAGGATCTCACTGCTGGAAATGACAGCCCTAGAGAATTAGTGGTAGCTCAGGATCGCACAGCAGGAAACGACAGTCCTAGAGAAATAGTAGCAGCTTGGATCTCACACCTGGAAACAACAGTCCTAGAGAAATAGCGGTGGCTCTGGATCTCAAACCAGGACACAACAGTCCTAGAGAAATAGTGGCGGGTCAGGATCTCACACCTGGAAACAGCAGCCCTAGAGAAATAGTGGCGGGTCAGGATCTCACACCTGGAAACAACAGCTATAGAAAAATAGTGACGGCTCAGGATCTCACACCAGGAAACAACAGTCCTAGAGAAATAGTGGTTGCTCAGGATCCCACACCAGGAAGCGACAGTCGTAGAGGAATAGTGGGGGCTCAGGATCTCAGTACTGGAAACAACAGCCCTAGAGAAATAGTGGTGGCTCAGGATCTCACACCAGGAAACAACAGTCCTAGAGAAATAGTAGTGGCTTGGGCACTCACACCTGGAAACAACAGTCCTAGAGAAATAGTGGTGGCTCGGGATCCCACACCAAGAAGCGATAGTCGTAGAGAAATAGTGGGGGCTCGGGATCTCACACCAGGAAACGACCGACATAGAGAAATAGTGGCGGCTTGGGATCTCACACCAGGAAACAACAGTCCTAGAGAAATAGTGGCGGCTCGGGATCTCACACCTGGAAACAGCAGCCCTAGGGAAATAGTGGCGGGTCAGGATCTCACACCTGGAAACAACAGCCCTACAGAAATAGTGGCGGCTCAGGATCTCACACCAGGAAACAACAGTCCTAGAGAAATAGTAGTGGCTCGGGCACTCACACCTGGAAACAACAGTCCTAGAGAAATAGTGGCGGCTCGGGATCCCGCACCAGGAAGTGACAGTCGTAGAGAAATAGTGGGGGCTCGGGATCTCACACCAGGAATCAACAGTCCTAGAGAAATAGTGGTAGCTAAGGATCGTACACCAGGAAACAGTCCTAGAGAAATAGTAGTAGCTAAGGATCGCACACCAGGAAACGACAGTCCTAGAGAAATAGTAGCGGCTCGGGATCTCACATCTGGAAACAACAGTCCTAGAGAAATAGTGGTGGCTCGGGATCTCACACCAGGACACAAAAGTCCTAGAGAAATAGTGGCGGGTCAGGATCTCACACCTGGAAACAACATCCCTAGAGAAATAGTGGCGGCTCAGGATCTCACACCACGCCACAACAGTCCTAGATAAATAGTGGTGGCTCGGGATCCCACACCAGGAAGCGACAGTCATAGAGAAATAGTGGTGGCTTGGGATCTCACACCAGGAAACAACAGCCCTAGAGAAATAGTGGTGGCTCGGGATCACACACCAGGAAACGACCGTCATAGAGAAATAGTGGCGACTTGGAATCTCATACCAGGAAGCAACAGTCCTAGAGAAATAGTGGCGGGTCAGGATCTCACACCTGGAAACAACAACCCTAGAGAAATAGTGGTGGCTCAGGATCTCACACCAGGAAACAACACTCCTAGAGAAATAGTAGTGGCTCGGGCACTCACACCTGGAAACAACAGTCCTAGAGAAATAGTGGCAGCTCAGGATCCCATACCAGGAAGCGACAGTCATAGAGAAATAGTGGTGGCTCGGGATCCCACACCAGGAAGCGACAGTCATAGAGAAATAGTGGTGGCACGGGATCTCACACCAGGAAACAACCGTCATAGAGAAATAGTGGCGACTCGGGATCTCACACCTAGAAACAACAGCCCTAGAGAAAAGTGGCGGCTCGGGATCTCACACCACGACACAACAGTCCTAGAGAAATAGTGGTGGCTCGGGATCCCACACCAGGAAGCGACAGTCAAAGAGAAATAGTGGGGGCTCGGGATCTCGCACCAGGAAACGACCAACATAGAGAAATAGTGGCGGCTTGGGATCTCACACCAGGAAACAACAGCCCTAGAGAAATAGTGGTGGCTCGGGATCACACACCAGGAAACGACCGTCATAGAGAAATAGTGGCGGCTTGGGATCTCATACCAGGAAGCAACAGTCCTAGAGAAATAGTGGCGGGTCAGGATCTCACACCTAGAAACAACAGCCCTAGAGAAATAGTGGTGGCTCAGGATCTCACACCGGGAAATAACAGTCCTAGAGAAATAGTGGCAGCTCGGGATCCCATACCAGGAAGCGACAGTCATAGAGAAATAGTGGGGTCTCAGGATCTCACACTAGGAAACGACTGACATAGAGAAATAGTGGCAGCTCGGGATCTCACACCAGGAAACAACCGTCATAGAGAAATAGTGGCGACTCGGGATCTCATACCAGGAAGCAACAGTCCTAGAGAAATAGTGGTGGATTGGGATCTCACACCTGGGAACAACAGTCCTAGAGAAATAGTGGCGGCTCGGGATCCCACACCTGGAAATGACAGTCCTAGAGAAATAGTGGTGGCTCGGGATCTCACACCAGGAAAGAACAGTCCTAGAGAAATAGTGGCAGCTCTGCATCTCACACCTGGAAACAACTGTACCAGAGAAATAGTGGCAGCTCGGGATCTCACACCTGGAAACAACAGTCCTAGAGAAATAGTGGAGGCTCGGGATCCCACACCAGGAAGCGACAGTTGTATAGAAAAAGTGGGGGCCCAGGATGACAGCCCTAGAGAAATAGTGGTAGCTCAGGATCGCACACCAGGAAACGACAGTCCTAGAGAAATAGTAGCGGCTTGGGATCTCACACCAGGACACAACAGTCGTAGAGAAATAGTGGCGGGTCAGGATCTCACACCTGGAAACAACAGCCCTAGAGAAATAGTGGTGGCTCAGGATCTCACACCAGGAAACAACAGTCCTAGAGAAATAGTAGTGGCTCGGGCGCTCACACCTGGAAACAACAGTCCTAGAGAAATAGTGGCAGCTTGGGATCCCACACCAGGAAGCAACAGTCATAGAGAAATAGTGGGGGCTCGGGATCTCACACCAGGAAACAACTGACAAAGAGAAATAGTGGCGGCTTGGAATCTCACACCAGGAAACAACAGTCGTAGAGAAATAGTGGCGGCTCGGGATCTCACACCAGGAAATGACCGTCATAGAGAAATAGTAGCGGCTCGGGATCTCATACCAGGAAACGACAGTCCTAGAGAAATAGTAGTGGCTCGGGATCTCACACCTGGAAACAACAGCCCTAGAGAAATAGTGGTGGCTCAGGATCTCACACCAGGAAACAACAGTCCTAGAGAAATAGTAGTGGCTTGGGCACTCACACCTGGAAACAACAGTCCTAGAGAAATAGTGGTGGCTCGGGATCCCACACCAAGAAGCGATAGTCGTAGAGAAATAGTGGGGGCTCGGGATCTCACACCAGGAAACGACCGACATAGAGAAATAGTGGCGGCTTGGGATCTCACACCAGGAAACAACAGTCCTAGAGAAATAGTGGCGGCTCGGGATCTCACACCTGGAAACAGCAGACCTAGGGAAATAGTGGCGGGTCAGGATCTCACACCTGGAAACAACAGCCCTACAGAAATAGTGGCGGCTCAGGATCTCACACCAGGAAACAACAGTCCTAGAGAAATAGTAGTGGCTCGGGCACTCACACCTGGAAACAACAGTCCTAGAGAAATAGTGGCGGCTCGGGATCCCGCACCAGGAAGTGACAGTCGTAGAGAAATAGTGGGGGCTCGGGATCTCACACCAGGAATCAACAGTCCTAGAGAAGTAGTGGTAGCTAAGGATCGCACACCAGGAAACAGTCCTAGAGAAATAGTGGTAGCTAAGGATCGCACACCAGGAAACGACAGTCCTAGAGAAATAGTAGCGGCTCGGGATCTCACACCAGGACACAAAAGTCCTAGAGAAATAGTGGCGGCTCAGGATCTCACACCAGGAAACAACAGTCCTAGAAAAATAGGAGTGACTCGGGCGCTCAAACCTGGACACAGCAGCCCAGTGGCGGGTCAGGATCTCACACCTGGAAACAACAGCCCTAGAGAAATAGTGGCGGCTCAGGATCTCACACCACGCCACAACAGTCCTAGAGAAATAGTGGTGGCTCGGGATCCCACACCAGGAAGCGACAGTCATAGAGAAATAGTGGCGGCTTGGGATCTCACACCAGGAAACAACAGCCCTAGAGAAATAGTGGTGGCTCGGGATCACACACCAGGAAACGACCGTCATAGAGAAATAGTGGCGGCTTGGAATCTCATACCAGGAAGCAACAGTCCTAGAGAAATAGTGGCGGGTCAGGATCTCACACCTGGAAACAACAACCCTAGAGAAATAGTGGTGGCTCAGGATCTCACACCAGGAAACAACACTCCTTGAGAAATAGTAGTGGCTCGGGCACTCACACCTGGAAACAACAGTCCTAGAGAAATAGTGGCAGCTCAGGATCCCATACCAGTAAGCGACAGTCATAGAGAAATAGTGGTGGCTCGGGATCCCACACCAGGAAGCGACAGTCATAGAGAAATAGTGGTGGCACGGGATCTCACACCAGGAAACAACCGTCATAGAGAAATAGTGGCGACTCAGGATCTCACACCTAGAAACAACAGCCCTAGAGAAAAGTGGCGGCTCGGGATCTCACACCACGACACAACAGTCCTAGAGAAATAGTGGTGGCTCGGGATCCCACACCAGGAAGCGACAGTCAAAGAGAAATAGTGGGGGCTCGGGATCTCGCACCAGGAAACGACCAACATAGAGAAATAGTGGCGGCTAGGGATCTCACACCAGGAAACAACAGCCCTAGAGAAATAGTGGTGGCTCGGGATCACACACCAGGAAACGACCGTCATAGAGAAATAGTGGCGGCTTGGGATCTCATACCAGGAAGCAACAGTCCTAGAGAAATAGTGGCGGGTCAGGATCTCACACCTGGAAACAACAGCCCTAGAGAAATAGTGGTGGCTCAGGATCTCACACCGGGAAACAACAGTCCTAGAGAAATAGTAGTGGCTCGGGCGCTCACACCTGGAAATAACAGTCCTAGAGAAATAGTGGCAGCTCGGGATCCCATACCAGGAAGCGACAGTCATAGAGAAATAGTGGGGTCTCAGGATCTCACAATAGGAAACGACTGACATAGAGAAATATTGGTGGCTTGGGATCTCACACCAGGAAACAACAGTCCTAGAGAAATAGTGGCGGCTCGGGATCTCACACCAGGAAACAACCGTCATAGAGAAATAGTGGCGACTCGGGATCTCATACCAGGAAGCAACAGTCCTAGAGAAATAGTGGTGGATTGGGATCTCACACCTGGGAACAACAGTCCTAGAGAAATAGTGGCGGCTCGGGATCCCACACCTGGAAATGACAGTCCTAGAGAAATAGTGGTGGCTCGGGATCTCACACCAGGAAAGAACAGTCCTAGAGAAATAGTGGCAGCTCTGCATCTCACACCTGGAAACAACTGTACCAGAGAAATAGTGGCGGCTCGGGATCTCACACCTGGAAACAACAGTCCTAGAGAAATAGTGGAGGCTCGGGATCCCACACCAGGAAGCAACAGTTGTATAGAAATAGTGGGGGCCCAGGATGACAGCCCTAGAGAAATAGTGGTTGCTCAGGATCGCACACGAGGAAACGACAGTCCTAGAGAAATAGTAGCGGCTTGGGATCTCACACCAGGACACAACAGTCGTAGAGAAATAGTGGCGGGTCAGGATCTCACACCTGGAAACAACAGCCCTAGAGAAATAGTGGTGGCTCAGGATCTCACACCAGGAAACAACAGTCCTAGAGAAATAGTAGTGGCTCGGGCGCTCACACCTGGAAACAACAGTCCTAGAGAAATAGTGGCAGCTTGGGATCCCACACCAGGAAGCAACAGTCATAGAGAAATAGTGGGGGCTCGGGATCTCACACCAGGAAACAACTGACAAAGAGAAATAGTGGCGGCTTGGAATCTCACACCAGGAAACAACAGTCGTAGAGAAATAGTGGCGGCTCGGGATCTCACACCAGGAAATGACCGTCATAGAGAAATAGTAGCGGCTCGGGATCTCATACCAGGAAACGACAGTCCTAGAGAAATAGTAGTGGCTCGGGATCTCACACCTGGAAGCGACAGTCGTAGAGAAATAGTGGTGGCTCGGGATCTCACACCAGGAAAGAACAGTCCTAGAGAAATAGTGGCAGCTCTGCATCTCACACCTGGAAACAACTGTACCAGAGAAATAGTGGCGGCTCGGGATCTCACACCTGGAAACAACAGCCCTAGAGAAATAGTGGTGGCTCAGGATCTCACACCAGGAAACAACAGTCCTAGAGAAATAGTAGTGGCTCGGGCGCTCACACCTGGAAACAACAGTCCTAGAGAAATAGTGGCAGCTTGGGATCCCACACCAGGAAGCAACAGTCATAGAGAAATAGTGGGGGCTCGGGATCTCACACCAGGAAACAACTGACAAAGAGAAATAGTGGCGGCTTGGAATCTCACACCAGGAAACAACAGTCGTAGAGAAATAGTGGCGGCTCGGGATCTCACACCAGGAAATGACCGTCATAGAGAAATAGTAGCGGCTCGGGATCTCATACCAGGAAACGACAGTCCTAGAGAAATAGTAGTGGCTCGGGATCTCACACCTGGAAGCGACAGTCGTAGAGAAATAGTGGTGGCTCGGGATCTCACACCAGGAAAGAACAGTCCTAGAGAAATAGTGGCAGCTCTGCATCTCACACCTGGAAACAACTGTACCAGAGAAATAGTGGCGGCTCGGGATCTCACACCTGGAAACAACAGTCCTAGAGAAATAGTGGAGGCTCGGGATCCCACACCAGCAAGCAACAGTTGTATAGAAATAGTGGGGGCCCAGGATGACAGCCCTAGAGAAATAGTGGTAGCTCAGGATCGCACACCAGGAAACGACAGTCCTAGAGAAATAGTAGCGGCTTGGGATCTCTCACCAGGACACAACAGTCGTAGAGAAATAGTGGCGGGTCAGGATCTCACACCTGGAAACAAAAGCCCTAGAGAAATAGTGGTGGCTCAGGATCTCACACCAGGAAACAACAGTCCTAGAGAAATAGTAGTGGCTCGGGCGCTCACACCTGGAAACAACAGTCCTAGAGAAATAGTGGCAGCTTGGGATCCCACACCAGGAAGCAACAGTCATAGAGAAATAGTGGGGGCTCGGGATCTCACACCAGGAAACAACTGACAAAGAGAAATAGTGGCGGCTTGGAATCTCACACCAGGAAACAACAGTCGTAGAGAAATAGTGGCGGCTCGGGATCTCACACCAGGAAATGACCGTCATAGAGAAATAGTAGCGGCTCGGGATCTCATACCAGGAAACGACAGTCCTAGAGAAATAGTAGTGGCTCGGGATCTCACACCTGGAAGCGACAGTCGTAGAGAAATAGTGGTGGCTCAGGATCTCACACCAGGACACAACAGTCCTAGAGAAATGGTGGCGGGTCAGGATCTCACACCTGGAAACCACAGCCCTAGAGAAATAGTGGTGGCTCAGGATCTCACACCAGGAAACAACAGTCCTAGAGAAATAGTAGTGGCTTGGGCCCTCACACCTGGAAGCAACAGTCGTAGAGAAATAGTGGCGGCTCGGGATCTCATACCAGGAAGCAACAGTCCTAGAGAAATAGTGGTGGGTCATGATCTCACACCTGGCAACAACGGCCCTAGAGAAATAGTAGTGGCTCAGGATCTCACACCAGGAAACAACAGTCCAAGAGAAATAGTGGACAACAGAACCAAAAATGGTTAAGCTCCACTAAGTATGTTGCGCTGCTAGACTCCCATATTAGAGAAATAGTGGTGGCTCAGGATCGCACACCATGAAGCGACAGTCCTAGAGAAATAGCGGCAGCTTAGGATCTCACACCAGGAAACGACAGTTCTAGAGAAATAGTGGGAGCTCAGGATCGCACACCAGGAAATGACAGTCCTAGAGAAATTGTAGTGGCTCAGGTTCTCACACCAGGACACAACAGCCCTAGGGAAATAGTGGTGGCTTGGGCCCTCACACCTGGAAACAACAGTCCTAGAGAAATAGTAGTGGCTCGGGCGCTCACACCTGGAAATAACAGTCCTAGAGAAATAGTGGCAGCTCGGGATCCCATACCAGGAAGCGACAGTCATAGAGAAATAGTGGGGTCTCAGGATCTCACACTAGGAAACGACTGACATAGAGAAATAGTGGCGGCTTGGGATCTCACACCAGGAAACAACAGTCCTAGATAAATAGTGGCGGCTCGGGATCTCACACCAGGAAACAACCGTCATAGAGAAATAGTGGCGACTCGGGATCTCATACCAGGAAGCAACAGTCCTAGAGAAATAGTGGTGGATTGGGATCTCACACCTGGGAACAACAGTCCTAGAGAAATAGTGGCGGCTCGGGATCCCACACCTGGAAATGACAGTCCTAGAGAAATAGTGGTGGCTCGGGATCTCACACCAGGAAAGAACAGTCCTAGAGAAATAGTGGCAGCTCTGCATCTCACACCTGGAAACAACTGTACCAGAGAAATAGTGGCGGCTCGGGATCTCACACCTGGAAACAACAGTCCTAGAGAAATAGTGGAGGCTCGGGATCCCACACCAGGAAGCGACAGTTGTATAGAAATAGTGGGGGCCCAGGATGACAGCCCTAGAGAAATAGTGGTAGCTCAGGATCGCACACCAGGAAACGACAGTCCTAGAGAAATAGTAGCGGCTTGGGATCTCACACCAGGACACAACAGTCGTAGAGAAATAGTGGCGGGTCAGGATCGCACACCTGGAAACAACAGCCCTAGAGAAATAGTGGTGGCTCAGGATCTCACACCAGGAAACAACAGTCCTAGAGAAATAGTAGTGGCTCGGGCGCTCACACCTGGAAACAACAGTCCTAGAGAAATATGGCAGCTTGGGATCACACACCAGGAAGCAACAGTCATAGAGAAATAGTGGGGGCTCGGGATCTCACACCAGGAAACAACTGACAAAGAGAAATAGTGGTGGCTTGGAATCTCACACCAGGAAACAACAGTCGTAGAGAAATAGTGGCGGCTCAGGATCTCACACCAGGAAATGACCGTCATAGAGAAATAGTAGCGGCTCGGGATCTCATACCAGGAAACGACAGTCCTAGAGAAATAGTAGTGGCTCGGGATCTCACACCTGGAAGCGACAGTCGTAGAGAAATAGTGGTGGCTCAGGATCTCACACCAGGACACAACAGTCCTAGAGAAATGGTGGCGGGTCAGGATCTCACACCTGGAAACCACAGCCCTAGAGAAATAGTGGTGGCTCAGGATCTCACACAAGGAAACAACAGTCCTAGAGAAATAGTAGTGGCTTGGGCCCTCACACCTGGAAGCAACAGTCGTAGAGAAATAGTGGCGGCTCGGGATCTCATACCAGGAAGCAACAGTCCTAGAGAAATAGTGGTGGGTCATGATCTCACACCTGGAAACAACAGCCCTAGAGAAATAGTGGTGGCTCAGGATCGCACACCATGAAGCGACAGTCCTAGAGAAATAGCGGCAGCTTAGGATCTCACACCAGGAAACGACAGTTCTAGAGAAATAGTGGGAGCTCAGGATCGCACACCAGGAAATGACAGTCCTAGAGAAATTGTAGTGGCTCAGGTTCTCACACCAGGACACAACAGCCCTAGGGAAATAGTGGTGGCTTGGGCCCTCACACCTGGAAACAACAGTCCTAGAGAAATAGTAGTGGCTCGGGCGCTCACACCTGGAAATAACAGTCCTAGAGAAATAGTGGCAGCTCGGGATCCCATACCAGGAGGCGACAGTCATAGAGAAATAGTGGGGTCTCAGGATCTCACACTAGGAAACGACTGACATAGAGAAATAGTGGCGGCTTGGGATCTCACACCAGGAAACAACAGTCCTAGAGAAATAGTGGCGGCTCGGGATCTCACACCAGGAAACAACCGTCATAGAGAAATAGTGGCGACTCGGGATCTCATACCAGGAAGCAACAGTCCTAGAGAAATAGTGGTGGATTGGGATCTCACACCTGGGAACAACAGTCCTAGAGAAATAGTAGTGGCTCAGGATCTCACACCAGGAAACAACAGTCCAAGAGAAATAGTGGACAACAGAACCAAAAATGGTTAAGCTCCACTAAGTATGTTGCGCTGCTAGACTCCCATATTAGAGAAATAGTGGTGGCTCAGGATCGCACACCATGAAGCGACAGTCCTAGAGAAATAGCGGCAGCTTAGGATCTCACACCAGGAAACGACAGTTCTAGAGAAATAGTGGGAGCTCAGGATCGCACACCAGGAAATGACAGTCCTAGAGAAATTGTAGTGGCTCAGGTTCTCACACCAGGACACAACAGCCCTAGGGAAATAGTGGTGGCTCAGGATCTCACACCAGGAAACAACAGTCCTAGAGAAATAGTGGCGGCTTGGGATCTCACACCAGGAAACGACCGTCATAGAGAAAAAGTGGCGGCTCGGGATCTCATACCAGGAAGCAACAGTCCTAGAGAAATAGTGGCGGCTCGGGATCTCACACCAGGAAACGACCTTCATAGAGAAATAGTGGCTGCTCGGGATCTCATACCAGGAAGCAACAATCCTAGAGAAATAGTGGCGGCTCGGGATCCCACACCTGGAAATGACAGTCCTAGAGAAATAGTGGTGGCTCGGGATCTTACACCAGGAAAGGACAGTCCTAGAGAAATAGTGGCAGCTCGGCATCTCACACCTGGAAACAACTGTATTAGAGAAATAGTGGCGACTCGGGATCTCACACCTGGAAAAAATATTCCTAGAGAAATAGTGGCGGCTCAGGATCTCACACCTGGAAATGACAGCCCTAGAGAATTAGTCTTAGCTCAGGATTGCACACCAGGAAACAACAGTCCTAGAGAAATAGTAGCTGCTCGGGATCTCACACCTGGAAACAACAGTCCTAGAGAAATTGTGGTGGCTCGGGATCTCACACCAGGACACAACAGTCCTAGAGAAATATTGGCGGGTCAGGATCTCACACCTGGAAACAACAGCCCTAGAAAAATAGTGGTGGCTCAGGATCTCACACCAGGAAACAGTCCTAGAGAAATAGTAGTGGCTTGGGCACTCACACCTGGAAACAACAGTCCTAGAGAAATAGTGGTGGCTCGGGATCCCACACAAGGAAGCGACAGTCATAGAGAAATAGTGGGGGCTTGGGATCTCACACCATGAAACAGTCCTAGAGAAATAGTAGTGGCTTGGGCGCTCACACCTGGAAACAACAGTCCTAGAGAAATAGTGGTGGCTCGGGACCCCACACCAGGAAGCGACAGTCGTAGAGAAATAGTGGTGGCTCGGGATCTCACACCAGGAAACGACCGACATAGAGAAATAGTGGCGGCTTGGTATCTCACACCAGGAAACAACAGTCCTAGAGAAATAGTGGCTGCTCGGGATCTCACACCTGGAAACAGCAGCCCTAGAGAAATAGTGGCGGGTCAGAATCTCACACCTGGAAACAACAGCTATAGAGAAATAGTGGCGGCTCAGGATCTCACACCAGGATACAACAGTCCTAGAGAAATAGTAGTGGCTCGGGCACTCACACCTGGAAACAACAGTCCTAGAGAAATAGTGGTGGCTCAGGATCCCACACCAGGAAGCGACAGTCGTAGAGAAATAGTGGGGGCTCAGGATCTCACTCCTGGAAATGACAGCCCTAGAGAATTAGTGGTAGCTCAGGATCGCACACCAGGAAACGACAGTCCTAGAGAAATAGTAGCAGCTTGGGATCTCACACCTGGAAACAACAGTCCTAGAGAAATGGCGGTGGCTCGGGATCTTACACCAGGAAAGGACAGTCCTAGAGAAATAGTGGCTGCTTGGGATCTCACACCTGGAAAAAGCAGCCCCAGAGAAATAGTGGCGGGTCAGAATCTCAAACCTGGAAACAACAGCTATAGAGAAATAGTGGCGGCTCAGGATCTTACACAAGGAAACAACAGTCCTAGAGAAATAGTAGTGGCTCGGGCACTCACACCTGGAAACAACAGTCCTAGAGAAATAGTGGCGGCTCAGGATCTCACACCAGGAAGGAACAGTCGTAGAGAAATAGTGGGGGCTCAGGATCTCACTCCTGGAAATGACAGCCCTAGAGAATTAGTGGTAGCTCAGGATCGCACACCAGGAAACGACAGTCCTAGAGAAATAGTGGCGGGTCAGGATCTCACACCTGGAAACAACAGTCCAAGAGAAATAGTAGTGGCTTGGGCGCTCACACCTGGAAACAACAGTCCTAGAGAAATAGTAGTGGCTTGGGCGCTCACACCTGGAAACAAAAGTCCTAGAGAAATAGTGGAGGCTCGGGATCCCACACCAAAAAGCGACAGTCGTAGAGAAATAGTGGCGGGTCAGGATCTCACACCTGGAAACAACAGCCCTAGAGAAATAGTGGCGGGTCAGGATCTCACACCTGGAAACAACAGTCCAAGAGAAATAGTAGTGGCTTGGGCGCTCACACCTGGAAACAACAGTCCTAGAGAAATAGTAGTGGCTTGGGCGCTCACACCTGGAAACAAAAGTCCTAGAGAAATAGTGGAGGCTCGGGATCCCACACCAGGAAGCGACAGTCGTAGAGAAATAGTGGCGGGTCAGGATCTCACACCTGGAAACAACAGCCCTAGAGAAATAGTGGTGGCTGAGGATCTCACACCAGGAAACAACAGTCCTAGAGAAATAGTAGTGGCTTGGGCGCTCACACCTGGAAACAACAGTCCTAGAGAAATAGTGGAGGCTCGGGATCCCACACCAGGAAGCGACAGTCGTAGAGAAATAGTGGGGGCTCGGGATCTCACACCAGGAAACGACCGACCTAGAGAAATAGTGGCGGCTTGGGATCTCACACCAGGAAACAACAGTCCTAGAGAAATAGTGGCAGCTCGGGATCTCACACCTGGAAACAGCAGCCCTAGAGAAATAGTGGTTGGTCAGGATCTCACACCTGGAAACAACAGCCCTAGAGAAATAGTGGTGGCTCAGGATCTCACAACAGGAAACAACAGTCCTAGAGAAATAGTAGTGGCTCGGGCGCTCAAACCTGGAAACAACAGTCCCAAGAAATAGTAGCTGCTCGGGATCTCACACCTGGAAACAAAAGTCCTAGAGAAATTGTGGTGGCTCAGGATCTCACACCAGGACACAACAGTCCTAGAGAAATATTGGCGGGTCAGGATCTCACACCTGGAAACAACAGCCCTAGAAAAATAGTGGTGGCTCAGGATCTCACACCAAGAAACAACAGTCCTACAGAAATAGTGGTGGCTCGGGATCCCACACCAGGAAGTGACAGTCATAGAGAAATAGTGGGGGCTCGGGATCTCACACCAGGAAACAACAGTCCTAGAGAAATAGTAGTGGCTTGGGCGCTCACACCTGGAAACAACAGTCCTAGAGAAATAGTGGTGGCACAGGACCCCACACCAGGAAGCGACAGTCGTAGAGAAATAGTGGGGGCTCGGGATCTCACACCAGGAAACGACCGACATAGAGAAATAGTGGCAGCTTTGGATCTCACACCAGGAAACAACAGTCCTAGAGAAATAGTGGCGGGTCAGGATCTCACACCTGGAAACAACAGCTATAGAGAAATAGTGGCGGCTCAGGATCTCACACCAGGAAACAACAGTCCTAGAGAAATAGTGGCGGCTCGGGATCCCACACCTGGAAATGACAGTCCTAGAGAAATAGTGGTGGCTCGGGATCTTACACCAGGAAAGGACAGTCCTAGAGAAATAGTGGCAGCTCGGCATCTCACACCTGGAAACAACTGTATTAGAGAAATAGTGGCGGCTCAGGATCGCACACCAGGAAATGACAGTCCTAGAGAAATTGTAGTGGCTCAGGTTCTCACACCAGGACACAACAGCCCTAGGGAAATAGTGGTGGCTCAGGATCTCACACCAGGAAACAACAGTCCTAGAGAAATAGTGGCGGCTTGGGATCTCACACCAGGAAACGACCGTCATAGAGAAAAAGTGGCGGCTCGGGATCTCATACCAGGAAGCAACAGTCCTAGAGAAATAGTGGCGGCTCGGGATCTCACACCAGGAAACGACCTTCATAGAGAAATAGTGGCTGCTCGGGATCTCATACCAGGAAGCAAAAATCCTAGAGAAATAGTGGCGGCTCGGGATCCCACACCTGGAAATGACAGTCCTAGAGAAATAGTGGTGGCTCGGGATCTTACACCAGGAAAGGACAGTCCTAGAGAAATAGTGGCAGCTCGGCATCTCACACCTGGAAACAACTGTATTAGAGAAATAGTGGCGACTCGGGATCTCACACCTGGAAAAAATAGTCCTAGAGAAATAGTGGCGGCTCAGGATCTCACACCTGGAAATGACAGCCCTAGAGAATTAGTGGTAGCTCAGGATTGCACACCAGGAAACAACAGTCCTAGAGAAATAGTAGCTGCTCGGGATCTCACACCTGGAAACAACAGTCCTAGAGAAATTGTGGTGGCTCGGGATCTCACACCAGGACACAACAGTCCTAGAGAAATATTGGCGGGTCAGGATCTCACACCTGGAAACAACAGCCCTAGAAAAATAGTGGTGGCTCAGGATCTCACACCAGGAAACAGTCCTAGAGAAATAGTAGTGGCTTGGGCACTCACACCTGGAAACAACAGTCCTAGAGAAATAGTGGTGGCTCGGGATCCCACACAAGGAAGCGACAGTCATAGAGAAATAGTGGGGGCTCGGGATCTTACACCATGAAACAGTCCTAGAGAAATAGTAGTGGCTTGGGCGCTCACACCTGGAAACAACAGTCCTAGAGAAATAGTGGTGGCTCGGGACCCCACACCAGGAAGCGACAGTCGTAGAGAAATAGTGGTGGCTCGGGATCTCACACCAGGAAACGACCGACATAGAGAAATAGTGGCGGCTTGGTATCTCACACCAGGAAACAACAGTCCTAGAGAAATAGTGGCTGCTCGGGATCTCACACCTGGAAACAGCAGCCCTAGAGAAATAGTGGCGGGTCAGAATCTCACACCTGGAAACAACAGCTATAGAGAAATAGTGGCGGCTCAGGATCTCACACCAGGATACAACAGTCCTAGAGAAATAGTAGTGGCTCGGGCACTCACACCTGGAAACAGCAGTCCTAGAGCAATAGTGGTGGCTCAGGATCCCACACCAGGAAGCGACAGTCGTAGAGAAATAGTGGGGGCTCAGGATCTCACTCCTGGAAATGACAGCCCTAGAGAATTAGTGGTAGCTCAGGATCGCACACCAGGAAACGACAGTCCTAGAGAAATAGTGGCTGCTCGGGATCTCACACCTGGAAAAAGCAGCCCCAGAGAAATAGTGGCGGGTCAGAATCTCACACCTGGAAACAACAGCTATAGAGAAATAGTGGCGGCTCAGGATCTTACACAAGGAAACAACAGTCCTAGAGAAATAGTAGTGGCTCGGGCACTCACACCTGGAAACAACAGTCCTAGAGAAATAGTGGCGGCTCAGGATCTCACACCAGGAAGCAACAGTCGTAGAGAAATAGTGGGGGCTCAGGATCTCACTCCTGGAAATGACAGCCCTAGAGAATTAGTGGTAGCTCAGGATCGCACACCAGGAAACGACAGTCCTAGAGAAATAGTGGCGGGTCAGGATCTCACACCTGGAAACAACAGTCCAAGAGAAATAGTAGTGGCTTGGGCGCTCACACCTGGAAACAACAGTCCTAGAGAAATAGTAGTGGCTTGGGCGCTCACACCTGGAAACAAAAGTCCTAGAGAAATAGTGGAGGCTCGGGATCCCACACCAGGAAGCGACAGTCGTAGAGAAATAGTGGCGGGTCAGGATCTCACACCTGGAAACAACAGCCCTAGAGAAATAGTGGCGGGTCAGGATCTCACACCTGGAAACAACAGTCCAAGAGAAATAGTAGTGGCTTGGGCGCTCACACCTGGAAACAACAGTCCTAGAGAAATAGTAGTGGCTTGGGCGCTCACACCTGGAAACAAAAGTCCTAGAGAAATAGTGGAGGCTCGGGATCCCACACCAGGAAGCGACAGTCGTAGAGAAATAGTGGCGGGTCAGGATCTCACACCTGGAAACAACAGCCCTAGAGAAATAGTGGTGGCTGAGGATCTCACACCAGGAAACAACAGTCCTAGAGAAATAGTAGTGGCTTGGGCGCTCACACCTGGAAACAACAGTCCTAGAGAAATAGTGGAGGCTCGGGATCCCACACCAGGAAGCGACAGTCGTAGAGAAATAGTGGGGGCTCGGGATCTCACACCAGGAAACGACCGACCTAGAGAAATAGTGGCGGTTTGGGATCTCACACCAGGAAACAACAGTCCTAGAGAAATAGTGGCAGCTCGGGATCTCACACCTGGAAACAGCAGCCCTAGAGAAATAGTGGTTGGTCAGGATCTCACACCTGGAAACAACAGCCCTAGAGAAATAGTGGTGGCTCAGGATCTCACAACAGGAAACAACAGTCCTAGAGAAATAGTAGTGGCTCGGGCGCTCAAACCTGGAAACAACAGTCCCAAGAAATAGTAGCTGCTCGGGATCTCACACCTGGAAACAAAAGTCCTAGAGAAATTGTGGTGGCTCAGGATCTCACACCAGGACACAACAGTCCTAGAGAAATATTGGCGGGTGAGGATCTCACACCTGGAAACAACAGCCCTAGAAAAATAGTGGTGGCTCAGGATCTCACACCAAGAAACAACAGTCCTACAGAAATAGTGGTGGCTCGGGATCCCACACCAGGAAGTGACAGTCGTAGAGAAATAGTGGGGGCTCGGGATCTCACACCAGGAAACAACAGTCCTAGAGAAATAGTAGTGGCTTGGGCGCTCACACCTGGAAACAACAGTCCTAGAGAAATAGTGGTGGCACAGGACCCCACACCAGGAAGCGACAGTCGTAGAGAAATAGTGGGGGCTCGGGATCTCACACCAGGAAACGACCGACATAGAGAAATAGTGGCAGCTTTGGATCTCACACCAGGAAACAACAGTCCTAGAGAAATAGTGGCGGGTCAGGATCTCACACCTGGAAACAACAGCTATAGAGAAATAGTGGCGGCTCAGGATCTCACACCAGGAAACAACAGTCCTAGAGAAATAGTAGTGGCTCGGGCACTCACACCTGGAAACAACAGTCCTAGAGAAATAGTGGTGGCTCAGGATCCCACACCAGGAAGCGACAGTCGTAGAGAAATAGTGGGGGCTCAGGATCTCACTCCTGGAAATGACAGCCCTAGAGAATTAGTGGTAGCTCAGGATCGCACACCAGGAAACAACAGTCCTAGAGAAATAGTAGCAGCTTGGGATCTCACACCTGGAAACCACAGTCCTAGTGAAATTGTAATGGCTCGGGATCTTACACCAGGAAAGGACAGTCCTAGAGAAATAGTGGCAGCTCGGCATCTCACACCTGGAAACAACTGTATTAGAGAAATAGTGGCGACTCGGGATATCACACCTGGAAACAATAGTCCTAGAGAAATAGTGGCGGCTCAGGATCTCACACCTGGAAACAAAAGTCCTAGAGAAATA
Organism: Ambystoma mexicanum; assembly: GCF_040938575.1. Lineage (NCBI taxonomy): Eukaryota > Metazoa > Chordata > Amphibia > Caudata > Ambystomatidae > Ambystoma > Ambystoma mexicanum. The sequence continues at coordinate 1,206,156,247 of NC_090926.1, read as the reverse complement.
GTGGTGGCTCGGGATCTCACACCAGGAAACGACAGTTCTAGATAAATAGTGGCTGCTCAGGACCTCACTCCTGCAAATGACAGCACTAGAGAAATAGTGGTAGCTCAGGATCGCACACCAGGAAACGACAGTCCTAGAGAAATAGTAGCAGCTCGGGATCTCACACCTGGAAACAATAGTCCTAGAGAAATAGGGGCAGCTCGGGATCTCACACCTGGAAACAACAGCCCTAGAGAAATAGTGGCGGGTCAGGATCTCACACCTGGAAACAACATCCCTAGAGAAATAGTGGCGGCTCAGGATCTCACACCAGGAAACAACAGTCCTAGAGAAATAGTAGTGGCTCGGGCACTCACACCTGGAAACAACAGTCCTAGAGAAATAGTGGCGGCTCGGGATCCCACACCAGGAAACAACAGTCTTAGAGAAATAGTGGGGGCTCAGGATCTCACTCCTGGAAATGACAGCCCTTGAGAATTAGTGGTAGCTCAGGATCGCACGCCAGGAAACGACAGTCCTAGAGAAATAGTAGCGGCTCCGGATCTCACACCTGGAAACAACAGTCCTAGAGAAATAGTGGTGGCTCGGGATCTCACACCAGGACACAACAGTCCTAGAGAAATAGTGGCGGGTCAGGATCTCACACCTGGAAACAACAGCCCTAGAGAAATAGTGGCGGCTCAGGATCTCACACCAGGAAACGACCGACATAGAGAAATAGTGGTGGCTTGGGATCTCACACCTGGAAACAGCAGCCCTAGAGAAATAGTGGTGGGTCAGGATCTCACACCTGGAAACAACAGCCCTAGAGAAATAGTGGCGGCTCAGGATCTCACACCAGGAAACAACAGTCCTAGAGAAATAGTAGTGGCTCGGGCACTCACACCTGGAAACAACAGTCTTAGAGAAATAGTAGCGGCTCGGGATCCCACACCAGGAAAAAACAGTCCTAGAGAAATAGTGGCGGCTCGGGATCTCACACCAGGAAACAACCGTCATAGAGAAATAGTGGCGGCTCGGGATCTCATACCAGGAAGCAACAGTCCTAGAGAAATTGTGGTGGATTGGGATCTCACACCTCGAAACAAAAGTCCTAGAGAAATAGTGGCGGCTCGGGATCTCACACCTGGAAACAACAGTCCTAGAGAAATTGTGGTGGCTCGGGATCTCACACCAGGACACAACAGTCCTAGAGAAATATTGGCAG